>NC_092046.1:14175507-14786343 GCF_003086295.3 Arachis hypogaea
GAGGAGATATTTTTCAAAATTTTGTCTCCTACGAACATAATCAGAAATTGAGTAGAAGAGAAAGAGAGAATCAACCCCAGAGGTATCCTGGTTCAGCTGCTAAGTGCAGTGCAGCCTACATCCAGTCTCCATCACAACAATGATGGAATTTCACTATAATCAATCAGATTACAGACACCAATTCTCCCTAGGAACTACCTTTTCTATCTGGGACAAGTCCAGAATCTATCCCCAATCCTGAACTTGACTTGGTCACCTACCAAGCTTTCAACTGCTAAGTGCTAACCCAACTTGCAAGGGGATTGATAAACCACTATTTTATGGTTTATCTTGTGCTCAATTGAGTGGTTTTTATCTACTCTTTACCCACTTATTCATACTATTTGCATGGTTTTACATTTGCCTTCCTAATTATGTGCTTTAATTGAAAACATGTTTCTCTGGACTTATCTTTGCTAATATTAATCCTCTCTTATTACCATTAGATACCTTGATATGTGTGTTAAGTGCTTTCAGAGATTACAGGGCAGGAATGGCTCAGAGGATGGAAAGAAAGCATGTAAAAGTGGAAGGAATACAAGAAGTTGAAGGAACTGCAAAGCTGTCAGCCTGACCCTCTCGCACTCAAACGGCTGTAACTTTAGCTACAGAGATCCAAACGACGCGGTTCCAGTTGCGTTGGAAAGCTTCCGGAGCTTCGATTTGATATATAATATGCCATAGTTGCTCTGATGCTAGGCGACGCGAACGCGTGATCCACGCGGACGCATCGCAGTGACAAAAAACCAGCGTGGCAGATTTCTCCTCCAGCGATTTCTGGGCTGTTTCCGACCCAGTTTGCGGCCCAGAAAACACAGATTATAGGCTATAAAGTGGGGGAATGCATCCATTCATTTTGATGCTCTCATATTCACAATTTTAGGAGTAGATGTAGTTTTTAGAGAGAGAGGTTCTCTCCTCTCTCTTAGGATTAGGATTTAGGATTTCTCTTAGTTTTAGGAGTGGCTCTCAATCCCAGGTTCTTTATTTTTATTTATTTTTCCAATTTAATTTATGAACTCTTCCATGTTACATATAATTTTCTTAATTAATGTTATTTGAGGTATTTCAGATTTAAGATTGCTTTGCTCTGTTTAAGATTGCTTTTAATTTAATTTAGATATTTTTTCCCTTTTGGCTTTGGTCAAGTGATTGGTAGTACTTGAGTTATCAAACTCAGCAAGTGATTGAAATTGGCAGATTCTGCTTAAACTAGGATTGCTCTAACACTAGTCTCTCCACAGGAGTTGACTAGGACTTGAGAATCAAGCTAATCAGTCCACTTAACCTTCCTTTGTTTAATAAAGGCTGACCAAGTGGGATTAAAACCCAATTCTCTTCACACCTGATAAGGATAACTAGGATAGGAATTCCAATTTCTCATACCTTGCCAAGAGATTTTATTATTATTATTTTATTTTACTTGTCATATAACATATTCCCTCCTTACTTCCAAAACCCCAATTTACAAACTCATAACCAATAATAAGAACATACTTCCCTGCAATTCCTTGAGAAGATGACCCGAGGTTAAATACTCGGTTATCAATTTTAAAAGGGGTTTGTTACTTGTGACAACCAAAATGTTTGCACGAAGAGATTTTTGTTGGTTTAGAAACTATATCTACAACGCGACTGTTTTTATGAAATTCTTTACTAGCAAAAATCCCAACGTCAAAATGGCGCCGTTGCCGGGGAATTGCAAACGTGTGCCTTATTATTGGTTATTGTAAATATTTTCTTTTTACTTGTTTTTATTTTTGTTTTTATTTTTGCCTTTTCGTAAATTAAGAGGTTATTGGTTTTTATTTTAAAATTTTTATCTTATCTTATCTTATTTCAAAAATCAAATTTCAAAATTCAAATTTAAAAATTTTCAAAATTTAAAATTCAAATTTCAAAATTTAAAAAACCTTTTAATTTAAAATTATTTTTATTTTTGTTTTTAATTTTTATTTGCTACTATAAACTCTCACCCCTTTGGCTATGAGTCTGGTTACAATTATGTTGCAGGAAGAAGAAATTACAATGAGAACAGGCATCAAAGTTGGAACAATCAAAGATGGGAGGAGCCACAAGGATTTGATCAACCCTCATGGCAACAACCACCTCCAATGGACTATCAACAACCACCACCATATGCCTATAAACCCTCTCTTCAACATGACTTTGGACCACCATACTCACAAGCCCCTCACCACCAAACACCACCATATGACCCTAACCCACATCCACCATACCAACCACCCTATGAACCAAATGAACCATACATAGATCCACCCCAACCTCCATTGGATAATAATACACTCATCTCTAACATCATTGGTCTCACCTCTACACTCCAAAATCTTATATCCCGCATGAACCAACCCTCTACCTCTAATATTCAAACCTCAAACTCTAGTGCACTTCCTTTTCAACCACATAATGATTTTTTCATCCCATCACCACCCTCCATGGAAGAGCACCCACATCCATCAATCCAAGAGCAAGATGATTCCAATTATGCTATTGATATGGAACAGGAAAGAAGGAATCATCTTCGCGAATCCATACTTCATAAAGAGCTAGAGGAAGCCCTACGGGTAAAGGTAGGAGAGACCCTTGAAGATGAAAGAGTAGTTGAAAGGAGTTGTCATGGAGAGAAAATCATCAAGGATGAGTACGATTTTATATTAAAATTACTGGACAAAGAAGTAATTATTGAAGAGGAAAAAGTGGTTGAAGATTTAGGAGATGCATAACCTCCATGGGAAAGTCAAGTTATCAAGCCTCCTTCTAAGACGTTTGAAATTGATGTTGAGGAGGGTGTACAACCTCCAAGGCATATCATGGCTAAAGACTTTGAAGAGGTTGATCAAGAGATGGAGATTAAAGAAAAAGAAGAAGCTTGCAAAGAGGTGGAAGTTGTCAAAGAGCACAAGGGAGTGGAGCTTGGAATCACCTTGCCAAAGTTATTGGAGACCCCTCCCCCTAAGTTGCCATCATCCTTCACGACATTCAAGTGGGTAAAATTCATATCCCTTAGCTTTCTGATTCCACTTGAATATGGCTACTGAAGACGGATGGTCAACTTAGAGCTCTTTGTGGCATTAAGAGTAAGAGGAAGATGGTCAGTGGTAAGAATTGTCCTGCAAGGTTCATTATGGTTGGAAGCTTTAAGTTTAAATGCAAGGGTTGGTATAAAGCTCAACTGAATGGGTCTAGGAAGCTGTTTGGATGTCTCAGTGAGAATTCTGACTGTTCACCACCCAAGTGGAAAAATGATGATCAACAAGAAGATGGGTGCAAAGGCAAGGTCTGGGACTCCGGAATTCAATCTAGAAATCAGCACTCTTGGGGCCTTGTCACTTGCTTTAACTTACTTGAAGGCTTTCTGCGCCTAGTTTGGGATCCCGGAGGCCATTGGAATTACAAACATTGGTGGAGATTCCTGGATGAGTTCAAGCACAAGCCACCCTAACAGGAAGCTCATCAAATGTCCAACTTAAGGACTTTAACTAAAAGTTCTAGGTGGGAGACAACCCACCATGGTATGATCGTTCCTTTTTCATTTTTACTTAGTTTTATTTGTTTTCGAGTTTTATTTTATTTTATTGAACCTGGAGTTTTGCATAACATTCATATTAGCATTGCATTCTGCATACAGCATAAAAAAAAAAAGAGAAGTACGCACGGGACGCGGCAGCGTCGCTGACGCGTCCGCGTCATGTGGGAAAAATGGCTCCCACGCGACCGCGTCACTCACGCGGCCGCGTGGAAATCGACGTACGAAGGGTGCACGACCGAAAGTTGTGCGAGAGTGGTGCTGGACTGGTGCTGACCGCACACGCCTTACCACGCGGACGCATGGCTCACACGTCCGCGTCACCCTGGATTTTGGCAATACCAAGTTTCGAACAGAGAGTTGTGCGACCGCGAGGCTGCACTCGCGCCACTAGCAAAAATCAAGTCACGCGATCGCGTGCCCCACGCGTCCGCGTCGCCTGACCTTATTGCGCACCACGCGACCACGTCACCCACGCGATCGCGTCGCCAGCGTCACACAACCTATCCAGATTAGTGCCAATTTTCTTATCTTTTCTTCTCTAATCCTAATTTCTTCTATCTTTTCTTCTTTCTTCTTTCTTTCTTACTTTATTTCTTTCCCTTCTCATTCTTCTTATCTTTTATTTTATTTTATTTATTTGCATACTTTCATTCATTGCATATTTTTATTTTTCTAAATTTATTATTTTACCATTGGTGTTCAAATGTTCTTATTCAACTGTTACATCTTTTCTGGTATTTTCTTGGTGCTTAATGACTTGTTTAATTCTGATTGAGTAATATTATTTAAATCAATGCCAATCTTTTATATCTGTATCACTTTTGCATTGACATGAATTTATATTATCTCTCCTTCCTCACTCTCTTCCCCCTTGTTGTACATTTTGTACCACTGGCATGCCATGGCTTCTATTGTTTTCTCACTTGCATGTTGTAGCTACCATGTAATTGAGACCCTTATTATTTGGTATTAACCCACCCATACTGTATTTATTTTCCTATCTTTATTTCTGGGTTACTCTTCTTCCCTTTTTCTTTCAGGATGGCCACCTGGAAGAGAACCGGAAGACGTTTACATGGGGAGACAGGCAAGTCAATCTGCACAATCTATAGAGAAAAGCATCAGTTGAAGCCACCCGTCCACTTGCACATCTTAGCATGCACCGAGGACGGTGCAATCTTTAAGTGTGGGGAGGTCGATACCGATCTCCATGGGTTAGTACCTTTCTGTTTCAACACCAATGTTTAAATTTTCTTTGTTAAATTAGTTATTGCATTTGCATATTTGTTTGATTTTATGCATTTAGTTACTACTTGGTTAAAGTAATAAAATTCTTTTAAGACCCTATCTTTGAAAAATTTTACTAATTTAAATTGAAAAAAATTTTTATGTTAAAACTTGTTTGAAGTTGTATTTGGAACATGAATTATAGCTAAAGAACACACAACCTGTGAGATTTGAGCTTATTTATATGGTTACATTATTTAACCATAAATATTTTATTCCTGTGTGTTTCTTTCTCTATGATTGTAATCTATATTTTGTTCCAATCTATATGTCCATTATTTAGTATATTTACATGCTTGCATATGATTGAGGCCATTATTTGTTTAGCTCACTTATCCAAATTAAGCCTACCCTTTCAATTACCTTTGTTAGCCACTTTGAGCCTTTAAATCCCATTTATTCTATATTTTACCACATTACTAGCCTTAAGCAGAAAAACAATTATATATCCCAAATTGAATCTTTGGTTAGCTTAAGATAGAATTGTGTGTGTTATTTAAGTATGGGAAACTGTGGGAACATGGGTTGATAAGAGAATGTATCATGTTTCTAATTTATTTGAATATTGAGAATTTGGGAACCTACTCATGAAAAACCAAAATAGAAAAATAATAGAAAATTCATGTGCATTGATAAGTTATGTTTATTTCTCTACAAAAAAAAAAGAAAAAGAGAAAAAGAAAAAATATATATAATATAAATAAATAAATAAAGGGGACAAAATTACCCCAATGCTAAGTTAATAAAAATATCAATGCACATGTGACAGAAGTAAAGAAATATCAAAAATTTGGTACATGAGTATGGGAATTATACAAAAGTGGGAATTATGGGTAGCTAGGCATAATTCTAGAGTTATATAGAGTGTATGTGTGTTAGGTAAGAGCTTGGTTAGTCAAAGATTCAATTTATAGCTCACTTAGCCATATATATACCCTCACTCTTACCTTAGCCCCATTACAACCTTGAAAAGACCTCATGATGTTTGTATTGGTACATTAAATATTTGTTGATTGGTTAGATGAAGAACAATGTTTAGAAAGCATGATTAGAGAAGAATAGAGTGATTAACCCTAGACACTTGAGAGATTAGAGTGATATACACTACTAGTAAGGGTTCAATGCTTGATTCTATGTTCCCTGCTTTCATGAGCTATCTTCTTACAAGTTTACTTGTCTTTATTTTATATGATTTGAATTAGTGGAATTTGAATTATTTTTGTCTTAGAAAATTTATTTATTTTTAACCAAGTAGGTAGAAACATTTTGCATGTAGTTGCATTCATATAGATAGGTTGCATTTCATACATTCTACCATTCCTCTTCATCTTTTTAGCTTCTCTTGAGCTTAACATGAGGACATGCTAATGTTTAAGTGTGGGGAGGTTGATAAACCACTATTTTATGGTTTATCTTGTGCTAAATTGAGCGGTTTTTATCTACTCTTTACCCACTTATTCATACTATTTGCATGGTTTTACATTTACCTTCCTAATTATGTGCTTTAATTGAAAACATGTTTCTCTGGACTTATCTTTGCTAATATTAATCCTCTCTTATTACCATTAGATACCTTGATATGTGTGTTAAGTGCTTTCAGAGATTACAGGGCAGGAATGGCTCAGAGGATGGAAAAGAAGCATGTAAAAGTGGAAGGAATACAAGAAGTTGAAGGAACTGCAAAGCTGTCAGCCTGACCCTCTCGCACTCAAACGGCTGTAACTTTAGCTGCAGAGATCCAAACGATGCGATTCCAGTTGCGTTGGAAAGCTAACGTCTGGGGCTTCGATTTGATATATAATATGCCATAGTTGCCCTGACTCTAGGTGATGTGAACGCGTGATCCACGCGGACGCGTCGCAGTGATAAAAAACCAGCGTGGCAGATTTCTCCTCCAACGATTTCTGGGCTGTTTCCGACCCAGTTTGCGGCCCAGAAAACACAGATTATAGGCTATAAAGTGGGGGAATGCATCCATTCATAATGATGCTCTCATATTCACAATTTTAGGAGTAGATGTAGTTTTTAGAGAGAGAGGTTCTCTCCTCTCTCTTAGGATTAGGATTTAGGATTTCTCTTAGTTTTAGGAGTGGCTCTCAATCCCAGGTTCTTTATTTTTATTTATTTTCCCAATTTAATTTATGAACTCTTCCATGTTACATATAATTTTCTTAATTAATGTTATTTGAGGTATTTCAGATTTAAGATTGCTTTGCTCTGTTTAAGATTGCTTTTAATTTAATTTAGATATTTTTTTCCTTTTGGCTTTGGTCAAGTGATTGGTAGTACTTGAGTTATCAAACTCAGCAAGTGATTAAAATTGGCAGATTCTGCTTAAGCTAGGATTGCTCTAACACTAGTCTCTCCACAGGAGTTGACTAGGACTTGAGAATCAAGCTAATCAGTCCACTTAACCTTCATTTGTTTAATAAAGGCTGACCAAGTGGGATTAAAACCCAATTCTCTTCACACCTGATAAGGATAACTAGGATAGGAATTCCAATTTCTCATACCTTGCCAAGAGATTTTATTATTATTATTTTATTTTACTTGTCATATAACATATTCCCTCCTTACTTCCAAAACCCCAATTTACAAACTCATAACCAATAATAAGAACATACCTCCCTGCAATTCCTTGAGAAGACGACCCGAGGTTAAATACTCGGTTATAAATTTTAAAAGGGGTTTGTTACTTGTGACAACCAAAACGTTTGCACGAAGGGATTTATGTTGGTTTAGAAACTATATCTACAACGCGACTGTTTTTATAAAATTCTTTACTAGCAAAAATCCCAACGTCAGGGATTCCCACAGAATCATGAAACACAACACATATGTACAAAGGACCTCTAGGACATCTATGGCTTTTTCTTTTAATTTTGTATACTCTGCCTTTTTTCGCTCTATGACTTTTTCATACAAACCTCACTGTTTGCCTTTTTCCATGAGACTCAAGACAGACAAAACTAAATAGAAAATATAACATGAAACACATTGAAGGAGAAGAACTTCTGTTAGTTTGGGTAGCTATGAAAACTCTGTGCTTTCACTCTTTTCTCCTTGTCTCAAGCCCTGGCTGTTTACCCTTATTATAGAAGGGGAAGCCTCCAAGGTTGAAACGGTTGAACCGAGCTAATCTTCTTCTTCTTCTTCAACAACAAACCGGTTCGGCCAGAGAGAGAAGAGAGAGAACCGAATGTAAAATCCAACATGCAATTACCTCTTCCTCATCCCTTTTCACCAAGCTTCATCAATCCGGGCCTTCCATCTTGACTTGCTCCCCAAGAAGGATTCCTAACCTTTGATGAGTCCTTGATGCTTGATAGCTCCATCTGGTCTATCTTCTGCTTCTTCCCCACGTAGCTACAGTGGCTACCTTCTGTGATGGATGAACAAAAGTAGAGACGAGCCATACCCCAAGGATCTTCTTTTCTGACCGAGTTGGATCTCTTCTATTTTTGGGTATGGAGAGTGGTGCACGAATTGTGAATCACACTTTTCACAACGCGTACCACTAACCAGCAAGTGCACTGGGTCGTCCAAGTAATACCTTACGTGAGTAAGGGTCGAATCCCACAGAGATTGTTGGTTTGAAGCAATCTATGGTTATCTTGTAAATCTTAGTCAGGAAGTCAATTATGTTTATCAGTTGAATTGTGAATAACCAGTAGAGCATAAATTAAAAGTTACTTGTTGTGCAGTAATGGAGAATATGTTGGAGTTTTGGAGATGCTTTGTCCTCTGAATCTCTGCTTTCCTCTGTCTTCTGATTCACGCACGCACGTCCTCCTATGGCAAGCTGTGTGTTGGTGGATCACCGTTGTCAATGGCTACCTTCCATCCTTCCAGTGAAAACTACGCTCACGCGCTCTGTCACAGCACGGCTAATCACCGGTTGGTTCTCGATCCGGTTGGAATAGGATTTACTATCCTTTTGCGTCTGTCACTAACGCCCAGCCTTCAGGAGTTTGAAGCTCGTCACAGTCATTCAATCATTGAATCCTACTCGGAATACCACAGACAAGGTTTAGACTTTCCAGATTCTCATGAATGCCGCCATCAGTTCTAGCTTATACCACGGAGATTCTGATTAAGGAATCTAAGAGATACTCATTCAGTCGGATATAGAACGGAGGTGGTTGTCAGGCACACGTTCATGGTTTGAGGAAGGTGATGAATGTCACGAATCATCACCTTCATCACAGTTAAGCGCGAATGAACATCTTAGATAGGAACAAGCGTGTTTGAATGGAAAACCGAAATACTTGCATTAATTCATTGAGACACAGCAGAGCTCCTCACCCCAACAATGGGGTTTAGAGACTCATGCCGTCAGAGAATACAAAGTTTAGATCTGAAATGTCATGAGATACAGAATAAGTCTCTAAAAGTTGTTTAAATACTAAACTAGTAGCCTAGGGTTACAAAATATGAGTGGACTATGATGGATGATGCAGAGATCCACTTCTGGGGCCCACTTGGTGTGCTGGGGCCCACTTGGTGTGTGCTGGGGCTGAGACTTTAAGCAATTCACGTGCGGAGGCCATTTGTGGAGTTGAACGCCAGTTTTTATGCCAGTTTGGGCGTTCAACTCCAGTTTTTTATCCTTTTCTGGCGCTGGACGCCAGAATTGGGCAGAGAACTGGCGTTGAACGCCAGTTTACGTCATCTATCCTTGTGCAAAGTATGGACTATTATATATTGCTGGAAAGCCCTGGATGTCTACTTTCCAACGCAATTGGAATCATGCCATTTCGAGTTCTGTAGCTCCAGAAAATCCACTTTGAGTGCAGGGAGGTCAGAATCCAACAGCATCAGCAGTCCTTTTTCAGCCTGAATTAGATTTTTGCTCAGCTCCTTCAATTTCAGCCAGAAAAATACCTGAAATTACAGAAAAACACAAAACTCATAGTAAAGTCCAGAAATATGAATTTTTCCTAAAAACTACTAGGAATAGACTAAAAACTAACTAAAACATACTCTAAACTATATGAAATTATCCCCAAAAAGCGTATAAAATATCCGCTCATCACAACACCAAACTTAAACTGTTGCTTGTCCTCAAGAAACTAGACAAATAAAATAGAAGACTAATAGGTTGAGAAGCAATAATATCTCAGAGTTCTTGATTGAAGCTCAGATTCTAATTAGATGAGCGGGACTAGTAGCTTTTTGCTTCTGAACAGTTTTGGCATCTCACTTTATCCATTGAAGCTCAGAGTGATTGGCATCTATAGGAACTCAGAATTCAGATAGTGTTATTGATTCTCTTAGTTCAGTGTGATGATTCTTGAACACAGCTTCTTTATGAGTCTTAGCCGTGGCCCTAAGCACTTTGTTTTCCAGTATTACTACTGGATACATAAATGCCACAGACACATAACTGGGTGAACCTTTTCAGATTGTGACTCAGCTTTGCTAAAGTCCCCAATTAGAGGTGTCCAGAGTTCTTAAGCACACTCTTCTTTTTGCTTTGGACCTTGACTTTAACCGCTCAGTCTCAAGTTTTCACTTGACACCTGCACGCCACAAGCACATGGTTAGGGACAGCTTGGTTTAGCCGCTTAGACCAGGATTTCAGTCCTTTAGGCCCTCCTATCCACTGATGCTCAAAGCCTTGGGATCCTTTTTAATTGCCCTTGCCTTTTGGTTTTAAGGGTTATTGGCTTTTTCTGCTTGCTTTTTTTTTTTTTCTGCAAGCTTTGTTCTTTGCTGCTTTTTCTTGCTTCAAGAATCATTTTTATGATTTTTCAGATTATCAATAACATGTCTCATGTTCATTATTCTTTCAAGAGTCAACATATTTAACAGTCTTAAACAACAAATTCAAAAGACATATGCACTGTTCAAGCATTCATTCAGAAGACAGAAAGCCTTGCCACCACATTTAACCAATTAGAATTTGTTTTATTTAAACTCGAAATTTTATTGCTTCTTATTCAAAAGATCTACTATTTTATTCATGTTTAATGATGATGAGAAAAATAAACTATAGCTTAGTTGGAGATAAAATCAAAATAGATACTAATTACTACTATATGACTTCTAAGGTACTTTTATAAGGACACTGTCACAGAGTTAAGGCAGAAATTGGAAATTAACAACCTTTATTCTGGGGGTATGGGGGTTCCTCTGATCCTTGGGAGGCTTGGTATCACAGAAGATTTTTGGCGCTTCAGTTCCCTTAAGTCACGTCCCTGCTCCTCTTGTTCTTTAAGCATATGGGTCAGCATTTGACTGTGTTCCTTCTGTTGTTTTATTATTTGCTCCATAGCTTCCTGTATCTTGGCGACAGACGTCTCAAGATATTCCCAATATTCCGCTTGAGGAATCTCTGGGAGGAATTCCTGTGCTCTCTTCTTGATATGTTCCTCCTGTGCTTGTTGTCTCTCCATTGATGCTTTGGTGATTGACTTTTCAATTAGGATATATTCAGTTATTCCCATCTTGACTCCAGCGTCCTTGCAGAGCAGAGAAATCACGCTTGGATAAGCCAACCTGGCCTCTCTTGAATTTTTGTTAGCAATCTTATAGAGCTCTGTTGAAATCAGCTGATGAACCTCCACTTCCTTTCCCATCATGATGCAATGAATCATCACTGCTCTTTTAACTGTGACTTCAGAACGGTTGCTGGTGGGCAACAGAGAACGCCCAATGAAGTCCAGCCATCCTCTGGCAACTGGTTTGAGATCCTCCCTCTTGAGTTGATTTGGGACGCCCTTTGTGTTGGTGGTCCACCTGGCTCCAGGGATACAGATGTCCTCTAGAATCTTATCCAGGCCGATGTCTGCTCTCATCATCCTCCTGTTGAAGGAGTCTGGATCATCCTTTAGCTGCGGTAGCTTTAATATCTCTCTGATCTTGTCAGGGGTGGTATGAACAATCTTTCCCTTGACCATGGTCCGAAATTCGTAGCAGGCTGTTCCAGATAGTCTTTGCTTGTCAGTCTGCCACATATTAGCATAGAACTCCTGGACCATGTTCCTTCCTACTTTCGTTTCAGGATTAGCTAGGACTTCCCAGTTCCTGATTCGAATTTGCTCCTGGATCTCCGGATATTCATCTTCTTTCAGATCGAATCTCACTTCCGGGATCACTGATCTCAGACCCATTACTTTAAGATAATGGTCTGAATGTTCTTTAGATAAGAACTTCCCTTGATTCCAAAGTGGTTTTGGAACGCTCTCTTTCTTGCCTCTTGGAGTGGATTGTTTTCCTTTGGGAGCCATGATCTTAGTGATCTCGGTTAAACACACCAAACTTAGAGTTTTGCTTGTCCTCAAGCAAAAGAAAAGAAAGGAGAGGGATAGAAGGAGATCGAGGTGCACTTGTTGATGGAGGAGGGGGGAGGCCGAACCCAATTTAAAGGGGTGGGGGTGGATTTTCGAAAAATTGGAAGAGATAAGATAAAAAGATTGAGTTGAAAAAGATAAGATAGAAGATATAGTTTGATTTTGAAAAGATAGGATAGATTTTTGAAAAAGATAAATCTGGGTTTTTGAAAAAGATAATATGAAAAAGATATTGAAAAGATTTTAGAGTGAAAAAGATAAGATAGAAGATATAGTTTGATTTTGAAAATATAGGATAGATTTTTGAAAAAGATCTGGGTTTTTGAGAAGGATAATATGAAAAAGATATTGAAAAGATTTTAGGGTGAAAAAGATAGATTTGTTTTTGGAAAAGATTTGAAAAGAGTTGGATTGATTTTGCAAAGAGGGTGTGTGCTTATGAATTAAGATACATTTGATATTTTGAGGGTAGGATTTTTAGAAATCAGGGTTCTTGACATGTTTATGTAAATAAAATCATGTATTGAATCATAAAATTATAAATTAGAATGGAAATACGTGTGGGATTACTGGATTTGGCTCCTCCCTGTCCTCCTGGGCGTTCAGCGCCCAGTTGCTGCCATTCCTGGCGTTCAACGCCCAGTGGGTGGCCATTTCTGGCGTTGAACGCCCAAATGCTGCCATTACTGGCGTTCAGCGCCCAGTGGATGCCCATTTTGGGCGCTGAACGCCCAAAATGCCCCTTTACTGGCGTTTTCTTGCCATTGAGCTCTTTTACTCTGTTTTGTGTGCCGAGGTCTTCTGTAAATGATTATTTACCTTGTTGTCAATGAACTCTATATAAAAAATAAAGATAGAAATAGGGCAAAATGCTTAGAGGATTGTTGCCCCATGGCTGGGTTGCCTCCCAGCAAGCGCTTCTTTATTGTCTTTAGCTGGACCTTGCTGAGCTTTTAATCTAGCTTCAGCCTTGAGCATTCTTGCTCAGTGTTGCCTTCAAGATAATGCTTGATTCTCTGTCCATTGACAATGAACTTCTTATCAGAATCAATATCTTGAAGCTCCACATAACCATATGGTGACACACTTGTAATCACGTATGGTCCCCTCCACCGGGATTTCAGTTTCCCGGGGAATAGCCTGAGTCTAGAGTTAAACAACATGACCTTTTGTCCTGGTTTAAAGATTCTAGATGACAGCTTTCTGTCATGCCATTTTTTTTATTTTTCTTTATAAAGCTTGGCATTTTCGAAAGCTGTGAATCTGAATTCCTCTAGCCCATTTAGCTGGAGCAATCGTTTTTCTCCTGCTAATTTGGCATCTAAGTTTAGGAATCTGGTTGCCCAGTAGGCCTTATGTTCCAGTTCCACGGGCAAGTGGCATGCCTTACCATACACGAGTTGGTATGGAGAGCTCCCTATAGGGGTCTTGAATGCTGTTCTGTAAGCCCACAGAGCATCATCCAAGCTCCTTGCCCAATCCTTTCTACGGGTATTTACTGTCCATTCCAGGATTCTCTTTAATTCTCTGTTAGAGACTTCAGCTTGTCCGTTGGTTTGTGGATGATATGGAGTGGCCACTTTGTGGCGAATTCCATACCGAACCATGGCAGAGTAAAGCTGTTTATTGCAGAAGTGAGTGCCCCCATCACTGATTAACACTCTAGGGACACCAAACCTGCTAAAGATATGTTTCTGGAGGAACTTCAGCACTGTTTTAGTATCATTGGTGGGTGTGGCAATAGCCTCAACCCATTTTGATACATAGTCAACTGCCACCAGAATATAAGTGTTTGAGTATGATGGTGGGAAAGGTCCCATGAAGTCAATTCCCCATACATCAAACAACTCTATTTCCAAGATTCCTTGTTGAGGCATGGCGTAACCATGAGGCAGATTACCAGCTCTTTGGCAACTGTCACAATTACGTACAAACTCTCAGGAATCTTTATAGAGTGTGGGCCAATAGAAGCCACATTGGAGGACCTTGGTGGCTGTTCGCTCACCTCCGAAATGACCTCCATATTGAGATCCATGGCAATGCCATAGGATTCTCTGTGCTTCCTCTCTGGGGACACACCTACGGATAATTCCGTCTGCACATCTCTTAAAGAGATAGGGCTCATCCCACAAGTAGTACTTTGCATCAGTAATTAGTTTCTTTTTTTGTATTCTATTGTACTCCTTGGGTATGAACCTTGCAGCTTTATAGTTTGCAATATCGGCAAACCATGGTGCTTCCTGAATGGCAAATAGATGCTCATCAGGGAACGTCTCAGAGATCTCAAGGAAGGGGAGGGACGTCCCTTCCACTGGCTCTATCCGGGACAGATGATCAGCTACTTGGTTCTCTGTCCCTTTTCTGTCTCTTATTTCTATATCAAACTCTTGTAGAAGCAATACCCATCTGATGAGCCTGGGTTTTGAATCCTGCTTTGTGAGTAGATACTTAAGAGCAGCATGATCAGTATACACAATCACTTTTGATCCTACTAAGTATGATCTGAACTTGTCAATGGCGTAAACCACTGCAAGTAGTTCTTTTTCTGTGGTTGTGTAATTTTTCTGGGCATCATTTAGAACGCGACTGGCATAATAAATAACATGCAGAAGCTTGTCATGCCTCTGTCCCAATACTGCACCAATGGCATGATCACTGGCATCACACATTAACTCAAATGGCAATGTCCAGTCTGGTGCAGAAATGACTGGTGCTGTGACCAGCTTAGCTTTCAGCGTTTCAAACGCCTGCAGGCATGCTGTGTCAAACACAAATGGCGTGTCAGCAGCTAGCAGATTGCTTAGAGGTTTTGCGATTTTTGAAAAATCCTTGATAAACCTCCTATAGAATCCTGCATGCCCCAGAAAGCTTCTGATTGCCTTAACATTGGCAGGTGGTGGTAATTTTTCAATTACCTCTATTTTTGCTTGATCCACCTCTATTCCCTTGTTTGAGATTTTATGCCCAAGAACAATTCCTTCAGTCACCATGAAGTGACACTTTTCCCAGTTTAAAACTAGGTTGGTTTCTTGGCATCTTTTCAGAACAAGTTTCAGGTGATCAAGACAGGAGCTGAATGAGTCTCCATATACTGAGAAGTCATCCATGAAGACTTGCAGAAATTTTTCCACCATGTCAGAGAAAATAGAGAGCATGCATCTCTGGAAGGTTGCAGGTGCATTGCATAGCCCAAAGGGCATCCTTCTATAAGCAAACACTCCGGATGGACATGTGAATGCTATTTTCTCTTGATCCTGGGGATCTACTGCAATCTGGTTATAGCCTGAGTAGCCATCCAAAAAGCAGTAATAATCATGACCTGCTAGTCTTTCTAGCATCTGGTCTATGAATGGTAAAGGAAAATGATCCTTTCTGGTGGCTGTATTGAGCCTTCTGTAGTCAATACACATGCGCCACCCTGTAACTGTTCTTGTAGGAACCAGTTCATTTTTTTCATTATGAATCACTGTCATGCCTCCCTTTTTTGGGACGACTTGAACAGGGCTCACCCAGGGGCTGTCAGAAATAGGATAAATAATCCCAGCCTCCAGTAATTTGGTGACCTCTTTCTGCACCACTTCCTTCATGGCTGGATTTAGCCGCCTCTGTGGTTGAACCACTGGTTTGGCATTATCCTCCAATAGGATTTTGTGCATGCATCTAGCTGGGCTTATGCCCTTAAGGTCACCTATGGACCACCCAAGAGCTGTCTTGTGTGTCCTTAGCACTTGAATAAGTGCTTCCTCTTCCTGTGAATTTAAAGCAGAGCTTATGATCACTGGAAAAGTGTCACCTTCTCCTAGAAATGCATATTTCAAGGATGGTGGCAGTGGCTTGAGCTCTGGTTTAGGAGGTTTTTCCTCTTTCAGAAGAAAGTTCAGAGGCTCTTTCATGTCCCCTGAATCCTCCAAATCAGGCTGAACATCTTTAAAGATGTCTTTCAACTCTGATTCGAGACTCTCAGCCATGTTGATCTCTTCTACCAAAGAGTCAATAAGGTCAACTTTCATGCAGTCTGTTGATGTGTCTGGATGCTGCATGGCTTTGACAGCGTTCAACTTGAACTCGTCATCGTTGACTCTCAGGGTTATTTCCCCCTGTTGGACGTCAATGAGGGATCGTCCAGTTGCTAGGAAGGGTCTTCCTAGAATGAGAGTAGCACTCTTGTGCTCCTCCATTTCCAGCACAACAAAGTCAGTGGGAAAGGCGAATGGCCCAACTCTGACAATCATGTCCTCAATCACGCCTGATGGGTATTTAGTGGAACCATCAGCAAGTTGGAGACATATCCGGGTTGGTTTAACTTCTTCAGTTAAGCCAAGCTTCCTGATAGTGGATGCAGGTATCAGGTTGATGCTTGCCCCAAGATCGCATAAAGCTGTCTTGGTGCAATCACCTTCTAATATGCATGGTATCAGAAAACTCCCAGGGTCTTTAAGCTTTTCAGGAAAGCTTTTCAGAATGACTGCACTGCATTCTTCAGTGAGGAGAACTCTTTCTGTTTCTCTCCACTCCTTTTTATGACTCAAGATCTCTTTCATGAACTTGGCATAAGAAGGTATTTGCTCAAGTGCCTCTGCAAATGGAATCTTTATTTCAAGAGTCCTTAGATAATCTGCAAAGCGAGCAAATTGCTTATCCTGCTCCTCTTTCCGGAGTTTTTGAGGATAAGGTATCTTGGCTTTATATTCCTCAACCTTAGTGGTTAAAGAAGCCTTTTTAGAGGGGTTGTTATCAGCACTTGTGTGTGTCTGATCCCTCACTGGCACTTGAGTACCAGAGTCAGAAGCTGGAGTGACGTTAGACGCCAACTCACTGTCTGTTCTTGGCGCCTGAACGCCAGAAATGTGCCCATTTTGGGCGTTCAGCGCTGGATTCTGCACCATTTGGGCGTTCAATGCCAGATTCTTGCCCATTTCTGGCGTTGAACGCCAATCTTGCCTTGTTTCTGGCGCTGAACGCCAGTTTTGGGCATGGTCTGGGCGTTCAGCGCCAGCCTTCCACCCATTTTCTGGCGTTTTAGTGCCAGAATTATTTTTCCCTGGGCTCTTACTGTCCTCAGGGGAATCTTTGGTGGGTCGCTCATTTCTTGAATTTTTGATGCCTTGAGGTGGGGTATTTAATGTTTTCCCACTTCTTAATTGAACTGCTTGGCATTCTTCTGCTATTTGCCTTGATAGCTGCTGCTTTGTTTGCTTAAACTGTTCGTCCATATGTATATTAGCTATCCTTGTCTCCTGTAGCCTATCTTTGAATTCAGCTAGCTGCTTTGTTAGAAAATCCAATTGCTGATTGAATTCAGCAGCTTGTTTTACAGTACTGAATTCGGCAGTTACTGTTTTAACCTCTTCATTCATGGAAGGGTTGCTGCTTAGATACAGATGCTGATTCCTGGCAACTGTATCAATGAGCTCTTGAGCCTCTTCAATTGTCTTTCTCATATGGATAGATCCACCAGCTGAGTAATCTAGAGACATCTGAGCTCCTTCTGCAAGCCCATAGTAGAAGATGTCTAACTGAACCCACTCTGAAAACATTTCAGAGGGGCATTTTCGTAGCATCTCTCTGTATCTCTCCCAGGCATCATAAAGGGATTCATTATCTCCTTGTTTAAAGCCTTGGATGTCCAGCCTTAGCTGTGTCATCCTTTTTGGGGGAAAATACTGATTTAGGAATTTTTCTGTCAGCTGTTTCCATGTCCTTATGCTGGCCTTAGGTTGGTTATTCAACCACCTCTTAGCTTGATCTTTCACAGCAAATGGAAACAGTAATAGTCTGTAGACATCCTGATCTATTTCTTTATCATGTACTGTGTCAGCAATCTGTAGAAACTGTGCCAGAAACTCTGTAGGTTCTTCCTGTGGAAGACCGGAATACTGGCAACTTTGCTGCACCATGATAATGAGCTGAGGATTCAACTCAAAGCTACTAACTCCAATGGAGGGTATGCATATGCTACTCCCATATGAAGCAGTAGAGGGGTTAGAATATGACCCCAGAGTCCTCCTGGACTGTTCATTTCCACTTATGTCCATGATGGATCTATGGATATAACTTGGACTGATTTACCTTTTTATTTATTTTATTTTATAAGAAGTAAATACTTAAATAAAATAAAATAACTAAAAAGAATTTGAATTTTGAAAATATTTTTTTTTTCGTTTATAAAAAAAGAAATTAATAAGTTAATAAAAAAAGAAATTTTTGAAAAAGAGGGAAGATATTTTCGAAAATTAGAGAGAGGGAGAGTTAGTTAGGTAGTTTTGAAAAAGTTAAGAAACAAACAAAAAGTTAGTTAGTTAGTTAAAACAAATTTTGAAAAGATAAGAAGTTAGGAAGTTAGAAGAGATATTTTGAAAAGATATTTTTTTTTTGAATTTAGTGAGGAGAGAGAAAAACAATAAGATAGTACAAGATTTAAAATTTTTAGATCTAATGCTCCTTGTTTTCGAAAAATTTGGAGGGAAAACACCAAGGAATAACAAACTTAAAAATTTTAAGATCAAGACACAAGGAAACTCAAGAACATGAAGAAAGAACACCAAACTTAAAATTTTTAGAAAACCAAACCAAAATTTTCGAAAATCAAAGGGGAATCAACAAGAAAACACCAAACTTAAAGTTTGGCACAAGATTTAATAGAAAAAATATTTTTGAAAAAGAAGGTTTTGAAAAGAGTATAAAAGATTCTAACCCAATTACCAAGAACACAGATTAACGCTCTAGCCAAATGAGTTATGGGACCTTCAAAAATTTTAAGAAAGATTATTTTTGAAAACACCAAACTTAAAGTTTGGCACAGGATTTAATAGAGAAATTATTTTTGAAAAAGGTTTTAAAAAATTATGATAGCCAATTATCATGAACATAAACACCACGTTCTAAATAACTGAGCTATAAGTTTAAAGTATTTTAACAAGGGATAAATAATAAAAGACTCTAAAAAAAAAAGGAAAGATTTTTCCTAATCTAAGCAACAAAATAATCCGTCAGTTGTTCAAACACGAACAATCCCCGGCAACGGCGCCAAAAACTTGGTGCACGAATTGTGAATCACACTTTTCACAACGCGTACCACTAACCAGCAAGTGCACTGGGTCGTCCAAGTAATACCTTACGTGAGTAAGGGTCGAATCCCACAGAGATTGTTGGTTTGAAGCAATCTATGGTTATCTTGTAAATCTTAGTCAGGAAGTCAATTATGTTTATCAGTTGAATTGTGAATAACCAGTAGAGCATAAATTAAAAGTTACTTGTTGTGCAGTAATGGAGAATATGTTGGAGTTTTGGAGATGCTTTGTCCTCTGAATCTCTGCTTTCCTCTGTCTTCTGATTCACGCACGCACGTCCTCCTATGGCAAGCTGTGTGTTGGTGGATCACCGTTGTCAATGGCTACCTTCCATCCTTCCAGTGAAAACTACGCTCACGCGCTCTGTCACAGCACGGCTAATCACCGGTTGGTTCTCGATCCGGTTGGAATAGGATTTACTATCCTTTTGCGTCTGTCACTAACGCCCAGCCTTTAGGAGTTTGAAGCTCGTCACAGTCATTCAATCATTGAATCCTACTCGGAATACCACAGACAAGGTTTAGACTTTCCAGATTCTCATGAATGCCGCCATCAGTTCTAGCTTATACCACGGAGATTCTGATTAAGGAATCTAAGAGATACTCATTCAGTCGGATATAGAACGGAGGTGGTTGTCAGGCACACGTTCATGGTTTGAGGAAGGTGATGAATGTCACGAATCATCACCTTCATCACAGTTAAGCGCGAATGAACATCTTAGATAGGAACAAGCGTGTTTGAATGGAAAACAGAAATACTTGCATTAATTCATTGAGACACAGCAGAGCTCCTCACCCCCAACAATGGGGTTTAGAGACTCATGCCGTCAGAGAATACAAAGTTTAGATCTGAAATGTCATGAGATACAGAATAAGTCTCTAAAAGTTGTTTAAATACTAAACTAGTAGCCTAGGGTTACAAAATATGAGTGGACTATGATGGATGATGCAGAGATCCACTTCTGGGGCCCACTTGGTGTGCTGGGGCCCACTTGGTGTGTGCTGGGGCTGAGACTTTAAGCAATTCACGTGCGGAGGCCATTTGTGGAGTTGAACGCCAGTTTTTATGCCAGTTTGGGCGTTCAACTCCAGTTTTTTATCCTTTTCTGGCGCTGGACGCCAGAATTGGGCAGAGAACTGGCGTTGAACGCCAGTTTACGTCATCTATCCTTGTGCAAAGTATGGACTATTATATATTGCTGGAAAGCCCTGGATGTCTACTTTCCAACGCAATTGGAATCATGCCATTTCGAGTTCTGTAGCTCCAGAAAATCCACTTTGAGTGCAGGGAGGTCAGAATCCAACAGCATCAGCAGTCCTTTTTCAGCCTGAATCAGATTTTTGCTCAGCTCCTTCAATTTCAGCTAGAAAAATACCTGAAATTACAGAAAAATACACAACTCATAGTAAAGTCCAGAAATATGAATTTTTCCTAAAAACTACTAGGAATAGACTAAAAACTAACTAAAACATACTCTAAACTATATGAAATTATCCCCAAAAAGCGTATAAAATATCCGCTCATCAGAGAGCTTGAGACTTCTTTACCACATCTTACCCTTAGTGGAAAATATCTTAGCCACACCCTACTGTAGATCTTCTTTCTGCTAAGGGCATCATCACCTTAGCTCTTTCCTTGCTTCTAGCTTCACTGCTACAGTGCTTCTCCTCTGATAACTTGCTTCCTCTTTTTTTTTGTGACATGACCAAAAACTAAAGCAAAGAGAAGAGAGAGAAGAGAGAGAATGCAGAAAAGCTTTCAATGGAATTAAGAAATAGAATTAAAATGAATTTAGTTTCCAAAACCCCATGCCTAGTAACGTGTGATAGTAATGATAGCAATCAAATTAATTTTGAAATTTCTTTCTCATGTTACCAATGCTATTAATGCAAGTTAATTGAATTTTGAAATCCATTCAAAAGAGGGGAGTTGGTGTCCGTGGGAAGCATGCAGCCTTTGCTATCTTTCCTTTTCAATTTCGGACTAAGCCATTGTTGGTCTTTCAACAAGGATTATTTTGGGCTTGCTCAATAAATTCTGGCCCAATAATAATAATTTCAGCCACATATATTCTTAAGTATTTTTTGCACAAGGCTGATTATTTCTGCCAACCATTTTGGGCTTTCATTTTTCTTTATGCCCAATGTCAAGATCTGCAAGCAACAAAATTATTAATTAACAAATGTGAATTAAAAATTAAATTAATAATTTTGAAATTAATTCTTTTAATAATGTTTGATTATCATTAGAGTTTTTCAAACTCATCAATCTCCCCCTTGATGACAAACATTATTAAAAATTGAATTGAAAAGAGTAAGAATTAAGAGTACTCCCTTTGAATGTTTAGAATTCTCCCCCTTTTCATCTGTTACATAGCTCCCCTTAATATGTGCCATTTTATTAAAAGAAGCATTACATGTAACATTTTTAAATCAAGCTTAAAGCCACAATGTATTCAACATATGGAATATTAGAAATGTTGAACAGCTTGATTTTTGAGCAGAAGTAACTTGATAATCATAACCTGATTTGTTATCATCTAATGATTTTCTGCTCATTAAAACAACAAAAATAAAGCATGCTTGAGTACCTTCAGAGTACATTTCAACATATAATTAAGACTCAACATACTTCAAATTAACAAAATGATTCCTGTTAAAACAGTTTCTTGCCAAGAAAAATTTTGCGTAATAAAACAATAATTCATGATCTATGAAGCTTTTTCTGAGATAATAACAACTCTTCATAATTGGCAGAACAATAAATAAAAAAATATCAGAGCTTAAGCTAATTCACACCATGATCAAACATAACTCAGAGCATAAAAATCAAAACATAAATCATGGAAGAAAGAAATGACCAATTTAAACATAAGCAAAGAAATAAATTAGAGCACACAATCTCAGGGATAATCATTAATCATTCAGATTTCAGCCCCTGTTTTTCAATTTTTCTTGACTTTCCTCCCCCTTTTATCATCAATGGGTCCTGCAAAACAAATAAGATCAACACACCAAAATGCATAATATTTGTTTAAACTAAAACATAAAGGTCCAGAGTATCCAAGTTAACTAATAGTTATACAGTACCCAAAACAAGAAAGCATGAAAATGAAACAGAGTTCATAGGTACGAGCAACTAAAATATATCAAGCATCAGAAAGATTAACGTCAGAGTCAAGGGATTGGTTGTCTTCATCTGCATCACCCATGTCTTTTTCAAAACTGTCGAGCAGCAGATTAATTCTCTCATGACATTTTTTCCAAGCCTTCTCATTCTCATAAGCTTGTTTGCGGGCTTCTTTGTATGAACGTACCATCAGATTTGACATATTTTAAAATTTAGTTAGAACGTCCTTAATGGAATCAACAAACTTTGTAGGCTCAGTAGGACGACTTTCAAGATCACTTTCTGAAGGTTCAGAGGGCACGGAGCGTTTTTCTTTGTTACTTTTCACGGATCCAGAAACCCCTCCTCCTTTGATGGTGGAAACCTGATTTTCTACATGCTCATTTGTTAAATCAATATGAAAATGTTCAAATATGCATGTAAGAAAAATTTCATAAGGCAAATTTGCCTTCTTGTCACTGCGTACACAATCCCACATGTGATGTACCATTAAATAAGCAAATGAAATAGGAGAAGAAGTAAGGATTGCAAAAAGAACTAAGGTATCACAAACAGTTACTCTTTGGTAGGAACCACTCTGAGGCATCAAGATATGATTGATGATTTTGTGAAGTAGCGCTATTACAGGACCAAGAGCCTTATGTGTTAGAATAGTCCCATCAAGTGCAGAGAAATTTTCACAAGTTTGAGTCAGAGCAACCTGATATGAGACCCCAACCTGCGAATCCCACTTTTCAGTCCTGTTGGCAGTTGCTCCTTCATCAGTATATTCCAATGTAGCACTGATAGTTTCTCTGTTCAAAGATAAGTGAACCCTTTTGACATATAAGTGGATTGCTCCATCAAGATACACCATGTTCGCATAGAACTCGCGAACCAGGGATGGATAAATAGGCTTTTGAATGTTGAACAGAGGAGTCCACTTCAGATTATCAAACATAGTGGCAAAGTTGATGCCTTTTGCAGTTAGTGTCTCCAAATTCACTATGTGAGAGGCACATAGGTGACGTTTAGCCAGAACTTGATTGTGGAACTCAAGCAGCACATGAGTTGAATCTGCCCGGATCAAAATGAGAATGCCCCTTGTTGAACTTATTTTTTGAAATCAAGAGATTCTAATTCTGGCGGTTCCCGAGTGTTGCGGAGAGTGTAGCCTTTTGAGCGTTGAGAACTGCGGCCAGAGGGGTGAGGGGTTGATCTTCTTGGTGGTGAATGAGGTGGAGAAGATTGTGACTCCTCTTCTTCTTCTACAATAGGCTCTTTTTCCTTTCCAATCTTCTTTCGAGATGAGATTTTCTGGGCAATAACTTTTCTCCTCACAGTTTCGATTGGCTGAGAGGAAGGTGAAGGAGATAAAGAAGAAGTAGAATGTATGTGAATGTGAGTATGTGTTTGAGGAGTAGAAGAAAATGGAGAATTTTTTGAGAGTGGAGTTTGGCTACTTCTTTTAGGAGCCACCTTCTTTTTCATGATATGAGAGTGAAGAAAGGAGAGGGAAGATGAAGGAGTGGCCAAAGAGATTGGAGAGAGGTGGGAGGTTAGAATAGCATTTAATGCTGAGTGGAGAGAGAGGGTTAAGTGACTAATGGATCATTAATGTCACAGTTATCAATCAAGGAAGGTTTTTAATTTTAAAAATGAGAGATTAGTTCCTAGAATTAAGGGAAGAGGTAGGGGAAAAGATTATGATTTGACAGGAACTCCTTCCTACAAGGTATCAAGTGACAATATCCCAAAAATTATTAAAAAAAATGAGGAACTCAAAAACGGGCCAGAGTCAAGGATAAGGTCAAAGAAGATTTGATTGGGCCCAAGATCATTAATATCAGATTTAGTCTCCCCCTATATACTGGCCTGTTCATCAGGTCCTCAAATTTGTCTCCTCCCTACCTACGAGACAAAACCAAACAGAATCATAACAGAATTCAATTCTAACATTCCCAAATTGTTTCTCAAGGAGCAGAATCTATCTTCACACAAGGGTTTAGTAAAAATATCAACAAGCTATTCTTCGGATTTTACAAATTGAATATCAATAGTTTCCTTTTGCACATGTTCTCTAATAAAATGATATCTAACTTCAATGTGCTTAGTTCTAGAGTGAAAAACAGAATTTTTGGAAATATTTATTGCACTCATATTATCACAGAACAAAGGTATACTATTGATCTTTAATTTGTAATCCTCCAACTGAGTTTTCAACCAAATTAATTGTGAACAACATGCAGAGGCAGATATATATTCAGCTTCGGCTGTGGATAGAGCGACTGTGGCTTGTTTCTTGCTTGACCACATGTTAAGTAAGCTTCCAAGGAAGCAACACATTCCGGATGTGCTCCTTCTATCCACCCGATCTGCCGCATAATCTGCATCACAAAACCCTACTGCACAAAAGTCATCAGATTTGGGATACCATAAGCCATAATCACATGTTCCCTTAATGTATCTAATGATTCTTTTGACAGCTAAAAGATGGGATTATTTTGGGTGAGATTGAAACCTTGAGCATACACCCACACTTTAAACAATATCCGGCCTAGAGGAGGTAAGATACACAAGTGAACCTATCATTCCTCTATACCGGGTTTCATCCACATCTTTGCCATTTTCATCTTTTTCAAGTTTAGTATTTGGATGCATTGGTGTTCCCATAGGTTTGGAATTTTCTAGGCCAAATCTCTTGATTAATTCCTTAGCATATTTTCCTTGGTGAATAAAAATGCCACTAGGAGTTTGTTTAATTTGGAGACCAAGAAAGAATGTTAGTTCTTCCATTAAACTCATTTCAAACTCACTAGTCATGAGTTTTCCAAACTCTTCACACAAGGATTCATTGGCCGATCCAAACACTATATCATCCACATAAACTTGAACAAGAAGAATATCATCTTAGATTCTTTGATAAATAAAGTAATATCGGTGGTACCCCTTTGAAATCTATTTTCTAAAAAGAAGGCACTAAGCCTTTCATACCAAGCTCTTGGAGCTTGCTTAAACCCATAAAGAGCTTTTGAAAGTTTGAAAACATGATTTAGAAATTCCTTATTTTCAAAACCGGGGGGTTGTGCCACAAATACTTCTCTATCTACGAATCAATTAAGGAAAGTACGTTTGACATCCATTCTTGCTACCGGGGCGAAAGACTCATCAAAATCTATACCATCCTCTTGATCATAACCTTGGGCCATTAATCTAGCCTTTTTACGAACAACACTACCATTCTCACCCAATTTATTTTTAAAAATCCACTTAGTACCCGTTACCTTCTTACCATTCGGATTAGGTACAAGTGTCCAAACCTTATTCTTTTCAAATTAAGCAAGTTCCTCTTCCATGGCTTTGACTTAAGAGGGGTCTTCTAAGGCTTGCTTCATGTTGAGAGGCTCTAATTGGGACAAGAAAGCAACGTTGCTTTGATCAACTTGCTTCTCGCTTGAGGATCTAGTAGTCACGCCTTGGGAAGGATCACCAATGATGAAATCATGGGGGTAACCCTTCATAAATTTTCATTCTCTTGGCCTTGGAGGTAAGGATCTGCCTTGATAAGTTTCAGCATTCTGATCTATTCCGAATTCTCTTACTGGCTCAGGAGACAAAATGGAAATGTCTCCTCCATCCTGATGAGACATTTTTGGGCGGACAGAAACTTCACTTGGGACAGTTTTGGGATTTTCTTCACTAACTTCCTGGTTCACAATATCCTTACAACCTGCATCATCTTCTACCACAACACTAGGAATTGAGTTAATATCACAAAAAAAATGTGTATGGATTCCTCTATGGTTCTATGTTCTTTGAGGTAAATTCTATAAGTTTTACTAGTGGTGGAGTATCCAATAAACATTTTCTCATAGGATTTTGGATCAAATTTTTCAAAATTTTCTTTATTATTAAGCACAAAATATTTGCATCCAAAAATGTGGAAGTACTTAAGATTAGGAGGGGTTCCTTTCCATAGCTCATAAGGAGTTTTCTTTAACCCTTTTTCTAATGATAGTCCTATTCAAAATATAACAAGCTGTATTTACAGCTTCAGCTCATAGAAATTTTGGAACCTCATTTTCACAAAGCATAGCCCTAGTCATTTCTTGAAGGCTTCTATTCCTTCTTTCAACTACCCAATTTTATTGAGGTGTTCTAGGACATGAAAAATTATGAGCAATTCCAAAATCATCACAGAATTTTTCAAAATCTTGGTTTTCAAATTCTTTTCCATGATCACTTCTCAAGTGGGCAATTTTCAAATCCTTTTCATTTTGAATTCTTTTGCAAAGATTTGAAAAAGCATGGAAAGCATCATTCTTATGAGCTAGGAAGAGTACCCAACCGAATCTAGAGTAATCATCTACCACTACTAAACCATAGTGTTTACCTCCTAAACTTTGAGTCCTAGTGGGACCAAAAAGATCAATATGCAACATTTCCAATGGCCTCTTGGTAGAAATTCCATCTTTTGGTTTAAAAGAGAATTTTATTTGTTTGCCCAATTCACAAGCATCACAAGTAATATCCTTATCAAATTTAATGTTTGGAATTCCTCTCACCAAGTTTTTCTTAACAAGCTTAGAAATTTGGTACATGCTTGCATGACCGAATTTCTTATGCCATAGCCATTTTTCAGATTCAAGTGAGGTAAAGCATGTTACTTTTTGATCTTTTAAATCCTCAAGAGTCAATCTATACACATTGTTGCATCTTTTAGTTTCAAACAATATTTCACCAGATTTTTCACAAATAACTAAGCAATCCAATTTTCTAAAAAAAACTTCATACCCAAGATCACATAATTGGCTAATGCTTAGTAAATTGTGCTTCAAACCATCAACAAGAAGAACATCATTTATAAAAGAAGAAAAACTTTTACCAACTTTTCCAATGGCCACTATTTTTCCTTTTCCATTATCACCGAATGTGACAAACCCTCCATCATATTCATCAAGCTTCATGAAAAAGATTACCTTTCCGGTCATATGCCTAGAGCATCCACTATCCATGTACCACATATTGTCCTTTCGCTTGGATGCTAGGCAAACCTACAAAATAAGCTCAAGTGACCTTAGGTATCCAAATCTTTTTGGATCCTTTCACGTTAAACCACCTTCTTTGTCCCAATTCATTGTAATCACAAACAATTTTACAAACTTTATTTTCAATCATTCTTTCACTAAAGAAACATTGAATAGGATAATGACCATTCCGATTGCAAAATTTGCAAAATCTATGAGTTGCTGTGTTTACAAAGCTTGTTGGGTTTTGAAATCTTACATCTTTTGAAGATGAAGCTATGTTTGCAAAATAAGGTTTTTCAACAGATTTTATAGCTTCGTGAAAACCCAAGCCAGCTTTATCATAAAGAGGTTTTTGACTAATCAAGAGTTGATTTAAATTTTCTGAACTTTGTGCAAAGTTGGCTAAGTCTTCCTTAAGTCTTTTTATCTCTTTATGCAGCCACTCATTTTCTTCAAAATAATTCAGATTTTCTGTTACAGAATGGTGGTATTCACAACTTTTAAGTTGAGCTTTTAACTACTTGTATTCTTCAACAAGTTCAATAGCAGTTTCAGCCTCCCTTAATTTATCCTTGAGAAAACCATTTTCAACTTTTAAAATTTCAATTGAGACTCAAGATCTTGGTTTTTCACTTAGGAAGCATTTGATTTTTTCAGAAAGATCGTCAATCATGAGATGAAGATCTTCAATATCAGGGTTATGAAAAACTACCTGCTCTATGTGATCGGCCATGAGGTAGGTTTGAGACTTGGTTTCTGATTCTTCATCTTCCTCAGAGTCATTTTCCAAGTCTTCCCAAGAAGCCATGAGTCCCTTCTTCTTTCCTCTTTTCGGCTTCTCCTCCTTCTTTAGTTTTGGGCAATCAGATTTGAAGTGTCCAACCTCTTTGCAGTTGTAGCAGATCACTGTGTTGGAATCTTTCCTTGGTTTCCTTGAACCACTTCCTTTGCTCCTTTCCTTTATCTTCACCATTTTTCTGAATTTTTTTGCAAACAAAACAAATTTGTTTTCAGAAGAATAATCACTGGATTCATCATTCAGGGGGTCAGTAACAGACTTGAGAGCTATTCCTTTTCTTTTAGTATCTTTTTTCAAATATGTATTTTCAAACGCAAGTAAGTTTCCTCTCAAATCATCATAAGTTATGGAATCAAGACCACTGCTCTCAGATATCACTATTGCCTTAGTTTCCCACTCTTTTGTGAGACTTCTCAAAATTCTTCTCACAAGCACAGATTCAAGATATGTTATCCCATAGCATCCAAGCCATTGATGATGATGTTGAATCTTTCGAACAGATCATGAATTGATTCCCCTTCCTTCATTGTGAACATCTCATACTCTTTGTTTAGCATGTCAATTATGGTCTTCTTCACTAGGGTTGTGCCTTCATGAGTGACTTGTAATTTGTCCCAGATTTCCTTTGCTGTTGTGCATCTTGATATCCGTCGGTATTCCTCGAAGCTGATTACACAGTTAAGCAAGTTGACAGCTTTGGCGTTGAGCTCCACCTTTTTTCTGTCTTCTTCGGTCCAGCTAGCCTCACCCTTGAGAGAGACCACACCATCAGCTCCTGTGGTGGTTGGGAATTGAGGACCTTCCAAGATTATTTTCCAGAGTCTGTAATCTACTGATTGGACAAAAATCTTCATACTTTCCTTCCAATAAGTGTAGTTCTTTCCATTAAAGAGAGGAGGTCTATTGCTTGACTGCCCTTCCGTCAGAGTGTAGGCCACCAGGTTTGAGCCACTATTTTCTGCCATCAGGATATTTTCTCCAAGCTGCAAAACTTGATCTCTTTGAAACCAAGCTCTGATACCAATTGATGGTTATTAGTGGCTAAGATAAGGGGGTGGAATCTTAGCCCATTTTTGTTGAGTAACTCTTGCTGCCTTTTTAAAAAGCTTTTGGAGATATTTCTGATTTTTGTCTCGTCACTAGTCAAGAGACTTTTTCTTTTTGTCTCGTAACCAATGAGGAGATATTTTTCAATTTTGTCTCCTATGAACAGAATCAGAAATTGAGTAGAAGAGAAAAAGAGAATCACACCCAGAGGTATCCTGGTTCAGCTACTAAGTGCAGTGCAGCCTACATCCAGTCTCCATCACAACAATGATGGAATTTCACTATAATCAAACATATTACAGACACCAATTCTCCCTAGGAACTACCCTTCCTATCTGGAACAAGTCCAGAATCTATCCCCAATCCTGAACTTGACTTGGTCACCTGCCAAGCTTTCAACTGCTAAGTGCTAACCCAACTTGCAAGGGGATTCCCACAGAATTATGAAACACAACACAAAAGTACAAAGGATCTCTAGGACATCTATGGCTTTTTCTTTTAATTTTGTATACTCTGCCTTTTTCCGCTCTATGGCTTTTTCATATAAACCTCATTGTTTGCCTTTTTTCATGAGACTCAAGACAGACAAAACTAAACAGAAAAATACAACATGAAACACATTGAAGGAGAAGAACTTCTGTTAGCTTGGGTAGCTATGAGAACTCTGTGCTTTCACTCTTTTCTCCTTGTCTCAAGTCTTGGTTGTTCACCCTTAGTATAGAAGGGGAAGCCTCCAAGGTTGAAACGGTTGAACCGAGCTAATATTCTTCTTCTTCAACAACAAACCGGTTCGGCCAAAGAGAGAACCGAATTTTAAATCCAACATGCAATTACCTCTTCCTCATTCCTTCTCACCAAGCTTCATCAATCCGGGCCTTCCATCTTGACTTGCTCCCCAAGAAGGATCCTGACCCTTGATGAGTCCTTGATGCTTGACAGCTTCATCTGCTCTATCTTCTACTTCTTTCCCACGTAGCTATAGTGGCTACCTCCTGTGATGGATGAACAAAAGTAGAGACGTGCCATACCCCAGGAATCTTCTTTTCTGACCGAGTTGGATCTCTTCGATTTTTGGGTATGGAGAGCTTGAGACTTCTTTACCACATCTTATCCTTAGTGGCAAAGATCTCAGCCACACCCTACTGTAGATCTTCTTTCTGCTAAGGGCATCATCACCTTAGCCCTTTCCTTGCTTCTAGCTTCACTGCTACAGTGCTTCTCCTCTGATAACTTGCTTCCTCTTCTTTTCTGTGACATGACCAAAAACTAAAGCAAAGAGAAGAGAGAGAGAAGAGAGAGAATGCAGAAAAGCTTTCAGTGGAATTAAGAAAGAGAATTAAAATGAATTTAGTTTCCAAAACCCCATGCCTAGTAACGTATGAGAGTAATGATAGCAATCAAATCAATTTTAAAATTTCTCTCTCATGTTACCAATGCTATTAATGCAAGTTAATTGAATTTTGAAATCCATTCAAAAGAGGAGAGTTGGTGTCCGTGGGAAGCATGCAGCCTTTGCTATCTTTCCTTTTCAATTTCGGACCAAGCCATTGTTGGTCTTTCAACAAGGATTATTTTGGGCTTGCTCAATAAATTCTGGCCCAATAATAATAATAATTTTAGCCACATATATTCTTAAATATTTTTTGCACAAGGCTAATTATTGTTAGCAACCACTTTGGGCTTTCATTTTTCTTTATGCCCAATGTCAAAATCTGCAAGCAACAAAATTATTAATTAACAAATGTGAATTAAAAATCAAATTAATAATTTTGAAATTAATTCTTTTAATAATGTTTGATCATCATTAGAGTTTTCCAAACTCATCAAGCATTATTGATTAGAATGACAATATTTGTGTGATGCGTAACAAGGAACTTGAAACTGTGCAACATTTGTTTGTTACGTGTAAGTATGCTTGGCAGGTATGGTACGTTTGGATTAGCCATGCGGGTCAGGTTTGGTGCATCCCAGGGTCCATCAAAGAACACTTTGAGAGTTGGAGGACGATGCCTTTGAGAAAAAAGGAGCCTAAAACATGGTTATTTGGATTTTTCTCCGTCATATGGAATATTTGGTTTTGTAGGAATGAACTTGTTTTTCAGAATAAGACAATGGTGGTGGTGGAATACATTGATAGATCTTTTTGTAGATTCAAGGAATGGTATAAAACAAACTCATGTCGTTGATGGCCCTGCCGGAGATGACATAGGAGATGCTACGTTTTTTATTTCCTGTTTGTATGTTTCACCTAGTGTGTTGAGTTTGTTATGACTTTCAAAAAAAAAAACTAAAAAATGATATGTGCATGGATATAATAATTAATAAATATTAATTTAATTTTTAGATATTAATTGTATATAATTATGAATGTTATATATTTGTATAAACTTAGTTAGTACAGTATAATTAAAACTGTACATAAAAACACAAAAAAATAATAATAAATTGATTTATTACCATATCTCATCAGAAATAGGATGATTTTTCATATTTTCAAAAATTAGTTAATTGGCAACAATTTTATTGAGTGAGTCCATCTGTTATTCAAATTTTTCAACTCTTTCCGACATAAACATACTATTTGAAATAATAACTTTGACTTGTGAATTTCTTTAGCCTATCCCAATTATACTTCTAATTGAACTAAAATTGTAATTTTTGGTATTTAATATTGACGATTCTGAGTGTACTTCAATTGCACTGTGATTTTTGCTTCTAAGCCTATGTGGTTTTTACGTTTCTTCTAGCAATGATAATAAAATAAAACAAGGTCTTTACGTTTCTTCTACTCGTGTCTCGTGAATGATAATGAAATGAAACAAAGAAATTACAAATTAATTATAATTAAAGTTATTTAATGACTATTATTATTACCGTTTTTTATTATTATTATTAGTTTTTATTGTATTCTTAAATATAAAATTTAAATTATAAAAAAAACATTAAGTAGTGATTGAAATGATACTTAATAATTAGGGATATGACATTATAATTAATATGATTAATATGTGGAGCTAAGAATTAATAAGTGGAGTAACTATGAAGTACGGACACTTTGCTGAGTTATCGTGTCTGCGTATCGGACACATTTCGAACACGACACTCGTCCGACACGCGTGTCTGCTGTGTCTAACCGTGTCTTAATAAAAAATAAAAAATTTTTCTCCGGACACGCCTGAACACATCTAAATACAATCACGTGTCCGCGTGTCCAGTCTTATTCTTAACATATATTCTTAAAATGAATTTATATATAGTATATATTATTATTTATTAAAACAAAAAATATTTTAAATACTTGATATAATTAAAATAAGACATTAAAAATAATTAAAATTTTAATTTATATTTTAATATCAATAAAATATCAAAATATCATTACAATTTATCTAAAAAATACTTTATATTTTATATATATGCGTGTCCCGTGTCATGTAAGATTTTAAAATTCGCGTGTCGGGCGTGTCCCGTGTCATGTCGTATCCCGTGTTCGTGTCAGTGTCCGTACATCATAGTGGAGTAATAAGAGAGTAAAATAAAAAATAAAAATGTTATTAAGTTATATAAATGAAGTAAATTTTAAAAAAATTTGACTAATTATGATTAAAAAATTTTGGTTCCCAAATTTTTTTTTTAGTATTTATTTTAGGGAAAAAGACAAATAGGTCCCTGACTTTTTAAGTTTTTGACAAATACATCCCTGACAAAATTTAAATACAAAAAAGTTCCTGACTTTAACAAACGGAGGACAATTTAGTCCTTCCGTCTATTTGCCTCTCACACATCAAACGGAACTGGCTGACGTGGCTGAAACGGTGTCCAAGTGTCCGTTACGGTGCCACGCTGGAAGGGGAAAAAAAATCGAAGGACAAATAGGTCCTTACTGATGAAAACGGCGTCGTTTTCAGAAGGTAACCCTAATGAGATTTAAACTGGGTTTTCTGAAGTAACATACGCAGCAGTTGTTCAGATTTGTTCATAGTGGTGTTGCTTAAATTGATGGCCAGTGATGGAAGCTCATCAATCAAGAGACAACGCGGAGGTGGTGGCAGACGACAGGAAGGTTCGATTGTAAATGCAGCTCCATGTTCAGTTTAAGCTGGGGATGAGAAAGATTGCATCGCTCCAAAATGCTTCTGTGGGATGTATGCGATATTTTAGATGTCAAAGATAAATACCAACCCAAACAGACTATTTTTCGGATGCCCATTCTTCAAGGTAAGCTCACAATTTTTCATGTATATGGATGAAGTTGAGAGTTTTTTTTTACCAACATATTTTCATACTATCTGAATTGATTTAGGTGAAATAACCATATTGTAAATTCTTTGTGTGGGTTGATGACCATATTGGAAGAATTGGGTGCATGGAACCAACAAAAGAATTGGGTGACAATCAGAGCTTAAATGTTGAAGAACATTTTGGAAAGATAGAATTGGAGAATAGAATGGCTGATCTAGAGCAAAGGATAATTTACCTAGAGAAGAAGAAAAGCAATAACTTCTGGGTCATAGTTCTAGGCTTGATTGTTGTAGTTGTTGGTCTTTGTTTATTTAGGGTATGAAAAATATGAAAAAAAATGTGGATTGTAATGAATTATATCTGTTAACTATTTTAGTTAATATAAATGAAAGAAAGAAGATTTGAATTATTCATATCTTGTTGGCTTGAAATAGATATAAAATGCATGTAAATTAATGTTTATTTTCAAGAGATGAACCTAAGCCAAAAACAAGCCATATATAATTCATTCAATCAACAATAATTCATTCATTCAAACTAAACCATAACATAGGAATATTGTCATACCACAACATAATAACGTCTAGGATAAGTAACTGTAGCAGGTATATCAGCTCTCGGATTCCAAAATACTAATTCATAAGCAACTAAATTGGCTAAAAGAAAGTTTGCCAATATGTATTACAATCAATTATTGCAGCAAAAAACTAATTTTTGTTTCCAAAATAAGTCAGGAACAAGCACGTCACTTTTTCTGATTCTTGAATCCTGGATTTGGTATAAACTTAAATAGTCCTGTTGTGGCACAATTTGTTGCTGCCAGTGTCTCCTTTGATACTCCTCCACTCGATGTTGTTGTCACACTTGTTGAAATTGGTGGAGCAACTTTAGTCTGAGTTGTAGTTGGTGCAGGTGGCCTTTTGATTGGTTGCTTTGGCCTAAATTTAGCTGGTGTTTTGGAATGAGTATGTTTTGTTGTCTTGATTAGTGCTTGGCTAAATGATGCTACATGTGTTGGAGTGTCCTGTGCTTGTTCAGCTGGAGCTGCCTGTTGTGTATTCTGGCTAGCCTACAACATTTATAATGAAGACACATAAGTCCTTTAACATTTATAATAAAGACACATAAATCCTTTAACTTTTATAACGAAAACACATAAATCCTTTAAATTTTGTATTGAAGACACATAAATCCTTCATCATTCTTAAAAAGGACAACTAAATTCTCACGTGCTTTGTTACCTCATGCTCTGGAGCAGATTGGGATAATAGAATTTCTACTAGTGCTTGACTACTTGAGTTCTGGTGCTTTAGTTTCCTGGTTTTAGGCTTCCAGTTAGGATTAGATGGTGCTCCCTTGCACGTCTTGTAGGGAAAGTTCCTTATAAATAATTCCCCATCAAAAGTGGTTGTTTATTTATAAAACATGCTCCCAAGACACCTCCATCAACGCCACCAGATTTTGAGTTTCAAAATATTTCCAGTCAAACACATTAATTTATATTAGCATTATGAATGATTTTGTGTATATGTTTCAAGAACTTAAAGAGTGGCTGATGTTAATAAACTAATGATTTTGCAAGATACTCCTTTTGGGATTAAATCAAATGCGTAAATAAACTAATGTTAATACACAAATGCTAACTAAGATTGACTAATGCTGACTAACTTTGGATAATACTAACTAATGCTAACTAATGTTAACTAATCTTAACTAATGTTAACTAATGCAAACTAATTTTAACTGATGTGATAAAACTTAAAGATTGCAATTTAGTAAAAAAAAGTTAGAAACAGAACAACCCTCAATTTCTGCATAATTTTATAAACCAAAAGCCTCATAATAGAAACATAATGAAATAGATTTCAAAACATAAGCATAAACAAATATATTACTAACCTTTTGTTGATCTGACATAAAGTTCCATCCGTGCACACTTGCATTCCTAAGATTTTCTTGTAAGAGAGTTAAAAACCATTTCCGTGACTCCTTTGTTTCTGATCCGACAACAGCATAAGCAATGGTATAGAAATGATTATTGGAATCTTGGGCAATCGCTGAAAGTAACTGTCCACCAAAGTACCCTTTAAGAAAGCATCCATCCAAATATATTAGAGGTCTACACCCACTTTTGAAGCCTTTTTTGCATGCATCCAGGCATATATATATATATATATATATATATCTTATCAAACATTGGTGGGGATTGTGGAATTGGTATCACTTCTAAGAGTGCAATAGATCCAGGGTTGCTGCGTAAGAGTTCGAATAGATAATCCCTCAGCTTTCCAAATTGCTCATTCTCGCTTCTGACAATTCTGTCTCTTACCTCCTTTAGTGCCCTGTAAACCATCTTATCATGAGGATGTATCCCAAACTCATCTTTCAGAAAATCACTAGCCTCCTTCCTAGTCATCTGAAGATGGATAGCTAGCCTTTTTTCAATTTTGTTGCTCAGCCAGTGTTGGTCAGCAGCATTACTCTCCATGTCCCTTGCACATGTATGCTCAGATTTAAAAGTTTTAACCTGGAAGCACCTAAGAGAATTATTGTAGGATACATGTACAACCCATGGACATTCTTCTCCTTAGCCCACCTGAACCCTTTCTTTATCATTTTTAATCCATTGAAGCTGCCTACCCTCAGATATGAACAAGTCCTTCACTACTTCTTTAAAATTATCAAGAGTTGCAAACTTGATGCCTACTTCAAAGTGGCCTTCTCCAAATCCATACTCATCATTGAACTCGAGCCAGTGTTGCTTCTCAGCTTCTTCATCAGAGGAAACAGGGGTATGCAAATCCTCTGAATGGTATTCATAGTCATACTCTGAATCAGTGCAGCTTGAGTGTTGGTCAGGCCCATTACTAAGCCCACCAGTTTTCAAAGAAGGCCCAGCTCGTTGGTCTACACTGGGCCCAACACCTGGTTGTACATTGGGTCTTTTTCCACCAATATTCGATCTATTCTTCCTTTGTGCATCCTGCCTCTTTAGTGGATCCTTCTTCTTCTTCTCTTTCATTTTCCTCTTTGGTACAGCCACTTTTTTTCCTTGTAAGTCATACTTCTCTTCTTTTTGGTACGTTTCTCCTCTCCACTGCTATTCTCATCATCACTATCATCATTATACCCCGGAGGTGGAGGCTTGTAAGGTTCATCTTACGTGCTCTCATAGCCGTCATCAGAGGAGGATGTCATCAGATTATCACCGATGTCATCTACATCTATGCACTCAACATTCCCAGTTCCTGCATTCCCGCCTCCTGCTTCTTCTACATACTCAGGTTCATTGACAACATGATCAAAGTAAACATGGAACTCATCTTTTTCTTCATTCCTAATCAAATTGTCACACAATTCACGAATTCCATTATCCCCTGTTAAACGATGAAACCCAGATTCTATATCACTGGCTGTACTATCAAACTAGTATATTGCCTTGTAGCCAGGATATCCTAAACCCTCATATAACTTCACCAAATCACCAAAGTTGATAAACTCTATGTCCATCTCTGGAAATTTTTCTACTTTTTCATTCACATAAACAAGTCCCCCATCACCATTCCTCACAAACTTTCCTCCATGGTGAAAAACAGGAATTACATATCTATCAGTCATCTGTAATTTTCAAACAAAAACAAAATTAACCCACAATACATAGAACCCTCGGAAACTTTCAAATGAAGACACAATAACTTTTTTCAAATAGATTGAAACAGAAAGCAACCATAGCAGAATGCATTTGCATGCATCACACCATACACTAAATGGAACCCTAATGCGAATGTGATCATGAACGTTGTGGACTTGCTTACCTTGATTGATGATTGAACTTCTTCAGCATACGAACTAAGTCTCTCCTACTCCACCTTCTTCGATGACGCTTCAGTTTTGTTTCAGAGGGAAGGGGTTAGGGCAGTGTATGGTAATTTCTGTGTTGCCAAAGGGTTTTTATTAAGAATGGGCTACCTTCTGAAAACGACGCCGTTTTTATCAGTAAGGACCTATTTGTCCTTCGAACTTTTTTCCCCTTCCAGCGTGGCACCGTAACGGACACCTGGACACTGTTTCAGCCACGTCAGCCAGTTCTGTTTGATGTGTGAGAGGCAAATAGACGGAAGGACTAAATTGTCCTCCGTTTGTTAAAGTCAGGGACTTTTTTGTATTTAAATTTTGTCAGGAATGTATTTATCAAAAACTTAAAAAATCAGGGATCTATTTGTCTTTTTTCCTTTATTTTATCTATTCGAAACTAACCGATGTAATGGTCATTTATTTCATGAATTTGAGACCATTTTCTATATTTGTTTAGTGAACAAGTTGTATATGTAACTAACGAGACATGAAAAATAGTACAACTAATAAGCACCCATGTCACAAGAGGCCAAGAGGGTGAAAAGCTTGTTGAGTGCTTGGTCGAACTTCCTACCATTTGTGATATGTGAAAATAACATGTTCAACCCTGACTACAAAAAGCAATGAGAGATGTTTCTTGAGAAGTTTGTTGACTGTGGTATTAGAGCAAATAGACACAATGAGTCAAGAGTGAAAATAAAGATTATGAAGAACCAATACTTTGCTATTGTTGAAATGAGAGGTGCCAGTAGTGATTTTGGTTGAGATGATAAGAACAAAATAGTTGTGACTGCGAAACAAGATTTCAATGATAGAAGCATGTAACTTTGAAATTTTTACTAGGCAAAATTACTTATGAATTTGTTATTGCAATTTTTTTTTATCATTTCATGCCTAATTTATGTTTATTGGTTGTTAATAAATGAAAGGGCAATTTACTTAAATAAATAGAATAGAGAAAATGTTTACCCAAATGTGCAAAACTGGTTCTTGTTACCTGCATGTGCAAAAAGCCATTTCTATGTAATCCGTGGCAACCCACTACGGTTTCAAAACGTGCATAAACCGTGGCAGGTCCCAACGGATTATGGCCAAAAGATATAGAGTATAAACCGTGGTAGGTCACCATGGTTTACTAAGGAGAGATGGCGTGCATAAACCGTGGAGAGTCACCACGGTTTATGAAGAAACTTGTTTGCACATAAAACCTTGTGGGTCACCACGGTTTATGTGTGGTAAATAATGGCCAGAAAACCTTGTTAATTTTATATCCAAGAGACACAACTTATTTTTTATTTTTTTATTATTCTTGTTAATTTTTTATAATTATATTTTTTATTATTATATTTTTCATCTCAAATTTTTTTAATAAAAAAATGAGAATAAATTAGATTTTCATAATTTGTTCTAGTTTATCACCAAGCAGAATTACAAGAACACAAAATTTTGTATCTCTGTCCAGTGTCTTGTCCTATCCTATTTTCAGTATCTTATCCTATTTTGTTGTTGAAAACAAAGGCAGCCTAATAAATACACACTACATAGTACATTTTATAAAGAAAAAAAATCATCTATTTCTATTGAATATTTATAATAAAATTTTTTCATTCTCTTTATGTATTATTGACTAATATATACTATAAAATTTTTACATGTATTATCAATTATTTTTTCATTATGTTTACCCCTATTTTTCATTTTACACTATATTTAAATATTTATTATACTATAAAAAATATTAATGAACATAATAAAATAATTACTTATTAATATTTTTTAGAGTACTCATTAATATTCTTATAAGATAATAAATATTTTTTATTTTAAATTTAACAAATACTAATGTATCAATATACACTTATATGTGAATTTATTAAATCTATATAAAAGATTTAATCAATAAGCATGTTAATGAATATTAATATACCAATATTAACAAGTAATTATTTTATTGTACTCATTAATATGTTATAGTGTAATGAATCTTTATTTTATAAATGAAAAAATAAAGATGAATATAATGAGAGAGGTCACCTTAAGCTTAAACAAACTTTTGAGTAGTTTTTATAAGTTGGTCTAAAATTTTGAAAACTTCATAAAAATTCAAAATAAAAAATAAAAACACAGATTCCAAACATTAATGTTAGTGTAATTTATTTTTAAAAATATTTTTTATTTTATAATAGAAAAAAATCAAAAAATTTCATGGTGTTTATTATTGGAGTCTAATTTTTTTCTAATTTATTTTACATAACAAATTTTAAATATTTTAAATTTATTAAATTTCATCATTTTAAATTAAATATTAATTTTTTATTTTTTAGTAAATAGACATCAATTTTTTAAGCATTATAAAAATCATTTTCTTAGTATTATTTGATTTTTTTTTCTATTGTACTCTTTCTATTATAAAAAGCTGTTGTTGATAAGACATAATTTAAGATTCTGCTCATAAATTTATTGTGCTAATAAATTCATTTTCTATTGGACATAAAATTAACAAGGTTTTCTGGCCATTATTTACCACACATAAACCGTGGTGACCCACAAGGTTTTATGTGCAAACAAATTTTTTCATAAACCGTGGTGACTCTCCACGGTTTATGCACGCCATCTCTCCTTAGTAAACCGTGGTGACCTACCACGGTTTACACTCTATATCTTTTGGCCATAATTCGCTAGGACCTGCCACGGTTTATGCACGTTTTGAAACCGTGGTGGATTGTCACGGATTACATAGAAATGGCTTTTTGCACATGCAGGTAATAAGAACCAGTTTTGCACATTTAGGTAAACGTTTTCTCTATTCTATTTATTTAAGTAAATTACCCTAAATGAAAGGCCTTTACAACATGATGTTTATGTTCTTTTGTTTCATAAAAATAGATGAGTGAAAAAATAAGTAACAACTGTCATTCATATATATATATATATATATTGGAAAACACCATTAAATAGATATCCCGAATAGCATATTCATTTTACTACTACACATTCATTTTGTATATGCTTTATTTTTTCTTTTATCTGTTTTGTGTATGTTTTTTTTTTTTTAAATAACAAAAATTAAATTCTAAATTTTATAGCCATACAAATTTTGATACTGTATCATAGAAATGTTTTTCTCAAAAACTTAAATAAATATAAAAAAATACATAAATAATTATATCTAACATATTGATTAATACTATTGAGAATAAAAATTAAAAATATGTATAAAAAGTTTACTGAAATGATGAACATGTGTCATGTTTTAAAACATCATAAAGGATTAAAGGCACTACAAAATTCTTATTCATTTGTGGAGGTTTTGTAGTGGGATTTGCATTCTCTAAAGTTTGAATTTTACTTTAGAGAATATAGTGTGATCTCTTACTATTTATTTTATAGGCGGGACCAAAAATAAATGAGAGAAAAACTATTCAAAGGTATAAGATCACACTTTATTCTCTAAAATACAAATTTAAAATTTAGAGAATCCGAATTCTTTGTAGTGGAGATTTTTTAAAATCTCCCCAACATCCTTTATTTGTAACGATTTATAAAATTTCCCAACATATTCTTGAAAAATGAAGACCCATTGTATCTGTATATAAGTTTCTTTTTGGTAGAGAGTGTTTGCACAAAATTAAAATTTCTGATAGAAAACTAATTTAGGAGGGAAGCCAACTCTAATTAACTAGTTAAAAAATAGGTTTATTACAAAAATACAAAAAATAAACTCTTCATTGTCTTAATTTCTCAAATTTTAAATTAAAAATTAAAAAAAGTTAACTTAATTAGCTTGTTATGTAGTTGGTCTCTTATTATTTTTTTTTAAAAACATAGATTCACTACAGAAGTCCCAACAAAAATACTGAAAGGTTATAAAATAAAAAAAGAAAGCAAAGGAGAGTGTGAGCTCGTTGAAAACGTAAAGATCCCAATGCCCGTGGGTCGTTACAACAGCCACTAATTATGTTATGCTAGATTGCAATATTGAATATTGCTGAATGGGAATGCCCTCCGGCCTCCACTAATTACCGTGAGAGAGAACCTCCATTTGTTATGATTTTATTTGTTAGGAACTCTCTCTTTATGTGTTAGTTCATATCTTTTAAATTAGTTTATTTAATCCCCGTATAGTTCAAGTTTATGATTAAATCATGAGTATTAGTTTTGAATTTTGTGTTGAAAGATGAGAATTTGTTATTTTAAAATTTAGTAGGTTTGAATGTTAGTTAACTCAATTGATCAATGTAATAAAAATATGAGTGTAATTTATTCAATTTTAATACAAAATAGTTAAGTATAAATTCGCTGTTACCTCTCTCACTTTATGACTCCATATATAATTTTTTTATGTAAATATGTTAAGCTATGTATTAATAAAAAATTCTTTAGGTCTATGAAATGGCCAGCCTATTTTATACATGATTAATGTCTTGTTTAGATATTTTCTTTAAATGGTAGACAATTAGTAGTGTAATAATATAATTTTAATATTAATTCAGATTATTTTTTAAAAAAATAATATTGGCAAGTTTTTGGAGCTTTAAAACCAATAGAATAGTTTTAATGAATTTTTTTTGTGAAAATTTTAAATTATCACAAACATTAATCAAGAATTATCACAAAATATTAGCATATATAGAACCTCCACAAAAAAGATAAAAAATTATCACTAAGTAGAATTGTGAGAATTGTAAAAAAAAACTCGTAACATCTCAAATTTTGGAAGTTATTGAAATCGTCACAATTTTTTTTAGAGAAGGGGTTTAAAATTGTCACAAATAAGATAAAAAGCTGCCACAAATTAGTAAAAATCTTTGAACTTGAAAAATTTTTTTGAGTGGCTAAAAGTTTTTTTTAACACAATATATATACTGACAATACCATTAAGGATTTGTTTGGGTAAAATTTTTAAAAAATATCATTTTTAAGTAATTTTTTTAAAAGATATTTTTAAAAAATAAAAGTAATTTTATATTTATATATAAGTATAATAATGAAAAAAATACTTTTTATTGTTTATTTATGAGGTTAAAAATATTTTTTAAGTAAAAAAATCTTTAAAAAAATATAAATTATAGTTTTTGAAAAAATATATTTTTTATTTTTTTAGTACTTTTGTTTTAACAATTTAAATTTTGTCAAATACACTACAAAATAAAAAATATTTTTAAAAATTTTTTTATAACAGTTTAATGATACTCAAATAAGCACTAAATTAAAATTTAGTTAAAAGGTTTTTTTCATTTAAAAAGTAATAAAATTTAATTTTTAATTCTTTAATAAAATTTGTTTATTATTTCTTTAAAAATATTTTTAAACATAATATTTATTAGTCAAATTTATTAAATTATAGAATATTTTAATATTATTTTATATTATTTTAAAAAAATTATATTAATAAATTGGTACAGCAAATATTTTAATTTTTTATTTTTAAAAATAATGTGAAAACTAAGAAAAATGAAGGAGAATATAAAACTATACAGTGTTGTTGAGAATGAAATTTGAACACTTTTAAAGGAAAATTCTAACTTCAATAGGTTAACTAAATTAATTACAAAGACACTTATATTATTACATATTTAGTATTTATTTAGTCACTACAAAATATTAACTATCCATTTGTATACACTTTGAAAGTTATCGCCTATCATTATCTACTAAACTGGTACCCATAAGAAAGGAGGCTAAGTGTCTAAAATAAATGAATATACTTGAATTATTGTTCCAAATTGATTGCGTTACTTCTCAAAATTAAGATCTGGACAAAGAGGATCCTTATTATGTAGTAGATAATATACTTACTCTTATTTTCTTCATGTACAAGTATAACCTTAAAAAAAGGTTGATTTTAAAGCGGTATTATGTTTATATATAACAACGTAACGTACTTAATTATTGAATTTTTCCGTTAATTTTATCCCTTTTCTTAGGCAAAGCAAATGCAAAGTAAGATTCCAACTTGCTAACAAAGGAAATATGTCAGTAGAACACGTAAAAATACACGATATACAGATTCCTTATTTGTTTGTTTGTTTATTATTATTATTATTATTATTATTATTATTATTATTATTATTATTATTAAAATAAAATTTTTTTACTCTTCTAATACATTGCAAACTTAAATAGTTTAGGATCTTATTAATTTTTATTTTCATCTCTTATTTTTATTTTTAATATTTTTTATTTGTTTTCAAAATTTTAATAATAAAGATAGAAATTAATTAAAACAAAAATAAAGACTCCATAAACTCTTGTATTTTCTATCTAAAAAACGTAGGATAAATAACTTATTTTACAACTAAATTCAACAGAATTTTTTCTTATTTTTTTATACGTTTTTTTTCTTCAACAGATTTTTATTGTACCAATAAATTAGTAGATTGATTTATTTAAACTTGTTTATCAAAATAATTTGTTCATATAGCATCACTGTTCTTAAAAAATATCCTTAGAATATACTTATTAGTAAATAAATATGTTTTTTAAGAGAAGTCATGCATATACGATATATTTGTAAAGAATACACGCTGAAGGTACGATTTTAGATATCATACGTCTTATATTGTTCTAGTAAAAAATATAATTGTTCCTTTTAAAAAAATTATAGGTTTTGCTACAAAAAAAAAAAAAAAAAACTAAGGACTTAATTTTTTAAAAATAAAAATAGAACACTGAACAATGGTAATTTTATTCCACTTACTTAAATTAATACAAAATAATGTTATTTATTATTTTCTTAACTCATATGTATAACTATAACTGGGAAATTATTTTGGAGCAAAAAAGTAGTAGTATTAACATAATATTGAATCAGTATTATGCATTGCAAATTGATCCTCACAAGAGTTCCAACAGGCCCAAATCACACATTGTGATGCCTCAGTATTAAATTTCTATGGTAAAGGCATCACCCCTATCTGTTTTGAATCAGCAAATTAGTTATTTTTTAAAATAGCACCGTTAGGGAGACAATAAAATATATATATATATATATATATATATATATATATATATATATATATATATATATATATATAATGGACCGTTTATTAGATCCGATTAATATTAATAAAGAGAATTAACCCATTAATAACCCTAATTCTATTATAGCTGTTTAAATTAATACATCACCCAATTTTTCATATTTTCACTTTTTTCCCAAATCACCCAACCCTTATTTTTTGCCGTCCCCCCCCCCCCAACACCCAAACCCTCCCAATCTTTGCACACACCCGTTACGGCGCAGAAGCCTGAGAACCTCTCAAGTTGCAACCGAGGAAGGTCACCCCTGAACGCAATACTCCTCATCGTTGGCATCAAGGACGGCGGCCTCTCTCTGCTGAACATCCGGCCGTCTCTGCAACCGAGCCGCCGGGCGCGACGCCGCCGACTAGGAACGCAACCAAGGAGCCCTCACCAATGAACCGAGCAGCAACAGAGTTCTCCTCGCGCGAGCGCTTTCCTCTCCATAGCAGCGGTGCAGCCGACCCGGGAAAACTGCCGTCTGATGGTCAACAGTTCACCGGAAACACAATGAACATCATCTCTGAAAGAATCCTAACCATCCAATGTAAGTGGGTTTAGTTGTTCATGTTTCAATTGGTAATCGCTCTTGCATGTTTGAATGTAGATAGATTTTGTTGATTAAATCCTTGATTACCCATGGTGAATAAGCCGTGGTTGCTTATTTTACTTGCAGCTTTACATAAAGTAAATTTCTTTCAGACTCTAAAAGGGAAGTCGGATTAACTCATTCCACCAACTTCCATACTTGCCTTATGGTTGTTTAATTGTTAGGTTGCAAAACTATGATTTTTCACTGCCTTGTCTCTGTTTACTTGCTCTTGTCTAGCTAGTTTCATCTCTCAATTTTTTATTGAAAATAACAAATGATTTATTATACTAACTACTATCAAATAGGTTATTAAATTACTTATTAAATTGGGATACTTTGTTTTGATAGACCGTGCATGATATGTGGTTGTGTTTGGTGTGTTTGTAATTGATGGCTATGCTCTTCCTCATGGGTTGTTAATAATTTCATTTGTAGAACTTGGATGGTCGCTTTGATAGGAGATTGGATGGTTGGATTTCGTATTTGCTGCTATGTCTTCATGAGTTAGTTTTTTCTATCTCATTTATAGATGGTTACAAAAGGGAAATTGTGAAGTTTGATCTTCATGAGTGATCGTCTTTGAATTTTTTATGTCACTATATATATTATGAGATCATTTTTTATTGTTAAATGCTCCTGGAATTGATTTTGAGAGCATCTTGAATTGTTGGTGGAATTGAGGGTAGAATGAGAGTCGAGTGTTAGAAACGAGGGGATTTTATTTTATTTCTTTTCCCTTAATTAATTAGTACTTGCATATATCGTTGTTGCATTGGTATTAGATGTATGCTTTTTTTTTTTTGTATTTGCTACTAACTCGATGTACACATGATGAGATCAATTACATGTCGGATGGTTAGTTTTCCAGGCAATTGGATGGTCATTTTTCATAACGGAATTGCTATTTTGATTTGATTGTAGTGACAGCACCTTTTTAAAAGGTAATGCTAAAAGAGTCTCTATTTTCTACGTAAACTAGTGTATATATGGTGCTGAAAAGCAGGTTATTTTAATTCATTGTTGTTTGGTGATAATATGTTGTTGTGCTGTGTGATTCTTATTTATCTTGTTCATTGTTGTATTTATAATTGGTTGATTTGGTCTCTAAATCCAATTAAATTCTTGCTTAAGATTTCCTTTCTCTACATGGGGCTGCTATTTTTTTATTAGCAGCTGGAATGAATATAATTTTTATGTCTCATGTTGTTTTAATTTTTCTTACTTAATTATAAATTGAAAAGAATATTCACTTGAATTGCAGAGAACCTATTGAGTGAGTATTTATTCACGGCGATCCAATCATACATTCTCCTACAGTCCAAGCTATAAATCAGATGGGTAAAAAGAAAGTGAGATCACTATTCACGGCTCCGAGCACGAGGACGTTAAAATAGAGCACGAGGACGTTGAAATAACGTACAGAAGGATTGCCAAAAGGGAGAAAGTTCAAAGGAAGAAAAACTTAGCATACTTAAGATAACGTATTTGGTAAGATTTGAATATTTACCTTATTTACTAGTTAGAGTCTTTGAAATTTATTTATGACACATTGGGATGATATTTTTGTGGTGGATCCCTTTTTTTTAGAACTTATGTGAATCTGTTGGTGTAAAAGAATTCAGGCATAACACTGACGAGTGAGTCGAAAATGATTATCTATTTTTCTTATGAAAGTAACCATCTAGATACATGGTGAACCGAACATCTAGTATACTATTTCTTAGTACATGGATATCTTTTTTGTATTTCAAGCTGACATTACTTGAATCTGATAAGTGTTGACTTCATTATCACTGTTCTTGAACCAATATATTATAATTTGTTTTGAGTACCTGCTACAGTTTACAAGGGTTGAATACCCAAAAACAACCATCCACGTATACAGTTACAGTAAACATCTGATTTCATACATAAATGAACATCCAACACACCGAATGAAATTAATCAAGCTCCTTATACAACAAAGCATCGGAACTTATCTAGATTAAATTGGTTCATTGAAATTAATCAAGTCTAGTTTCTTGCAATAATTACGAATACACCGGATACCTATATCTTTAGAGAATAAAGCCACCCGTTGCTAACAACAAAAGCATCACACTTGGCATTTGCGTCTTTAAAAAATATCATCTTTATCTACAATTGCTGACAAATGAATAACTATTGAAATCCTATATCCATGAAGAAAAATATTAAAGGTACTCGAAACCATTTCCAACAGATTCTAACTGCTGCCGAATGAGCTTAACAAAGACATGCAGCTACCAGCTTGTTGGCGCTCATGCCGGCAAACCGGAGCACCAAATTCCATATTTTGAGAGGCCTCCAGAGGAACCACCTGCTAAACAACACAAAAAGATGACAACAATTAACTACTTGCATAGTAATATACTAAATAATCATGCAAGGTCGGATTAATTTAATCATGTACCGGAGCGACATTTAATTTATTCTCTATCTAGTTTATTCATCATATAAATATAGTTAATCTAAATATGCAGGATAAATATTTAGTCAACCATGAATTCATATCTCCTGAATATTTAACAATTATTTTACAAAGAGTCTAAATAACCACATCTCCATTAGCTATATTTTATATTATATACTTCACTAATACGGTTCCAGTGGAGCTTTGGAATCATTATCACACACAAATTCTGCACATATCAAATGTACATGACATTGAATTATCACATGCGAATTCTTCATCCATATAATCATAAAAAAAAATTAATAAAACCATAGAAGTGGTTGCATGTGGAGTGCTTCTGTTGCATCTACTGAAGTATTTAACATAAAAAAGAGCCCCCTACTTTCACTAAGTGGAATGAAAAAAATTATAAACAAATAACCATCCGCTATGCATGCCTTCACATAAATTGCTTACCTTGTTGGATTCCTCACCCTCTTTTACGCAATGGTTGGGATCATTGTTATGTGAATTTGATGAATTTTCGTTACTGACGGCCAATAGAACACCACATACCGGTTGAATGAAATTTAACTCCATTTATGCTCTTCCGAGGCGTGATGGACGTCTCAAGCCTGACTCCACTTGTAATCCCTCTAACTTGCGAATGCCGATGTCGCAAGGAAGACGCAAGCCGGCTGCGACGGAATGCCTAAAGATAACAAAATTTAAGATAAATGCTGGCCAAATATAGGAATTAAATAAAAAATTTCACTCAGGCATTTCATCGAGCATATGGTGTGCACAATATGTAAACAGGGATTTTCCACTTAATTTAAGCAGCAATCAATCCAGAAAAATCAGCCATCAAACATTTTGGAATCCAAAAAGTATCAATCCATTAATATAAGCCTAATCTAAACACTAAAAGCAGAATTAAAAATTAGTTAACATAAATAAACGAAAGAACACGGAAAGGAGGAAGCATGGAACCTGCGTTGGTGAAAGGGGAAGAATGAAAAGAGAGGAGTAGCAGAGGCGGTGTTGCAGCGGCACAGAGCTCAGCCGCTGCTAGGTTGCACTGGGGTTTCTCGCAGGTGGACTTGATGCGGTGCCGTCAAAATGCGCCGGACGACCAGAATGCGCTGCTGGGAGTTCACCGGTGCGGACTTCCGGTGACAAGACACGAGCCAGGGAGAAGATGCGTTATCACCGTCGGTAGGAGAGGCTGCGTTTTTGGTCTGTCCTTGCCCTTCGAAAGAGATGTTCGTGGTTTTGGGTTTCATATAACTGAATCCTAATTTTTCAAAAAATTCAAATTATCAAATCTTTATAATTAATACTTGTACCCATAATTTAATTTTAATTTCAATTAAATCCTATTATATGCATTGTACAATAAAACTATTGTCTCCTCGTACTTTTCCTTTTCAAAATATTGCATCCAGGTTCAGTTGTCAGCTAAAATTGGTTTGTGATTTAAGAATTAATCTTTGTTTTTATTCATTAATTACTTAAAATATAAAGGATATTATACATATGAACCTTTCTATGATCAATAAAATAGATTTTCGTCCAGAGTATAAAAAATACTTACATACATATTATACATATAAAATAATAATAATATTTAAAAACATTTTATCAAAATAAAAATAAAAAGTTATTTCTTATTTTTTTTCTTCTACCTTAATTTTCTTGGTAACTAGTGATATATTTGCGTCTATTTAATTCAGAGTAAATAGCCAAATTGGTCCCCGAAAGATAGCCCATTCTTTAAACGAGTCCCTGTAAGAAAAAGATAATAAAATTTGTCCTCGAAAAATTTAAAATTGGTAACGTTAGTCCTTCCGTCAGTTGGATGATGACGTGTCACGTTAAGTGCCACGTGGCATATGATGACGTGGAGGGCTAATGCCACGTGTTACAATATGATTGGTTGACATGTCAGATCGGTGACACGTGACATGCCACGTGTCAGGTCAGTGACACGTGGCATGCCACGTGGCACTTGACATGTAAAAAAGTTATTTATAATCAAAATAGTCCTTGAAAGTTCAGACGTAAGTCATTTTCATCCCTAAAATTTTAAAAATTAATCAAATTAGTCCTTATATAATTTTTTTATTTTTTCTTGATAATATTAAATTTAAAATATCTTTTGATACTACTAATTTTAATAGAAATGTAATTGACAATAAAAAAAATTAGTAATTATATCTTTTCTTCTTAAAAATTTGTTCAATAAAATTATCTCTTTCCTCTAATTCTTGTCAAAATCTCTAAAACATTTTTCTTACATTATTACATTTCAATAAAACATATATTCCAACAAAATGTAATAATGTAAGAAAAATGTTTTATAATAGAAAAGAATAGAGAGATTTTGACAAGAATTAAAGGAGAGATATAATTTTATTGAACAAATTTTTAAGAAGAAAAGATACAATTACTAATTTTTTGATTGTCAATTACATTTCTATTAAAATTAGTAGTATCAAAAAATATTTTAAATTTAATATTATCAAGAAAAAATTAAAAAAATTATATAAGGACTAATTTGATTAATTTTTAAAATTTTAGGGATGAAAATGACTTACGTCTGAACTTTCAAGGACTATTTTGATTATAAATAACTTTTTTACATGTCAAGTGCTACGTGTCACCGATCTGACATGTCAACCAATCATATTGTGACACGTGGCATTAGCCCTCTACGTCATCATCCAACTGACGGAAGGACTAACGTTACCAATTTTAAATTTTTCGGGGACAAATTTTATTATCTTTTTCTTACGGAGACTCGTTTGAAGAATGAGTTATCTTTCGGGGACCAATTTGGCTATTTACTCATTTAATTCATGCTCTTGATAGAGTATGTTCTATATTTAGTATTTATTTTATCTATTTAAAATTATAATCGATGTAATGGTCATTTATTTCATGAAGTTGAGATTTTTTTTATATTTGTTTTTTTAAGATATATAATTGTATTGCTTTATAAAAAAAAATACACTGTTTATTATAAGAATAAAGACAAAAAAAAGAGGATCTCCCATTTTGATAAACACTAAATACTAATAAAAAAGAATACAATATTTTGTAACTTGAATTATGATGAGTTTGAAAAACTCCAAATTAAATTGACGATGATCAAACATTATTAATATAATTAATTACAAAAATTATTAATTTAAATTTTAATTCATATTTGCTAATTAATAATTTTTGTTGTTTGCAGATTTGGTTTTGGGCTGAAAGAAAAATTAATAAGCCCAATGTGAAGTTAAAATTCAGCTTTGGTACAAAAATATTTTTTAATCATTATAGCTGAATCAATGTTTGGTTAGATAGGCCAGATTTTGTTGAACAAGTCCAAATTAATATTTGCTACTAGACCAACAAGGTTTGGTCTGAATTGAAAAGAAAGGGGGAAGAAGCCTTACATGTTTAGTTCGGTTACCCATTCACTTGGGTTATGGAATTCAAATTTTGATTTACTTGGATTTAATGCAAGCATTGGAAACATGAAAGAAAAAGTGAAATTGATTTGATTGGCATCATTACTATCACCGCCACCTAGCCAAAGGGAAGTGGAAAATTTAATTCATTTCATTCTCTCTCTTAGTTTTATTGAAAGCATTTCAATTTTCTCTCTCTTCTCTCTCAAAGTTTCGGTCACATCCATCAGGAAAATGGAAGCTAAGGCAAGTTATCAGAAGAAAAAAGAAGAAGCTAGAAGCAAGCATGGAGCCATAGTGATGATGGCATCAAGAAAAAGAAAATCAAAAGTATGGTGTGGCTAAGATCTTTGCCACTTATAGTAAGAAGTGGTGAAAAGGGCTCAAGCTCTCCATACCCGAAAATGGAAGAAGATCCACTTCGGTCAGAGGAAGAAGATCCCTTGGAAACATGGCTCGTCTCTACTTTTGCTCAACCACTACAGGAGGTAGCTACTGTAGCTACGTGGAGGATGAGGCAGAAGATAAGAGCAGGAGGAGCTGTCAAGCATCAAGGACTCATCCAGGGCTAGGAATCCTTCTTGGAGAGCAAGTTAAGATGGAAGGCCCGGATTGATGAAGCTTGGTGAGAAGGGAAGACCCAGAGGTAATTTCATGTTGGTTTAAGCATTCAGTTTCCTCTCCTCTCTCTCTGGCCGAACCGGTTTTTGCATGAAGAAGAAGAAGTTGGCTCGGTTCAACAGTTTCAACCTTGGAGGCTTTCCCTTCTATAAATAAGGGAGAACAGCCAGGGCTTGAGGCAAGGAGTTAAGAGTGCAAAGTACAGAGTTCTCATAGCTACCCAAGCTAACAGAAGTTCTTCTTCTTCAATGTATTTCATGTTATATTTTTCTATTTAGTTTTGTCTGTCTTGAGTCTCATGGAAAAAGGCAAACAGTGAGGTTTGTAAGAAAAAGCCATACAGCGAAAAAAGGCAGAGTATACAAAATTAAAAGAAAAAGTCATAGATGTCCTAGAGGTCCTTTGTACATCTGTGTTGTGTTTCATAATTCTGTGGGAATCCCCTTGCAAGTTGGGTTAGCACTTAGCAGTTGAAAGTTTGGTAGGTGACCAAGTCAAGTTCAGGATTGGGGATAGATTCTGGACTTGTCCCAGATAGGAAGGGTAGTTCCTAGGGAGAATTGGTGTATGTAATCATGAAGATTATAGTGAAATTCCATCATTGTTATGATGGAGACTCGATGTAGGCTGCACTGCACTTAGCAGCTAAACCAGGATACTTCTGGGTGTGATTTTCTCTCTCTACTCTACTCAAATTCTGATTTTTTTCGAAGGAGACAAAATTGAAAAATATCTCCTCATTGGTTATGAGACAAAAAGAAAAAGTCTCTTGACCAGTGACGAGACAAAAAGCAGAAATATCTCCTTAAGCGCTTTAAAAGGGCAGCAAGTTTTACTCAGCAAAAAGGGGCTAAGTTTCAACCCCCCTTCTCTTAGCCACTGATAACCATCAATTGGTATCAGAGCTTGGTCTCAAAGATATCAAGCTTTTCAGCTTGGAAAAAAGATCCAGATGGTAGAGAACAGTGGCTCAAACCTGATGTCCTACAATCTGACAGAAGGACAGTCGAGCAACAGACCTCCTCTTTTCAATGGGAAGAACTACACCTATTGGAAGGAAAGAATGAAGATTTTTGTGCAAGCAGTAGATTACAGACTCTGGAAGATTATCCTGGAAGGTCCTCAATTTTCAACCACCACAAGTGCTGAAGGAGTAGTCTCTTTTAAACCCGAAGCCAGTTGGACCGAAGAAGATAGAAAGAAGGTGGAGCTCAATGCCAAGGCTATCAACTTGCTCAACTGTGCAATCAGCTTCGAGGAATACCGACGGGTATCATGATGCACAACGGCAAAGAAAATCTGGGACAAACTTCAAGTCACTCATGAAGGAACCACCATAGTAAAAAAGACCAGGATAGATATGTTGAACAGAGAATATGAAATATTCTCAATGAAGGAAGAATAATCAATAGATGAAATATTTGAAAGATTCAACACCATCATTGTTGGCTTGGATGCTATGGGGATTAAGTATCCTGAATCTGTGCTTGTGAGGAGAGTCTTGATATGTCTCACAAAAGAGTGGGAAACAAAGGCATTGATAATATCTGAGAGTAGTAGTCTTGATTCTATGACATATGATGACTTGAGAGGAAATTTACTTGCTTTTGAAAACACTTATTTGAAAAAAGATTATAAAAGAAAAGGAATAGCTCTCACATCTGTTTCTAACCCTCTGGATGATGAATCCAGTGACAACTCCTCTGAAAATAAATTTGTTTTGTTTGCCAAAAAATTCAGGAAAATGGTGAAACTCAAGGAAAGAAGCAAGGGAAGCAGCTCAAGGAAACAAAAGAAAGATTTCAGCAAAGTGATCTGTTACAACTGCAAAGAGTATGGACATTTCAAATCAGATTGCCCTAAGTTGAAGAAGGAGGAGAAGCCGAAGAAGGAAAAAAGCAAAGGACTGAGGCTTCTTGGGAGGACTTGGAAAACGACTCAGAAGATGATGAAGAATCAGAAACCAAGTCTCAACCATGCCTCATGGCAGATCACGTTGAACAGGTAGTATTCCATAACTTTGACACTGAAGATCTTCATCTCATGATAGACTACCTTTCTAAAAAGATTAGATGCTTCCTAACTGAAAACCAAGATCTTGAATCACAAATTACTATTCTTAAAGCTGAAAATGGTTTTCTCAAAGATAAGTTAAGGGAGGCTAAAACTGCTGTTGAGCTTGTTGAAGAAAACAAGCAGTTAAAAGCCCAACTTAAGAGTTGTGAATTCCACCATTCTGTAACTGCCAATCTAAAATACTTTGAAGAAAATGACTGGCTGCATAAAGAGATAAGAAGGCTTAAGAAAGACTTAGCCAAGTTTACTCAAAGTTCTAAAAATTTAAATAAACTATTGGCTAGTCAAAAACCTCTTTATGATAAAACTGGATTGGGATTTTATAAAACTGAAAATTTTGTTGAGAAACCTTCTTTTGCTAACATGGCCTCATCTTCAAATGATACAAGATTTCAAAACCCAACAAGCTTTAGAAAAATAGCAACTCCAAGGTTCTGTAGATTGTGCAATAGGAATGGTCATTTTCCCATTCAATGCTTTTTTATTGAGAGATTGATTGGAAACAAAGTTTGTAAAGTTGTTTGTGATTACAATGGCTTGGGACAAAGGAGATGGTTTAACGTTAAAGGATCCAAAAAGATTTGGATACCTAAGGTCACTTGAGCTTATTTTGTAGGTGTGCCTAGCATCCAAGCGAAAGGACAATATGTGGTACATGGATAGTGGATGCTCTAGGCATATGACCAGAAAGGAAACCTTCTTCATTAAGCTTAATGAATATGATGGAGGGTTTGTCACTTTCGGTGATAATGGAAAAGGAAAGTTAGTGGCAATAGGCAAAGTTGGTAAAAGCTTTTCTTTTTTATAAATGATGTTTTTCTTGTTGATGGTTTAAAACACAATTTGCTAAGTGTAAGCCAATTATGTGATCTTGGATATGAAGTCATCTTTAGGAAATTGGTTTGTTTAGTTATGTATGAAAAAACTGAGAATATTTTGTTTGAAGCTAAAAGATGTAACAATGTGTATGGATTGACTCTTGAGGATTTAAAAGATCAAAAAGTAAAATGCTTGACCTCTATTGAATCTGAAAAATGGCTATGGCATAAGAAATTGGGTCATGCAAGTATGTACCAAATTTCTAAGCTTGTTAAGAAAAACTTAGTGAGAGGAATTCCAAATATTAAATTTGATAAGGATATTACTTGTGATGCTTGTCAATTAGGCAAATAAGTAAAATCCTCTTTTAAACCAAAAGATGAAATTTCTACCAAGAGGCCATTGGAAATGTTACACATTGATCTTTTTGGTCCAACTAGAACACAAAATTTAGGAGGTAAACATTATGGATTGGTAGTGGTGGATGATTACTCTAGATTCGGTTGGGTACTTTTTCTTGCTCATAAGAATGATGCTTTCCATGCTTTCTCAACCCTTTGCAAAAGAATTCAAAATGAAAAAGATTTGAAAATTGCCCACTTAAGAAGTGATCATGGAAAGGAATTTGAAAATAAAGTTTTTGAAAAATTCTGTGATGATTTTGGAATTGCCTATAATTTTTCATGCCCTAGAACACCTCAACAAAATGGGGTAGTTGAAAGAAGGAATAGAAGCCTTCAAGAAATGGCTAGGGCTATGTTATGTGAAAATGAGGTTCCAAAATTTCTATGGGATGAAGCTGTGAATACAGCTTGTTATATTTTGAATAGGACTATCATTAGAAAAGGGTTAAAGAAAACTCCTTATGAGTTATGGAAAGGAACCCCTCCTAATCTTAAGTATTTCCACATTTTTTGTTGCAAATATTTTGTGCTTAATAATAAAGAAAATCTTGGTAAATTTGATCCAAAAGCCTATGAGGGAATGTTTGTTGGATACTCCACCACTAGCAAAGCATATAGAATTTACCTCAAAGATCATAGGACCATAGAGGAATCCATACACGTTTCTTTTTGTGATACTAATTCAATTTTCAGTGCTCTTTTAGATGATGATTCAGGTAGTGAAGTAGAAACAAGCCATCAACCAAGTCAAGAAAGTCCCAATGCTGTCCCAAGTGAAGAACCTGTCCGTCTAGTTTTGTCTCATCAGGATGGAGGAGACATTTCAGTTTTGTCTCCTGAGCCAATCAGAGATTCCAGAACAGACCAGTCAGCTGAAGCTCATCAAAGCTCAACCTTACTCCGAAAACCAAGAGAGTGGAAGTCCATAAAGGGTTATCCTCATAATTTTATCATTGGTGATCCCTCTCAAGGTGTTACAACAAGATCCTCAACCAAAAAACAATCCGAACAAAGCAACTTTGCTTTCTTGTCTCAAATGGAGCCTAACAATGTGAAGCAAGCTCTTGAAGACCCCTCTTGGGTCAAGGCCATGCAAGAAGAGCTAGCTCAATTTGACAAGAATGAGGTTTGGACACTAGTACCTCATCCGAATGGTAAGAAGGTAGCGGGTACTAAGTGGGTTTTCAAAAATAAATTGGGTGAGGATGAAAAAGTTGTTCGTAACAAGGCTAGATTAGTGGCCCAAGGTTACGATCAAGAAGAGGGTATTGATTTTGATGAGTCTTTTGCTCCGGTAGCAAGAATGGAAGCAATTAGGTTGCTTCTTGCCTATGCTGCCCATAAAGATTTTAAAATGTTTCAAATGGATGTCAAATGTGCTTTCCTTAATGGCTTTATAGATAGAGAAGTATTTGTGGTACAACCCCCCGGTTTTGAAAATAAAGAATTTTCAAATCATGTTTTCAAACTTTCAAAGGCCATTTATGGCCTTAGGCAAGCTCCAAGAGCTTGGTATAAAAGGCTTAGTGCCTTCTTATTGGAAAATCACTTTCAAAGGGGTACCACCAATACTACTTTGCTTATTAAGGAATCTAATGATGATATTCTTCTTGTTCAAGTTTATGTGGATGATATAATATTTGGATCGGCCAATGAATCCTTGTGTAAAGAGTTTGGAAAACTCATGACTAGTGAGTTTGAAATGAGTTTAATGGGAAAACTAACATTCTTTCTTGGTCTCCAAATTAAACAAACTCCTAGTGGCACCTTTGTTCACCAAGGAAAATATGCTAAAGAATTAATCAAGAAATTTGTCCTAGAAAATTCCAAACCTATGGGTACACCGATGCATCCAAACACTAAGCTTGATAAAGATGATGATAGCAAAGATGTGGATGAAACACGGTATAGAGGAATGATAGGTTCATTCATGTATCTTACCTCCTCTAGACCAGATATTGTTCAAAGTGTGGGTGTATGTTCAACGTTTCAATCTCACCCAAAAGAATTCCACCTTTCAGCCGTCAAAAGAATCATTAGATATATTAAGGGAACATGTGATTATGGCTTATGGTATCCCAAATCTGATGACTTTTGTGCAGTAGGTTTCTATGATGCAGATTATGCTGGAGATCGGGTGGATAGAAGGAGCACATCCGGAATGTGTTGTTTCCTTGGAAGCTCACTCAATATGTGGTCAAGCAAGAAACAAGCCACAGTAGCTCTATCCACAGCCGAAGCCGAATATACATCTGCCTCTACATGTTGTTCACAACTAATTTGGTTGAAAACTCAATTAGAAGATTACAAATTAAAGATCAATAGTATGCCTTTGTTTTGTGATAATATGAGTGCTATTAACATCTCTAAAAATCCTGTTCTGCACTCAAGAACTAAGCACATTAAAATTAAATATCATTTTATTAGAGAACATGTGCAAAAGGGTACTATTGATATTCAATTTGTAAAATCTGAAGAACAACTTGCTGATATTTTCACTAAACCTTTGTGTGAGGATAGATTTTGTTCATTAAGGAACAGCTTGGGTATGATAGATTTAAATTCTGTTGATAATTTGTGATTTTTGATGAATCTGTTGGTTTTATCTCGTAGGAAACCAGGAGACAAAATTGAGGACGTGATGAATTGGCATTGATACAGGGGGAGACTGATTCGGATATTAATGATCATGGGCCCCACCTAATCCTCTTTGACCTCAGTCATAACCCTGGCCCGTTTTGAGTTCCTCAATTGTTAATCATATCTTTGTTGGGAAGTTATCATATCAAATCTTGTAGGAAGGAGTAGTTGTCAAATCATAATCTTTTCTCTCACCTATTCCCTTGATTCTAGGAGCTAACCTCTCTTTTTAATTTTAAACTTTCTTCCTTGTTGATAACCGCGTCATTTAATGGTCATTAACCACATAACCCTCTCTCTCCACTCAGTATTTAATGCTCTCATAACCTCCTACATCTCTCCAACCTATTCGGCCACCCCATCATCTTCCCTCTCCTCTCTTCATCTTCATAACATGGAAAAGAAAGTTGCACCCAAGAGAAGTAGCCGAACTCCTTTACCAAAAAATCCTCCATTCACTTCTACTCCTCAAACACACACTCATATTCACATACACTCAACATCTTCTTCATCCCCTTCACCTTCCTCCAAGCAAACCGAGACCATGAGAAGAAAGGTCATTTCTCAGAAAGCTTCATCCAGAAAGAAGATTGGGAAGGATAAAGAACCGGTTGTGGAAGAAGAAGAAGAGGAGTCTCAGTCTTCTTTACCTCACTCATCTCCAAAGAAATCAACTCCTCATGCTTCTGGGCGCAGTTCACAGCGTGCAAAGAGTTACGTGCTTCGTAACACCAGGGAACCACCGAATTTGGAATCACTTGATTTCAAAAATAAGTACAACAAAGGTCACTCACACTTTGATCTAGCCAAATTTAACTCATACGCTTCATATGAATTTCATAATGAAGTCCTGAAGAAGCGTCACTTGTGTGCATCCAACATAGTGCACTTGGAATCTCTTAGTGCTAAAGGCATCAACTTTGTCTCTCTCTTTGAAAATCTGAAATGGACTTCTCTGTTCAATATTCAGAAACCTGTGTATCCAGCCTTAGTTTGTGAGTTTTATGCAAACATGAGGTTTATTGATGGTGCAATACATTCCTATGTCAAGCGGGTTCATATGTCCCTGAACAGAGAAACAATCAGTGCTGCTTTGGGATATGTTGATGAAGGAGCCGCTGCTTATATGACGGGAAAATGGGATTTGCAGGTTCGAATCTCACTCCAGATTGCTTTGAATCAAACTTGCATAAATTTCTCTGCTTTAGATGGCACGATTCTGACCCACAAAGCTCTTGGTCCTGAAAGAGCACTTCTGCACAGAATCATCAATCACATTCTAATGCCTCAGAGTGGTTCATACCATAGAGTAACTATCTGTGATACTTTGGTACTTTTTGCTATTATTACTTCTTCTCCTATCTCTTTTGCATATCTTATGGTGAGACACATGTGGGAGTGTGTTAGAAGTGACAAAAAGGCTAATCTTCTTTATGGAATCTTTCTTACATGCATCTTTGGATATTTTAATATTGATCTCACTAATGAGGATGTAGAAAATAAAGTTTCCACAATCAAGGGAGGAAGAGTCTCGAGCTCTATGAAAGGCACCAAAGGAAAATGTTTCATGCTATTTGAATTGTCTGAAAGTGATCTTGAGAGCCACCCACATGAGCCAACAAAGATTGAGGATTCAATCAAGGATGTACTCACTGAGTTCTCAAATACGTCCAATCTAATGGTGCAATCTTATAAAACAGCTCGCAAGCAAGCATATGAAAATGAGAAAGCTTGGATTAAGTGCCAAGAAAGAGTTAACCTGCTGCTGCAGAATTTTGAAAAGGAAAAGGGTGCAGACGAAGATGATGAATATGGCTCTGAATTTAACCTATCTGATGATTGATCTAAGTTGACATTTTTTAACTCTGTTTCTGTTATGATATTTTGGTATTTTGTATGCTCTTGGATACTCTGGACCATTGTTATTTTGTTAAACTCTTGGATATTCTGGTTCTGATTCTGTTTGTTTGCATACCATTATCATGTGTTTTTTGCAGGTTCCCCATTGATGACAAAAGGGGGAAGAAAAGTTAAAAAAAAAATTGAAAAAAATAGGGGCTGAAATCGTTTTGATTCATGATCACTCCTGTGTATAAGTTGTATGTTCCAATGGTCATGCCTTATGACTTATGATCTGTTGTGTTGAAATATTTGCTGTATTATCATTATTGGAACTTAGTTATGTTTTGATAATTCCTTTGTGCTTTGATATGTTGAATGAATGTTGGATAATTTTTTACTCTGATATAATTCTGCTTGATTGATAATATTTTTCTTGCTATAAACTGATATTTTTTTATCTGATATGATTGCTGGAAAATGTTGTCTATTTAATCAAATGATTTGGCAGTAAAATTTTTGGGAATTATCTAATGTGTTTTTGGTTACTATGTACTCTGTACTCAAGCTTTTTGTTTGTTATTGAGCAGAAAATCATTTATATAATAACATATTAGTTTTGTCTATCACTTTACTTTACTTCTGCTCATAAATCAAGCTGTTCAACATTTTAAAATTCCATATGTTGAATACATGGTGGTTATTAGCTTGATTTTAAATGTTACAAGTATTGCTTCCTTTGGTAAAATAGCATATATTTAGGGGAAGTTATGTAACAGTTGAAAAGGGGGAGGAATTCTAATTTTCAAAGGGAGTACTTTTAATCCTTACTCTTTCCATTTCAATTTTTAATAATATTTGGCATCAACGGGGAGATTGATGAGTTTGGAAAACTTGAAATTAAATTGATGATGATCAAACATTATTAATATAATTAATTACAAAAATTATTAATTTGAATTTTAATTCATATTTGCTAATTAATAATTTTTGTTGCTTGCAGATTTGGTTTTGGGCTGAAAGAAAAATTAATAAGCCCAATGTGAAGTTAAAATTTAGCTTTGGTACAAAAATATTTTTTAATCATTATAGCTGAATCAATGCTTAGTTAGATGGGCCAGATTTTGTTAAACAAGCCCAAATTAATATTTGCTACTAGACCAACAAGGTTTGGTCCGAATTGAAAAGAAAGGGGGAAGAAGCCTTGCATGTTTAGTTCGGTTACCCATTCACTTTGGTTATGCAATTCAAATTTTGATTTACTTGGATTTAATGCAAGCATTGGAAATATGAAAGAAAAAGAGAAATTGATTTGATTGACATCATGCATTAATATCACTGCCACCTAGCCAAAGGGAAGTGAAAAACTTAATTCATTTCATTCTCTCTCTTAGTTTCATTGAAAGCATTTCAATTTTCTCCCTTTTCTCTCTCAAAGTTTCGGTCACATCCATAAGAAAAATGGAAGCTAAGGCAAGTTATCAGAAGAAAAAAAGAAGCTAGAAGGAAGCATAGAGCCATAGTGATGATGGTATCAAGAAAAAGAAAATCAAAAGTATGGTGTAGCTGATATCTTTGCCACTTATGGTAAGAAGTGGTGAAGAGGACTCAAGCTCTCCATACTCAAAAATGAAAGAAGATCCACTTCGGTCAGAGGAAGAAGATCCCTTAGAAGCATGGCTCGTCTCTACTTTTGTTCAACTACTACAGGAGGTAGCTACTATAGCTACGTGGAGGATGAGGCAGAAGATAAGAGCAGGAGGAGCTTTCAAGCATCAAGGACTCATCAAGGGTTAGGAATCCTTTTTGGAGAGCAAGTCAAGTTGGAAGGTCCGGATTGATGAAGCTTGGTGAGAAGGGAAGACCCAGAGGTAATTGCATGTTGGTTTAAGCATTCAGTTTCCTCTCCTCTCTCTGGCCGAAACAGTTTTTGCATGAAGAAGAAGAAGTTGGCTCGGTTCAACAGTTTCAACTTTGGAGGCTTCCCCTTCTATAAATAAGGGAGAACAGCCAGGGCTTGAGACAAGGAGTTAAGAGTGCAAAGCACAGAGTTCTCATAGCTACCCAAGCTAACAGAAGTTCTTCTCCTTCAATGTATTTCATGTTGTATTTTTCTGTTTAGTTTTGTCTGTCTTGAGTCTCATAGAAAAAGACAAACAGTGAGGTTTGTAAGAAAAAGCCATAGAGCGGAAAAAGGCAAAGTATACAAAATTAAAAGAAAAAGCCATAGATGTCCTAGAGGTCCTTTGTACATCTGTGTTGTGTTTCATGATTCTGTGGGAATCCCCTTGCAAGTTGGGTTAGCACTTAGCAGTTGAAAGTTTGGTAGGTGACCAAGTCAAGTTCAAGATTGGGGATAGATTCTAGACTTGTCCTAGATAGGAAGGGTAGTTCCTAGGGAGAATTGGTGTATGTAATCATGAAGATTATAGTGAAATTCCATCATTGTTGTGATGGAGATTGGATGTAGGCTGCACTGCACTTAGCAGTTGAATCAGGATACTTCTGGGTGTGATTTTCTCTCTCTACTCTACTCAAATTCTGATTTTGTTCGAAGGAGACAAAATTAAAAAATATCTCCTCATTAGTTACGAGACAAAAAGAAAAAGTCTCTTGACCAGTGACGAGACAAAAAGCAGAAATATCTCATGAAGCGCTTTAAAAAGGCAGCAAATTTTACTCAGCAAAAAAGGACTAAGATTAAACCCCCTTCCCTTAGTCACTGATAACCATCAAATTATTTGTTATTCTTATTTTTTTACTATTATTGTTACTGCCAACTTCTCACCTTTAAAGACCTTTAAATTTCTCATCTTCCTTTTTTATACTTGTTTAATAATCAAGTTGCACAGGGTTTGTATTTTATATTTTAACTTATTCGAATAATTTGTATGTAACTAAAAAGAAATGAAAAACAGGACACAACAGTAAAAGCAAACTAATAAGCACCCATATTACAAGAGGGTGAAAAGCTTGTTGAGTGCTTGGTTGAACTTCCTAGTTCCTACTATTTGTGGAGGTGTGAAAATACATGTTCAACCCTGGCTACATAAAACAATTACTCAATTAGAGAAGATGTTTCTTGAGAAGCTTGTTGACTGTGGTATTAGAACAAATCGACACAATGAGTCAAGAGTGAAAATAAATATTTTGAAGAACCAATACTTTGCTATTCTATGTTGAAATGAGAGGTGCCAGTGGCTTTAATTGGTTGAGATGATAAGAACAATATAGTTGTGATTGTAAAAGAAGTTTTCAATGATAGAAGCATGTAACTTTGAAATTTTTACTAGCAAAATTACTTATGAATTTTTTTTTTTATCATTTCATGCCTAATTTATGTTTTTTGGTTGGTAACAAATGCTAAAGGCCTTTACAACATCATGTTTATGTTCTTTTGTTTCATAAAAATAGACGAGTAAAAAAAAAAGTAATAAGTAATAACTGTCATTCATAATTTCGTATATATATTAGAAAACACCATTAAATAGATATTCCGCCAAATAACATTCATTTACTACTCCTACATATTCATTTTTGTATATGCTTTATTTTTTCTTTTTATTTATCTTTTGTAAGTTTTTTTTTCTTTTTGGAATAACAAAAATTATTGAATTTTAAATTTTATAATCATACAAATTCTGATACTATATTATAGAATTTTTTTTTGTCAAAAACTTAAATAGATAAAAAAAAACAATACATAAACAATTATATCTAATACTCATTGGTTATTAATACTATTGAGAATAAAAATTGAGAATGTATCTAAGTTGACGTAGACAAATAATGACCATGTGTCATGTTTCAAAACCTCACAGAGGAGCTGCGGCCAAACTTGAGAAATTTTTTTGAGTGGCTAAAATGTTTTTTAACGTAAAATATATAATAATAATAATAATAATAATAATAATAATAATAATAATAATAATAATAATAATAATAATAATAATACAACTAAGAATTTATTTGAGTGAGTTTTTAAAAAAAGATTTTAGTGATATTTTAAAAAAAATTTTAAAAAATAAAAGTAATTTATGTTTATATATTTTATGTAAAAATATATTTTTATCTAACAATTATGTTTGGTACGATAATGTAAAAATACTATTTGTTTATTTATGATGATAAAAACATATTTTAAAAAAAACTTTAAAAAATATAAATTGTAACTTTTGAAAAAAATATGTTTTTTATTAATTTTTCTAGTATTTTTATTAACTTTTAAAAAAAATTAACAATTTGATGACATCCAAACAAGTACTAAATTAAAATTTGGTAAAAAAAAAACTTTTTCATTAAAAAAAACTTAATTTTCAATTCTTTAATAAAATTTGTTTATTCCTTAAAAATCTTTATAAACATAATATTTATTAGTTAAATTCATTAAATTATAAAATATTTTAATATTATTTTAAAAAAATTATATTAATAAATTGATATGATAAATATTTAAAAAAATATTTCTTCATTTTTCAAAATTAGAGTGAAAACTAGAAAAAAAATGTAAAACTATATGACATTGTTGAGAATGAAATTTGAACCTACATACCTTTAAAGAAAAATTCTAACTCTAATAGATTAACTAAATTAATTACAAAGACACTTATATTGTTACGTGTTAATTATTAATTTTTACACACTTTGGAAGTTATGGGCTCTCATTGTTTACTTAACTGTTATTGATAAGGAGTGACGCCGTGGAATGAATGAATATGCTTGAATTGTTGTTCGAAATTGATTGTTTAACTTCTCAAGATCAAGATCTGGGTAAAGAGGATCCTTATTATTAGTAGATTATTTTCTGGCCGTATAAGTATAGCCTTAAACAATGTTGATTTTAAAGATGTATTATATTTATACATAACAATGTGAGCTTAATTGTTGAATTTGGTTCGTTATTTTGTTTAGTTCAAATAATGCCAAAATGTCTAATATTGTTATTTTTTAATTTTGTTAAAAATTTAATTTGTCCTATAATTATTCAACATTATGTTAGCAATTAGAGATAGACTAATAATGTGTTCCACTAAAGAGAAAGTATGAAAATGGGTTGTCATTTAATTTTCGTTAGTAGCGGCTTGTCCATTTAGAAAAAGGACAAGGTTATAACGGGCATTTACTCTCTAAATTAACCACTTTTCACTTGACGGTGGGGTAGAGCTTCACTAACATTGTAGATTTGTAGCATAACCTTGAAAATCTAAAGCAAGCTTGCTCAAAAAAATGTGTTATGCAACGACCTTATCCATTTTATTTACAGGTAGGTCTGTGGTTTCATCATGTTCTAATTATCTCTTTTCGATTGTCATCACATTCTTTAAGCTACCAATAAGACATATTGTTAAAGCAAATTAATTTTTCCCTCTTCGTTTTTGCTCAGCTTTTCTTTTGAGGATACGTTGGATTGCTTCGGTTTCGATTCCGAGTTCCAATTGCTACGCTTTCGATAATTCTAGTCATATTGTTGATTTTGTATCCTTCACTCCTAATGCACTGAAAAGCTTTTCCATTTCGATTAGATTTGCATTTTATTGGATATTGATAATGGTACATTGGTCATTTCAGGATTTTGATTTGGCTGTAATAATTAGTTATCTTGTTTTTGTGTTTGTGGATTGTTAATTTGAATGTCAATTTTGTCTATAAATTTAATTTAAATATGGTGCTAATGTCTAAGGAGATATAGATATTATAATATGGAGTACCAATTCTTGATGTTTTATCCATCTTTGGAGAATCAACGAGCGTTAACTTGTTATCTTATTATTGATCCAATTCATGATTTGTTGTTATTACTTAACCAATTTGATAGAGTAGCTGGATTGGATACCTGTTTGAGTATGATGTGCAGGTATGTAAACCACTAGAATTTTTTAGTTTTAATATCTTTTAGTTCTACACTGAGTTTGTCTACAATAGTATCGTTTGATCTATATAGCCGACTCCATCCAATGGGATAAGGCTTATTGTTATTTGTTGTATCATCGGTATTTGTTGGTGTTATCAAATATCAATAATATGATGAATGCTTTTGTTTCTTTGTTAAATTTTCTTTCTAGCCTAAGAATTCTAAATTACTCACTTTGCATTAGTGCAGCAAGATACTGACTTAGCGGTTCGATTCTGCAAAGACGTCGAAAGCAGATCACAAACGGTAGTCTCTATATTTATATGCTTTCAGTTTGAAGTACTTATCTCGTGTTCTCAAAGTTTTCTATTTTTTACTCTTACATACATCCTTAGTTCCTTTTCTTTCACTCATAAAAATGGATTTTGGAAGATTCTTATCCTCTTTTATGTCTTCCTCCTTTGAAGTTATCTAGTTTGTTTTAATTTATTTAAAAAAAAAAAAACATTAGTAGAAAAAAATATTCAAGATCCATCTCTTTAATTTTTTTAATAATAGGTTCAGGCATGCACATTATTGTTACCTTGATATGTTTCACATATAAGTTAATATATGTAAGACTCTTCAATTCTCAAACACTTATTTGGTAAAGCCTTCAATAGTCATGGATCCTTGCTTAATTTTGAATCCCAATATGGTTATAAACTGAGATAAGTATATATAATTGTGGCGAATAATCCTAATTTAGTACTTGAAATTCTTGTTTTATAATTTTTATTGTTAGCTGACGCCCAAGGCTATTTAGGGATATGTTGATTTTGGTCGATTTGACAACTACTTTGTTGCTGGTATAGGCCAATTTGATTTTGTTCAAGTAAGTTGTTACTACTTATTTTGTTTTTCGGGAAGAATAGGGCATACTCCTTAGATTTCTAGTTATTTATAGAAGGAAATTATTGAATTTTTACTCCCTACTTTGCTTTTTGTTCTCCTCTTTTCTTGTTCTAAATAATACAGTAAATAATATATGATTACACTGGTTAGATCCACTTAAACTAAATAATACAGTAAACTTTTGCTTTTTGTTCTCCTCTTTTCTTGTTCTTAATACCTTCTTTCTGCTTTCTTGAATCACTTTATTAATGTGTAGGAGTTCTATAGCGGTGACTTGATGGGTTGTGAGCAAAGTTATGATAAAATGGGACGAACCGCGCAGGTTGGATTTACTCTTGAACTCCTTTTTCTCTTTTGGTAAACTACATCAAAGACTCAATATAATGGAAATAGTTAAAGTGGTTTTCTCATGGAGAAAGGGGTTGTGAATATTTTTTATTGTGTGCATACGTACAAGTCTGCTTCTGTGTTTATTCATGGAACATGTATCTATATCATTGATATGCTACAGGCATTTTCTCTTATTCTCAATTGTTTGGAACAAACGAGTTCTGGATTCTAGGATAAATTGTTCTTTCTTATGTGGTCTATGTTTCTTCCTTATGTCACGTTTTTCAGGTCAACATCATCTGTGGGAGTTGTCCGAATGGACAATGCAAAGGTATGATTGTGAATCTTTGAGAACATTTCATTTGATTATTTGTACAATGCACAATCTTTGTGGATCATAAATGTGTTTTCAAAAGAACACGGTTTTTGAAAAACAAATGCTAAAGGCTTTTAATGATTCTATTTTTATTGTTGATCTTAGTTGTTATAAGATCTTCCCATCATTTGTTGAATAATATTCACTAATATCACAAAGGGATTTACATGCTTTGCATGATTTATCGTTATAGGATGTGGATGTTATTTTTGTTTATTTGTAACTTTATGTTATCTAGTTTGTGATGTTTTCTTTTATTATTATTGTTTTTTTTCTAAAGTTCAGAGTGAAATTCGAATTTGAGACCTTTAGATGATGATTGAGAGATTATGACATTTGAGTTATAGTTCGTTGGCATTATTATTGTTATTTTTATTGTTATTACTGGCAGATGCTTATTAGCTTTTTTTACTGGCAGGTCGTCCTGGGTGCATATGTAGTGTCACTTATGAATCAAAATGCAGGTTTTGATGATTTAACTCATTTCCAGCTGTCATTTTATTTTAAAATACCACTCCTGTGTTTCTTTCATTTTTTCATTTTATTTCTAAGGATAAACTACCAAAAATATACCTAAGAGATACTTACAAAATGTTGCAACGGAGCCACTTTGAGAGTATAACTCATATATTTGGATTTTGTCAAACTAATACTATCTTTGGATTGCTTTTTTATTGTTTTCATCTTTTGTGATTATTTTTATCAACACGTAATTCTTTTCGTGTGCAACTTTTTATATTTTTCGCACTCCTATACATATTCCAATTTGGCATTAATTTCTACACCATAGATTAGTATATGTATCATGATGAGGTTTAGAAGCTTGTTGAGTAAAGCACTAATTTGGCCATGATCTTTACTTATAGGAGATAACTAATGATTTTTATTACTAGTCTTGGTTTCCATTATTAGTGTTGTTTTCTGATGTTTGCAGTTGAAGTATGACCTTTAAATATGACAATCTTGATAATTGCCAGAGTTTCAGTTGAACTTGCTCTACCATGTGAAAAACCGGGCCCACAAGTATTTCAAGGCTTCACAGTTGGTTTTCATCCACGATCATGGGAAATTGTGAGTATATCTACATTATTAATCACAAATCTTGTAATCATATTAAGAGTTTGGATCCTCCAAATTGCATTGGAGCTTTACTCTGGTTGTGTGTGTATGTGTGGGCACGCGCGTGTTAGTGCGTTTGAATATGTGTTTAAATCCTTTGACTTCTAAGTTGACGAACGTGATTTGATGCTTAGAAGCTTGTGTATTTAAATTTGATCTTAAATTATAAGTTTTCGATTTGGTTGTAGTAGAAAGCAACTTTTGGATTATTTTGTTGTCAAATTAATTGAAGACCAAGTTGATGAAAAATTAAACCTCTCTTGAGATAACAAAAATAGTTGGTTTAGCATGGGTTACTTAGCTTATTATATCACTTATTGAATTTTTCTTTTTTGAAAATTTTAGGTTTATAATGGTATGACACAATTTGGATTTGAGAAATCCAACCGTGATTTTAGGTCAGGATTACGGATGCTGCCATTCAGTGTGATTTCATAGCCAAAGATTTTCTTTAATTGTTATATTAATGTTATGCTATGGTTTCCTTTCATAGCTTTCATGCAAAGCAATCCCAGGTAGTTCTTTTTATGACTGCAATAGCTTCACACTCATCCTTGGTTCAAAAGCCAAGTCTAAAGGTACTTCTATTAGTGTTACTAGTATTACCACAAGAACTATTATTATTGATTCGATCCGACTCATTATCCGAGATCCATTCTGAACCGGATGGATCATTGTCTTTGCTCATGGTGCTGGCTTCTGCATTACCATTATTTGATTGTTGCTAATTAGGTTCGTCCAGAGAAAGGCCTGGAAGTTAAATTTTCTGGATCTGCCAACCATGGGAAGCCTCCTACAACTCTGTCACCTACAATGTTGATTGTGGATTGGAGATGTATGCTAACAAATTTTTTAGGATCAAATTATGTTTTGTGGAGTATATGTTTTTAAAGGTTAAATTATTCTTTATAATTTTTCTAAATTTGTAATTAAGTTTTTATACTTTTAAAATTTTCAATTATATTCTTATAACAGTTTTAAATTTGTAATTAAATCATTTTTAACAGTAAACGTTATAAAAATATTTTTATTTATCTCACATTACTAGCGAATATATCTCAATATATTCTGTTAAGTTAAACGTTTTTAGAACAGTAAAGATGTGATTATAAATCTAAAATTCGTATAGAGACTCAATTAAAAATTTTTAAAGTATAAGGACTCAATTATAAATTTAATGTAACTATAGAGACTAACAAAATAATTTAATCTTTTTTAAACTTTCACTTATTTGCACCTTTTTTTTTTCAGGTGAAGTAGCCCGTGATACTCCATATGAAGTTAATATAACAATCCCAATTAAGGGTTATGAGCCTATTGAATTTGTGCTTACAAAATTCTGTGGTGAGTCATGATAACTTTTCTTAGATGTTATAAAATTTTTTGTAATGCAACTAGGTATTCTTTAAATATTATGATAACTTTTCTTCGATGTTATAAAATTTTTTATAGTGCAACTAGGTATCTTTTAAATATTATCTTTTATTTAGCTTTCAGAGAAAAGAGAAAATAAAAAACAAGTAACTCTCCTGATTTTTTTGAACAACTAGAACATAAAAGTGGGTATTTAAATTAATTAAATAATAATAAATTTTTAAAAAGGTTGACTAAAAGTTAAAAGTTAAAGGACAACTAGCATTTCTCAATCCTTTGTTATTCCTCTTGTTCTTTAAATTCATTCAATTATCAAGAAGCTCTCTTATCTTTGGATCTTACACTTTCCAATGGTATCATATTATATTTTTTCTTTAATTTTTGTTTGTTCATTGTCGTAGATTATACACAGGAAGAAAGTGAAGATGCCAGAAAAGGATGGGCAATATTTGGGGTGCTATCTTGCATGTATAATAATTGTCTTGTAATGTATATACATGTTAGTATTTTGTTATTATTTTCTATACTTGCATTCAATATATGGAAACTTGTTATTGTGCAGATTCTTTGTCTCTTCAACACTTTTTTGTTGTGGAGGGTTTATTTACAAGACAAAAGTGGAACGCCAGGTCAGGATTTTTCTTTCAGTTACAAGTTCTATCTCTTCTTAAGATACACAAAACTTAAAACTTATGTTGTATGTATTAACTTTTTGTAGCGTGGAATTGATGCATTGCCTGGCATGACAATCCTATCTGCATGCTTAGAGACAGTGAGTTCAAATCCTCTACTAATGTTTATTGATTTGTTAGAACTTTGACATGAAATTAATTAAAAATAGATAATGCTAATCTTGCACATTATTATGGTAGTGGTTAGGTCAATGATGATCATCACCAAATTAGTATTTTTTAGGTCTGAGTTCCTATTGTACATGACACCCTAGACATTTATAAAATAGAGCAATACCTTAAATCAGTTTCTAAGAAATTTTTAGTGAGACATTTTAGTCTTTAACAACTTTTAACCAGTAAATAATTCTTCAAATTTTTATTTTGTTAGACAAATCAATTCCCATATAAGATTGTTTGTTTTTATGAAGGAATTGACATGAAAATTTTAAAAAATTTTAAGGATTGTTCTATCTTTTATTAAATAACGATAGGGACTAATTTGTCAAATTTTGATATAAAAATTTGACGTGAAAATTGATATGCCTAATAAAATAAAAAGTTAGAGACTAATTTAGTCATTAAAATTTGTCCAAAATTAAAATATCCAACTAAATTTTTTAAAAACCGATTTGGGGTGTTACCATATAAAATATGGATTAGGTTAACTTTGATTTTCACCAAATTTGGTATCATTGCTTCAAAAGAAACGAAGTTTATACTGGATCTTGGGCACTTCAAAAGAAATTAATAGCAGTTTCCAAGTTTCTAGAAGGTGTTTCACTTATTCTATTTTCAGATCCATCTAACATATCTTGAATGTTTGATGGAAATAGATTAGCGGAGCAGGACAAAGATACATGCAGGCAGAAGAACAAAATAGTGCCTTTGGTGGCGAACCCTCCTGGGGCCCGCCTCCTAGTTCTTCTCAAGATGCATGGAAACCAATAGAAAGAAGATATGGGGCCATTTGAATATTGGATTGGTGTTATTCAATTTTTTTTTTTTTTTTTGTTGTATTTGAAAGTCCCCTCATTGATTTATCTAGCTTTTGGGATATTTTCCTACTAAAAGTTTCACTTGGACTAAGCTAGATTTTATGGAAAATTGAAGGTATCTCATTTCTAGTGGGCAAATAGAAAAAGAAAAAGAAAAAGAAAAAGAAAAAGAAAAACAAATAAATCAAAGAAGGTTGGGAAGCAAAAAGGAAGAACGAAAGAGAGTTATAGCATGAGTGTAGCTGCGATATTGCCATTAACGTATTCTCAGTGTGTTTATTTTATGGTAGAGTTCAAATTGCATCATTTATTCATGTAATTAGTTTGGTTTGTAGGATAAGACTTATCATTGTTACTAATAATTGATTGAGGCCTGCTACACATACAAGTCTTTTTGTCTTACGAGTCTTATAAGTTGGCACAAATCTAACAAAACACACGCATTACACTCCCACATTTAAGAGTAAATAAACGTACGTTATTCAACCACTTCTTGTTTCCAAAGCGCACTACTCACTATGCATTATAAACGACTCTTCTTCTTCCTCCTCCATGAAAACGAGTTTCTTGCCAAATTTAAAGATAATGGAACTTTAGAAATACACCCAAACGATTACAGAAATACACCTAAATGGTTACAGGAATTCACCCAAACGATTATAGAAATACACCCAAAGAATTACAAAAATACACCCAAAGGATTACAAAACTATACCTAAAGGATTTAAGAAGTACACCTTATGCATAATTCAGAACTCTTTCTCTTTCTCTTCCTTATCTTCTGTTGCTTCTTCTTCTTCAAAAACGATTTCAGAGCTTGATGTCAAAAAACAATGGAAATCGAGAATAACGAAAAAATAAAATAGAGAGAAAAGCATGTAAATGAAGAAGGAGAAAGAGAATGCAAGAAACAAAAGAAAAGAAGAAGAAGAGGAAGAGGAAGAAGAACGTGCAGAAAGAAGAAGAAGAAGTTGCAGTGAAAATGTGCAGTACGGTTCGAAACGCGTTAATATAAATGACTTATAAATACTTGTATAAGAAAATGGTTGTACGTGAAGAATTATTCTAATTGATTTACTGCACAAGCTAGTTATAATTCACACTGAATATGTTATGAAAAAAGACTTGCATGTCATTGATTCAGAATGTCCTGTTTTTTTTTTTTTTTTGGTGTGAAGGTGCTTGAAAATTTGAGTAACTACACTTGCAACTCCTTTGGATGTATATAATGAACAAATATTTTAAAATAAGTCAATCAAATTTGTAATAAATGATAAAACTTTATACCATCTTTTTATTGGTACCATGATAGTAGCTGAATCCCTATAATTTATGGAGCTCCCTTGGTTGAGGCACAATTCACCTTATTTGTGTTCTTGCGATGACTAAATCTAGGGTCTTAGCTCCCGTTTCAAGTAGGATTGCAACCATTGAGATACCTCTTCTTTTCCGTTGTGGATAGCAAATAGCATTTGCTAAACATGTTGACCAATTCAATAGTTGAACGCCTTTCTAATGATCAAATCATGTATAAGGTTTCACTTGAAGTCCCCTTACAAATGAAAAAATAGTTAATAATGAATTTAATGTGAGTGTTTATTTAATAATTCAAATTGAAATACGTTAATATGTATCTTCTACTTATCAAACTAGCAATCTCTAACATCATAGGAAATCTTTTGTATCTACGCTAAGCTGTGTCATACATCAGCTTGATGACCTCCATCATTGCTTGGTGTAGGGACAACATTATTATTAATAAGTAGAAAACTAAATATATATATAAAAATAACAAAGACAAAATTATTAAACACATTTAGATTACAATAACAAGAAATTTTGTAATTTTTTCAAATATAATAATATTTATCCATTGAGACTACAAATGCATGCAATGAATATAAAAGTGGAGGATCTGTGACTGGAAGTAGTGGGGTTGTATCGGTCTATGGAGTATGGAGGAGTGGACGAGGTAGAAGAGTCTACTCTGGTGGAGGTATAGGCATGACCTGGCGAAAATTGGCGGATTAAGAATTTGATGTAAGAGAAACGTTGTAAGTACAGTTCTTAACCAACAAAAATCCGCTTATCAATTTAGAAGGGTTGTCGCAAAATTAGAATTAAAATATTGGGAGTATGAATCTCAGGTCGTCTCCCAACGAGTTGCAGAAAGATGTGCTATTTTATCAATCAGATGTTTTCAAAAATGGTTTTGAGTTTGGTAAACAGGAAATTAAATCAGAGAATTTATGTAATTTAAATAAAAATCTTGACCGGGAGTAGATTAGTCGGAAGTCCTATTCTTGTTGGAATTCTCCCAAGATCAATTGATGATTGAAGGTTGTTCTGCTTAGTTATCCTTTACTAGGTAGAGGAAAGTCAAGCAAGTTGGAAAATAATTTCTATTCACAAGTCCTAATCCTCTCCCTTGGGAAGGACTAATGTCAGTGACTAGAGGGCGATCCAACAATAAACCCAATTACAATTTTTCTCTTGAGCGTTCCAACTCAAGGTTCTCCTTTTAATCATCTCCCAATCAAGTTATGGAACTACTCGCTCATTATGAATGTAAACTTCACAAAATAAGAAAGAGAAATAAAGAGAGACATGATAAATAATAATAAAAAAGATCAATTAAAAATAAAAATAGTTCTTATATTAATAAATTCTAAAAATAATCCAATAGTAATTATGAATAAATTAAGGACATGGAAGAGTAAGTGACAAATAAAGAAAACAAACTAGAATGATGAAGTCTTGGCGGAGGTAATAACTCTTCTCAATATCCCAATCCAAAAAGCAATAAAAACGAAATTCTAAGAACTATGAATGTGTAGAGAGAAAACCTAGAGGAGGAGTAAAGTTAGATCTAAAACTAAAAATTGTGCGGAATGAATCTCTCTGGTCTCTGCATGTTCTGGCTCTAATCTGCTTTTCTGGGCCGAAAATTGGGTCAAAACAGGGCCCAAAATCGCCCCCAGCGATTTCTGCAAATTCTGCAAATCGCGCACGTCACGCGATCGCGTCATCCAGCGTTTCGCCTTACCACGCATGCGCGTCGTCCACGCATTCGCGTCACTTGTGCAGTTTCCAATCCATGCGTTCGCATCAGGCACGCGAGCGCGTCACTGCAATTTCTCCATTTCGCGCGGTCGCGTGAGCCATGCGTCCGCGTCGCTTCTCGCTGGTCATCTCCTTAATTTCTTGTGTTCCTTCCATTTTTTGCAAGCTTCCTTTCCAATCTCCAAATCATTCATGCCCTGTAAAGCCTGAAACACTTAACACACGGATCACGGCATCGAATGGAATAAAGGAGAATTAAAATACATAATTAAAAGTCTCTAGGAAGCAAGTTTTCAACCATGGAGTAATTTTGGGAAGGAATTGTAAATACATGCTAATCATATGAATAAGTGGGTAAAGAATTAATAAAACCACACAATTAAACACAATATAAACCATAAAATAGTGGTTTATTAACTTCCCCACACTTAAACATTAGCATGTCCTCATGCTTAGTTGAAGGAGATAAAATAAATGAGTAGGAACATATAAAGCTCATGCAATGCAACGCAACCTATACATATGAATGCAACTATATGATTCTTGTTCACTTGGTTAAAAGTAAATAAGCTCTTCAAGACAATCACAAATCAAATTCCACTAACTCAATTTTTATACAGTAAGAACAGATAAAAATGTAAGAAGGTAGCTCATGAAAGCAGGGAACATAGAATTTAAGCATTGAACCCTCACTGGTGATGTATGTGCACTCTAATCTCTCTAGTGTATGGGGTAATCACTCTATCCTTCTCTAATAATACTTTCTAATTTTTGTTCTTCACCTAACCAATCAACAACATTTAATGTACCAATGCAAACATCATGAGGTCTTTTCAAGGTTGTAATGGAACCAAGGTAAGGGTAAAGGTACATATATGGCTAAGTAAGCTTATAAATTGAATCTTTAATTAACCCAAGCTTTCCCTAACACACATATATGTATTCTATATAACTTAAATTTCATACCTAGCTACCCAAAATTTTTCTTTCGCATTCCATACTCATGTATCAACTTTTATTTTAATTTTATCATATATGCATTGATCTTTGAATTTTAACTTGCCATTGGGGTAATTTTGTCCCCTTATTTATTTATTGAATGTTTTTTTTTAAACATAAAAATAAACATAGCTTATCAATGCACATAGATTTTTAATTTTCTTTTATAGTTTCACATGAGTAGGTACCAAATTCCCATTATATTATCATGACACATTCCCTTGTTATCTTTTGTTCCCACAATTTTCTCATACTTAATTAGTACACAGTTCTATCTTAAGCTAACCAAAGATTCAATTGGGATATATAATTATTTTTTCGCTTAAGGTTAGTAATGTGGTAAAATATAGAACAAATGGGATTTAAATGCTCAAAGTGGCTAACAAAGGTAACTTAAGGGGTAGGCTTAATTTGAATAAGTGAGCTAAATAAATAATGGCCTCAATCATATGCAAGCATATAAATATATTAAACATTGGACATATAGGATGAAACAAAATATAGATTACAATCATAGAGAAGTAAACACACAAGAATAAAATAATTATGGTCAAATAATGTAACCATGTATTCAGGCTCAAAGTCTTACGGGTTGTGTATTCTTAGCTTTTTAAACTATGTTCCAAATACATCTCCAAGCAAATTTAACATAAAAGTTTTGATTAAAATTAGTGAAATTTTGTTCTAAAAATAGGGTCTTAGAAGAAACTTATTATCTTTTCAATCAAGTAGAACATGCATGCAACTAACCTATTACTATGCAATTTATCCTATTCTACAAAAGAAAAACTAACTAAATATCCTATTTTATTGGTGTTAAGGAAGAAAAATTACCTCCAGAAGTCAGGTACTGACTGACCTCCCATACTTAAGGCTTTGCACAGTCCTCGGTGCCATCTGTCAAGAACAAAGGTGGACTGGTAGCAGCATCTCCACAGTCGGGACCGTCATGGCTCCCTGTGCTGGTGAGTGAAGTGGAGTCCGGGGTGTCTGGATCTTTGTATTTTTCCATAAGTAGCTCCTTAAGGTATGTGAATCGGCGCTTGTTACGGCGCTCTCTTAGCTTTGCTTTCTGTTCCTGCCGATCCAACCTTTCAAGTATCTGATGGAGCAATTGGTTTGTTGTAGGTGCTTGTGATGTTGAAGGAGAAATGTCTTCGGCCGGTTCAGTAGGTTGGCTTGTAGTGGCTACTGTAGGTCTGATATATTTCCCGTTAGGGACGTATTGATCATCCCGTGGAAGCATGGCTTTGGTGTCCCCAGCTCTGTAGGAGACTCCGGCTGCTGAGACGAGATCTGAAATCAGGGCGGGAAAAGGTAAGTTGCCCGCAATATGTACATGTCCCATGGCATTCCGGATGTGTCTTGGTAAGTTTAGAGGCTGGTCTGTAAGGATGCACCATAGTAAAACAGCCATGTCTGCAGTGAAGGAGGACTCGTGAGTGCTCGGAAAGACGTAATGGCACATAATCTGTGCCCATACGCGAGCCTCCAAGGTAAGTGCAGAAGCCGATATTCTCTTAGGGCGGGAACGATGGTATCCAAAAATCCATCTGCTGCCAGGTTGTGCAATAACTCAGAGAACAATGTCCCAGTCAAATTTGTACGTCTGGCGCTTGAGTGCGGCCTCTTGAAATGCGTCCAGTCCTTCTGGAGCAGGGAAAAGATCTAGAGCTCGTTGAATGGCCTCTTCTGTAATGGGGATTTGCTTCTAACGGACATAGACAGATTACAAGGTTGGCATGTGGAAATTAGAGTAGAACTCGACTACCCAGGAAAGATTAACCTGTCGTGGCTGTCTCTGTAGGAATCTCCATTGTCTTCGTTCAATTTGCGGCTCAACAAAGGTAGCAATATTGGGCGGGAGGATAAGAAGATATTCGTTGTTGTAACTCCTTTCTGCCAGGATGGGGAACATCTGCTCACAGTAGCGATTGGGAAATCGCGCAGTGTCCTTTACTGGGAAGGCTTTCTCTTTGTCATCGACCTTTATAATCCTCTTAATCTTTTTGTTCCTCTCCTTGCTGGTGGTTTGGGCGTAGCTTTCTCTTTTCCTTTCTTGGTGGCCATCCTGAAAGAGTAAAGAGAAGGGAACTTTGTAAAATTGAGGGTCAGAGCAAGAAAGAGAACAGGATATGTGGTAATCAATGCACATTAGAAACAAAGGATGTTGGCACATGGTCATGACTACATGTGAAAATCATCAATGAAATTATAGCAAGTGCATATGAAGACAGTCAAATGCAAGGTGTTTATTGGCATGCCGGCAAAGGCATGAGTAGCATAGATCAAGCATTCAATGTCCAAGTTAGATTACCAAGTCTGCCAAACTAACAATCTGTTTGTATTGACAATTATATTTAACTAATAAAATATAAAAAAAAGGGTTTTGTGAAAAGCAAGCATTTAGAGTAGTAGATTAAAAGAAATCTAAAATTAGTGCACAATGCCATACGAGCGTTTTCACAAACACATAGCATGCATGGTAGATAAGCTATTGAATACACTAATTTGAACATGCAAGCAACCCTTTAGAAAGTAATATATAATTGTCAAACAATTCCTTGAATAATCCACAAGCAAAATATAGAAGATAATGACCCAAATAAATTTCCAACACCAATTAGAAGAAAAAGAAAGAAAAAGAAAACATGGATAATGAAAGTAAAAAGAAAAAGTAAACAAGAAGAAAACATAAAAATAAGAAGAAAAATAGAAAAGTAAGAAGGGATGAAGAGAAGAAAAACCTTGATAATGGTGGTGAGAGAGAGAAAGTAGAAAGTGAGAAAGAAGGAAGAAGGAAGAAGGAAGGAAGGGGAGAGGGAAGAAGAAGGGAAAAGAAAAAAAAGTAGGATTTGGGAGAGAAAAATATAAGATATTTTGGCAGATTTGGATGAGTTGTGCGGCGCGAGCGACGCGGACGCGTGGGGTACGCGTTCGCGCGAGTGGCGCGAGGGCAGCCTTGCGCTTGCACAACTCTCTGTTCGAAACTCCTTTTGCCAAATTTTTGGGTGACGCGATCGCGTGGGTCATGCGATCGCGTGAGTGGCCATACTTTGAAAAGGACGCGAACGCGTGGGTGACGCGTTCGCGTGTTGGGGCTTGTGCTGCTAGCATGGTTCCAGCCCCACTCCAGCCTAACTTGCTGCCAAACACCCTTTTTTTTACGTCAATTTTCAGGGCACGCGTTCGCGTGGGTGACGCGGACGCGTGGGAGGCATTTTTCCCACATGACGCGGCAGGGACGCGGTCGCGTGGGTCAATTTATGCCAAAGGTACGCCTCTAGCCACGCTTTCGCGTGACTCTCTGTTCAACCTTATTTTCTTCCCAACGCACATATGACGCGAACGCGTCGGTGGCGCTATCGCATCGCGTGCGTTTTTTTATTTTTATTTTTATTTTTTTATTTTTTTATTATTATTTTTTTTATGATATGCAATATGTAAATACAGATGCAAACTATAAGCACTGGTACTGAGAAGAGTTATTGATAAAGAAAACTAAGAGATAAGAAGAAAGGAACGATCATACCATGGTGGGTTGTCTCCCACCCAGCACTTTGCTTTAACGTCCTTAAGTTGGACGCTCCACTAGCTCAGTCTTCTGCTGTTGGTGGATCCTCCAAGAGGAAGATCTCTAACTCCTTGTTTTTCGTCACCTTCTCACCATGATATAGTTTTAAGCGATGTCCATTAACTTTGATGAATTCAGATCTTGAAGGATGACTTAGGTGAAAAACTCTGTACGGTTCAGCCTTCTCTACTCTATATGGACCTTCCCATCTTGATCTCAAATTGCCTGGCATGAGCCTCAGTCTAGATTTGTAAAGGAGGACTAAGTTCTCAGGTTGGAATTCTCTCCTCTTGATGTGCTTATCATGCACAGCCTTCATCTTTTCCTTGTACAGCCTCGAGTTCTCATAAGCTTCTAGGTGAAGGCTTTCCAATTCTTGCAGTTGCAACTTCCTTTTAGCTCCGGCTTTTTCAAATCCCATGTTGCACTCCTGTACTTCCCAAAAGGCTTTGTGCTCTACTTCAACTGGGAGGTGACAGGCTTTTCCATAAACTAAGCGGAAGTGACTCATCCCAATGGGTGTCTTGTATGCTGTTCTGTATGCACAGAGTGCATCTTGTAGCCTGGTGCTCCAGTCTCTTCTATGAGGTTTGACTATCTTCTGCAATATATGCTTTATCTCTCTGTTTGACACCTTGGCTTGCCCATTAGTCTGAGGGTGGTAGGCTGTTACTACTTTATGAATTATCTCATGCTTCTTCAGTAATCCTGTTAGTCTCCTGTTACAAAAATGGGTGCCTTGATCGCTCACGATTGCTCGTGGTGATCCAAAGCGACAAATAATATGGTTTCTAACAAAGAAAACTACAGTGTTAGCATCATCAGTGCGGGTAGGAATTGCTTCCACCCATTTAGAAACGTAATCTACTGCTAACAATATATAAAAATAACCATTAGAATTTGGAAATGGACCCGTGAAGTCAATGCCCCAAACATAAAAAATTTCACAGAAAAGCATAATCTGTTGAGGCATCTCATCCCTCTTGGATATATTACCAAACCTTTGGCATGGGAACAAGATTTACAAAATTCAGCAGCATCTCTAAAAAGAGTAGGCCACCAGAATCCACAGTCTAAATTTTTTCTAGCTGTTCTTTGAGGGCCAAAATGTCCTCCACTCTCAGATGAGTGGCAAGCCTCTAAAATGGACTGGAATTCTGATTGAAGCACACACCGTCTAATAACCTAGTCAGCGCCACATCTCCATAAATATGGGTCATCCCATATATAGTATTTGGACTCGCTTTTCAGCTTGTCTCTTTGATGCTTAGTAAAGTTTGGAGGAAAATTGCGGCTGACTAGATAATTAGCTACAGGCGCATACCAAGGGATTACTTTAGATACTGCTTGCAGGTTATCAAATGGGAAATTATCATCTATAGGAGTGGAGTCATCCCTAATGTGCTCAAGGTGACTCAAGTGGTCTGCCACTAGATTCTGGTTACCACTCCTATGCTTAGTATCTAAATCAAATTCTTGTAGTAGCAGTATCCAACGTATAAACCTTGGTTTGGATTCCTTTTTAGCTAATAAATACTTTAGAGCTGCGTGGTCTGAGTACACTACTACTTTGGTACCAAGTAAATAGGCTCGGAATTTATCCAGAGCAAAAACAATAGCAAGAAGCTCTTTCTCAGTAGTAGTGTAATTAGACTGAGCGGCGTCTAAAGTCTTAGACGCATAAGCAATTACAAAAGGATCTTTACCTTCACGCTGAGCCAGCGCCGCTCCTACTGCATGGTTGGAGGCGTCGCACATGATTTCAAATGGCTGGCTCCAGTCTGGTCCTCTCACAATTGGGGCTTGAGTCAAGGCGGTCTTCAGCTTATCAAACGCTTGTTTGCAATCCTCACTGAACTCGAACTCAATATCTTTCTGTAGTAGTCTGGATAAGGGTAGTGCTACCTTACTGAAGTCCTTAATGAATCTCCGGTAAAAACCTGCATGGCCAAGGAACGAACGGACTTCCCTCACAGAGGAGGGGTAAGGTAAACTAGAAATAATATCCACCTTTGCTGGATCTACAGAAATGCCTGTATTAGACACAACATGTCCTAGTACAATCCCTTGTTTTACCATAAAGTGACATTTTTCAAAATTCAATACAAGGTTTGTACTGACACATCTATCTAATACTCTAGATAAACTATCTAAGCAAAGGCTAAAGGAATCACCATAAACGTTAAAATCATCCATAAAAACCTCCATACAGTCCTCAATAAGGTCAGAGAAAAGACTCATCATGCACCTTTGGAAAGTAGCTGGTGCATTGCACAAGCCAAAGGGCATTCTCTTATAAGCATAAGTCACAAAAGGACATGTAAAAGTGGTCTTTTCCTGATCTTCAGGAGCTATATGAATCTGGAAATAGCCTGTGTAACCATCTAAAAAGTAATAATGTGATTTACCTGACAGGCGATCCAGCATCTGATCAATGAATGGAAGGGGGTAGTGATCCTTACGAGTGGCCTGGTTGAGGCGCCTGTAATCAATGCAGACACTCCAGGCGTTCTGTACTCTGGTTGCTATGAGTTCTCCATGCTCATTCTTCACTGTAGTGACTCCAGACTTCTTGGGCACCACTTGTATTGGGCTTACCCATTCACTGTCTGAGATGGGGTAGATGATATCTACCTCGAGTAGTCTTGTCACTTCCTTTTTGACAACCTCTAAGATAGTGGGATTCAGTCTTCTCTGGGGTTGATGAACAGGCCTTGCTCCCTCTTCTAAAAATATTCTGTGCTCACAAACTTGAGGGTTGATGCCTTCTATATCTTCCAAGCTCTATCCAATTGCTTTCTTGTGCCTCCTTAGCACACTGAGCAGCTGTTCTTCTTGTTGGGAAGTGAGTTCCCTTGCAATGATGACTGGAAAATTCTGCTCATCCTCAAGGTAAGCATACTTGAGGTATGGAGGGAGGGGTTTTAATTCTAATTTCTGCTCATGGCCAGGCTCTGGATTGTCTGGAGCTGGTGATAATGGTGAAGTGTTCTCATTGTCCTCAGAAAGTGTCCCCACACTTGGACCTTGTCCTATGTACTTCTCTTCTAATTCCTCCTGGTGAACTTCAGCCACGGTTTCATCTATGATGTTACACTGGAAGATAGAATGATCTTCCAGAGGGTGCTTCATAGCTCCATTCAGATTGAAGCTTACTGCTCGGCCGTCTATTTCAAAAGAGTATGTTCCTGAAAAGGCATCCAATTTAAACTTTGAAGTCTTCAGGAATGGTCTTCCGAGCAGGATTGATGATGGCTTTTTTGAGTCATTTTAGGGCATCTCCATGATATAAAAGTCAATGGGAAATGTGAGCCCATTAATACCCACTAATACATCTTCAGCAATTCCAACCACTGTAATAATGCTTTTATCTGCTAACACAAAACGAGCTGCCGACCTTTTTAAGGGAGGGAGCCTCAAGGTATCATATATAGACAAAGGCATTATACTAACACATGCTCCTAAATCACACATGCAGTCAGAAAATATCACACCACCAATAGTACAATTAACCATATATGGACCTGGATCACTACACTTTTCAGGTATACCTCCCATTAAAGCAGATATAGAACGACCTAAAGGAATAGTTTCTAATTCATTGATTTTGTCTTTATGTATACATAAATTTTTTAGAAACTTTGCGTATTTAGGTACCTGCTGAATAACATCAAAAAGGGGAACAGTTACCTCAACCTTTTTGAATATTTCTACCATTTTGGGATCAGGTTCCATCTGCTTCCTGGGCTTCCTTACAATTTGTGGAAATGGAATAGGAATGGCGTTTTCTGTAGTGTCTGCGTCCTTTGGTGCTTCTTCCTGTGATTGAGCTTCTTCTTCTTCTTCAGCCATGTCCTGTATGTTCTCTTCCTCTTCAACATCTTCTACCTCCACCACCTCTTCAGCTGAGGCGTGTTCTGATGAGTTTGGCTCCTCCTGATTCTTCTCTTGCAGTGTGGTTCTGGACCTTAGGGTGATGGCATTGATGCCACCCCTTGGATTGGGCAATGGTTGAGAGGGAATTCTACTGGAGCTCAAAGACTGGTTATTGGAGTTATTTAGTGATCCAATCTGTGAGACAAGAGCTTGCAAGGTAGAGTTCAGACCATTTAGAGTAGAAGTAAGGTTGTTTTCCATGGCCTACTGTCTCCGATCAATAGATTGTAGTAACTCATCATTAGAGGATGAAGAGGGATAAGTGATCTGAGAGGTCTGCTGTTGGTTGTGCTGTGGTCCTTGGAATTGCCTTAGGTGAGGTGCTCTGTAAGGCTGGTTCTGGTTCTGCTGCCTGTTGTTGTTATTATTCCACCTCTGATTTCCCTGATTGTCTCTGCCTCTTCTGTTATTGTTGTCCCTCCAGCCATGGTTAGTATTATCTTTCCAGCTCTGGTTGGAGTTGTCTTGCCAACTCTGGTTATAGCCGCCACCTTGATTGTATCCTTGATTGGGGGGTCATAAAAGTTATGAGTGGCTGCCACAGTATTGTCTTCCTGCTAGAGCTGCGGACATTCATTAGTATAGTGACTATAATCAGCACAGATCCCGCATACTCTTTGTGGAACCAACTGTTGGCTTTGCTGTGGTGGAGAAGGTTGAGCTTGCTGAGCTTGTTGTTGATTCAACTGCATCTGTCTCAGTAAGTTGGTCATCTCACATATAAGTCAGAGCAGTAGTCTCTTTGCTAGAAGATACCTCTGCAACAGCTTTTGACCAGCTTTGTTTTTGCCTGTGATTCTGAGTAGATTCAGCTAAGTCGCTGATCAGTTGCCATGCCTCATCAGTGGTCTTGTACTTTTTCATAGACCCATTGCTAGCACTTTCCAATGTGGTCTTATCTTGAGGCCTCATGCCCTGGGTGACGTAGCCGAGCAACACTATCTTGTCAATCATATGGTGGGGGCATACTTCCAGAAGATTGTTGAAGCGCTCCCAGTATTCGTAGAGAGTCTCAGATTCGTCCTGAACAATCATGGAAATGTCTTTCCATAGTTTGTCAGTGACTTCAGCTGGAAAGAATTTTTCCAAAAATTCTCTTCTAAGCATATCCCAGTCAGAAACAGTTGCTGCGGATTGAGTGTAGTACCACTCTCTCGCCTTTCCCTCAAGAGAGAATGGGAAGGCTTTTAACAAAATGGAAGTTTCATCTGCACCATCACGCCTGGCAGTAGAACAGGCTGCTTGGAAATCCCTAAGGTGCTTGATAGGCTCTTGAGCATGTAATCCATGAAACTTAGGCATCAAATTGAGCAGTGCAGTCTTTATTTCAAAATCTGTAGCCATCGCTGGGTGATGCGCTTGAAACGGTTGCAGTGTGAAATCAGGGGCTCCAGCCTCCTGGATAGTAACTCTCTTAGGTGCTGCCATGTCACCTGCACGTAAATCAACTGAATCAGTAGAACGGGGGCTTGTTTCTTCCTTACGTGACGTTTCAGATTCGCCCTCGGGGAGGACTAACCGATGCTGAGCTTGTCTTATTCATGAAATAGTTCTTTCAATCTCAGGATCAAATACTGGCAAGCTTGGATCAGGAAGTGAACGCATCATTTAACAAAAGAAACATGCAGCTCATAGTAGTAAAATAAAATAAAATGCAAATAAATAAATTCTAATTAATAACTTTAGCAGTCTATTGCAACTCCCCGGCAACGGCGCCAAAAATTGACGTGGCGAAAATTGGCAGATTAAGATTTTGATGTAAGAGAAATGTTGCAAGTACAGTTCTTAACTAACAAAAATCCGCTTATCAATTTAGAAGGGTTGTCACAAACTTAGAATTAAAATACGGGGAGTATGAATCCCAGGTCGTCTCCCAACGAGTTGCAGAAAGATGTGCTATTTTATCAATCAGATGTTTTCAAAAATGGTTTTGAGTTTGGTAAACAGGAAATTAAATCAGAGAATTTATGTAATTTAAATAAAAACCTTGACCGGGAGTAGATTAGTCGGAAGTACTATCCTTGTTGGAATTCTCCCAAGATCAATTGATAATTGAAGGTTGTTCTGCTTAGTTATCCTTTACTAGGTAGAGGAAAGTCAAACAAGTTGGAAAACAATTTCTATTCACAAGTCCTAATCCTCTCCCTTGGGAAGGACTAATGTCAGTGACTAGAGGGCGATCCAACAATAAACCCAATTACAATTTTTCTCTTGAGCGTTCCAACTCAAGGTTCTCCTTTTAATCATCTCCCAATCAAGTTATGGAACTACTCGCTCATTATGAATGTAAACTTCACAAAATAAGAAAGAGAAATAAAGAGAGACATGATAAATAATAATCAAAAAGATCAATTAAAAATAAAAATAGTTCTTATATTAATAAATTCTAAAAATAATTCAATAGTAATTATGAATAAATTAAGGACATGGAAGAGTAAGTGACAAGTAAAGAAAACAAACTAGAATGATGAAGTCTTGGCGGAGGTAATAACTCTTCTCAATATCCCAATCCAAAAAGCAATAAAAACGAAATTCTAAGAACTATGAATGTGTAGAGAGAAAACCTAGAGGAGGAGTAAAGTTAGATCTAAAACTAAAAATTGTGCGGAATGAATCTCTCTGGTCTCTGCATGTTCCCTGGCTTTAATATGCTTTTCTGGGCTGAAAACTAGGTCAAAACAGGGCCCAAAATCGCCCCCAGCAATTTCTGCAAATTCTGCAGATCGCGCACGTCACGCGATCGCGTCATCCAGCGTTTCGCCTTGCCACGCGTGCGCGTCGTCCACGCATTCGCGTCACTTGTGCAGTTTCCAATCCATGCGTTCGCGTCAGGCACGCGAGCGCGTCACTGCAATTTCTCCATTTCGCGCGGTCGCGTGAGCCATGCGTCCGCGTCGCTTCTCGCTGGTCATCTCCTTAATTTCTTGTGTTCCTTCCATTTTTTGCAAAATTCCTTTCCAATCTCCAAATCATTCATGTCCTATAAAGCCTGAAACAATTAACACATGGATCACGGCATCGAATGGAATAAAGGAGAATTAAAATACATAATTAAAAGTCTCTAGGAAGCAAGTTTTCAACCATGGAGTAATTTTGGGAAGGAATTGTAAATAAATGCTAATCATATGAATAAGTGGGTAAAGAATTGATAAAACCACACAATTAAATACAATATAAACCATAAAATAGTGGTTTATCAAGGCAGCAGATTCACACCCACGTAGAGTGGATTAGGAATCATCAAAAATGGCTTCTATTGAAACAAAAATTAAGCAACATTTTAGTAAACTAAGTTTTAAACACGGCAACTAAAGCATAAGATAACATAATGTAAACTAAGTTTTAAACATGATGAAAACTCAAATGCGTGAAGTTGATAGTTGAGAGTCCTTAAATGATTTGACAGGTTTATCAGTTTTTAAGAGGATGATGTCCGGGTTAGTTACCAGATATGTCGGGTTGGCTATATAACCAACAAATGAGATCAGTCATAGAGCAGGCATACATCATATGCATTTGTTTGTCTTGATTGAGTTTGCATTTCTTGGATTTGCCTATTTGATTTACTTTGTCTAATTGCTATATGTTCTACCTATTGTATCTGCATTCTATCTGTGTTTTCTTTGTCAACTGAGAGGCCCTTTGTCTGGAGTAAGAGTGACGAGAACAATTCTAACGGTGTTTCAGAGGGTTAGAGGAAGCAGAATTTGAAGGGTTAAGTTAGAATTAGAGTTATAACTTGAGATCCTTAGATTATATACTCAAGAGAGGGTTTAGCTTATTCTTTAAGTTTAATTTGAGTATCGAAATTCTAGAATTGCCTCTGCTTTTTCCGGGACCTTATATGTTAATTATGTAGGCACCGTTTCCATGCTGAGAACCTCCGATTTTTATTCCATACATATTGTTGCTTTTCAGATGCAGGTCAGGAGGTACCTCGCTGAGCATTCTGAAGACTTTTGAGAGCGAAGAACTATCTTGAGACTTAATGTTTGTATTTGGTTTATGTTTATATATGTGTATATATTATATTTTGTCTTTTTTAGAGGTTGACTTGGAAAAATAGAATTTATATTTATTTATTGGTTTATTTTTGGGGTTGTATATATATATATATATATATATATATATATATATATATATATATATATATATATATATATATATATATATATCCGAAATTTAGACAAAAATGGAATTGTTACCCCCGGATCTTGGGTAGAGACGGGCAATATTTTAGTGGAGAAATTAACGCCTCAAATGGTACAAGAATCCTCGTATGCCCCGGAAGATAGATTATTACGAGCTATACTTGGAATTCAGGTATCCTCCTTAAAGGAAACTCGTCTAAAACTACCTATAGGCGGTAGAGGTCGAGTTGTTGATGTAAGATGGATTAAAAAAAAGAGGTTTCAATTATAATCCAGAAACTATTAGAATATATATATATATATATATATATATATATATATATATATATATATATATATTGCAAAAATGTGAAATCAAAGTAGGTGATAAAGTGGCCGAGAGACATGGAAATAAGGGTATCATTTCCAAAATTTTGCCTAGACAGGATATGCCTTATTTGCAAAATGGAAGACCCGTTGATATGGTCTTCAACCCATTAGGAGTTCCGTCAAGAATGAATGTAGGACAGATATTTGAATGCTCACTCAGATTAGCGGGAGATATGCTAGATAGACATTATCGAATAGCACCCTTTGATAAGAGATATGAGCAAGAGGCTTCGAGAAAACTAGTATTTTCTGAATTATATGAAGCCAGTAAACAAATGTCAAATTCGTGGATATTTGAACCCGAGCATCTGGGCAAAAGCAGAATATTTGATGGAAGAACAGGAAATCCTTTCGAACAGCCTGTTATAATAGGAAAGCCTTATATCTTGAAATTAATTCATCAAGTTGATGATAAAATACACAGATGTTCTTGTGGGCATTATGCACTTGCTACGCCCCTTAGAGGAAGGGCTAAACAAGGAGGACAGCGCGTAGGTGAGATGGAGGTTTGGGCTCTCGAGGGATTTGGTGTTTGCTCATATTTTGCAAGAGATGCTTACTTATAAATCTGATCATATTAAAGCTCGTCAAATAGTTCTCGCGACTACGATCATTGGACGAACAATACCAAAACCCGCAAACGCTCCAGAATCCTTTCGATTACTCGTTCGAGAACTACAATCTTTAGCTATGGAATTGAATCATTTCTTTGTATCTAAGAAGAACTTCAGGATTCATAGGAAGGAAGCTTAATTGGATGGAATCATTATTTTTACTCTATGATTGATCAATACAAATATCAACAACTCCGAATTGGATCGGTCTCTCCTCAACAAATAATTGGTTGGGAAAAAAAAATCTTACCTAATGGAGAGATAGTTGGGGAGGTAACAAAGCCCTATACTTTTCATTACAAAACTAATAAGCCTGAAAAATATGGATTATTTTGCGAAAAAAATTTTGGACCTGTAAAAAGTGGAATTTGTGCTTGTGGAAATTATCGAGTGATTGGAGAGAAAAAAAAAGACAACCAAAAATTTTGCAAATAATGTGGGGTAGAATTTGTTGATTCTCGGATACGTAGATATCAAATGGGCTAAACCCTAAACCCTAAACCCTAAACCCTAAACCCTAAACCTAGAAGCATTGACAAACTTTGCTGCTGAAAAGAGGTGATCAACGCACAAACTAGGTAAAAAAAACAAGAAAGAAAAATTAGTGGTTCGTGTTCTTACTAAAAGTGATGAACACATTATTAAATTTTTAGGTGATCCTAGATATGTACATTAATCTTTTTAATATTAGTTTTGATCAACGGTTGGAGCTTGATTCTTTCTCAATTTTCGTCGATAATTTGCCGGAGGATATATCAAAAAAAGAACTTTTCAATACATTCAAATGGACAGGTAGAATCATCGACATATATCTGTCGCGTAAGAATAAAAATGGCCAAATATATCTGTCTGCGTTTATACGATACACTACAAAGGGAGGAGCCTTGAAGGCTGTCGCAGGGATGAATGGCATGGTGTTGAGAAGGAGAAGATTGTTCGTCAGTGTAGCCAAATATAGAAGAGGAGCTGGGATGCAAAATACGAAAGGTAAAGCAGTCGAGGTGGTAGCCAGACATAATGCCGAAGGAAGCCAGCCAGAGACAAAGAGCGGGGGAGTAGCTGAAGAGAAAGTAGCTAGACAACAGCTAGATGCACCAGTCAAAGATCAACAGCGTAATGAATGGAACAAGAGGTTAGACGTACAGATAGCAAGTGAGAATGTTGTCTGGTTACAAAGAAGCATTGTTGGGGGGTACAAAATCGACAATTGATTTTCGGTCACTGAAGCAAAAGATCCATAGGGACTATCCAGGTGTAACACAAGTAAGGGAGTTGGGGCCATATAAAGTAATAATTACGTTCGACACGGTAGTTAGTGTTGAAGAAGCTTACACCTTCAAAATGAACGACTTATTAAAATTGTTTCATATGGTCCGGAGATGGGATGAGGCTGAGAAAGGTGAGTCTAGAAGAGTGTGGTTGGAGTGTTATAGAGTTCCTTTACATGCATGGTCAAAGAATACCTTCTACAGAATAGGGGAGCTATGGGGTGAAGTGGTGGAATGCGACAAGCTAACGGAAGCGGGTAACTCATTCAGTATGGGTAAAGTCCTAATTGATACGTGTATGTTCGATATGATCAATGAATGGATCCATGTTACAATAGGGGCAAGTGGATTCGACGTCATGGTAAGAGAAGTAGGCGGAGAGGTGTATAGGGAGGAATGTTTTCGACACAGCACGGAGGAGACAGGAGACTGGCACATGATAAACATAGAACACACACAGTAAATAGGTTCCGACGGCATATCAAATCCTAAAGTTGAACCGGGGGTTGTAGTTTGGGATCCGGCGCCGGTGCTGATGACGGTGAATCATAGGAACAAAGAACAAGATGAGGACAGGATGGTAATTTCAAGCCTAGATTTGAATGAATGGAACTTCAGAATTTCAAATTCGCTGAATGGAAAAGGCAGTTACGCGAAATTAATGGACAGAGAAGATTCTCAGGGATCCTATGAAATAAATAAAATTGCTGATTCGGAGGAAACGACCTCTTATATTTATGGAAAAGGATTTGGTTGCAATATTCATATTGGGACAAGGTATGGAATTGGGCTGGAACCGATAAGGCCCAACAAGCTGAAGATGCAGTGCACATGTTTGGACACGGACTGGGTTTGCCGTACTAGGCCTCCTGCCAGACTCCCTAAGTGGTTCGATTCTGACCCGGTCTCTTCAACGACCCGACAGGAACTGGAGATCCTGAACCAGGGTCTGTTGAACGCGTCGCCTCCAAGGGGGCAAGGAGTTGATGGGGTGAGACACGATGGGGAGCAGCCTGCGCGCCTCAAATCGCTGGAGAGGGGGACGCCCGCCAAGACAAACTGGCAAGGAAGGAAGCACGCGACAACGCCTGCGGAGTTCGGTTGCTGGAACAATGCAGGGAGTGGTTCGCGAAGCAGCGTCGATCATGGGTATGGACGCAGAGAGGGTGGACCAGAGGCTGTGGCTGGTGGGCTTGCCGAGGATTGGACCACCGTAGTGGCTGGCGGGGTTGAAGATCTGTTGGATTCCGAAGCTGAAGACCATATGAATAAGAAGGAGCGAGGAGATTTGACGAAGGATTCGACTTTCGGCACTCAACAGGAACATGTAAACAGGTCCCATTTTATTGCAGATGATTTGAAGAGGCCGCGAACTGCAGAAGCTTCGGGCCGGGCTACTGTTGACTATATGACCAGGAACTGCAATGTGCGAGTGGAGGGCAGAATGCAACTTCGAGACAAGGCGGGGTTGGAGGAGGGGGAGATCTCACCAATTGGATTGGCTCAGAGTGGCAAAGAACAAGAGACGGAAAGGGAAAAGGGCGCAGAATATAGGTCAGAGAAGGGGGATCAAGTGGATGATGGCAAGGAAATAGACCACGAGGAATAGAGGCCGAGTTGGGAAGAGGAGATGGCCGAGAACAAAGAGGTTTGGAAACTAGCTGTGGAGTCAGGAGCTCAGTACAGTGATGAGGAGAATATCATGGCTATATTGCAAGAGCAGAATGAAGCTATCGCTATGAAATGTCGGCAAGTTAAGCTAAAAGAAAAAGCTCGAAGAAGTCGGCCAAAAAACCGTAAACAGGTGTATAATAATTTGGTTACATGATTTTTAGTGCTTGGAATATACGGGGGTTGGGAGGTGCTGCATAAGTTAGTATGCTGAAGTCTTTCAAAAATAAGTTTAGGTTGCATATGCTGGGTCTCATAGAAACAAAAAAGGAATTAATAACTAAATTTGATGTTGTGCGAATCTGGGAAAGTGACAGAACATGTTGGGAGTCTGTAAGTTCTATTGGGATGTCTGGGGGGTTGCTGCTCATGTGGGATGAAGGGGCCTTTAAACTGTATAATTGCTATAAAGGTGATAGATGGATGTGCATTGAAGGAGTTGTGGTAAAAGAGAACTTTCACTGTGCTATTTGCTTAGTGTATGGACCGCATGATAGAGCTGAGAAGACCGCCGTGTGGGAAGAATTGAGCTATATTGCAGGATTATGTCAGATTTTGCAGGAAGAGACTTTAGATGAGGAGCTGCTGAGATTCAGGTTCACCAAGGAGGTTTGGAAAGGCCTAGTTCCGCCTCGTGTGGAGCTGTTTGCGTGGTTTGCTTTGGTAGGCCGGGTCAACACAAAGGACAGACTAAGTAGACTGGGAATCCTACAACAGAATGATGTGATGTGCGTGCTGTGCAAGAAAGATGTTGAAAATATACAACATTTATTTATTACATGTGAGTACTCTTGGCAGGTGTGGTGTGCGTGGATCTCGGCGTTTGGTCAGGCATGGATTGTCCCTGGTACGTTGAAAGAGCACTTTGAAAGTTGGAGATCCATGCCAATGAGAAAAGAAAGGCGCAAGAATTGGCTAGTTGGGTTCTTCTCAGTTATTTGGACTATCTGGTTACGCAGGAACGATGCCATATTTTAGAGTAAGACAACAGAGATTGGCGACTGTGTGGAGCAATCATTCTCATGTGCTAAAGAATGGTGTTGCAAATAATTCATGTTGTTGATGGCTACGCCGGAGATGACATAGGAGTTGCTATGTTTTTATCGCTCATGTAATTGCCTACTATGCTCCACTTTAGTGTTGAGCTCTTACTTTCAAAAAAAAAGTATTAATGTTGATTATTATGATAAGGATGAGAAATGAGTTGGATGCCTATTAATACTTGAGCAGTTCAGTTTCTCAATGAAAGAAGGTTTAATTTTTTATTAATAAAATTTAAAAAATTAAAGCTTAATGCGTATATAAATAGAGGCTTAATTCTCTAACAATAAACACAACAATATGAATATAAAACACTTCTTTCTCTTTCTCTCTTCATATACTTAAGCTACAACATATACAATATTAATATATGAATTATCTTTATTATAGTGGGATAATAATATAGTGAACACTAATACTAGAGTCTTCTATTTATACTTCGTTATTTTTATTTTATTACCCCTTTCTTATTTATTTATTTTATAATATGTTATCAGCACGTAACTCTGATCAAAATTTAGGAAGACTCAGGCAATAAATTTTTATTATGTCAAAGCTCTCTCATCTTAAATTTAATGTTCTTGATATATCTGGAAACAACTACTTATCATGGATATTAGATGCCAAAATTTATCTTGATTCAATGGATCTTGAAGATACCATTAAGGTTGAAAATAATGCATTCCAAAAGAATAAAGCCAAAGTCATGATCTTCCTTCGTCGTTATGTTGACGAAAGATTAAAAAATGAATATCTCACACTAAAAGATCCTGTAGATCTGTGGAAGAACTTTGAAGAAAGATATAATCATCAAAAGATAGTGATACTTCCTCAAATCCGATATGAGTTGACACACTTGCGTCTACTAGATTTTAAATCTATAAATAAATATAATTCAGCAATATTCCGAATTATCTCACGAATGAAATTATGTGGGGAAAAGATAACTGATAATAACATGTTAGAGAAAATTTTCTCGATCTTCCATGCCTCGAATGTGCTCCTGCAACAGCAGTATCAAGAAAAAGAATTTAAAAAATATTTTGAGCTAATTTCTTACCTTCTTGTTGCTGAACGTAACAATGAATTGTTTTTAAAAAATTATTAAGCGTGCCCAGCTGGCACTGCCCCATTTCCTGAAGCAAATGCGGCAAATCATAACTCTAGAAGAGGTAAATGGCAAGGTTTTGGTAACAAAAAAATTATGGAAGGAAGAAAAATTATGTTCACAAGAAAGAATCTCACCAGAAGTGGGATAAAGAAAGAAATAATGGGCAAAATAAATCAATAGAGGATAAATATATCCGTTGTAGTGAAAAGGGTCATTGGTCGCGTACCTGTCATATTCCGATACATTTAGTTGATCTTTATCAAGCATTGATGAACTGGATTTCCTGTCGGTGAAGAATTTTCACAAATATAATCGCGTTGTAAGTATAGCTTCTAAACCAACAGAAAATCCCTTTCGTACAAACGTTTTGGTTGTCACAAGTAACAAATCCCTAATTAAATTGATAACCGAAGTATTCAAACCTCGAGTCGTCTTCTCAAGGAATTGCAGGGAAGTATGTTCTTATTATTGGTTATGAGTCTTGTAAATTGGGGGTTTTGAAAGTAAGGAACAAGTAATTTAAATGACAAGAAAAATTAATAATTAATAAAACTCTTGGCAAGATATGAGAATTCGGAAGTCTTATCCTAGTTATCCTTATCGATGACGATGAGAATTGAGTTTTAATCCCACTTAGTTAACCCTTACTAAAACAAAGGAAAGTCACGTGGACTAATTAGTTTGATCTTCAAGTCCTAGTCAATCCCTAAGAAAGGACTAGAGTTAGTGGAATTCAAGTCAATTAGCAAAGATAACAATTATCAATCACGGTGAGTTTGATAACTCAAGAATCTCCAGTTAATCAATTAAAGCCAAGAATATAAAAAGCTAAATAAGAATCATAAATTTGAAATACCTCAATTGCATTAATAAAAGAAAATCAATCTAAACATAAAGAGTTCATAAGCCAAATTGATAACATAAGTCATATACGAATAAAAGCATTAGAATAAATAAAAATATAAAGAAATATTGAACCTGATAAAGAGTTGAAATCCTAAATCCTTTAAGAGGAATCCTAATCCTAAAACCTAAGAGAGAGGAGAGAACCTCTCTCTCTAAAAACTACATCTAAATTATGAAAAGTGAATTCTCGAAGACCTCCATATGAATGGATGCATTCCCCCACTTTATAACCTCTAATCTGTATTTTCTGGGCCGAAAACTGGGTCAGAAACAGCCCAGAAATCACCCCCAGCGTATTCTGGTACGTACAGGTTGCGGGAAAGTGACGCGGAAGCGTCGTCCACGCGTTTGCGTGGATTGCGTTTCTGCCAGGTCACGCGTTCGTGTCGCCTGGCGTCGGAGCAGCTATGGAAAATTATATATCTTTGCGAAGTCCCGAACGTTAGCTTTCCAACACAACTGAAACCATCTCATTTGGACCTCTGTAGCTCAAGTTATAAACGTTTGAGTGCGAAGAGGTCAGGCTGGACAGCTTAGCAATTTCTCCAACTTCTTGTATTCCTTCCATTTTTGCATGCTTCCTTTCCATCCTCTAAGTCATTCCTACCCTGTAATCTCTGAAAACACTTAACACACATATCATGGCATCGAATGGTAATAAGAGAGGATTAATATTAGCAAATATAAGATCAAAGGAGCATGTTTTCAATCATAGCACAAAATCAGGAAGAAAAACGTAAACTCATGCAAATCATATGAATAAGTGTATGAAAGATTGATAAAATCCACTTAATTAAGCACAAGATAAACCATAAAATAGTGGTTTATCAACCTCCCCACACTTAAACATTAGCATGTCCTCATGCTAAGCTCAAGAGAAGCTATAAAGAAGTGAAGAGGAATGATAGAGAGTATGCAATGCAACCTATCTATGTGAATGCAACTACATGCAAAATGTTTCTACCTACTTGGTTAAAAGCAAACAAGTTCTCCAAGACAAGTACAAACCAAATTCCACCAATTCAAATTATACAGTGAAAACAAGTAAACTTGTAAGAAGATAGCTCATGAAAGCAGGGAACATAGAATCAAGCACTGAACCCTTATTGGTAGTGTATATCACTCTAACTCTCAAGTGTCTAGGGTCAATCACTCTACTCTTTCCTAGTCATGCTTTCTAAACCTTGTTCTTCATCTAACCAATCAACAAATATTTAGCATACCAATGCAAATATCATGAGGTCTTTTCAGGGTTGTAATGAGACTGAGGTAAAGGTAAGGGTATATATAAGGCTAAGTGAGCTAGTAAAGTGAATCCTTGAGTAGTCCAAGATCTAACCTAACATATACATACTTTATATAATTTAAAATGCTTTGCCTAGCTACCCAAATTTTTCCACTTTTGTATTGCATGTTCATGTATCAAACTTATTTTTTTGAATTTTGTCCCATGTGCATTGATCCTTTTTATTTTGCATTTGGGGTAATTCATATATATATATATATATATATATATATATATATATATATATATATATATATATATATATATATATTTGTCTTTTTTTGTATCCCCTTATTTAATTACTTAAAATTTTTTTCAATGCACATGATAATTTAATTATTTTGATTTCACATGAGCATGCTTCCCAAATTTTTAAATAACTTATTCAATTTAATTTCCCTTTTTTTTTTCTATCATCCCATGTTCCCATAAAATTCTTCATACTTAAATTATACACAATATCTATCTTAAGCTAACCAATGATTCAACTTGGGATTTTTAATTTACTTTTCTGCTTAAGGCTAGTAATGTGGCTATAAAACAGAAGGGGATTAAAAAGCTCAAAGTGGCTAACAAGGGTGACATAAAAGGGTAGGCTTATTTGGGATAATTGAGTGAAAACAAGTAATGGCCTCAATCATATGCAAGCATGTAAATACACTAAATAATGGACATATAGAGTGGAACAAAGTCTAGATTGCAGTTATAGAGAAGGAAACACACAAGAATAAAAATTTATGGTTAAATAATGTAACCATATAAATAAGCTCAAAACCTCACAGGTTGTGTGTTCTAGCTTTAAACCATGTTCCAATTACAACTTCAAACAAATTTAACACAAAAGTTTTGATTTAAATTAGTGAAATACTATAAAAATTTCTTGAAAAAGAAAATATTACTTCAACCAAGTAGTAACTAAATGCATAAAATCAAACAAACATGCAATTAAATATGCAAATGCAACAATGAACAAACAAAGAAAATAGAGTATTGGTGTTGAAAAGAAGGTAACTAACCCCTGGAAGTCGGTATCGACCTCCCCACACTTAAAGATTGCACCGTCCTCGGTGCATGCTAAGATGTGCAAGTGGACGGGGGTTGTGGTTCCTCAGCTAGGGCTCTTTTTTTGTTCCTTTCCTTGCCGGTGGTTTGGTGGTAGCTTTCTCTTTACCCTTCTTGGTGGCCATCTTGGAAAGGGAAAAAGAAAGTAACTTATAAAGCTAAGGGTTAGAGCAAGGAAGAGAGCGGGAAAGGTGGTAATCAATGCACAATAAAGAAGAATGACGTTAACACATGGTCATGACTACATGTGAAAAGTTCATCAATGGAAATATAGCAAGTGCATGTAATGACAATTAAATGCAAGATGTTTATTGGCATGCTGGCAAAGGCATGAGTAGCATAGATCAAGCATTCAATGTCCAAGTTAGATTACCAAGTCTTTCAAACTAACAACATGTTTGTAATAATAATTATATTTAATTAATAAAATATAAAAAGGGTTTTGTGAAAAGCAAGCATTTAGAGTAGTAGAATAAAAGATATCGAAAAACAGTGCACAATGCCATACGGACGTTTTCACAAATACATAGCATGCATGGTAAATAAGCTATTGAAAGTATTAAATTGAACATGCAAGCAACCCTTTAAAAAGTAATATATAATTGTCAAACAATTCCTTTAATAATCCATAAGCAAAATATAGAAAATAATGACCCAAATAAATATCTAACACCAATGAAAATAATGCAATGAATGAAAGTATGCAAATAAATTAAATGAAATAGAATGGAAGTGAAGAGGGATGAGAAGTTAAAGAGATGAGGAAGAAGAAAGTAAGAAAAGGAAGAAGAAAGAAGAAAACATAGAAGAAATTAGGATTAGAAAAGAAAAGATAAGATAATTGGCGCTGATCTGGATAAGTTGTGCGGCGCAGCCCACGCACTCGCACGGATAGCGCTTCTATGAAGTGACGCGGACGCGTGGGTCACGCGTTCGCGTGGAGTGATTTGTGCCATTAGCGTGAGGGCAGCCTCGCGGTCGCGCAACTCTCTGTTTTAAATGCATTTGCCAAGAATCTGGGTGACGCGGTAGCGTGGTTGACGCGATCGCGTGAATGACCATACTTTGAAAAACGATGCAGACGCGTGGGGCACGCGTTCGCGTGGTGGGGCTTGTGTTTTTAGCGCGGTTCCAGCCCCACTCCATCACAACTTGCTGCCATACACCCTTTTTACGTCGATTTTTAGGGTACGCGTTCGCGTGGGTGACGCGGACGCGTGGAAGGCATTTTTCCCACATGACGCGGATGCGTGGATCAATCTGTGCTAAAGGCACGCCTCTAGCCACGCTGTCGCGTGACTCTCTGTAAAATCTGTTTTCTTCCTTGAGGCACATATGACGCGGACGTGTCGTCAACGTTGTCGCGTCGCGTGCGAAATTTTTTTTTCTTTAATAATGCAGTATGCAGAATGCAATGCTAATATGAGTGTTATGCATGATTCCAGGTCCAATCAAAACTCAAAAACAAACAAAACAGACTAGAATTAAAAGTGAAAAAGGAACAATCATACCATGGTGGGTTGTCTCCCACCTAGCACTTTTAGTTAAAGTCCTTAAGTTGGACATTGGCGAGCTCCTTCTCATGGTGGCTTATGCTTGAACTCATCTTGAAATTTCTACCAATGCTTGGACTTCTAATAAGCTCTATCAATACCAAGTAAATTCCTCAAGCTTTGATGGAGTTCTTCACAAGCTTTGAGCTCCCAAAATTGATCCTCATATATTCCTGGATCCCAAATCTTGTTTCTACACCCGTCTTCAAGTTGATTATCATGATTTCATCCGGGTGGTTCAGCCTTAGAATTCTCACTGAAGCATCCAAACAACTTCCCAGACCCATTTAATTGAGCTCTACACCAACCTTTGCGTTTAAACTTAAAGCTTCCAACCATAATGAACCTTGCAGGACAATTCTTACCACTGACCATCTTTCTCTTACTCTTAATGCCACAAAGAGCTCTAAGCTGACCATCTGTTTCAAGCAAAACATATTCAAGTGAGATAATTAAGCTTAGAGATGAGAGATTTACCCACTTGAATGAAGGGATGGATGGTGATGGCTTTGGGGGAGAGGTCTCCAGCAACCTTGGCAAGGTGATTTCCAGCTCCATTCCCTTGTGCTCTTTGACAACTTCCACCTCTTTGCAAACTTCTTCAATTTCAACCTCTTCCTCTTGGTAGCTTTCTTCCAATTCAATCTCTTCTTCATTACTTACCAAAGGCATGGGAGGTTGTGCTTCTTCTTCTTTAATTTCCATCTCTTGATCAACCTCTTCAAAGTCTTTAGCCATGATATGCCTTGGAGGTTGTACGCCCTCTTTGGCATCAAATTCAAATGTCTTGGAAGGAGGTTCTATGACTGGACTTTCCCATGGAGGTTCTGTATCTCCTAAGTCTTCAACCACTTCCTCCTCTTTAACTATTATGTCTTTCTCCACTTGTTCCAATACAAAGCCATGTTCCTCATTGTCCACCGAAGTTTCTAGTGTCTCCTTCATGCTACGCTCTTCTTTTGATTCTCCATATGTAGCCATGGGAGTACTTTGAGTGTTCAGATGTTGGGAAGCTAATTTATTCACTAACTCGGTTAAGGTAGTTGCGAGTTCCAGTACATCTCTTTGCATCTTTTCTTGTCCTTGAAGAAGACCACGAAGGATGTCATCCATTGGAGATTGGGGTGGATGTGAGGGTTCATTGGTTGGGAGATTAGGCTCATAATACGGAGGTAGTTCTTCTTAGTAAGGATATGGAGATGGTGAATATTGAGGTGGTGGTTCTGGGTGTGGTTCATATGGTGGTTGGTGTGGTAGATAAAGATTAGGGTTATATGGAGGTGAATGGTGGAAAGGGGCTTGTGAGTATGGTGGTCCAAAGTCATGTTGAGGAGAGGGTTTATAGGCATATGGTGGTAGTTGTTGATAATCAAAAGAGCGCTCATCATAGCCATTGCCTTGATATGCATCACAGAATGGTTGTTGATAGTCCATTGGAGGTGGTTGTTGTCATGAGGGTTGATCAAATCCTTGTGACTCCTTCCATCTTTGATTGTTCCATCCTTGATGCATGTTTTCATTGTAATCTCTTTTTCCTGCAACATAATTGTAACCAGACTCAAAGCCAAAGGGGTGAGAGTTCATAGTAGTGAGAGAAAATAAAAACAAAAACTAACAAAAAGAAAATATTTTGAAAAAGATATGATTTTTGAAAAAAAAAAGATAAGATAAGATTTTGAAAAAGATATGATTTTTGAAAAAAAATTTGAATTTTGAAATTTAAAACTAAGATAAGATAAGATAAAAAAATTTAAAATAAAAATTTGAATAATATTATTTTTTTAAAAAAATAAAAACAAATAAACAAGCAAAAAGCAAATATTTACGATAACCAATAATAAGGCACACGTTTGCAATTCTCCGGCAACGGCGCCATTTTGACGAACTGGATTTCCTGTCGGTGAAGAATTTTCACAAATATAATCGTGTTGTAAGTATAGCTTCTAAACCAACAGAAAATCCCTTTCGTACAAACGTTTTGGTTGTCACAAGTAACAAACCCCTAATTAAATTGATAACAGAAGTATTCAAACCTCGGGTCGTCTTCTCAAGGAATTGCAGGGAAGTACGTTCTTATTATTAGTTATGAGTCTTGTAAATTGGAGGTTTTGAAAGTAAGGAACAGGTAATTTAAATGACAAGAAAAATTAATAATTAATAAAACTCTTGGCAAGATATGAGAATTCGGAAGTCCTATACTAGTTATCCTTATCGATGACGATGAGAATTGAGTTTTAATCCCACTTAGTTAACCCTTACTAAAACAAAGGAAAGTCAAGTGGACTAATTAGTTTGATCCTCAAGTCCTAGTCAATCCCTAAGAAAGGACTAGAGTTAGTGGAATTCAAGTCAATTAGCAAAGATAACAATTATCAATCACGGTGAGTTTGATAACTCAAGAATCTCCAGTTAATCAATTAAAGCCAAGAATATAAAAAGCTAAATATGAATCATAAATCTGAAATACCTCAATTGCATTAATAAAAGAAAATCAATCTAAACATAAAGAGTTCATAAGCCAAATTGGTAACATAAGTCATATACGAATAAAAGCATTAGAATAAATAAAAATATAAAGAAATATTGAACCTGATAAAGAGTTGAAATCCTAAATCCTTTAAGAGGAATCCTAATCCTAAAACCTAAGAGAGAGGAGAGAACCTCTCTCTCTAAAAATTACATCTAAATTATGAAAAGTGAATTCTCGAAGACCTCCCTATGAATGGATGCATTCCCCCACTTTATAACATCTAATCTGTGTTTTCTGGGCCAAAAACTAGGTCAGAAACAGCCCAGAAATCACCCCCAGCGTATTCTGGTACGTACAGGTCGCGGGAAAGTGACGCGGAAGCGTCGTCCACGCGTTTGCGTGGATTACGTTTCTGCCAGGTCACGCGTCCGTGTAATCCATGCGTTTGTGTTGCCTGGCGTCGGGGTAGCTATGGAAAATTATATATCTTTGCGAAGCCCTGGACGTTAGCTTTCCAACGCAACTGAAACCATCTCAGTTGGACCTCTGTAGCTCAAATTATGACCGTTTGAGTGCGAAGAGGTCAGGCTGGACAGCTTAGCAATTTCTCCAACTTCTTGTATTCCTTCCATTTTTGCATGCTTCCTTTCCATCCTCTAAGTCATTCCTGTCCTGTAATCTCTGAAAACACTTAACACACATATCACGGCATCGAATGGTAATAAGAGAGGATTAATATTAGCAAATATAAGATCAAAGGAGCATGTTTTCAATCATAGCACAAAATCAGAAAGGAAAACGTAAACTCATGCAAATCATATGAATAAGTGTATGAAAGATTGATAAAATCCACTCAATTGAGCACAAGATAAACCATAAAATAGTGGTTTATCAAGCATCCTTGAAAAAAAGATGATAAAGAAAATGAGACAAATTTTGTTTCAAAGGATGTTGTTGAAAATTACACCACTTATTATGAAGTATCTGATTTTTTTTATGATCTTGAAGGTCATTTAATCAATGATGAAAAAGTGTAATATGTGAATTTGTTAAAGTACTTATGTAAATAAATAATGTAAAAAATTTTTTGTTTTGTTTTATTTTCTATGTATTTAAATTTTAAGTATAATGTATATAAATAATGTTATATTAGAAAAGTTGCCTTCACTTTCTTCTGGGTTATATTATACTAAAATTAATGTAATTGAATCACATGCTATTGTAAACCAGAAGTTTATTACTTAACCCAAATGAATTTATAATTTGGCCTGATTCATTAGGTCATCTTGGAATAACAATGATGCGGAGAATTATTATTCTCATGGACATTCACTAAAAAGGTAGAAGATTCTTAAACCCAGTAAATTTTGTTGTGTTGTATGTTCTCACGGAAAGTTAATTTTAAGACCATCATTAATAAAGATTGGATTTGAGTCTCTTGAATTCTTAGAAAGGATTCAATGCGATATATGTGGACCTATTCATCTATCATGTAGATCTTTTAGATATTTTATGGTCCTAATAGACGCATCTTCGAGATAGTCACATGTGTGCTTATTGTCTTCTCGTAACCTGCCATTTGCGAGATTACTTGCTCAAAGTATTCGATTAAAAGCATAGTTTTCAGAAAATCTAATCAAAGCAATTCGTCTTGATAATGCTGGTGAATTCACTTTCCAAGCCTTTGATGCTTATTGTATAACAAACAGAATAAGTGTTGAACATCCAATAGCTCATGTTCACACACAAAATGTGTTAGCAGAATCACTTATTAAACGCTTCCAATTAATTGCTAGGCCCTTACTTATAAGAACAAATCTCCCAACCTCTGCTTGGGACATGCCATTTTACATGCTGCAATACTTATTCGTTTGAGACCAATAAGTTATCATCGATTCTCTCCTCTGCAATTAGCTTTTGACCAGTAGCAAAATGTTTCCCATTTGAAGATATTTGGGTGTGCGATATATGTATTAATTGCCCCACCTTCTCGCACTACAATGGACCTCAAAGAAAATTGAAAATTTATGTGAAATATGATTTTTCCTCTATAGTGAGGTATCTTGAGATACAAACAGGAGATATATTTAAAGCTCTTTTTGCAGATTGTTATTTTGATGATTCAAAATTTTCAATATTAGAGGGAGAGAATAAACTTCTTGAAAAAGAACTTAATTAGAATGCATCATTCTTGATGCATTTAGATCCTCAATCAGGATAATGTGAATTAAAAACTCAAAAGATTATACATTTGCAAAGAATAGTAAATGAATTGCCTGATATATTTTTTAATACGAAAAGGATTACTAAATCCTATATACCAGCTGAAAATGCTCCAATTCGAATTGATGTCCTAGTCGGACAAATGGTCACCGAAAAAAATTCATATCAGAAGCGTGGTAGGCCTGTCGGTTCCAAAGACAAAAATTCTCGAAAAAGAAAAGAGGTAAATACTACTCCTGTTGAAATGGATAAAGACATAGTGAAGACACATGCTGTTGTCCAAAATTCTGATATAATTTTGACGTCTTCTGAAAATTATAAAAATGATAAGATCTCGATAAATTATGTCTTTATAGACGAAAAATAGAACCGAAATAAAACAATTGTCAATGAAATATTTACATATAATGCAACATTACACATCATGCATGAAAGTAAGGATCTTAAGCCAAGAATAGTCGAAGAATATTGACAAAGGAATGATTAGCCGAAATGGGAAGAAGCTATGGAGGTTGAGTTAGACTCACTTGCAAAACATGAAACCTTTGGACCTGTAGTCCGTACACCAGAAGATGTAAAACTTGTTGGATACAGATGAATATTTGTGAGAAAACGAAATGAGAAAAATAAAATTGTACACTACAAAGCTCGACTTGTGGCGCAAGATTTTTCACAAAGGCCCGATATAGATTATGAAGAAATATATTCCTCTATAGTAGATGCAATAACATTGTGTTATTTGGTCAGTTTATCTGCATACCATAAACTACATATGCATCTAACAGATGTAGTAACAACCTATTTATACGAATAATTAGATTGTGATATCTATATGAAAGTTTCTAAAGGACTAAAAATATCTAAATCATTCAATGAATATTTGCAAGGGTTGTACTCAGTCAAATTGCAAAGATCTTTATATGGTATAAAGCAATTTGGACAAATGTGGTATACTCGTCTTACTGAGTATCTAACTAAAAACAAATTTAAGAATGATGATATCTGCTCATGTGTTTTCATAAAGAAATTTGCATCTGGATTCATTATAATTATTGTGTACGTTGATGATTTAAATATCATTAGAACCCTGAAGAGATTTCAACAATTATAAAAGTTCTAAAAGAAAAGTTTGAGATGAAAGATCTTAGAAAGACTAAATTTTGTCTCGACCTGGAAATTGAGCATATAAAAAATTAAATCTTTATTCATCAAATAACATACACAAAAAAGATATTCAAAAGATTTTATATGGATAAGTCACATTCATTAAGTACCCCAATGATCGTAAGATCTTTGGATGTGAAAAATGATTAATTCCGTCCTAAAGAAGAAAATGAAGATATCCTTGGTCTTGAAGTACTATATCTCAGTGCCATTTGGGCACTACTGTATCTTGCTAATAATACACGACCCGATATATCATTTGTTGTGAATTTACTAGCAAGGTATAGTTCCTCTCCAACCAGAAGTATTAGAATGGAATGAAACAAATCTTTCGATATCTTAATAGAACGGTTGATATAGGATTGTTTTATCCATATGGATCCAAGTCACAACTAGTTGGCTATGCAGATGCAGGATACTTGTCTGATCCACACAAAGGGAGGTCTCAAATATGATACCTATTCACATATGGTGGTACAGCTATATCATGGAGGTCCACGAAACAGACGATTGCAGCAACATCCTCTAATCATGTTAAAATACTGGCGATACATGAAGCTAGTCGCGAGTGTTTTTGGCTCAAGAGTTTGATCTAATATAATCTGTCATCATGTGAACTGATTGATCATAAGATAGCTCCAACTGTTCTTTTTGAAGATAATATAGCATACATTGCTCAACTTAAAGGGGGATACATCAAAGGTGATAGAACAAAGCATATTTCTCCCAATTTTTTCTTCACTCATGACCTTCAAACTCAAGAAACAATTGATGTCCAATAGATTCGCTCAAGCGATAATTTGGCAGATTTATTTACAAAGTCCCTTCCGAAATCCTCCTTTAAAAGATTGGTATATCAAATTGGGATGCGCCGATTTCGAGATATAAAATAATGTCGACAAGAGGGGAAGACTGTACTCTTTTTTTTCTTGGTCAGGTTTTTTTTCCTATTGAATTTTTTTTGACAAAGTTTTTAATGGGACAGTCACATCACAAAGGATTTTGTATTTTTTTTCCTTCGCTAAAATTTTTTTCAATTAAGTTTTTATTTAGTAAGATTTTAATGAGACATAATTCTAAATGGTCATTTAAGGGGAGGTATTGTGATAAGAAATTAAGAATGAAAAATGAGTTGGATGCCCATTAATACTTGAACGGTTCAATTTTTCAATGAAAGAAAATTTAATTTTTAATGAATGAAGTTTGAAAAATCAAAACTTAGTACGTGTATAAATAGAGACTTAAGACTCTAACAATAAACACAATAATACGAATATAAAACATTTCTTTTTCTTTCTCTCTTTTTATATATTTATGCGACAACATATATAATATTAATATATGAATTATTTTTATCATAATAAAATAATAATATTAATAAATATTAATACTAAAATTTTTTATTTACACTTCGTTATCTGTGTCATGCAAATTGCGGCCCGCGATTTGTTAGCGGGCATTACAGTTTCCATAAATTCAAAAAAATACACTATGAAATCATATTAGTAGTACATTTCACTTTTTTTATTTTTTCAATATCTAAAAAATTGAGGCGCTTTTTTTCACACGTGGGTTTATTACAGTTAAAAATGTGTAATAAAAAACCGAAATAATGTCTAAAATAGATATTGAATTTTTGAACCTGAAATAAAATACTCTCTGAATTTTATAAATGATCAAATAATTTCTTCAAATTGTTTTGTTTGTTTGTGAATCTCTGTTGTTCCTAACCCAAATTTCCGTCAGTTAGCAATCGGAAATCGTAGTAACATTTTGGTGACTAATGAAAATTCACCACCCTAAACCCCTCTGACCCGTCTGCTTCAACCTCCAGCTCCGTGCTTTCTCGCCGCCGCGGCTCTGTCATTTCTCTCTCAGCGTCGCTGGCTGTCGCTCTCTGCCACCAGGCCCTCCCGCTGTCACCGTCGCGCCTTTTCGCAGGTAGGCAGACTTCCTAATATCTTCCATTGTTCTAAACAAACCTTGATTATATGTGTTAAATTTTTTAAAACCTTAAGTATATGCGGTTAAAAAATACAATACTTGCCTTAAGAAATAGTTTCCATAATTGGCAGCAGTAATATCGATTGTTGAATTTATGACTTTTATGTTTTTGGTCTGATTAAGTGTTTGTAAAATGTGAAATTGCCGAGTTTACATTCTTTTGATTGTTTAATTTATGATGTTCATCTGAATGTTATTTTGATTCTTAATTTAGGGGCACTTGATTTATTTTTTTAATTCTAATTTGGTGATATTTAAAGAGTGAAAATTTTACTTGGCTTGAATTACGGTTCAAACTTCAAAGTGGTGAATTTTGGTTACTTGTTTGTGATTATAGGGCTGCAAAAGGCATTTACACTTTCCAGTTACCCACTTTAGTTCTGTTGATGGTGTAGAGCTTCACCAACTTTGTACCCTGACCCTGAATATCTGAAGCAACACTCGCCCCAAAAAGGCAAAAATGTGTTATCCTACAGCATTGACCGTTTTATGCGCTGGTGGGTTGGCAGTTTCAGCATGTTCTAATCCTCTCTTTCTGATGTTTTCAGTTTCTTTTAGCTACTGATAGCACATATTGTTGAAACTCTAATTTTCCCCTCTTTTCTCTCTTGCTTTCCAGCATTTCTTTTGCAGATACCATCGATCACTTCAATTCCGGTTCCTAGTTCCAATTGCTATACTTTTGATAATTCTAGTCGTATTGTTGATTTCGTATCCTTCACTTCTCACAATCAAGAACATTTGTTCTTTGATTGGGCTTTGCATTTTATTTGATTTGATATTGATAATTCTAAAAGGGTCCTTACGGGGTTTGGATTTTAAAATTGGTTCTTAATAATTAATCATTTTGTTTTTGTGTTTATAAGGTGTTATTTTGAATATCAATTTTTTTCTGTAAATTGATTTGTATTTGATGCTATGCCTAAGGAGTTACAGATGTTATATTTTGGAGTACTAATTCTTGATGTCTTATCCATCTTGGGAGAACCAATGACCATTTACTTGTTATTATTCTAAGGTTTTGTTCAATTTGTGGTTTGTTGTTAACTTGTTTATACTTAACTGGTTTGATAGACTAGCTGGATCGGATACCTGTTTGAGTATGATGTAAAGGTATAGACAGTGCTAGATAGTTTTCCTTTGTTAAGTTTTGCTTCTAACGTAGGTTTCTAAACTATTCACTTTTCATTAGTGCAGGAAGGTACTGACTTAGCGGTCCGATTCTGCAAAGATGTCGAGAGTAGATCACAAACGGTAGTCCATATATAACCGTGCTTTCAGTTTGAAGTATTTATTTCAGTTAGTGCCAAAGTAGTAGTTGTTTGATCCATGTAGCCAATCTCACTTGGTGAAACAAGGCTTAGTTGTTCTATTCAACTTGAACGGGATTAGTAATAATCTTAAAGAGATGTCTACAATGTTCTGCTCTTTTATTCAAGTGTTCATAGTAAAACGGTTAACCAACAAAAATGTATTGCTGAGTATTGACTTGATTAACCATAATCAAAAACACAGCAGAAGTAACAAAATATTACCATATTGTCCTCATTATGACTTTTGTTAAAAGAAAAACAGGATTGTGGAGAGATAAGAATACTTTCTACATATATCTTTATTCCTTCTCCATCACTCAGAGAAATGGATTTTGGAAGATTCTTACCATCTTTCCTGTCTTCCTCCTCCCTTTGAAGCCTTCTATTTTTTACTAAGAGGAACGTTAGTGGCGAAAAAAAAAGGAGCCATCTCATGTTTTGGTTTCTTTAATTTTCTACTAGCTCTACCTTGAGATGTTTTCCATATAAGTTGATACATAAGGGTCTTAAGTTCTCAAACACTTAATTTGATAAAACCTTCATTAGTCATGGATCTTTACTTGATTTTGATTTCCAATATGCTTATAAACTAAATAATTTTATGAGTGTGGTGAATATTCCTTGTTGAGTACTTTAGATTTTTGTATTAGAATTTTTATCCATTAGTTGACTCCCAAAAGTATTCAGGGATATGTTGATTTTGGTCGATTTGATAAATACAACTACTTTGTTGCTGGTTCACACGAATCTGACTTTGTTCAAGTAAGTTTCTACTGCTTATTGTCTTTTAGGGAGAGTAAGGGATACTCCTTAGATGTCTACTTAAACCAATGAATACAATAAATTTTTCACTTCTAGTTCTCCTCCTTCTTGTTAATACCTTCTTTCTTGCTTTGTATACCACTTTCTCAATGTGTAGGAGTTCTATAATGGTGACTTGATGGGTTGTGAGCAAAGTTATGATAAAATGGGACGGACAGCTCAGGTTGGTGTTACTCTTGAACTCCTTTTTCTCTTTAAGTAAACTACATCAAGGACTCTATAATGGAAATGGTTAAAGTAGTTATCTCGTGGAGAAAAGGGGCCGTGACCATTTTTTCTTGTGTGTACATGTACAAACCCGCTTGTGCATATATTCATGGTACGTGCAACTATGTTATTGAACATTCCTTTCTTAACCCGTTTTGTATAAAGATAGAGATATAATAGATAACCAATAGGCTAAAAGTCTTTTCTCTGATGCTTGATTGTTTGGCACAAAGAAGCTTTGGCTTCTTTAGGATAAATTTTTCTGCTTTATGTGGTCTATGTTTCTTCCTTATGTTACATTTGTCTTTCAGGTCAATATCATTTGTGGGAGTTGTTTGAATGGACAATGTAAAGGTATGACTATCAGTCTTTGAAACATTTGATTTGATTTGCAACTCAATTATCTTCTTTGGTATTAGAAAAAAAATTGATTTAGAAATCTCATGGATTTGCTTTATTTGTTATTTCAAATTCTCTCATTTTTTTACAAGATTTTGTTGTAATTGAATTGATTTGAGTTCTAAAAAATAAAAAAAAGGGATTACATACTCTGCATGATTTATCATTATAGGATGTGCATGTTATTTTTGTTTATTTGTAAAAACTCTGAAAAATAGAGCAAAGAGTTTGCCAAATTATGTATGGCAAAAGGATCACATGCTCCTGGTCATAGATCGTCACACTGCATGTTGAGAACTCTGTTATAATTCATGTTTCAATGTAGCACATGACAAATGCTTCTTTGTTTTTTACTTGTAGGTCGACCTGGATGTATATGTAATGTCACTTATGAATCAAACTGCAGGTTTTGATGCAATACTACATTCCTGCCTCTTCTTCCTCTTTTAATTTTACTAACTGATTTTTCCCTTTTGCTATTTATTTCTCTTCTTTCTGTCTACTTTATCACCTTATCCCTCCTCCAAATTATTTACAATAGGTTGGCCTAACTGCTGAGCCTGAACCCCCCAACCCATTCATTAAGTTCGTAACACAATGTATAGAATTACTCATAGTCATAACATTTTCTATAAAGCTAATACTTCATGTTATGAAATCAGGAATGACCTGTTATGTTACTATAGATATTCTAATTTTTCCATTTATTGCTGTCTTGCTGCACAATAGATTAATATATGTATCACGATAAGCTTTAGAAGCTTGTTGCTTAAAGTACTTATTTGGCCTTGATCTTTACTTCTTTAGGAGATAGCAGATGATTTTCATTACTAGTCTTGAGCTCCATTATTAGTCTTGGATTTCCCATGTTTGCAGTTGAAGTATGACCTTTAAATATGACAATCTTGATAATTCCCAGAGTTTCAGTTGAACTTGCTTTACCATGTGAAAAACCGGGCCCACAAGTATTTCAAGGCTTCACGGTTGGTTTTCATCCACGATCATGGGAAATTGTGAGCATCTCTATATTTATCACAATTCTTGGAATCATATTAAGAGTTTGGCTCCTCTAAATTGCATTGTAGCTTTAAAGGGTGTGTGAGTTGGAGAATGCAAGGGAACAGAAGGGTTTGCAGGGATTTGCAGAGTAAAATGCATAATGAAAACTGCTAAGAGAAACCAAATCCTTTAACTCCTAATTTGATCCACATGAATTTTGAATCTAAAGACTAGTGAGATTAAATTTTATCTTAAATTATAATCTGTGGTTGGTTACAGTAGAAAAAAACTGTTGGATTATTTTGTTGTAAAACATTGAGATCCAAATTGATAGAAAATTAAACCTTGTTTGAGATCCAAAATGGTAGATTTAGGGTGGGTTACTCAGTTCAATTATATCACTTACTGAATTTTCATTTTGTGAAAATTTTTAGGTTTATAATGGCATGACACAATTTGGTTTTGAGAAACCCAACCGTGATTTTAGGTCTGGATACTCCTGCTGCCATCTTGTGCTTTACATAACGGCAGATTTTCTTCAATCGTTATTAATGGCATGCTATGGTTTCCTTTTGCAGCTTTGATGCAGGGCAATCTCAGGTAGTCCTTTTTATGACTGCAGTAGCTTCACACTCATCCTTAGTTGGAAAGCCTAGTTTGAAGGTACTTCTGTTAAAGTTACAGTTGCAGGAACTACTATTGTCTTTGCTCTTGGTACTAGCTTCATCACCATTGTTTTATTGTTGCTTATTAGGTTCTTCCAGAGAAGGGCTTGGAAGTTAGATTGTCTGGATCTGCCAACCATGGGAAGCCTCCTACAACTTTGTCACCCACGATGTTGATTGTGGATTGGAGATGTATGTTACCAATGTTTTTAAGCATCATCAATTATTTTTTGTAGGGTGTGTATGTTTGTTAAACTTTCACTTGTCTACACTTTTGTCAGGCGAGGTAGTCCGTGATACTCCATATGAAGTTAATATAACAATCCCAATTGAGGGTTATGAGAGTATTGAATTTGTGCTTACAAAACTGTGCGGTGAGTCATGATGACTTTTCTAGGTTGTAATTTGTAAATTCCATTATTGTTCCTCTGGTCCTTTATATGCATTCAATTATCTGGGAGACCTTAACTATGGGGTTACACTTTCCAATGGTGTTACATTGTTTTTCCCTTTTAATATTTGTTTATTCATGGTTGTAGACTATACACAGGAAGAAGGTGAAGATGCCAGAAAAGGATGGGCAATATTTGGGGTGCTATCTTGCATGTATAGCAACTATCTTGTTATGTATATACATGTTAGTATTTTGCTGTTTATTTTCTATACTTGCATTCAATATATGGCAACTTGTTATTCTGCAGATTCTTTGTCTGTTCGACCCTCTTCTGCTGTGGAGGGTTCATTTACAAGACAAAAGTGGAACGGCAGGTCAGAATTTTTCTCACTTACAAGTTGCCAGAATAGGATGGTTGTTGAGTATCAGTTTTTTCATATCTTAAGTCACAGAACTTTTAATTTCTGTTGTGTTAACTTTTTGCAGCATGGAATTGATGCTTTGCCTGGCATGACAATCCTATCTGCGTGTTTAGAGACAGTGAGTTCAAATCTCCTACTGATGTTTATTGATTTCTTAGAACTTTCGCATGAAACTAATTAAGAATTGGTTATATTATTTCTACACTTAAAGATGGTGGTTAGGTGAATGATGATCATCATGAAATTAGTCTTTTTGGGTCTGAGTTTTTGTTGTGCATGACACACCAGGCTTTTATAAAATACGGATTAGGTTGACTTTGATCATTACAAAATTTTGTATCATTGCTTCAGAGAAAAAAGTTGCTACTGCGACTTTGTTCACTTCAAAAGCAATTTTAATAGCAATTTTTGCATGTTTCTATTTGGTGTTCCCCCCTTACATTTGCAAATCTATCTAACATGTCTTGAATGTTGGATGAAAATAGATTAGCGGAGCAGGGCAAAGCTACATGCGGCCGGAAGAGCAAAATAGTGCCTTTGGTGGCGAAGCCTCCTGGGAGCGCCCTCCTCCTAGTTCATCTCAAGGTGTATGGAGACAGGCAGAAAGAAAATATGGCTCCATTTGAATGTGTATCAGTGTTATGCAATCTGTATTGGCTGTACTTAAAACTCTCCCATTGATTTATCTAATTTTTGGTGTTTTCTCCTGCTGAAAATGCAACTTGGATCAACCTAGATTATATGAGAAGTTGAAGTATCTTTTTCTTTGAGGCAAAAGGGGGAAAAAAAGAAAAGGAAAAAAAAAAAAAAAATCATAGTTTGGAAAGCTAAAAGGAAGAAGGAAATCAAGTTATAGCATGAATGCAGGTTTTGGATTACATTTAACGGGTTCGTAAACATTGTTTGTTTGTATTTTTTGGGGGGTTTTATATTTTGCTTTAAGGTAGAGTTCAAATTATATAATTTTGTTTATGTAATTAGTTTCATTTTTAGGATAAGATTTGGTGGTTGTCTCTGATAAAATTTGTTATTTATGTTGGTCAATGCACTAGAGTTTTGCTTAATTGCTTCGCAATTATGTTATATATTTACAAAAAATTATTCACTAAATCAATTATCAATATAGAATATATGTTGAAATACAAAATATACATTAAAAATGAGCTAAATAACACGTAAAATTTATATATAAATACAAAGTGGTTGATTTAATAGTTGATGTTTAATGTGTGTATAATATTTTTATTTTTTGTCACGTTAGTTTTTATAATGATATTTGTTTAACAATATCTTTTGATGGATATATTGAAATTATTTTTATCCGAAAGGCAAAAATGAAACTTTTAAATACAGGTTATAATGGCAATGAACTATATGATAGTTTTTTTATGAAAATTTAAAAAGGTTTTTAAAAGTCAAATTTCATTCGCGAATTTTATTATTTAGAGGGCTAGAAATTTGGAGGCAAAGTTTAATTTGTAAAATAAAACAATAGTTTACAGTATAGCTTTGACCGTGAAATGCAACTTGCAGTGACTAAACTCCCTTTGTTTTGTATATACTTCGAAATTATGAGACACCTTTCATGAGTTATCTAGGAACTTGATAATTTGACTTTTTTCAAACATGAGTTGTAAAGCTTCAGTTCTTAGCTGCCTTGAAAACTAAATTAGCACTGATAGTGTCATGCAATTGTAGTAGCTTCATGTAATTTTTACTAAGGTGGTAATGAACTTGGTTTAAATATCTAACCGTAACACCATAGCATGTGCTTATTTGATTGAAGAAGTACCACTGCTAAAATGATTATTCAATAGTTTTCATATGAGAGATGAGAAGAGAGAATAGTTATATAGAAAGAATGACTTTTCAAAATATTTTAATATAGAACCTATGTTGTTATTATTTTATAAATAATTTGTTATATCATAAGTTTTTTGGAATATTTTTTAATTAGTTGACAAGGATTTCCTTTCCGGGGAGTGCTAGGGGAACAATGAAATTTTTGAACAACATAAACAACCACCAATCAAATGAAAATACACTACACCCTAATTTAATGCTACTAATCAAATTTACTCTTTTAACCCTATTAATTCACATTGTTTACACATTGTTCAAAAACCTTGTTGGTTACCTATACTTTTCCTTTCCTGAATCACTTGTGAAAAATGAGAAAAAAATTTGGTCAAAGGACTAATTTGATTCACAATTTTGTAATGATAACATGTAGTGATATTTAGACAAAGAAAAAGTATTGGAAATTTGGAACCAATACTTTATTGTGTACGATGTGTACAATGGATTAAGAAAACAGATAAAAATTACAATTAAAAATTAGATTATTAATTGATTATTTAATTTTAAATTTTAAAATTTGAAAAATTAGGATTAGTATTTAAACTCATTCACATTACATATGGTTATATCTAATCTTACAGTAACTTTCAATACATGTTCAAAACTCACCGTCATCTTCTCCGATCCTCACCGCGCGTCACTGAATTTCTCGTCGGCCATATTGACGCCGTCACATCCTCCCACTGACACCGTTCTCACCTCCGCCAGTCAGCCCGACACGCTTCGCCTTCCGACGCGCAGCCTAACTTGCTGCGGCTTTTTCGCGCACTTCTCTTTCGAACCGGCTTCGCTTTCTCCCATTCCTTCAAGCCTCTTCTCATCGATGATACCACCATGCTCTTCTTCTTCTTCGAATCCAAACATGATTAGCTTCTTTTAGATTTGAGCCTTATGCTTCACAACAGTGCCGCTTTCGTCATATTTAGTCTTTCAAAATTATATTTCACCACAATAGTTGTTTCTTGTGTTTATTACTTCTTCTTATTCTAATGTCATAATCTTTTTACTTGTGGTCGAACAATATTACCACACATAGACTTAGTAATATACGTCAGAATACCACATCAATATGCAAATTAACAAAATACATTAAAAGAATTAACTTGAGCCATGAAAAAAAAATTTAAATTTAAAATTAAAATGATTAAAAATTTAAGAACCAATTTAGAGTGGAATTGGAACTTCTTATGGAGGCGAGATCTATTCCAATAGGAGTTGGATATGCTAAACCAGTTACATAATACGCTAAGGTTGGTTAAACTTGCATATGGTAGAGAGGATAGAGTGGTCTGAAAATATGATAATCAATGTGTTTTTTCAACTAACTCTTTTGTATAAGTGCTGCAAGCGGAATTGGCCCCTGAGGAAGTCACAAGCTACAGCTTCACCAAGTCTATTTGGAAAGGTCTGGTGCCTCCAAGAGTGAAGTTGTTTGTCTGGTTTGTTTTGTCTGGCAGGATCAACACTAAAGAGAGACTGGGACAGCTTGGTATTATCAACCAACAAGATAAATTTTGTGCATTGTGTAATGAAGGTGTTGAAAATGGGCACCACTTGTTCTTCGTCTGTAGTTATTCTTGGCAGGTTTGGTGTGCTTGAATGTCATATGTTGGTAGACAATGGTCTTACCCGGGTTCATTAAAGGAGCATGCATTTCCTAAGCTGGACTGAGTTTTTAATTAGGAAGGAGGAGTGCAAGAGGTGAATGGTGTGTTTTTGTGCCATAATTTGAAACATATGGTTGAAAAGAAACAGAAGAATTTTTCAGAATAAAGGTAGAAGGGTTGAGGAGATAATCAACATGTCTTTTATGAATTATAGGGAGTGGATTGGTGCCGACTCCTTTTGTTATTGATGATTATGCCAGAGATGACAATGAGATATCCTTCTTCTTAGTTAAGTTGTTGTTTTTCTTTGGTTCTTTTTTTTGTTTGCTACTTTGATCAATTGCCTATACGCTACATTTGTAGTGTTGAGCTTTTCTTTAAAAAAAAAAAAAAACAATTTAGAGTTCGAGTAAAAATTCAAAGACTCCTTTTGAGATTTAACTAAATAATCGTGTATCCATGGTCAGAGTATTCAATATATATGAGAATAAAAGTTAAAAAACAAGAAACTTATGCTAAACATATAGTTTTATTTTAAACCAAAAGAAGACAACTTTAGTTGATCATTAGATTATAATATTATCCACGAAACGAGTAGGTACACCTATTCCTTTGCAACATTGCATCATAATAATATTAACTAATAATATTCCCTTTACAATTTTTCTTCTTTTCAGTTAATTTATTATGATTGTTATCAATACTTCTTATTTATTCGCATGCATTACGTCAATAGGTATTCCATTCCCTGACAATTATAAACACAAATAAAACTAATTAACTTTTAGCTTTCAAAGGTTTTAAGCGTGAAACGAATTCAATTCCCAATTAATTTGGAAGCTGACAGCTGCATCTATATATAACGTTAATTAAGTCTTAAGTACTAAACTTACAAAATGTTAATTATATTAGTGGTCTCAAGTCTCAACCCTGACTCTTTTTATTATTACGTTGTCATATATACTAATTAATTAACTACACATATGCTAGCAAAAACATGAGGCACAATATCAGAAATAGAGTCAGGGTATAATATATATATATATATATATATATATATATATATATTTTTTTTTTGATGGGAGAGTCAGGGTATAATATTAGTCACGCTTTATAATTTAAGATTATCTAAAAAACAATTATTAAATGTGTAACTCGGAGGGTGTAGTTGATGGAAGAAACTCATTCTTCCTTAACCAATGTTGAGATATTAAATGTGATAGATATAGTTCTATACTTTTATATTGATCGAACATAGATCAAGTGAAGTCTATATATGTAATATATAGATTACATAAAACCACTTCAATTCTTTCAAAAACTTCAATAGATAAAAAAAGAGTATGAATGATTATAATATTATACTATTTTTTTTTTTTAATTTTAACAAAATCAAATTTTACATCTTTCAATTATAAAAACTCATATCATGCATGTTATGAAATCACTTTTTTAAAAATTAAATTAATAAAAAAAGATACATAAATAATTATATCTCTAAAATTATATTTAAAAAAAAATTAAAACTGAAAAACAGAAATTTAATTAAATTTTTTGTATTGTGTTTGATTTTAAACGTATAAAATTGAGTTATATTTTAGTATTCTATTTAATTTAAGATAAATATAGAGAGAAGTCTTAATTTATTTTTAAAGAGGGGATAAAATTAGAATTTAAAAAATTAAATGCGAGTATTTTTAAAATAAAAAATATTATTAAAATTTTAGTTTTCGTCTTTAAAAATTTTAGTCTTTTAACTACCAAACATAATATCAAATCTCAATCCCCTAATCTCAATTCTCTCAGTATCTGAAAACAAATATAGGCTAATAACATAAGAATTCAAACCTATTGTGTTAAGTTTTTGAATCAAAATGTGATGTATTATATTATAGGATGAATTATTATTTTAGTTCTTAATATTTAGACTAAATTTTAATTTAGTTTTTAACGTTTTAAATATTTTATTTAATCTAAAAAAATTTTAAACATCATATTTAATTTCCAAAAAAATTTTAAGGGAGTTTAATGTTGTCCCACCATCAAATTTGACTCAAATAATTCGCATATTGAAGAGCCAATAACATATATTTGATTTTGGTATGTAAGTAAAATTGATCTACCAACTATCACTAATATAAAAGTTTTTCCTTTTGATTTTGAAGCATTGATAATTGATTGTTAAGATTTGGAGTTTTGTACCAAAAGAAAATTGAGGAGAAGTGTTACAAAAAAGTTTTAGTTATATTTTTTTTAACACATGAAAGAAAATATGACTTAACTAATAACGTCATTAATGTTCACGTTATTCATTTTGTTAATTATTAGTGTCAAATTTAATGGTAGGACAATGTTAAAGCTATTTGAAACTAATTGAGATAGAAATAATATGTTTAAAATGTTAAGAATCAAATTAAAATTTGGCCTAAACGTAAAGGACTAAACAATACTTTATCATATATTATATCTCAACTACTATAGTTATTTACTAAAAATAATGTTACATATTCAAGTTTTTTTGTTAATCAAGTCTAATTAAATTAGTCTAACTAAATTAGTCTAACATAATAAAAATTAATTATAACTAGCATTATTTTAACTCTTATATATTTTTTAATTTAATTATTGGACTTAGTTTATAAAAAAATTTAGATGTATAATATTATTTTTTATTAAATCTTTTTTTTTTTCTTTCAAAAAGTGATTCTGTGCTGTCTATGATGTATTACCGCGTAGACTTTGTTCCTAAGAAACAAAATTAGAAGGAAAACATATGGAATAATTATTGCTTTCAGATTTTGAGTGATTCAAATTTCAACATCATAGAAGAAATTGAATTGTTCTGATGGGTAGTAGTATCTATCATTTGGACACAATTTTGGTGAGAAATTGAGTCAATAATTTGATGAAGTCAACTGAGCAGGTAAGTCCACGTTAACTTTATGGACTTAATCTATAATAATAAGACACACACATAACAAACCTGCAGATTGACCAAGCTGAAATTTAATATTATTGTCATTGTTTTCTGGAAGCATTTTATTTATTATGGATTTAGTAAATTGCAAGCGAAGCATTAAATTAGGTTATTTGTTTGGCTTTGGATGCATAGAAATATAAAGTCTTTGGTCTCATAAGGTATACTAATTAAAGTGTACAAGCAAAGTGCATGTATAAGTATAACTGTGGGACAAACATAAAAATGAAGTATTTGTATTAAAACTTGAAAAGTATATTTTTGAAAATCTTCTTTACGTAATAAGAATTTTTTAAAAAAAAATTAATAGTTGTTTTATTTTTATATAAAAATTAGTTAATTAATCTTTTGATGAAATATTAAAAAATTGTGAACGGATCGGAACAAATTTAAATTGAGGAGAAACGCATAATTTTTTTAAAAAATTATTTGGTAAAAACCCTTTAAAATGATTTTTTTTTTAAAAAAAATTGTGCCTAAATATATTCTCGACACTGAACATATAAAATCAATTGTTATGCCTATTGATCAAATGATACTTTTAAAAGTATTTTACTTTGTCATTTTATTAAGTTTTTTATTTTTGGATTACAATTTAAATAATAGGTATAAAATATAGTTTTTTTTTAATTGATATGATAATATATGATTATATGCTTAATAATCAAGGGGATCGGAGCTAGCCATAGCAACCCGAAAAAAAAAATTGAACTTCTTGGTATTTTTTTTTTTTTTTGGGACTTGGCCTCCCTTAGCTTCTGAACAAGACTTGGCCCTTCTAATTTTTTTCTTTTATATTTATATTTTAAAAATGTAATTAAACATTTGTGTTAAAATGGATCGCTCTTTGTTCTCTTACTCTATTTTGTTTGTGTTTATCTAACATCTTACTTGAAGTTAAATTAAAAAAAGAGAAGTACTACACATACAAGTCATTTTTGTTTACTAAGTCTTACAAGTTGGGCCTAACTACTGAACCATTTCCGCGTATTTCATCTTCGTTTCCTTTTTTACGAAGAAGAAGAAAAGAGGCACAAAAAAACGTAAAAACGGCGTGAATATAAATGACTTGTATGATTTGTATGGAAAAGTGTTCTCTCTTTGCCTTCGATCTCCTTCTGTTTTTTTTTTATTTTCATGGTTTCTGAAATCAAGTTTTGAAATTGTTTTGAAGATGATGGAACTTCAGAAATACACTCGAACGATTATAAAAATACACCCAAACGATTACAGAAATACATCCAAATGATTACAGAAATACACCCAAACAGTTACAGAAATAAACCAAACGATTACAGAAATATACCCAAAGGATTACAGAAATACACCCAAAGAATTTAAGAAATACACCCAATATAGGGGGACAGTATATTTCTTCTTGAAATCTTTTAATGTTTTGCTGGTTAAGGATTAGGCACATGACAGAGACAATCTAGAAAAAAATCTAGAATAACAGTAAAACAGTACCTTGAATAATGTTTCTTCGTTTTTTTTGGTGATTTTGATGAAGGAGAAAGAGAAAACGAAAAGAGGAAAAGAAATTTCAATAAAAAAAGAGGGAGGAAGAGGTGGTGTTGATGACGATGATAATGAGAGAGAAAAATTACGAAAAAGAAGAAGAGATATGGAGAAAGAAGAAGAAGAAGAAAAAGAGGCACAAAAAAAAAACGTAAAACGGCGTGAATATAAATGACTTGTATGACTTGTACTGAAAATTACTTGTATGTAGAGAATTACTCTTAAAAAAAATATAATTCTCATATATTATTAAAAAAATTATTCCTAAGGCTTAAATTCAAAACATTTTACTAGAAGATTAAAATATTTACAATTTTCGCTATTTAAGATATATATATATATATATATATATTATTATTGTAAATTAGACAAACAACAATTGTGATATACTTGACTCAAGAAGTAGAGAGAAAAATAAAAATAGAATAAAAATATGTATAAATTGATATATAAGATTATACATATAATTTATTTAAATTTCTTCAACTAAATTTACAACAAGTTAATGGTTAAAAAGAATAGTTTTCCACAACTCAAATAAAATCAAAGGTCTAGATCCTCCGCCCTTGATTCCAAGAAAAATAATAGGGACTTTGAAAATGAGATACATTCGGTAATGTTTTCTTGTGTATAACTTTAACTGCAAGAATACGTTAACGATTTAGAACAGCATTAAGCAACCACGCCATCCAGGTCCAGTACTCACGGGTTTTTACACCTTAATCTTATACATTCTTTAATTATTTAATTCTTTTACTATTTTTTTTTCCTTTATGGTAAACTAAAAGTTATTGCGTGTTGTTAGTAGCTTAATTGGACTTTAATTTGTCCTCGAAGTATCTTACATTCGAAGGTTACGTGATTTAACATGCAACGGAAATTTTTTTTTGTATTATCATTGAAATGTATTGATCAACAAAGTTACAACTACATAGAAACAAATAGGATCATCAAACTCTTCTAACATGAAGATGTTCATACTTACTAAGATTTAATAATTATTACATTAAGGTAATAAAGGTTAACATATTATGTAAATTACAAAATCAATGAAAATTAATCCTTAAGTTTTTTACTTTAACAAATTTCACACTTTAGAAGATTATTTCCCAAGCAAATTAATCCGATCCTACAAACTACCGCAACTAGAAGTATTTACACTTTTTAATCACATAAAATATGTTTAAACGCTACCGATGATAATTCGAGCAAGGGATAAAACCAACAGAGTATAAGATTATAATTATTTAACGAACTGCGGATCGAGTTTGGACGAAAAAAATACTGTTTGATACAGGGGTTCGAGTCTTTTTCATCTTTTGAGAATAGGGTAAAATAATATTAAAGGAACTACTCACATAAAAATATTAACAACGTCTTTTTTTTTTAAATATTTTTTAATAATTAAAATTTAACATATATAATTAATTAAATTATGTTATTTTTATTAAAATTAAATTAGATAAATTAGTTTAGTTGAAAAACCAATAAATTAAATTTTAAATTGATCTAAATTAATATTCTTTTTTATAAAAAAAGACTACAATATTTTTATTATAAAAAATAACTAAAATACTTATATTATATATATATTTAAAAATTCTAAATCCTAATCCTATCATGACAGAGAATAAAAGAGACATTTGGCGATAAGCCTGGGCTTGTTTGGAGGGATCGTCATAAATAATTAAAGTGTGGCGTTCGCGGTACATAAAAAATTCAGCCAGAGCTGCTCCCGTATACGGAGCGAGCAATCCCTATAGTACCCTCCTCAAATTCCACTAACTCCCCCGCCATTACTTCATCAAGACCATAAATATGAGTCTTTGTTGATTGAGAATCGTATCTGTAGCTACTGATGTCTTACCTGTTTGTCTGTTCCCAATAATTAATTCTCGCTGACCACGACCTATAGGGATCATTGAATCAATAATTCTAGTTTTAATAAATTAAGAAAAAAATTTTAAGAACCATAGCATTTCGTGATTCATTGTTAAATCCACTTTGATTCTCAGGGCTATAATTTAGAATTCTCAAAATTAATATATATAATAAGAGTATTTTGATCATTTTATATAATAAGGGTATTGTAGTCAGTTTCTATAAAAAATAATATTAATTTAGATAAATTCAAGATTTGATTCACCATTTTTTTGGTCAAATTAATTTATTTGGCCTAATTTTGACAAAAATAATATGATTTAATCGATTATATGTGTTAAATTTTAATTTAAAAAAACAGCTTTAAAAAAAGACGTTTTAGACGTCATTATTTAAGTGATTCCCAATATTAAAACTATCCCCAATTTTTGAACGGCAGTGAGAAAAATAACCTAAAAATAATATAAAACACAATAAAAATAATCAAAAACAATATTTTTACAGGGATAAATAATTTTTGTATTTGGCAAATAGCTTATGTATTTAATTCAAAATTTTGTAAAATTATTTGGATAATTATTTAAAAAATAGATAAAAAATTATATCAAAATTAAATCTTTAGAATTTTTAATTATTTTTTAAAAGTATTTTTTACTATTAAAAAAATTACAAAAATCAATATACTTAATATAAAATTATTAAATTTTAAGAATAAAAATATATATTTTTTAATTATATTTAAAAAAATCACATCAAAATTTAACATTTAAATTACTTTTTAATTAAGAATATATATTTAATATTAAATTATTATATTTTAAAATATTTTAAAAATATTTTTGTCATTAACAAAAATAGAAAATATTTTTATCATCGGCATTTTAAAAAATTCAGAATATATCACGAGGATGAAGTAGTTACATAGATTATGCTAGAACATCCCTTAGCTTGAAAATAAATAAGAAAAGAATACGTTGGAAACCTATTTGGAAATAATTAGTTGTGTTAATTTAATAATTTTGATTAAAATATAGACAATATAAAAAAAATTATACATATTTTTAATTATGTATCGTTACATGAGAAGGATAATTGTTTTTTACAACAACTACATGAATAGTTATCTAAATTAAAAACAAAAAAATCGTGTGATCGAAATACATGACTATATAAAATAATTTATGAATACATGAAGTTAAATCCTTATTTGTGTGTCTCTGTTTTTACATTCTTTCTCTCTCTCTCTCTCTCTTTCCTTCCTATCACTTTTTATAATTTTATTATAATTAAATCTTGATAGTTTAAAACCTTCTATTAAGATTTAGAATTTTAGTCTTTGAAAAAATAATACTATATTAACTTTAATATTTTTAATATGACAAAAATTTAATTATAAATTTGATAAAAATTATATAAATTAACAGAATAATAATTTAACTTTCATTTTTTATTGGTCTCTTAATAATGTTATTTTATATATAATATAATTTTTTTTCATAGACTTTTACTTTTTTAAAAGAAAACTTATTACATTTTATACATTTTAAACTTATTCGTATGTATCCGAATATTGGAAGGTATATTTGAAAAAAATTATAAAGATCAAAATTTTGATGTGATATTTGTAAATCTGCTTAGAAAAATAAGATTTTTTATTTTTTAAAATTTGTGATTTCATAAATTTTACCCTAAACAAATTTTTTTTGGTGATTTTGTTAATGTGAATGGCAAAAAAAGAAATGAAAAAAATATTTTAGGGATTGAATATTTTTTTATTTTTGTGCTCTCATATATGAATTTTTGTTCCTTTTTCATTAATTTTTTATTTTTTTTAAATTTCTAATAAAAAAATTTTGTTCATAAAATTTGAAGGTTGTGGTAGGTTTAGAGAAAAGGGGGTTGAATCTATGCCTTCCTTTTTAGTTGCAATTGTGACCCTTTTAAACAAACTTTCAATTCTGATTCTATTTGTACTTAGCAGCGGAAATTTATGAGATAATTTATTTTTGTCTCATGAATATCAGAAAACAGAACACAGCAGAGAAGAGAGAAGCTAACACCAGCATGTATCCTGGTTCGGTTGCCTTGTGCTATGCAACCTACATCCAGTCTCCTCCACAACTATGGAAGAATTTCCACTATAGTTAACAGTATTACATACACCAATTTCACAGGATTGACCCAATCCTTTCACACTCAAGTTCTAACCTAACTTGACATTGGCTATACTAATACCTAACTATTCACTCTTAGTGCTAACCCAACTAAGAAAGGGATACCTCACAGGTACAAGATACAAGACATAGACATACCTAAAGAAATCAGAAAATAACTCTAGGCTTTTCTCTCAAGTGTATCACTTAACCTTTTTCCACTCATGGCTTTTACTTGAGCTTTCTCACAATGCCTTTTCTCACAAGAAATTACAGAAAGATAAACATAGAAAAGTACATCACAATCTGTAAAATATGAAGGAGATTGACTTCATCAACAGCCTCTTTGCTATGTGATAAACCAGATTTGCATGTCTCTGATTCAGTCCTTCATACTGGCAGAATACTCTTTTAACTAGGAAACACTGTCCAGTTAGATGAACTTTTTCAAAGAACACTTCTCAGAACAAAACTTCAATACTCTGGTTATCTCTCCTTACTCCTGAATGAGCAGAAAGTCTTCTTTTATCTCCTTGCATGTTGTTGGGTTCTTCTTCCAAGGTCAACACCTTGAGCTTTGAGCTTCACTAACCCATAGATTCACTTTTTCTCATTAAACCTTAGAGTAGAAACTTTGCTTCTGACTTCCCTATCTTGACCGAAAGCCATAAAGCAGCAACCACAAGAGTCTTCCAATGGTCAACTTAATTTGAGCCCTTGAACACCAACTTGGTTCCCAAGACTTGTTTGAGACCGTGGATTTACAGCAGAGAGGAACAGAAATTCTCTTTTCCATATAGCTCAAAATGGAGATACAGGGAGTTGAAGATGAAGAAAAGAAAGTGTGTTGCATGCAAGAGGAAATGGATTACCTTGAGCTTTCTGATCTTTTCTTGATATGGGTGATTAGACCTTACCCTTCTTTACTTAACCTTCTCTTTCCTTCTTCTTTCATGACTAGTTTAGTGACTAAGCTCTCTTTTTTACTTTTTCTAAGTTCAGTAATTTGACTGAGACAGAGAAGAAAGGAACGTTGCTTTGGAAGCAATGAGAGAGAGTGAAGACTTCAATCTTGTATGAGAAGCTTGGTGGGATCAGCTTGAATTGATGGACACAGGCTTGGATCAGTTTTGATTTGCTTGGCCCGTTGGTTCTTTTCTTTGTTTCTTTTGGGCTCCACTTGATTAACCAGCCCATTAGCCTTGATGTTCTTATTCCAATTTGGGCTGCTTGATTTAATTTTGGCCTGCAACAATTTATAAATAATTAGCAACATATAATTATTAACACTCAACACTAATTATTTATTTTACCCAAAAATAATGTTTGTCATCACTAATTAATTTAGTTAATTTCTTAACTCAACAATCTCCCCTTGATGACAAACATGATTTAAGAAATAATCAAAAGGAAATGAATTTGAGTAAGGTTTAGAAACTCCCTTTGATTTTTGTCATTTGCTTTTATGTTGCTCCCCCTTTCCTTTTCAAGATTAGCTCCCCCTGGATTTATGCTTTCCTCTTTGTTCCTATTTTACATTGTTCTTAAAGATAGCACAATAAAGAGCTACACACATTTATCTTGTCTAAGGGATATCAATCGAACAACATCACATAATCAGCCCAACATCAAACTAATATCAGCAGCACAAAGATTCAACATGTGAAAGCAATTTTTAATGCAGCAAACAGACAAAAATCCCAAAAGAAATACTAGTAGCTGCAGCAATGCCAAAAAATTCCTAGGACACACATTTACCATCCTATTATCCTATTGCTATTACTCCCCCTTTTATCATCAAGAGCGGATAATAAACAAGATCAACAAAAACTATATGTTGAGTCCTGCAGTAAAGAGTTAGAGCACAGTTCAAAGTACTAACTAAACTATCAAAAGTGCAGCAGTATTTAGAGTTATTACAGTCATCCAAAATAAAAAACAGTTCAACAGTAGCAAAAAAAATAGAATGCATGAGACAAAAAGAGAGCAGCAGCAGCAGTTTTCATGAGACAATTTCTAGGCATCAGAACCATTCCCCTCCGAACCAGCTTCCTCTTCAACATCAGTGGCAGGGTCTTCATCCTTTTGAAGGTTATCAATGAAGGTCACGAACACAACCACTCTATCCCTTGATTTCCTTAGGAAATTCTCATGCTTGCTAGCTAATTTCCTTTACTCTTTGCTCATAGCAATCATGTGATTTGATTGGGAAACGAACTCTTGGACAACATCCTTGACCACATTCAGCAGAGCGAATTTCTTCTCAGTAGAGATGGAAGTATCCTCAGTGGAAAGAGAAGGAGATTCCTCGGGAACAAAGTCATCATCTTCATTATCTAAGACCACCCTTTCAGATCGAGTAGGTCCTTTGGCCTGTTTCACTGAACCACCCCTTTTTAGGTATGAATGTCTATTTTGATATTCCTCATTGGTCAAGTCAACACCAAAATACTCAAATATGCAAGTTAGAAACATGCCATAAGGAAGTGCTTTGTCTTTTTCACTCCTAACAGAGTCAAACATATATCTAACCATCAAGTATGCAAATGAAATTTCAGTTTTGGTGAGAAGGACATATAAAACAAGAGTAGCAGTGTAGGAAACTCTTTGATATGAGCTACTTTGAGGAAGAATAATGTGGTTGACCATTCGGTGCAACTGAGCATGCTCATACTCTAGGGCTTTGTGAGTGGGTGTAATGCCATCAATTAAAGAAACATGTTCACAAATGTGAGCCAATGCATCATGGTAAGAGATTCCAACACCATCATCCCACTTAACCGAAGTATAAGCACAAGGCCCAACATCAGTATACTTTAAAGTATAACTGATAGTTTCATTGTTTAAAACTATGTCTCGGCCCTTTACATATGAGTGAGCAGTGCCTTCATGATAAGTCATGTTGGCTTAAAATTCTTTGACCAAAAAGGGGTAAACAGACTTTTTAATGTCAAAAAGATGATTTCAGTCCAGAAAAATCAAGTTATCAACAAATGGAAAACCTTTTCTTTTCAAAGATGGCAAATCAGCGAGAAAAGATAGACACAGGGTACGAAACTAAATAACCCCCTCATAAAAGTCATTATTCATGGCAGATTTGAATCTATAGGGGTTATAGTTCGAATGAGAGGTCAAAAAATGAGCTTTGTGATCAAAAGGTCCAATGTATGGTTCTTTAACATTTTTGAGAGGGACTCGAGTTTTACCTCGTTGAGAGCGCACAGGAACTGACCTGAATTTTGGTTGTGTTGGTTCGGGCACTGGTTCCTCAGCCGCCGGACGTTTGCCTTTGGAGGAGCTAGGCTTTGAAGAACCAGGTTTTGAGGAGCTTGGCTTGGAAGGCGTCGCCTTTGGTGGTGGCGTCAGCTTGGCAGAAGCAGGGAATCTAGGTGTGGTCTTGGTCCGCGCCATGGGAGCAGTTCTTGGAGGAGAGGTAGGAGGAGAAGGAGAGGGTGTGAAGGTTTGGTCGTGAGAGCGAGTTGAAGGCTTTGTGTGAGGCTTGAAGATTTTTTCACGAGGAGGCCTTTTAGCAATGGTTTTCTTCCTCATCTGGTAATATTTAGGCTTTTGAGGGAAGAGAAGCAGTAAAGATAGTGGGAAGAAACTGAAGGATTTGAGGAGAAGTTATGGAGGGAAGAGAGAGAGTGTTGGTAATCGTACCCAAAAGAAAATTTCTCAAACCATGCAACTGCATCACTACTGATTTGACTTGAAAAGACATGACCTCATTTAAGAAATATTTTATTTGATTTTAAAATAAAACTGGAAATTAATTTTAAATTTTGAAAAACAACAAAAATTAAATTGAAACCCTTTTTGGACCAAAACGAAGGAAAAAAATTAAATCAGCTCGAAAATATTTTTGGGCCAGAAAACATTAAATGAAAACCCTTAAAGAAAACTTAAACACACAAGCTAACAAAATATCAAACAGAAAAAAATGTAACATTCATATTGGGCCCAGAGGTGGTTTGAATTAAGAAAACACATAGGACCACCCAGATCTGATTTGAGGTTGGCCCAGATTAATTTTTCACTTGCAACAAGTCCAGACTGCGCTGATTGAAGGGAACGTTCATCATCTGCCCAAAATTGTCTCATACCTGTTTATGAGACAAAATACTCCAGCAAACACATAAGCAATTATTAAACAAAGAATCATAATTCAAAATTCCTAGACTAGACCTAAGCATGCAGAATCTGTCCTCAGGCAGTGGTTTTGTGAAAATGTTTGCCAATTGCTCTTCCGATTTAACAAATTGAATACTAATATCCCCCTTTTGAACGTGTTCTCTTATTGAGTAAAATTTCACTTTAATATGCTTGGTTCTAGAGTGCAAAACTGGATTTTTTGAAATATTAATGGCTCTCATATTATTACATAGCAAGGGAATATTTTCAGCATTTAACTTGTAATCGGCAAGCTGAGTTTTTAACCATAAAAGTTGAGAACAACAAGAAGAAGCATCTATATACTCAGCCTCTGCAGTGGATAAGGCCACTGTTGGTTGCTTCTTACTTGACCAAACATTTAAGGACTTCCCAAGGAAGCAACATAAGCCTGAAGTGCTCCTTTTATCAACTCTATCACCAGCAAAATCTGCATCACAATAACCAACTGCAGAAAAATCATCAATTTTAGGATACCAAAGACAAAAAATTGTATGTGCCATGAACATATCTAATGATCCTCTTAACTGCAGAAAGATGTGACTCTTTTGGTTTGGATTGGAACCTAGAACACAATCCAACACTTTGCACAATATCGGGTCTAGAGGAAGTTAAGTACATAAGAGAACCAATCATTCCTCTATACCTAGTCTCATCAACATCTTTCTCAGTTTCTCCCTTATCTAGTTTTGAATTAGGATGCATGGGAGTTCCCATGGGTTTGGCATTTTCCATACCAAATTTATTAACTAATTCCTTGGCATACTTCTCTTGATGAATGAAAATACCATTTTCAGTTTGTTTAATTTGCAGCCCAAGAAAAAAATTAAGTTCACCCATCATACTCATGTCAAATTCACTTGTCATGAGTTTTCCAAATTCAGAACAAAGGGATTCATTTGCTGATCCAAAAATAATGTCATCAACATATATTTGGACTAGAATAAAAGAATCATTAGAATTCTTGATAAATAGAGTTGTGTCAGTGGTACCTCTTTGAAAGCCATTTTTCAAAAGAAAAGAGCTAAGTCTCTCATACCAAACTCTAGGGGCTTGTCTTAAACCATAGAGAGCTTTAGATAATTTGAAAACATGATTAGAATGCTCTTTATTTTCAAAACCAGGAGGCTGCTCCACATACACTTCTCTATCTATCACTCCATTCAAAAATGCACATTTCACATCCATTTGATATAATTTAAAACCACAAAATGCAGCATAAGCTAAGAGAAGTCTTATGGCTTCCATTCGGGTAACAGGGGCAAAGGATTCATCAAAGCCTATTCCTTCTTCTTGGTCATATCCTTGTGCCACTAGCCTTGCCTTGTTTCTTGCAATGCTACCATCTTCTCCCAACTTATTCCGAAATATCCACTTGGTGCTGGTCACTTTCTTTCCACTTGGCCTAGGAACCAAAGTCCATACTTGGTTCTTTTCAAACTCAAGAAGCTCATCCTCCATAGCTTTAACCCAAGAGGGGTCATTAAGGGCTTCCTTGATGTTTTGAGGCTCTATTTGTGAAAGAAGGGCAATGTTTGATCCTTCATTTGCCTTTCTAGTAGAAGACTGTATTTGCACTCTATGAGAGACGTCCCCAATGACAAATTCCTTAGGATAATTCTTCAAGAATCTCCATTCACGAGGTCTGGTGGATTTGGAGGCAGATTCAGATACCAAGGGATTCTGGGTGCTGTTGGCTTCAGGATTTCCTTCAGATTCATGAGACAAAATGGAATTGTCTCTTGAATTTTTAGCAGGTGCAGTTTCTAGTTCAGTTTGACCAGAATTTTCCTTTTCATGATTTTGAGTAGTTTCATCTTCCTTTTGAGCTTGATTTCCTACATCACAATCTTCCAAAATACTTTGTACCAAGTTAGTATCACAAAATATAACATGTATTGACTCCTCAATAATCCTAGCATCTTGATGATAAACCCTATAGGCTTTACTAGTTGTGGAGTATCCTACAAACACACACTCATACGCCTTTGGATCAAACTTATCCAAATTTTCTTTGTTATTTAAGACAAAACATTTGCATCCAAAGATGTGTAAGTAATCTAAGTTTGGTGGGTAGCCTTTCCAAAGTTCATAAGGGGTTTTCTTCAAAAATTTCCTTATGATTGTTCTATTCAAAATGTGGCAAGCCGTGTTAACCGCTTCAGCCCAAAGGAATTTTAGAACATTACTCTCACAAAGCATAGCTCTTGTCATCTCTTGTATGCTTCTATTTCTTCTTTCCACAACACTATTTTGTTGTGGTATTCTTGGACAAGAGAAGTTGTGAGATATTCCAAATTTCTCACAAAAGGATTTAAATAAATTATTTTTAAATTCAGTTCCATGATCACTTCTTATAGAAGAGATTTTTTAAATCTTTTTCATTTTGAATTTTCTTGCAAAAAGGTTCAAAGGCCGAAAAGGCTTCATTTTTGTGTGCAAGAAATAAAATCCAACCAAACCTAATATAGTCATCCACAATTACTAAACCATAATGTTTATCACCTAGGTTTTGAGTTCTTGTTGGACCAAATAAATCAATGTGTAGCAACTCAAGTAGTATTTTAGTAGAGATGACTTCCTTTGGTTTAAAAGAACCTTTTGTTTGTTTTCCCATTTGGCAAGCATCACAAGTGATGTCTTTGTCAAACTTTATCAAAGGAAGGCCTCTTACTAATTCTTTCTTTATAAGTTTGTTTATTTGAAACATACTTGCATGGCCCAATCTCTTGTGCCATAACCACTTTTCAGATTCTTTAGAGTGAAGACAAGCTACATTTTAATCTTTTAGTTCATCAAGAGTAAGTCCATACATATTGTTAAAACGCTTGGCAACAAACATCACTTCATTTGTCTTTTCATTAACAACACAGCATTCAAGTCTTTTGAAAATCACTAAATATCCTAAATCACACAGCTGACTTATACTCAAAAGATTGTGTTTCAAACCACATACCAAAAGTACATCATCAATGAAAGTAGATTGCTCATTACCTACTTTTCCAACAGCAATGATTTTACCTTTACCATCATCTCCAAAGGTCACAAAACCTCCATCATACTTATTTAGTTTGATGAAGTAGGTTGACCTTCCAGTCATGTGCCTTGAACATCCACTATCCATGTACCACATGTCCTTTTTGTTCTTGGATGCTAGGCAAATCTGCATGAAGAGTTTCAAGTAGCCTTAGGCATCCAAATTAATTTGGATCCTTTGAAGTTAATCCATCTTGGTTGCCCAAGTGCATTGAAATCACAAACGACATTGTAAACTTTGTTTCCTACAACTCTCTTTTCAATGAAACATTGTGCATATGAGTGACCGAATTTCTTGCAATTAACACATTGATTTTCTGATGTGTGTCGCTGAAATTGAGGTGAGTTATATTGCTTGAAGTGATTAAAAGGTTGAAATTTTCTGGGTTTTGGAGGAGATGCATTTCTTTTGACAAACTGATTTTTGTTATAATTATTCCTCTTTGCAAAAATATTTTCACCAGAATTTTTGAAAACCTTTGGATTTTTCAAAAATGAGGTTTTGTTGTAAAAAAGTGGTTTCTTGAAAGCTCCCTCATTTTTCGAAATGTATCCCAAGCCTGGCCTGTTTGAACTCGGTTCGGTTCTTGGTGAAGTCTCATTTTCATTTGTGTATACTTCATCAAATTTTTTTTCAAATGTTGGAGCATATCCAATACCATATTTGTTTGGTATGGTTTTGGTATTTGATGAAGAAGCCACAAACTTTATAGAGGAGACATTTGAAACTGTATCTTCCTTGGCTATATAACCTAAACCAGATTTTTCAAACAATGGTCTTTGACTTGCAAGTAATTTGTCCAAGTTACTAGAACCTTGAGCAAATTTTGCTAAATCACCATTCAGCCTTTTAATTATATCATTTAATCTTTCATTTTCAGCAATTAACTCATGAGAGGGATCCACAATGTGTTTTCCTTTTAATTTTTCAAGTTTAGATTTTAGAAATCTGTTTTCTTCAATGATGTCCAAAGCACATTCAGTTTCCTTCACTTTTTCTTTTAAAAATTTATTTTAAGCTCTTAACACATCTCTTTCAGATCTGCATTCATTGTACTTGTCAAGCAGTTTTGAGGTGTTTAAAGTGAGATCATCAATAATAGCATGTAAGTCCTCAATGGTCAAATCATAATAATTTACCTCATCAAGATTGTTGTTTCCAGCCATGAAGCAGTCTTTATCATCTCCTTTAGATTCTTCTTCTTCATTTGAGTCATTCTCAAGATCCTCCCAAGCTGCCATGAGCACTCTCTTCCTTTCCTTCTTTCCTTTGTCCTCCTTTTTGAGCTTTGGACAGTTTAGCTTGAAATGTCCAGCCTCCTTGCAATGATGGCACGTCACCTTGCTCAGGTCGATCTTGTGCTCCTTTGAGCTTGAACACTTGTATTTGCCCTTGTTCTTCATCATCCTTATAAATCTCCTAGCAAAAAATAAAAGCTCATCATCTGAAATACCATCACTAGACTCACTCTCTTTTGGTTCTATTTGTGACTTAAGGGCTATTCCCTTTTTTTTTTAGTCTGTGTTTGTGTGTGTGGCTTCATATGCAAGGAGTTTTCCTCTCAGCTCATCATAAGTTATGGGACTTAGGTTGTTGCTCTCGGTTAGGACAGTGGCAGTGGTTTTTCATTCTTTTGTGAGGCTTCTAAGGAGTTTTCTCACCAAGGTTTGTTCTGCATAGTTTGTACCCATAGCATCAAGGTTGTTGATTATGATTGAGAATCTCTCAAATGCTTCATCAATGCTTTCTCCATCCTTCATATTAAACATCTCGTACTCTTTTCGTAGCATATCAATCCTCGTTTCTTTGACTTGTTTGGTGCCTTCGTGTGTAACCTGGAGTTTTTCCTAGATTTCTTTGGCTGTCTTGCATCTAGACACCTTCCGGTACTCTTCAAAGCTGATAGCACAGTGAAGAAGGTTGATTGCTTTAGCATTCAGCTCCATCTTCTTCTTATCATTTTCATTCCATTCAGCTTCTTCTTTTGGAGTCACCACTCCATCAGCACTTATTTTTGTTGGGATCTTGGGACCGCTCACAACAATCTTCCAAATGTTGTAGTCAATGGATTGGATGAAGATCATTATCCTCTCTTTCCAGTAGGCATAGTTCTTTCCGTTGAAGAAAGGTGGCCGGTTGTTGACTGGCCTTTAGTGAGGGTGTAGGCAACTGTGGTTGTGCCCAAGTTGTTCGCCATTGGATCTTTGCTCCAAGCGATTAAGCTTGATTCTTGAGACCTTAGCTCCTGATACCAATTGAAGGTTGTGGTAGGCTTAGAGAAGGAGGGTTGAATCTATGCCTTCCTTTTTAGTTGCAATTGTGACCCTTTTAAACAAACTTTCAATTCTGATTCTATTTGTACTCAGCAGCGGAAATTTATGAGACAATTTATTTTTGTCTCATGAATATCAGAAAACAGAAACAGCAGAGAAGAGAGAAGCTAACACCAGCATGTATCCTGGTTCGGTTGCCTTGTGCTATGCAACCTACATCCAGTCTCCTCCACAACTATGGAAGAATTTTCACTATAGTTAATAGTATTACATACACCAATTTTACAGGATTGACCCAATCCTTTCACACTCAAGTTCTAACTTAACTTGACATTGGCTATGCTAATACCTAACCATTCACTCTTAGTGCTAACCCAACTAAGAAAGGGATACCTCACAGGTACAAGATATAAGACATAGACATACCTAAAGAAATCAGAAAATAACTCTAGACTTTTCTCTCAAGTGTATCACTCAGCCTTTTTTCACTCATGGCTTTTACTTGAGCTTTCTCACAATGCCTTTTCTCAAAAGAAATTACAGAAAGATAAACATAGAAAAGTACATCACAATCTGTAAAACATGAAGGAGATTGATTTCATCAACAGCCTCTTTGCTATGTGATAAACTAGATTTGCATGTCTCTGATTCAGTCCTTCATACTGGCGGAATGCTCCTTTAACTAGGAAACACTGTCCAGTTAGATGAACTTCTTCAAAGAACACTTCTCAGAACAAAACCTCAATACTCTGGTTATCTCTCCTTACTCCTGAATGAGTAGAAAGTCTTCTTTTATCTCCTTGCATGTTGCTGGGTTCTTCTTCCAAGATCAACACCTTGAGCCTTGAGCTTCACCAACCCACAGATTCACTTTTTCTCATTAAACCTTAGAGTAGAAACTTTGCTTCTGACTTTCTCATCTTGACCGAAAGCCATAAAGCAGCAACCACAAGAGTCTTCCAATGGTCAACTTAATCTGAGTCCTTGAACACCAACTTGGTTCCCAAGACTTGTTTGAGACTGTGGATTTACAGCCGAGAGGAACAGAAATCCTCTTTTTCATATAGCTCAAAACGGAGATACAGAGAGTTGAAGATGAAGAAAAGAAAGTGTGTTGCATGCAAGAGGAAATGGATTACCTTGAGCTTTCTTTTCTTTTCTTGATATGGGTGATTAGACCTTACCCTTCTTTGCTTAACCTTCTCTTTCCTTCTTCTTTCATGACTAGCTTAGTGACTAAGCTCTCTTTCTTACTTTTTCTAAGTTCAGTGATTTGACTGAGACAGAGAAGAAAGGAACGTTGCTTTGGAAGCAATGAGAGAGAGTGAAGACTTCAATCTTGTATGAGAAGCTTGGTGGGATCAGCTTGAATTGATGGACACGGGCTTGGATCGGTTTTGATTTGCTTGGCCCGTTGGTTCCTTTCTTTGTTTCTTTTGGGCTCTACTTGATTAACCAGCCCATTAGCCTTGATGTTCTTATTCCAATTTGGGCTGCTTGATTTAATTTTGGCATGCAACAATTTATAAATAATTAGCAACATATAATTATTAACACTCAACACTAATTATTTATTTTACCCAAAAATAATATTTGTCATCACTAATTAATTTAGTTAATTTTTTAACTCAACAAAATTAAAAAAATAAAAAATATAGAAAATTTAGTAACAAAAAATACATAAATTTATTGTGAAGCTGAATATGAAATAGTTATGAGACAAATTAAAAAATATAAAAATTCCTAATTAGAAAATACAAAAATGTTTGCTACAAAAAGACAAAAATTTCTTAAAAAAGAGGAATTCAATTTGATATATGTCCTTCTTAAATAAACATAAAAATAAAAAATTATGTGTTTTCTTCCAAAATTTAGTATTTATTATAAAGAGTTTTCTATTTTATCATCAAAGAAGAGAAGAAAATATAAACAAAATACATTTCTGTGTTTTTATTAAAATGTCTGTGTTTTTTTCTTAATGTTTGTTATAAGAAATTTTGTCCTTGAAATTAAAAAAGAACGAAAAACATAAAAGAAAAAAAAGAAAGAGAAAAAAAAAATCAATTAGTATTTATTATAAAATTGACTTGTAGATCAATATATACTACACTGGTCCTATATTATGAATTCCATTGTTTAGTATCATATCATATACATATACATATACATATACATATACGTATACATGTCTACTAATATATGTAATGAATTTGTTAGTTTCTTGAAGTTGTGGACAGCGCGTATAGACGAGTAGTCAAAGTTGATTGAGTATCTATCTACCAGATTCATATATAACTTAGCATGGCAGGATGATGGCCCCACTTAATGACTTAAACATAAATTAATGAGTGTATTATCCTTGTGATAATAGTTAAAACATTTTTAAAGGAAAAAGCTACGCACTCCATTTTATTCTTCTCTCCCTCTAAATTTGTATGCATTTGAAAAATCAGTTTGCACCAACTCCAACTTCTCTCGATTCTTTTTCCCTCCTCATAATTTTCATTCACTATAAATACCGATTCCCCATCACAATGCTAACGCAATCAGATCAAGTCTCAAACCTTCTCCTTCAACTGCTACTCTCTCATTATTCCCCTTCATGGCCAACTCTGTGAGCTTTCTTTTGCTTCTTTCTTTACTAGCCTTTGCTCCCTGCTGCCTCTGCACCAAGAAACTAGGGGGGTTCCTGTACCCGCAATTCTATGACTTTTCGTGCCCGGCAGCTCAAGAGATAGCCAAGTCCATCCTTGCCAGAGCATTCCAGAAGGAACCTCGAATCGCAGCTTCGCTTCTCCGGCTTCACTTCCATGACTGTTTTGTCAAGGTCTCTCATCTAGTTTTATTAATTTTTTATTTTTCTGTTTCCTGCAGTATTTGAAAACACTTGACTAAGCAGACGAAGAAACTAACCACTCAACTAATTCAAATTGGTTATCTAGTTTTATTGATAGCATTTGGCTTCTGTCTTCTACCGAAACCAATATATTTTTTTGGCTCCAATCTTAAGAAGTTTTTTTCTTTGTGTCCATTGTCTCTATTTCTGTTTGAAACATTATTAATACTATATAATATTTTTTAAACTATATATTCTTCCTCAAATGCGTGATTGATGGTTGCAACATTGCATACGCAGGGATGTGATGCTTCAATATTGTTAGACAGCAGCGGATCCACGGTGAGCGAGAAGGGATCGAATCCTAACCGTAACTCAGCTCGAGGATTTGAAGTGATTGATGAGATTAAATCCGCATTGGAGAAAGAATGCCCTCAAACAGTGTCTTGTGCTGACATTTTGGCTATTGCTGCTAGGGACTCAACTGTTATTGTAAGTTTGTAACACTTCCTTTTGCTTTCTAGTTTCTACACTCACATTTATATACTATTTCCAATCATTTCAGCCTTGTTATCAATTAATATCTCCATTAATTTTTATTTATCAATAATTAATTTTTGGTGAAAACTCATATCTAGTTTGACTTCATATGAAGCTGTTAATTAAGAATCGTTAAATAACAATTTAGTTAAATATGTCAAATTATTTAACAGTTTTCAACTAACAATTTCACATAAAAATAAATTTATGTGAGTCTTCACCTTAATTTTTTTAAAACTTAAAATATATAGAAGTAAAGGTTACTTGAACGTTCCATGTTTTTTTAAAAAAATACATTTTTTATTCCTAATATTTTTAAATTTATTCATCAAGATATTTTATAATGTATTCTTTTAAATGTATGATTGAATTAATTATGAAACATTAGGAAAAAATAGAAACCATTTAAATTTTGAAAAAAAAATTAAGTCTTGTGGCAAACGTCAAACCTTAAAAGTAAAAGATATTTTTGTTAAATTATAAACAATATATAAACTAATTTTTAGTATGTACATAATAATTTAAAAAAAATGACATTTTTATTCATTAATTTGAAATTTTGGTATATTTGTAATTCAAAAATGTTATAGGTACGAATTACTGATGTTATCTATATATTTTATACGAATTATTGAATTTATAATTAATTTTGTGTGGATATATATCATGATTTTTATTTTAATAAGAGTCGTTCAAGAAAATCATTAATTATTGCTACTCATTTTTGTACACAGAGTGGTGGACCAAGTTGGGAAGTACCTTTGGGGAGAAGGGACTCTTTGGGTGCAAGCCTAAGTGGCTCCAACAACAACATTCCTGCCCCAAACAACACATTCCAGACCATCCTAACCAAATTCAAGCTTCAGGGGCTTGACATTGTTGATCTTGTTGCTCTGTCTGGTACACTCCTTCAACTTATCTAATTCTTTTGTGTATTATGTTAACCCACGGATAATTGAAATTGTTAGGCTATCTATATCAAGTATCAACATATGCTCTGTATTTCAAAAGTTTAACTGCATAGTGACACATGAATTGGTTCTAATATCTAATACAAACCATAGTTACATGAATTCGCCAGTTAGGTACTGTAGTGTGTATCAATTCATCCGTATCGCGTACTAATTCATCTACCTACCAGAACGTTATATACTTATATATATATTTTTCAAATAAAATATTTTACATATAGCGTATTGTATACCGTGCAACTATGATACAAACATAATATAATTAATTTATGTGTAATTGTTATAGGAAGTCACACAATTGGGAACTCTCGGTGCACCAGCTTCAGGCAAAGGCTCTACAACCAAACAGGCAATGGCGTTGCAGACTTCACTCTCGACCAAAACTACGCATCGGAATTGCGAGATCGGTGTCCAAGTTCCGGTGGTGATCAGAACCTGTTCTTTCTAGACTATGTCAGTCCAATCAAATTTGACAACAGCTACTTTAAGAACTTGCTTGCATACAAGGGCCTTTTAAACTCTGACCAAGTCCTCTTGACAAAGAACGAAGAGTCTGCAGAGTTGGTTAAGAAGTATGCCGAAAACAACGATATTTTCTTTGAACAATTCGCCAAGTCCATGATCAAGATGGGAAATATTTCTCCTCTAACTGGGTCCAGGGGAGAGATCAGAACCAACTGCCGAAAGATTAATGCTTATTACTGAGACATTATTGATTTTTCATTGTCGTATAAAGCCACTTGTGAAGACTGCACTTTCTTTGTTCTTTTTTCATTTATTTTCTTTTTTTTCTTGTGAAGATGTTGTTCTTCTCATTTATGACAGATGATGAAGCAACTACCCTTGTTGCGCTGTTGGAGAAACATGTGTGTTGGGTTATTTAGAATTTTGATTACATTCTTTTTCGTGGAATTTGTGTGTCGGCTATCCAGTAATCATATATCTACATGTAAAGAAATCATTATCTTTTTCACTCTCCCGTCAATCAAATTGTGAGCAACATAACTAAACAACCTTATTATTAGATGATTAATTATTCTTTTCAGACTTAAAAAAATTGAAACTGAACTACGGAAAACCAGAAATAAGACTTTTTTTCATAGTGTTTCAAAAAGAAACCTATTTAGAGGAGAAAAGAGAGAAGAGTAGGCCACTCATAAACCAATTTTCGTAGCTATTTTTTCTACCTTTCCTTTTCTGAAATTGCAGCATATATAGGTAGTTTATTTTAATACAAATAATGTGGAAGGGGTGTGATTTTCTACTTGTTTGGTAGTTGCAATGTTGTTTTTGTGCTTGTCCTTTCTGCTCTATACAGGATTTAGATGGGTGTACTATTCAACCGGTGTGTTCTAGGAAGCGCCCCTTCGGAAGGGGCGTCCCACTCGTCGCTTGTTTTTTGATTTCGTGGCATTATTGAAAATTAACACGTGACGGTGTACCTGACAGACTCGCGAAATGAGAAAAAAAGAGAAACCTATAATGATGGAGATCCTATTTTGTGTTAATTATATTTGTTACGGAAGTATTTGTGGTAGAAATATGATATAGAAGTATTATATGGATAGCATTTAAATATTTTTTGGTGAATAATATTATTTTTTTTGTCAGAAAAGATGACATGTTTAGCTGGGCTTTGTAATTTTTTTTGAGTTGGGCTTTCTAGTAGGTGGCTGCAAAAATATTTTTTAATTGTGATGTAGAATAAAATTTTAAAAGTGGATTACCGAAAAATAAATGTTTGAAAGCGTTTGGTTTCTTCATGTAATATAGATTTAAATTGATGGTAGATTCAAGAAAAAAAAAATTGATTGTAGATTTAAATTGATTGTATGTGGTTCTGATTAAAAAAAAAAAATAATTATGCTAGGTAATCAAAAAAGGTTCTGCCAACTCTTGTTAGGCTGGACTTCAAAGCCCATCAAACAAAAAAAAAATACACCTCAACTACTCAAATTCACCATAATTTAGAATTACATTTTACCACTTCTCTCTACCTTTTTTTTAATCACCGCCATGCTCAACACCACCATTGCTGCTCCACACGAAGGCCACTGTCGCCGCTACTCGGCCTCCACACACGGTGCACTGGACTTCTAATAGCAGTATTTTTTTAATTGGGCCGTGTCTTTTTTATGGCTATGTCTAATGGAAATGTCTTTGTGGATGTGTCTCCTTATGCATGTGTCTTTTAGTGGAGGTGTCTTTGATCGAATTGAGAAGGTGGAAACAAGATAGAGGGAGCGCACTGCAGTGGACGGCGACGATGCAGATCGCGAGGGGGATGGTGCCGCGGTGGTCCTGCGGAGGAGAAAAATGTACATGCAAAGCGCACGTTGCGACGACGGAAATTGGTTGCGGAGGACACCGGTACTGCCCAGAGGATCGTCGGGGTGGAGGCCGCGGCAGAGCAGACGCAGGCTTGGCGTGGGTGCGAGTGCGGTGCGGATCAAACGGCAGTGCGACGAGAGAGTGGCGATGTGTGCGGCGCACTGTGGAGGCGGCGATGCGGCGGTCTGCGCGATGGGAGCCGGGAAACTTCGGAAGCTACAATGTGGAGATCTCGTGATCGATGGGAGAGATGAAGACATTTTAGGGGAGGTTACTATTGCCTTATTTGCCTAATCCTTATTATTTGAATTGAAATGTGTTTGATGTTGTTGAATATTCAAATTTTAATTTTAAAAAATTCAAAACTAATAATTATTAATTAGAGTTGTTACAACTTGGCTGATTGTTTCTTGGTTCCCAATACTTTTTCAAAAAAAAAAAAAATTGATTGTATGTGGTTAATTAAACCCTAAACCTTGAAACCCAAGTTTCTCCACCATCGTCGCAAGGACGGCCGGCGTCTGTCACGCTCAGGCATCACCGTCATCGGCTAGTCATCGGCTCCTCTTCGTCATTCGACAAACGCACCTTCTCAGCATCTCCCTCAACCCTTAGTTCGTAAGCAAAGCAAAATCTTGTCTGCTGCCGTTATGCTCCGTGCAACCACCACCGCCTCACCGGCGTCTTGGCATATGCTCAAACCCGCCGTCTCTACTGTGCGTTGTCTACGCTCGTCTGCGCTCGTGTCATGTCCTTCCATCGTCGCACAACTCGTCTGGCATCGTTCCTCCATCGAAGGCTCCTCTGCTCTAGTTTCGACGCATTCTACCATCCTTTGTTCCAGTTCCGCCGTGCTCGTCTCTCCTCTGCTCCAGGCCAATTCTTCTCCAGTTCTATCTCGTTTAGCCCTCCGTCGTGCCCCGTCACCTCTGTGCCCTAGAAGGTAGTTTTACTTTTTTTAATGTGATTATTATTTTAATTGGTTTATGATTGCTATGTTGTTATTATTGTGATTTTTCTTCTTGAATTATTGTTGTTATTACTGTGGATTAGGATTGTCGATCATGTTCTTGGTGATTATGTTATGTTGTTGTTCCGGTGTCCTTATTTTTTCCTCGAATCATCACTATTTTAGATATCTTTGTTTTCAGGATTTGGTTTTATTTCTTGGTCGGATTGGTGATCTGAATCTTTTATTTGGAAGTTGATTTTTGGTGCTTTCTTTGTCAAGTTGATTGCTACTTCAACTGTAGGGGATTGTGAATTTTTTTTAAGCTGTGATTAATCGTTCGTTTTGGGATTTTCACTTTCCCATTGATAGTAGTTACCACTATGTGTATAGAAATTTAGCGTTTGATTGTTTGAGCATATACATATCAAATTATTATTTTTGGCAATGGTGATTTTGAGATATTTCTCAATTTGTTACTGTGTTTTAATTGTTCTTATTAGTGTTGTGGTGTTGTTGTGTGTTAATTGTTATTGTTGTTGTTATTTTTAGTTCATGTTGAGGTTGTTTTTATTATAATTTGGGGATAAGTATGATTTTGGTCTCTAACGTAGAGACCGAAAATCGATTTCGTCCCCAACCTTTTTTTCGCTCCAAAATGGTCTCCAAAGTTTCAGTTTGTTTTAAAATCGTCTTTCGGATAAAAATATCCTTCTTCCTTCACCCCAAAATCAACCAAAATCAACCACCACCACCACCACCAGAACATAAGCCACCACCACCAGCAGTATCATCATGGTCATCATCATCATAAGAATTTTCTCCAAAATCAACCAAGAAATCCAAGCTGAACAAGAACTCACCACCATTATCATCGTGGTCATCATCATTATCAAAACAACAAAACTCAAAACAGAATCCACCACCACCCCCACCATCATCATCAACACCAGAACCCACCACCACCCCCACCTCAGAAAATTAGAACTCAAAAAATCAGACCAATCAAAACTCAGAACCATCAACAAAATTCAAAACTAAAATTCTTCCTCTTTTATTCTTGCTCTGCTTCTTCATCTTCTTTTAAAAAAATTCAAGCAACATGCACTTTGAACAATAATCAACAAATTCAGTAACAACAATATTCCAAATTCAAGCCAAATTCAGTAACAATAATATTTCACAAAAAAATCAGAAATTCTACCAAAAATCTAGTTCACAGAAAATAAGAAGAAGCGGCGGGCAGTGAGGGCGAGGAAGAAGAGCAGTGGTGGAAAAGAAGAAGAAGAAGCGGCCGGTGAGGGTGAGGAGGAGGAGCAGTGGCAGATCACAGGCGGCAGGGCGGCGGTGCGACGGTGCGGTGGTGCGGCGATTTGGCGGTGCGGAGAAGAAGAAGAAGAAGAAGAAGAAGAAGAAGAAGAAGAAGAAGAAGAAGAAGAAGAAGTGGTGGCTGGTGAGGGTGAGGAGGAGGAGCAGTGGCGGATCACAGGCGGCAGGGCAGCGGTGCGATGGTGCGGCAGTATGGCGGTGCGGCTTCCCTTCCCTCCCCCCTCCCCCCACCCTACCCCCCTTTCTTGCGCCCCAAGCCCCCCTTTCTTTCTCTGTATCCCTTTCTTTGCTTTCTTTTTTATTTTTTTATATTTATTTTATTTTATAATTTTTTTAATGAAGGGTAGTTTGGTAATAAAAAAATAAAATTGGTAAAAAGGACGATTTTAAGACAAACTGAAACCTTAGGGACCATTTTGTAGCGAAAAAAGGCCGGGGACGAAATCAATTTTCGACCTCTACGTTGGGGACCAAAATCATACTTATCCCTTATAATTTGCTATAACTTGTTAATAATTTATGTCTTATAATTTGCTATAATTTGTTAATTTGTTAACTTGTTGTGTTATAAATAGGTTTAATTACTCTGTTGGTCCCTATAGTTTCACGAAATTTTCAATTAGGTCCGTATACTTTTATTTCCTTTAATTAGGTCCCTGCACCAACTTTTTTTTTCAATTGAGTCCCTACACTTTTTTTTCCTTTTATTTGAGTCCCTGCACAATTTTTTTTAGTTGGGTCCTTATACAATTAAGTTAATTACTACCAAGAGGGACCTAATTGAAAAAAAAATTGATGTAGGGACCCAATTAAAAGGAAAATAAGTATAGGGACCTAATTAAAAATTTCGCGAAACTATAGGGACTAACAGAGTAATTAAACCTTATAAATATATAATTGTTCTTGTCTTTGTTTAGTTTATGACTCCCCTGACCCAATTAAAAGGAAAAAAAGTATAGGGACCTAATTAAAAATTTTGCGAAACTATAGGGACTAACAGAGTAATTAAACCTTATAAATATATAATTATTCTTGTCTTTGTTTAGTTTATGACTCCCCTGTGTAATTTGTCTGATTGATAATTTATATATATATATATTTGGTTATAAATAATATCAATCAAGAAGCACTTATTGTAACTTTGTTAGCTCACTTTTGAATTTGTACTTTGATGAATTCATAACATTTTAGTTGATGTAGTTCTATTTAATGTTAAAGTTACGTTAAATTATAAATACATTTTATTATATTTATTTATAATTTATTAATTAATTTATTATAAAATGGTTCTGTTTGGTTCAAAACTTTGGATATTGTTGTTTTAAATAATAAGTGTGTTATTGGGGCTGGGCCGTGAAACCCAATCCAAAGAAAGGTTATCATAAAGCACCTGGCCTCTAACCAATACATACATTGCAGGAGAAAAGATACACTATAGTAGTTCAAGCATGGAAGGCGCGATGCAACGATATCTTTTCTTCGCCGTGATGAAGGGCACTCGCACTGGTGTTTTCACGAGCTGGGTAGATGATAGGGAGCAAGTTTGTGATTTTAATTTCCCAGAAGTCTATGGCTTTAACAACTACTAACAAGCTGTGTTGGCCTTCAATGCAAGATTGCGGTACATTACAGCTGAGAAATGTGCAACTCTGGAAATGATAGGCGGTTCCATCGATGTTGTGTGTGGTCAGAAAGGAGGTTTGGAGTGTGGAAGTTTTTGTGGCTGTCCAAGTGTTTCTTGTAAGTGTGTTAGTTTTAGGTGATACCTTTTTTGAATTTATTGGAAGTTCGGTGTGAAAATGTTCTATTGTTAAAACAGGGTTTCTTTAAGCAGGAGAGATATCTGAGAGACCAAGGCCCGTTCTATGGCTTTACCATGGTGGTTCCTGGTGAACCATATGAGGTTGAATTAAATGCGAAGGGGCGATTTTCTATGGTGGAAATGGCTGCTCGCGAAGATGCAACAATGGAAATGCTTGGTCAAGTGCTTGATATCACCGGTAAGGAGATTAAAGACTATAATTACTCAAAAGTTAAGCTTTTTCGTGATAGTAACAATGCACTTTGGGATAAGGTCGGTCAATTGGAGGATGATTACGAGAAGCTTAAGGCTAGTTATGGTGCTGTAGTGAATGCTCGCATTGAAGATCAATCTCCATAATTTATGTTTGGTTGAATAAATTATGGTGTAGTACGTAGGACGAGTGTGGCTTAGTAAATTTAGTTGTGTTATGCATGGGATTGTAGACTACTTAATTTTATTGTAAGTTTGTGTCGGTGTTGAATTAATTAATGAAATTAGAGTTATGTTGTAGTAGTATTTGTGCTAATATTCTACTATGAAACTGGTGATATTGAGTATATCTTTTGTGTAGTGTTGAGTACTTTAAGATTTGTCTTATGCTCTTCACAAAATGTTGAGGTTAAGGTATGCTGCATTGAAAAGGGTGTTTGAAGGTATGAATGAATCAGACTTCGGAAGCATGTTTGTATTTGCAGTGGGAGGCAACCTCATTGAATGTTTTTATCATTTTTTATGAAATATAAAGGGAGCCTGTTTTGCGTCATTGTCTCGGAGATTTTATTGTAACTTGAATTATGTTACAGTGCTTTTGCGATTGCGGTGACACAAGCAAGTTTGGCATAACATAAGATTTTGTTTTCAGATCGATAGCTTTATGTGAGACTTGAAATTAAGAGTCAACTAAGAATGATTTCCAACCAACGTATTTTCATTAATGTTTACGCAGGCTTAAATACTAATAAAGGCTAATTCGTAGTAGTTTTTTAGGATGTAGACTTAAGCCTCACAATTAACAGTAACAAGTTGAAACTAATAAAATTCTAAATGGATTTTCAACTTGTAGATTTACCTTTTAAGGATGGCCAGGTAAAGCACCAACAAAGTAATGGCTAATAAGAAAATGGCAGCTGCATTAACAGATATGCGTGGAGGCTTAGTTCCCCATAATAATCGAGGAGCTTTAGGCAGAAAATCCTGTTGTGTTGGTAGTGGCGGATCGGGGCTAGGGTTGTGGCCATCAACAATTGGTGCATGAGGAATATTGAGCTAAGTGTGGTCTTGAGTAGCACTTTCTATTAGATTGCCTTGGAGGTAATCTTCAACATCCCATTCAGTTTGATCTCCCATGGTTTGGCCAATGTATTTAGCCCATGCTATTCTTGCATCATCAATGTTTCTGAAGGATTGGTATGAGTTACCACTGAACCCATCAACTTGTGCATGGCATGCTGGCCAAGTTGTATAAATTCTTTTTTTCTCATGAAAAACCACATAGACTTTCTTGTTTTGTCTCACCATGATGGGTGAAAATTTGATGCAAATTGTTTGTGGAATTGTCTCCCCTGGGGGACTTTCTGTTCTTATAAAGGATAATCAAAGGTATAGTTAGGTGGAATAATCAATGAGACAATTTAATTCTTTCATGGCTTCACAAATATCTAAATAAATTCGTTAAATAAGGCACCTTATAAAGCTACTAGGAAAGGTCTGCTTCGGTTTTTGTTTGTCTACATATGGAGACAAAAGATCTTAGCAACGAAGTATACTTTGGCGAGAAAAGATATGGAGGGAAAATCATGTTATATATACTATAACATAAACCGCTAGCATTGCAACCTTCACTAATTCATAATCTTGTGATAGTTGCACATGCAAACGTTGAAGAGGTCCATGGCCACTCCTAATAGGTGTCATTTTTGTACATGAATAATAAGTTGAGTACTGTTGCTACATGTAGGTAAATTAGGGTGACATTGTTGTTGTATGATGTTCTAGTTGTCTCCTTTGTAGGTTTCCTGAGTATTCACTTCATGGAAAGGTTTCTTCCAAGAGTGACGGAGATGGCAGCGGCGTTCTGTTGTCATCATAGCTACATGAGGACATGTCTGAATACATTCTTGAGAGTCCTCTCCCGAATGTTCTGAAGAATTCAACACAATGGAGGATGAATAAGGCAGACAATTAACAGTTCTCATGAGGAAGAATAGGAGGCTATTTCATACACCTAGGAAAACTGCATCAGCCCCTGCCAAGCGTTCTAGAGGAGCTTCTTGTTCTAAAGTGACTCGAGTAAGTTTTGTTCATGTCGTCGTTGTTGCTGCCTTTATGTTGAAGTTTCTCATTTATTGATTGTGGGACCTTGTGGCAGAAGAGTACGAAGACAAACTTCAAGGCTCATCACGATATGGACCTTAATCGGGCTGATACTATGCTATTCAAATTTTTGTTTTCCAATGGGCACCCTTTAGAGTAAGTTATGTGTAGTTAACCAAATTGAATTTTATTATATGATTTGTTAACACCTTTATTGTAGGCCATCATGAATCAGAGTATCATTTCATGTAGTGAGACCTTAGTTAGGATGTGCGAATATCGCCTGACCAGGTGTCAGATTCAATCTCTCGTTCCCGGCCGTGAGATTGATGGCAGGGTTGTTGAAATGGTTACGATGCGAAATACATGCTCGATACAACACTTGAGACATTTATACTACTGGACTATTCCTCCCAAATTTGCTGTGAGTGATGTTGGAAGAGATGTGTTGAACCACAACACTAATTTGACTATTATCCGTGGAGTGTTTGATAATGTGTTGTGTATTTAGTAAGGATGACGTGATCCGAGGTGTATCAAGGGAGGAGCTCGTTGTAACCTATGTCCCATTCTGGGTCAAACCAAGCAGATATCTTGATCACGTGAGTAATAACTAATTTTCAAACTAGGATGCTTTGAATTGAAGTTTCATATTTATCATGGACTCGATATATTGTATCATGTCAAGTGAATAATAGTAAGTAGTCTTTACGCAGAGACTGAATTATTTTGAAATTAACATTACCAACCTTTAAAAATAAGTTGGTGGATATTTGTTTGAAGTTAGATTTAAAATTATATATAAGAAAAGTAAAACTTTTTTTTTATTCAAAAGACTGCAATAAAATTTCTTGTCTTATTCCTTGTGAATAATAAAAATTGTAATTATTTACTGAATAATTTTTTATCTGTATTAGAAAACTTATTTATTCGTTGTCTTATTTGATCCTAAAATTAAAAATAATTTTATGTATCAATTATAATTTAATAAAAATACCATTATACGACTTTTATATCAATATTTTCAATCACCCGAAAAATATTTTTTTAACTTCTATCACTTTAGAGTCCTCTGAACAAATAATCAATATCTTAAAATTTGCGATTGCACACTAGGGATAATCATTTTAACGTGTCATTATATTAGATATTCGTTCCGTAGAAGACATTTTCATAGTATTTTGTGTGGTTTGTAATCGTAAGATTTTATGCAGTGATGATGGCTATATTTGTTATTAAATTTTTCCGGGAACTGAGTTATAATTACTAATTACGTTATAGTATTTCGTGTGGTTAATATTTTAGTAATTTTTTTATAATTGGTATGGTTTTAGTACTCTTATATGGTATGTTTTTGATACTCTCAGTATTCTTTTTTAATATGCTATATTTTTTTGCTATTATTATTACTTATGATAAATTTTTTTGTTTATTTAATTCCACCTAATTGGATCCATAATTCGGATTATAAAAAGATGACAATAAAAAACATAGCATAAAATTTAGTACTCTTTTTTATTGAATTTAATCTTTATAATGGAATTAATAATTTATATTACAAAATAATAATACTAATAATAGTATAGAATACATAATAATTCAATAATACACCAAAAAAAACTATACAAATCAAACAATAAAACAATGAAAAGTTCCATAAATAATTAAAAAGAATTATTTGACCAATAAATGCTAAAAGTTTCAAAAAAAAAAAAGTGTGCATTAGAAACTATTCAATAAATTATACGTCTAAAACACTTGTTGGCAGTGTCCTAAGCAACCTGTGCCTAAAGAGACAAACTTGTGACTACATCTTGGATTTGTGGCAGTGCTTTTGTCTCTTTTGCCGGTATATAGTTTTGATGGATTAACTCGTATCAGTTAATGCTTTTCTTTCTTAAATTATAGAAAGATTAAGTAACTCAACACTAATTACCATTCGTAAGAAATCTCAAAATGATTTGGTTTGCCTCTCCTCGATAGATGATATTAACCTCTGATCGGCTGCTTTGAGTGGATGGATTTTGACAATTGCAAATTACTGCAGCCAGATTAGATAGTTTCAGTAACTTACTCGCTGCATCTTTATCCTGAACTAATGCCCCGCTTACCTGGGAATGGCAATGCTGCTCCCTTGGCCTATACGAGGTTTAAAATAGGCATCATGAAAAAAAAAATTTCTCCCTCAAATGTCAAACCACTAGAAGCCAGCAGGACATGTTAAAATTAAAATATTTTCCCTTTATAAAGAGGCAGTGAATCAAACATACTCTACCTACTTTACTTGTCTTCGATGGAGGTCCACTCAGTCATATCCAGAAACGATGATGTTTCTCTAACAAACGAAGACATTGGAATGCCTGAGATTCCCCAAGGAGCCACCCTCACACAACCGTCGGATAGTGTAAGTATCATTTTTTTTTCCAACCATGTCATGTCTTGGTTGTTATACAAGAAATGATGCTGAGAATTGTGTTGTGTTTCTTCATCAATGTAGGCTAAAGCTACGTGGAACTCAGAGCTCATCGCTGTCGTTAAGGACCTTGCTACCGCGGTGGATATGTTGGCCATGAAAGTTCATTAGTTTCAAACCCATCATGCCAAGATTGAGGTCGGCATGGAGTTTTTGTGTACTACGCTGCTCCGTGTTGAGGAGAATACTAACAAGATTTTTAAGTGCCAAGATTGTGGAGAAGGTGACTATGCCCATTGCAATATCTAACGAGAAGGAGGTGTGTCCTGTTGGTGGATCCCGCGAAGGATGTAGCTCCAAAAGTTCTAGGTGCTCCAAAAGTTTAGCAGACAGACCATCATCGAAGGTACGGTGATGACCTTTGGTCACTAGTCATAACTGTTGTATTTGATTCATGTTTACGATCTTCTCTACATCTTTTTTTCCATCATGTGTGGGAGAGGAGACTATCAAGTAAGAAAGCCAAACAGATTTTTTCCATCTGAACGGGCACTTCCTAAAATTCACCCTATTCAACCATGATTCACCCTTTGTCTTTTATTTTTATCCTCATGATTGGTACTAGAATGTTGTGATTTCAATTCCTTTTGCTCCAAGTTTGTGCAACAACTATTCTTTTCCTTGTTATGGTATTACCTTTAACACATATTGGGTTGCTTTCTTCTCAGTCTTAGTAAACTTTTTTTCTTTTTCTTTTTTTTTTTCATACAGCTCACACACATTCTCATTGCCCTTTTACACACTCTACTTAAGGTTTTTTACTTATTGTCTCAGACGTAATTTATGAAACTTACATATTTTGCCACCAGTTTTAGAATTTCATCATAATTTTATAAGTTTGATTCTTCAAATTTTCTAAAATTGGGCCTAAGCTCTATAATTTGGATAATATCTCTTGTAATCCAATCATGTGTATAATTAGATATCATTTATTTTACTATAAAAATTAGGCTTATTAGCTAAATTATATTTGTCAGAACCGAACTGATGATCGAACTAACTAGATTATTGGTTTATTGGGTCAATCGATGAGTTATTAATTAAACCGTTTAAATTATATTAAATAAATATAATTTAAAAAATTATAATTTAATTCATATATGTTATATATATATTTTTTAAAAAAGGCCAAATGTAATGAAAAATATCTTGGCCTAGTAATAGCCAAGTTGTTGCACATGTAAGAAGATCCAAGTTTGAATCTAAGGAGGAGCTTTCTTTTGTTAATTCCAACAATTTTGGTTTGCACCCGTTTTGACTGGTTCAGTCCGATTTTGATCGAATTTCTTCCTTAAACGCTCAGAATACTGGATCGAACCAATTCAAGATCTGATTCATCAGTTTTCTAATCAAACTGACCAGTCCGATCTAGTTTTAACAACTATGGGCTAAACTACTCAACAGAAAAGCCTAGTCCGTGTTTTATAAACAAAAGACGAAGCCTATTTTCTATATATACAAAAAGTGGGTCAGCTACCCCATTGTGTTTTGCATATTTATGTGGATTAGTTCGGAAGGGCTCTTATTTAGGAAGCACGAATATTGATATAAATACGGGACATGATATGATACAAAATACGTGATATTAATTTTAATTTTTTGTAAGATATGGAGACATGATATATCTATAAAAATATAAAGTAATTTTTAGAAAAACTGTAATAATTTTTTGATATTAAAATATAAATTAATATTATTAAATATTTTTATTGTTTTTTAATTGTATAAAATATTTTAATTAATTTATTGTTTTAATAAATATTAATATATACTATTTTAAAACTCATTTCAAGAATATAAGTTGAGAATAAGATTAGGCTCGCTAACATATCATGATATTCAAGTTTATTTAAAGAATTATTTTTTATTTTTTCTTGAGACACGGTAAGATACAAAAAATATATGTGTTAAACGAGTGTCGAATGAGTATCATGTTCGAAATGTATTCGATTCGTGGACAAGACAACTCAACGAAGTATTGGTGCTTTATAAGTTCTTATATTTAAGACATGTTATGGTGGAAAGAAAAAATGACCAAGAGAATGAAAATTCTTTTTTTAATAGATAATTAAATATTTATATAAAAATACATTAATTTATTTTTATTAAATTTTTAAAATAAATTATACACTTATTTTTATTTTCTTCGCCAAAAGCTCACATCATATAGAATTATCTCTTATATTTTCCTCGTCGACTTTTCATCTATTTTATGTCTTTTACGTCCAGAAAAATTTTAGATTGAAATTATGAGTTATTTATTTATTAAAAAATATTCAGTGATCAATATTTTTTGTCTTATATTCAAATCAACACTAACCAATTTTTCATATCGATCATCTAAGATTGTTCTTACTTATTTATTGATTACCATAATTGACATTTCCAATTGAATTTGGTTAATCCCTAATCAATCTCAATTATCAAAATAATGTTCTTGATTACTTGCTATATAATCAGAATCAAATATTAATTGTGGAGATAGAAAATTACTTTTAATAAGTATATAATTATAAATTGGGGATACTCAGATAAAGATATTTAAAATATTTTTTTTACAAATGCTTATGTGTCATATTATTATTGGACATATTTATTAAACGGGTCAATAATTTATTCCTTAATAAACCAAAATAAAATTAGTTTATTATTTGACGCAGGAGCAAGTAGAGTTAGTAGGTTAATTATATTAGTTAATTGTAATAAGAGAATATAAGTCCCATATTATTTAGGATAGTGAACTTTGTGTTATATTTTAGTCCTACATCGTCCGAGTTATGAAGGATTTTCCTTCTCCCACTAGTATAAATAACTTATATACCTTTTATTTATGAAATAGAAGTTGAAGTATTTTTGAATATGAAATAAGCTGTGTGCTTATTTTTCTCTAGGCTCTTTGAGAGTAAGAGGTGCATCCTTGGCTTAGCCAACCAAGGTGGGTTTATGGCTACTATGACCATAGTGGGATTGTTAACCTCGCCAAGATTGGTGAATCTAAACTATGTCACCATAGTGGAGTTGCTAACCTCGCCAAAATTGGTGGCCCAAGCGACGTCCCAGCGTCAGTTTGGTATCAGAGCAAGGTCGATCCTCTGGCCTTCATCTTGCTTTAGTAGAATTTTATTTGATTTGTGGTGCAGGTTTTTTTGGCGTGGATTTGCTAATGGGATCTTGTGGTGTGGATTTGTCAATGAGATCGTCTGCTGCCACGGGTCTTGTAAAATTTTATCTGATTTGTGAGTGCGGGTCTTTGGTGTGGACTCACCAATATGATCTTTTGGTGTGGATTCATCAATCAGGTCGATCAATCTTTTGGTGTGGATTCATCAATGAGATCGATCATCTGCTGTCACAAGTCTTTTTCACGCAAGAGTTCTTTCAACCCAGGGAGAATGACGCAAGAGCAAGCAGAGTTAGTAGGTTAATTATATTAGTTAATTGTAATAAGGGAATACAAGTCCCATATTGTTTAGGATAGTGAACTTTGTGTTATATTTTAGTCCCACATCGTCCGAGTTATGAAGAATTTTCCTTCTCCCACTAGTATAAATAATTCATGTACCTTTTATTTATGAAGTATAGTTGAAGTATTTTTGAATATGAAATAAGCTGTGTGCTTATTTTCCTCTAGGCTCTTTGAGAGTAAGAGGTGCATCCTTGGCTTAGCCAACCAAGGTGGGTTTATGGCTACTATCACCATAGTGGGGTTGTTAACCTCGCTAAGATTGGTGAATCCAAACCATGTCACCATAATGGGGTTGCTAACCTCGCCAAAATTGGTGGCCCAAGCGATGTCCGGCGTCATTATTGCACTTGTAATTGCGGTGGCAGTAGTAGTAAGTGTGTTTTTGTGACTACCGATGATATTATAAACTAGACATTTGAAATATCGGATGCAACCTATAACTTGTATATAAGTTATGCCAGGTGTGTTGGGTTTGGAGTTTGCAAGGGTGATACGACGCATGGAAAAGATGGAACACAGCGCATGAGGCGATTTTTTTGCAATAAGAAAGGAAAGAGACACAGAGAAATACATCTCTAATTCAAATAGGAAGAGGGAGCATAAAGCTCTACTCATATTGGTTGTAAAGCCATGCTTGCGATATACTTTGACACCAAAACTTCAATGTGAAGGGTAAGAAAATTAGTTGAGAAGCACAACCACGATCTTGTACCTCAATGCTTGGTACACCTAATTCCAAACCATCGAGGGTTGATTGCGGCTCAAAAAGCACAGAAGAAAATCATGCATGATAATGGTCCACGAACCACTAAAATAATGGGACTAATAGTAAGCCAAGCAGGTGGTTATGATAATGTCGGGTTCACAAAGAAGGACATGGATAACCACATTAAAAGAACTGCCGTGCAAAGCTCATGGGTGGGATTCCAATACGATAATAAGTTATGCACTTGGGAAAGCCGATATTAACCTCATGGCCATGACAAGATACAATAATGCTACTGATGAAAATCGGCTGGTAAATTTATTTTAGGCAGATGACATTTGTAGAGGTCGACTATCAATGCTTTTGAGATGTGCTTGCATTTGATACAACCTATCAGAAGAATAAATACATAAGGCTATTGGTAATCTTCTCGGTTTGTAACCAACACTGCTAGACATGCATATTTGACTTTGCCTTGATAAAGGATGAAAAAACGGCAATATATACGTTATTGTTGCAAAACTTTCTAGAAGTAATGTTGGTCAAGTCTCCTAGCATTATGGTCACATATGGTGATGACGCAATGAAAGCAGCAATTCATGAAATCTTCCCAAATACAACTCAGTGATTATATGGTTGGCATATTTAGAAAAAATGTAACAACAAACATAAAAAACAGATTTTTCTAATGACTTCAGAAAATGTTTCCATGGCATCCAGATGAATTTGAAGAATATTGGGAGAATTAGGAGTGTTCACGGATCCGATCAGATCGGATATGGTTAAAATCTTGATCTGATCTACACTAAAATCATCGAATCGGATCGGATTTTAGATATATCCGAAAAAACACAAATTATTAAAAAATTAATAAAAATTACAAATAATTAACATCAAATTAAAAAATATAAAATTAACAAAAATAATAAAAATTAACAGAAAATTAACCTGTGTAAATCTCAAGCAAAACACCAATTGCAACACAGATAATAAGAATAGCAATATAGGAACAGTAAACAAAACAAAAATATAATTAGAACACAAAGAATAGTGATAGAAGTTGAGCATGGAGGACAAGAGCGGAGGACGAAAGGCAAGTGAGGCAGTGATGAACAGAAGCAGAGATTCGATAAAGAACAGAGGTTGGGATTCAATGAGTGGCGAGGCGGCAAGGCAGCGATAATCGAAGCGATGATGAATGCCAAGGCCGAGGAAGAGAGGAGTGAGGATCCTCGAACGTGATACACTGATAGGTAGGGTGGCAGCACGCCGAAGAAGATGAACAATGGTGGTAGTTGGTGACTGAGGGGGAGGACTGAGGGAATGAGCCAGGAGGAACGCCGAATTAGGAAGGGAAGAGAATTAGGGAAATAGGATTTTCTAATTAGGGTTACACTTACACACAACACATTTAGCTATTTATATTTTTATATATTATTTATTTATTTATTTTGGCAGATCTGTGGGTACTTATCTAAAATCCGCTATCTGATCTTATTAGTATGCAGATCAGATCGAATCCGATGGCTTTGCAGATCAAATTTTATCCGTATTTTTTGGATCGGATTCGGATATTCACCACATATTTGCAGATCAGTCTGATCCATGAACACCCTTGGAGAGAATATGCTAAAAGAATATAGGTTGAAAGAAAATGATTGGATTCTAAATGAATATATGAAAAGAGGAAAAGTTGGACAAACGCTTACTTGCAGGATAAATTATGTTCTAGATTTAGAACAACATCAAGGTGTGAGGTAATAAACAACTTCATCAAGAGGTTCATTGGCATTTGCCAAAGTCTTCTAGAGTTAGTCCAAAACCTTGAACATGCTCTTAGAGACTATAAACACATTGAATTAGTTTCTCAATTTAAGACTGTGTATTGGGATCCCGATCTAACTACTGGTTTAGATGGATTGGAGCTTTGTGCTACAAATATTTACAAAAGGGAGATTCTTGCAAAAGTAAAAAAGGAGATTCAAGGACTGGTTGTATTAGACATAATAAATGAGAAAAACATATCTACTACTATTGTATTAAAGTTAAGGAGTGTAAAAGAAGGCAACATATATACAAAATACTATATGATCACAACACTGAGAATATGGGGTGTGAATGTAGTAGGTGGAGCAGCGAAGGCATTCCTTGCAACCACATGTTTTGTGCCATAAAAAAGGTAGGTTTACAAAAGTTTCCAGAAAGTCTTTTTTAGAAAAGATGGTTCAAGGATGTCAAAAAATATGCCGATAAAAGTTTTGTTGGAAGCACTATGAAAGACAGAAAAAGAGAATTTTTAATGTGTTATAGTGCATTGTCAATGGCAACTACGTGGATGATATTCTTAGGAGCTCAAGATGGTCCTTCTTTCCATGACTCTATGAATAAAGTCTATCGTTTGACCAAAATACTATAGCAAAAATCTTGCTTGAAAAGACAAACAAAAGATTCTCCCATGTAATAACCTCCCCTCACCCCTTCTAGAAACAAAATTAAATTCGAAATTTGAAAATCAGTTAGGAGATAGGCTTAGAACTTTGAATTTATGGATAGAAACCACCCTTCGTTTGAAATTAAAATTATTCCAACCACTCTATCCCCAAATGTATATAAATAGAGGTGCACCTATAGGTAGAAAATCACTCCTCTCAAATACTAATCTTCTCCCTTCCCTCTCTACAAAAAAATATATTCTGTGTGCAAACACAAGAGGCAAGCTCAAAGAAGCGTTAGGAAAAGAGTAGGGAATTATGCTTTTTTTACTTTTATGTTGGCATGTAGTATGCTCTATTTTATTTCCTTCCATCCATGCATGGCTACCATCTTTCATGTGTCTTATGGCATTAATTATCCTTTACTCATCTCTCATCCACATTGATCATAATCATCTATTATGTCATTCATGCCTTCTTAATCCATTAATATATATCTCATATTTTTCTATGTGCATTTGCATGACTTTTTATACCATTATATTATTATTCCTTTAATGTTGAGAGTACATATCCCTTTACAATGTTTTATTTAATTATTTAACATACTCTAATTTTACTATGTGCATTTACATGGCCTTTTTATTATCCCTTTAATATTGAGAGTACATGCCCTTTTTTTATGTCTTGTTCAATATACCCTATTCTATTATGTACAACTAAATGGCCTCTTATAGCATTATGTTATTATTACTCCTTTAATTTAAGGTCAATGGTACATGCTTTCTTATTTTCAAGTATTTGATATATCCCATTCTTACTATGTGCACTTAGATTATATTTTATACGTTATATTATTAATATCTTCTTAGGGTCAAGAGTACATGTTTCCTTATAATTGTTTTATTCAACTAATTAATAACCCCTATTTTATTATGTGGAATTATATGAACTTTTATACCATTGGATTAATAATATTTCTTTGAGCTAAGAGTACATGCCCTCTTATAACTATTTTATTCAACTATTTAAAATATCCTATTTTTTATATAATGTACATTTACACGATATTTTATACATTATATTATTAATATCCCTCTAGGTTTAAAAGTACCTACTTTCTTATAACATTTTATTCAACATGCTCATTTTATTATGGTATATGTCCCTCCTCTTGCATGATCTATTCTTGCATGAATCTCTTCTTGTGTATGCCTAAACAACTCTAATTGTAAATTAAACTGAGGGAATAATCTTTCGGTAAGGGAAGGTGACCCCCAAAGACAAGATATCGAGATGATCCCTCGATAAAGGAGGGTGGTCGATCGAGATGATCCTTCGGTAAGGGAAGGTGATCACCAAGACATTCGAGATAAGAACCTTCGGTAAGGGAATGGGACTCTCATTTTATACCGGTTTGAGCTCAATACCCTTCATAAAAGCTACAAGTTAAAGAAGAAGAAAGTATAAGGCAAAGTTTGATCATAATGAAGTTCTTTTTTAAGATTTATTTATGAATATGTCGACGTTTCATATGTTACTATCCTTCTATTTTTCCTATGTGCTTTCCTTTTTGCCTATATGCTTTACAAGAAAGATTCATATTACATGCCATATCGTACGATCTTTTTAAAATCCCGCACGTGGGCTGGAGATAGATATGGAGGTGTTGCATAGCACTCCTACTGAGACTTTAAGTTCTCATTTCTTTTCTTTTTCCATACTGTCTCCAGAGGAACATGGCACAGCGAATAGAGACGACGCAGTGCCCCCGAAGGTAACTTCTGAGTATGACCCCTCGAAGCACGCGTGGGTAGTTACAACCACTACTACCGTGCTCCAAACTATCTACTTAGGTCGAGAGTTCGTGGAAAGAGAACTCCAGCTGCCCGTCGTAACCTTCCTAGATAAGAACGCTTCAGCATTCAAGAAGCGGTCATCTGAGGTGATGCATCTCGAATCAGATTCTAAGACGGAGGAAGAGGAATCCAACAACCCTGGCCAGGAGGAAGACACCATGGAGGAGGATCCAGGGGAGGAGTTGAACCCTTGCGGAAGTCCAAGGGTAGAATACATACCCTATTCTCCCACTTCGGCACCCCGTCGAGTCTTAGTTCATTCCACACAATGGAACCAGATCTTTACTCCAAGAAAAGGTGTTGGAGGAAAACCACTGGTACCTCGATTCGTGAATAACTGAAGGGTTCTGATCAAGAATAGGATAGGACACAAGTATGGGAGCCTCTTCGACGAAATTTGTTAGGATGTATTAGTTTCTTTTTTTCTTTTGTTATAATTACCTTTAAGCATTTTATTTTGAACCGTACTCATGGGAAAGTTATTATTTCATATTTATTATATTCACTTCCATCGTTTTGGTGCTACTCGTTTTCCTCTTCACGCGCACTTCCACTTCCCTTGCATAACGATTAAGTTCATTCTCTTCCTCTATCAAGTGTGGCACCTTATTTAAAGACCTTCAAAGATAGGATTTAACTTAGGGTGTTACATCCCATGTCAAATTTTGTCGATGATCCTTCAGTGGTCAAGACAAAAGGTGCACCCAAGGAAAAAAAAAAGAAAAAGGAAAATAGAGGTAACTAAGTGCAACAATGCTGGTCATGTAAAGAAGAATTGTCTTGTAAGGAATGACGGTGATGATTTAGGTGAAAAGACTGGTAGTGGCACACAGGCTAGCTTTGGTACAGAAAAAGTCAGTAAGATACAATAGTACATTAGCCTTTGCTTGCATTAAAATTAACTAGTAAATTCTATGTTGTAGTTATACTTGATAGCAATTTTGACTTTATGCCTTCTTTTTTCATAGGAGCTTCCCAAAGGCCCTATAGCTTCTCAAGGGACATTAGCAATACCAAATACGAAAGTAGATGAATATGTACAGCTAGGGATTGGATTAGGTGATTCTGAATTGAATAATAGTCATGAGGCTCCCATCCCACCATGTGAAAGTCATTAATGGTTATTACAAGTATCAATGATATTATTGAAAATAGTAGTATTAAAACTTAGTGATTAGTAATTTTTTAAAGATTACATACCACATTCTGACATTCTGAAGTCCTTTTTTTACTCTCAAATTTGTTTGTACCATAGAGAATAGTCTGATGAGAGTATAGTTTGACATGTTATTAAAATTTTTTGTTTATTCTTTAAAATTTAATAGCATTATTCACTGTATACATATGTGCTAAAGTCATGATTATACAAGTAATATACATATATAGGTTTAATTGCAATAGGAAAATTCCAGTTATGCATGTATTGAATTTGGATTTGGAACATATCAAATATTGTAGTATACAGTGTAATAAAGTATAGTTGTAACTGATGTCTAGATTAATTATATGATGGATTATTTATTGTACGAAAGTTTGTCTTAATTTGAATTGGTTAAATAATTGATAAAGTTAAATAGAAATGATCAACATATATGTAGTCAATATATATTTTAGTAGTCTAAAATATAAACATCTTATTTCATTGTCAATATAAATCGTACTTCAAAAAATATTAAAATTGCCTAGTTAAATCTATAACTATTTTAACTAAATAAATGTGCTCTTGAAAGACATGATTAATATTTTTATAATAAGAAATATCATAGAATCATAGGATCCTAAGATTGAAGGACAAACTGGTGCATCTTTTTATTCCAAACAGTAATAGCGGGATCCTTTATCATATCCCGCTTTGGGTTGTACTCTCTGTTCACCAAACCTACAATAAGTCGCATACTTGCATCCTAGAATATTCATTCACAACCTATCAGACATAAACAATGGTATTAAATAATAGAATTTACTTAACTTTACTTTTGGTGTGTTTCTAGACTAAACTTTGTAATTATGTAGATATTTTTCTTACCCATTTCTTATCAGTTTTCCAATAGTGGTAGAAAATCATCCATTGAGTGACTCAAATATCACAATCATTTTTCACCATATTTCAAGTCACACATTAATAAAGCAATATTATAAAAAATAACAGTGTTATTGAATTTGTATTTAGAAAGTTCGTATTTTTACACTTACAATTTGGCAGGCTGTTGCAGGACAATTGGCTCATGAAATTTATAGTTAGTAAATTGGAAGTTTCTATGCGAAGGTGTTTTTTGCAAGTTTTGTCAAATAAAAACTTCTCAATGTATGTTATCACATCGTCAATGACATTTTTATACTCTAGCATCAAAGATTGTTTTATCTAAATTAATTAAATATATTATTTACCAAAATTCATAACGCATAGAATATTTATTGATATACACAACTTTACATGTCTTGGGTACTGTGACCTAAGACATTTTTTTAAAAAAAATCAAATATTTAATTAACCATGCAAATAGAACAATACGAGTACGTAATATTATAGTTAAATCGTTACAATAATATATGTATCCCGGATACATTGGCATTAAGCTCATTGTGCCTATATCTCGGACACTCAGTACATAGTTTATGCATAACTTCGTAGTTGTGCCATATCCCGAGTGTACTCGGGATACATTTAGTTTTTTTTTTAAATCATAGCCCGATGATTGAGTATCTGGGATATATGTTTAATGTGCCTTGGGTCACAGTACTTAAGATGTGTAAAGTTGTATATATCAATAAATATTCAGTGAGTTACAAATTTTGATAAATAACATATTAATTAATTTAGATAAAAAAAATTCTCTAGCATCAATGTGTAACCTTTGAACAAGTCCGATATAACACGGTCTCATAAAGCATCTCAACTACCATGAGAAATCAATGGTTATTAAGATAAATTGGCACAAAATTCTTCAACATGTAAACAACTTTATTAAAACAGCCTAAAAATAATTTTGTGTTCACCGCTGAGGTTTCTCATGAAGTATCCTTGATATATTTCATTATGTCAAAACAATTTTATTTCGTAATTAAAATAATTTGGTGTAGTGAATATTAAACTAAGTGAGGAATTTGATTATATTTCTAGTATATTTTAGAAGATATATTGATATTGAATAGTAAATTTTGAACTGTTAATAAACTTATGGGGAATATATGTGGCAAATTAAATACCAATGGCCGCCAAGATTTCCTGCACTTGGTTCAAATGGCCCTTTGGTGAGTATTGAACAAACTAAGATAAAGGCATATGGAATAAAGATAATCACAATTACACTCCACTAACCTAAATTTTAACAGTTTCCAAGCATAATAAATAAATATTTCCGAAATAATTGTTCTTACATTGCCAATTATTGGTTTGTCAAGCATAATAGTTAGAAAAATCTTGCGTGTCATGACAGTAATGATTGTTTGGAACAAACACTTTCCGAAAAATGAAAAATAACAAATATTACATTATGGGATTAGAAAATGTTGAAAAATAATTAGATGACAAATTATCAATTAAAATGAGCAAGACATGAGTTTTTCTTACTCTAGATCTAAATTGGTTCTAAAGATGTAAACAGCAATGGCTAGTTCAATACCAAAAAATTTTGTCTCCTTGGTTAACCGAAATACAAGATCCAAACACTATGAAAACAATGTTAGAATTAATTGTTTAATCAAAGAATATCATTTAATGACAATATTGTTATCCTAAATAACGAAACTTACTTGTGGTATGTCATCCCCGTCCATATTTGAATCGTAATGCTGTAGTAAAGCTATGGACGATCAGGAGAAAACTTCTCCTTAAAATGCAATTCTTTCTGCAAAACAAAAAAGTAACGCAATTATTTTAAGAGCGATGCTTATAATATTTGTGTGAATAATAATATAATTTTTTTAGAGTTGTTAGACTGCATTTACTAAAGATAACATTAGATTTATAATAGGTCAAGAGATTTTTTCTATCACTATTGCCAACTTAATTAGTTAGGGATACATTTAGGATTCATTATATGAAATTTCGTAAAAAAATAACTTTAACATAAACTCAAATCAATAAGGACCTCTTAAAAACATACACAAGAAGCACAAAGAATATCCACAATGTAACTAACAATAACATATATATTAGAAGGCCCGAAATTTCTAAACCTAGAACACTTTTTTCTTCTTTTTGAGTAATAAATTACAAGATACTTTGGATAAAACCTTAACTTCAGAGAACGATAGTCCACGCTTTCTTTCTTTGCATCTTGAATTCCGTTATTTGTTACTGGTTTGTTACCTAAATAACTTGATGGGTATCTATCAAGTATATATTTCAAAGTGTTCGATGGTGGTGTAACAGTCGGAGTAGTGTTTGGGAGTTTTACATCGCGATGTTTATGTTTGTTGTGGTGTTACCTTGTTATTTAATAATGCATTTCTTATTTTTTGGCATCTTGAAACTTGGAAAGAGTGTTATCGAGACCTTGTGGATAATGATACTTGAAGCTGTTGCACGAGAGTTGAATACTTTCTTTACCTTACCACATAAAAAATCACCATCCTCCTTCTCAAACAACCTTTGAAAACTCCACTTAACAAACTTAATCTTGTATTTAGGGTCAAATACCACAGCAACAAAAATTATCATATTCATATTTCTCAAGTTACCCTTATATTTATCTTGTTTAGCCTTCATTCTTGTAGCCATACCCTTAAGTAATATGTCATTATTGTCAGCCCAAGTCTTCAAAGAACTAAGAATTAAACAAAAATGATGAAAATATGAAGAGGTCACAAATGTAGAATCCGAGACTTTTTTGGTTACATCGAAAAAAATCTTCAAAAACCTCACAAAGCATCTTGCATTATCCCAATCTTCATTCTTTGGAATTCCCCCTTGCATCATTACAAACTTAGCATCCTTCTCACTTAATCTCTTAAAGGCCTTTTGGAATTTTAAAGCACTATCAAGCATTATGTAAGTGGAATTTTACCTAGTGGGTACATCTAATTGCACACAAGAGCAGTCTTGTATCCCAGCATCTTTAATACAATTTTTAAATCTATCCATGCAACTAGGAAAAGCACGGACATATTTGACATCATTCCTAATTTTGCTAATTGAAGAATACATATCCTTCAAACTATCATTTACCACCAAGTTCAAGATATGAGCACAACACCTAACATGCAAATGTTCACCTTTTAAAGGATGTGAATTCCAATCCTCCATTCTACCTTTCAAGTAACCAATGGCAACATTATTTGAACTAGCGTTATCAACTGTGACATTAGACTCTACTTATTCCCCAATTTAAAAGATATTATTTTATCTTCCTACCAATTGTTTCACCTTTATGATTCTTGATGAGACAAAGTTAAGAATTCTCTTTTGCAACTTCCAATCTTAATCAATAAAATATGCAGTGTGGCAAAGATAGTATAGATTTTGTACAGAAATCCAACAGTCAGTGGCAAAACACACTTTTATTTGAGTTTATAAAGACACCCTTCAACTTATGTTTTTTATTCATGAACAAGTTCCAACAATCCTTAGCAACTAAAATCCTTCCTGGAATATGGAGTTTTGGCTACAAACACTCATGAAATAATGAAACCCCTCCCCTTTAACAAATCTAAAAGGCAACTCATCTACGATTATCATTCTAGCAAGGGCTTGTCTACATAAATCAGGATCAAATGATACAGCAGTCAAACAATTCCTAACCCATTTCCTTCTTCTTTTTTAAGTTGCTGCATAATAAGTGTTTTTTGTGTGGGATCAAGTTAATCTTTTAAAAAATTTCTACAGCAGTCAAACAAACTTTTGCACAATAAATAATCCAGATATCAAATATAACTCTACTTTATTACAGGTATACTACAATCTTTGATATGTTTTCCAAATTCAATACATGCATAATTAGGATTTTTCTATTGAAATTAAACCTATATATATGTATTACTTATATAATCATGACATTAGTGCATATGTATACGATGATCAATGCTACTATCTTTTAAAGAATAAACCAAAATATCTAAAATTTTTAATAATAGAAATTTTCTAGCATCCTCAATATACTTCTAGTTGAAATTCAAAAATTTAAAATATGAATTAGTGGAGTGTAATCGTGATTGTCTTCATTCCATAGGTTTTTATCTTAGTTTGTTCAATGCTCACCAAAATGCCATCTAGATTAAGTGAAGGCAATCTTGGCCGTCATTGATATTTGCAACCTATATACCTCCGGAAGTTTATTAGTTGTTTAAATTTTACTTTTCAATATCAATATATCTTTCAAAATATAATAGAAATATAATTAAATTCCTCACTTAGTTTAATATTCACTACACCAAATTATTTTAAGTCCGAAACAAAACTGTTCTGGCACAATGAAATATATCAAGGATAACTTCATGAAAAACCTTAATGGTGTACATAAGATTTTTTAATTTCCATCAACATTCAAAAAATTATTGTAGTAATATTTTATGGCTGTTTTTATGAAAGTTATTGTTAGAATGTTGTAGAATTTTCACCAATTTATCATAATGGTCATTGGTTTGTCATAGTAGTTGAGATGTTTTATGAGACCGTGTTATATTTGAACTTGTTCAAAGGTGAGTTAATAGTCAAAATCATTCTTGAAAGATACATCGGTCTTCATTTTGGTCCTTGAAAGACAAAATTAATCGAAATCGTCCCTAAAAGATACACGACTTGGTCACATTAGTCCTTTCGTCAGTTGGATGATGACGTGTCACGTTAAGTGCCACATGGCATGATGATGTGGTGAGTTAATGTCACATGTCACAAGATGATTGGTTGACGTGTCACTTGACATGTAAAAAAGTTATTTATAATTAAAATAGTCCTTGAAAGTTCAGACGTAAGTCATTTTCATCTCTAAAAGTTTTAAAAATTAATCAAATTAGTCCTTATATAATTTTTTTATTTTTTCTTGATAATATTAAATTTGAAATATTTTTTGATACTACTAATTTTAATAGAAATGTAATTGACAAACAAAAAATTAGTAATTGTATCTTTTCTTCTTAAAATTTTTTTTTAATAAAATTATCTCTCCTTTAATTCTTCTTAAAATCTCTCTTATTCTTTTCTATTCTAAAACATTTTTCTTACATTATTACATTTTGCTAGAATATATATATACTCAAAAATAAAATGTATATATTTGTTAACCTAAACAAAGTTATATGCTCAAAATCAAAATTTATGTATGTTAACCTAAACAAAGTTATACCACTATTTTTTTTTACTACATCTTTTTTTTCCATTACGGTATTACTTACGTATAGGATGTAATGGTAGTGATATTAAAAGTCAAAATTCAAGAAGATCCACAAATTTTGCTTCAATTTCAAACTTTACAAAATATTGAAAATTTGTTGTTAATTATTATTATTATTATATATGCTAAACGAATTGCTTCTTAAGTGTACTACATGCAAAGATCATAACTTTTTTTGTGTGTTTCATATATTTGAGATAGATTATATAATTTTTCTTTTAATATCACTACCATTACATCCTATATGTAAGTAATATCGTAATGGAAAAAAAAAGATTTAGTAGAAAAAAATAGTGGTATAACTTTGTTTAGGTTAACATACATAAATTTTGATTTTGAGCATATAACTTTGTTTAGGTTAACAAATACATACATTTCAATTTTGAGTATATATATATATATATATTCAAGCGAAATGTAATAATGTAAGAAAAAGATTTTAGAATAGAAAAGAATAAGAGAGATTTTGAGAAGAATTAAAGGAGAGAGATAATTTTATTGAAAAAAATTTTAAGTAGAAAAGATACAATTACTAATTTTTTGTTTGTCAATTATATTTCTATTAAAATTAGTAGTATCAAAAAATATTTCAAATTTAATATTATCAAGAAAAAAAAAATATATAAGGACTAATTTGATTAATTTTTAAAATTTTAGGAATGAAAATGACTTACGTCTGAACTTTCAAGGACTATTTTTATTATGAATAACTTTTTTACATGTCAAGTGACACGTGGCATTAACCCACCACGTCATCATGTCACGTGGCACTTAACATGACACATCATCATCCAACTGACGGAAGGGCTAACGTGACCAAATCGTGTATCTTTCGGGGACGATATCGATTAATTTTATCTTTCGAAGACCAAATTGGAGATTGAAACATCTTTCAGGGACGATTTTGACTATTAACTCTTCAAAGATTGCGCACTAATGTGGGGAATTTTTTTATCTAAATTAATTAAATATATTATTCACTAAAATGACTCAAAGCAGATGAAACACATATTCTAAGTACTCAGCTATCGGGCTATGATTTAACAAAAACCGAATATATCATGGGTGCACCCAGAGTATGGCACAACTGCAAAGTTGTGTATAAACCGGGTACTCATTATCTGAGATATATGCACAATGAGTTTAATGTCAGTGTGTCCGGGATACATATATTATTGTAACGATTTAACTACAATATTACATACTCGTATTGTTCTATTCGTATTGTTAATTAAATATTCAACTTAAAAAAATGTGCCTTGGGTCACAGTATAAAGTTCTGTGTATCAACAAATATTCTATGCGTTATAGATTTCAATAAGTAATATATTTACTTAATTTAGATAAAAAAAACTTTAATGCTAGAGCATAAGAGCGTCATTGACGATGTGATAATATACCTTGAGAAGATTTTATCGTACAAAAATTTCCAAAAAATAACTTTCCATAGAAACTTTCAATTTACTAAGTATAAGTTCCATGAGTCAGTTGTCCCGTAATAACCTGCCAAATTGTAAGTGTAAAATTACGAATTTTCTAAGTACAAATTCAATAACACTGCTATTTTAATAATATTGCTTATTAATGTGTGACTTAAAACATGGTGAAAGAATGACGGTAGTATTTGGGTCGCTCAAAAGATGATCCTCTACCACTATTGGAGAATTGATAAAAAAAAATGGATAAAAAATTGTCTAACATACTTACTTAGTTTAGCGTAGAAACACCAAAAATTAAGTTCAGTCGATTTCATTATCTAATACCATTGTTTATGTCGGATAGGTTGTGAATGATTACTCTAGGATTCGAGTATATGACATTTTGGATTTGGTAAACAAGAGTACAAACCGAAGTGAAATATGATAAAGGATCTCATAATTACTCCTTGGAATAAAAAGATGCAGTAGTCTGTCATTCAATCTTAGGATCTTATGATTCTAGGCTAAGGATTCGATGGTCCCAGAACGTTTGGACCATTAAATGGTCCCAGAACAAAACATGCTTTTTAAGTTTTTTTAATAACTGCTAAATAGTCTTTTTCTAATTTTAATTACAAACTAACCCCATATATTTTATTTAATCATAAAAACTATTTTTTATTTTATAAATTATTATTTTATCATTAATCTATTATGTTTATTAACAATAAAAAACAAAAACAATAACGAATTAGATCTTCTATTGATCGTAATAAACTTTTTGGCTATTTCAATCGATTAAAAGATTATATTTGATCCGTGACGTTCGTCCAAGGTTGTGAAATCATGCTTCTTTGAAAATCAATCGATTGGATTATCAAAACAATCGATTGAATTTCAGGTTTTCCATAACTCAATCGATTGGACTACAGGTTGTTATCACAAAATAATTGATTGAAAATTGCAGGGTAGCATGGTTTTCGCAAAAATCAATCGATTGGTCATATTACCCAATCGATTGAACGATGACTAAAATGTGTGTTTTTAATAATTCAATCGATTGCTTATACTACCCAATCGATTGAATGCTTCAAAACAACATGAGGTCTCACAATTCAATCAATTGGTTGTGTTGCCCAATCGATTGAAGTCATCAAAACAATATGGATTTGCCGAATTCAATCGATTGATTGTGCTACCCAATCGATTGAAAGCTTCAAAGCAACTTGAGGTCTCACAATTCAATCAATTGGTTGTGTTACCCAATCGATTGAAGTTTGTACATGGCTTCCAATTCAATCGATTGGTATGAGAATTCAATCGATTGGGAAGTGATGTAAATGTATTTTTTTCTGCATTCAATCGATTGGTAATGTAATCCAATTGATTGAAATTTAAAATTCACTATCTATTAAACCCAAACCATGCGTATTCACTCTCTCCCCGTTTTAAAACATCATAACACCATTTCTGCACCTCTCTCCTCTCTCTAAAATCCAGAAAGCTTCTCTCTTCTTCTTCTCCAATCTCACCAACATCCACTCCAAACTACATACATATTATTAATCCTCATCCAAATCCTTACAAAACCCACCAAATCAATATCCCAAAATGGCCAAAACTAAGAACGCCAAAAGAGCTAGGGTTGAGGGAGAAAGCTCTGCTTCCGCCAGACTAGTTGCTTCATCACATTACATGGCAAGGTGGCTACCGTCTCCGAGGACACTGAACAACTTGTGGAGAAGTTCGAGTCAAGGGCAATTGTTCCTCCCAAGTATATAACAGCCGAGTTCATTCATGATAGACATTATAACTTAGTCTGGAATGCTTTGCAAACATAGCACTTGACTGATTTTGTACAAACTAAGGATGATTATTACCCGCACTTGGTTAGGGCTGTTTATAGTACTTTAAATTATGTTGTTCCTGAACCTGATGAAGCGGGTGAGGAGGTAATGCCGCTGATTGAGTTTGATTTAGGGTCACGACATTATAGAGTTACTTTGGAACAATTAGCTGAATAATGGAATTTAGTTTATCATGGGACAAAATTTACTGGAGGTATTGCGGCAGATGAGGAATGGGGTGAATATAATAGATTGGTGGGTTTGCAGAGTCTACAGTATGAGAATCCACATATGGGTGCTAGAGGTAATATAAGTTGCAGTGGTTTGGGTAATGAACAGCGTATACTGATGTATTTATTTTCATACATGTTGATTCCAAGAAAACATAATCATGGAATCTTGTTTAACGAGGATATTCTAGTGCTTTGGGCTATGGTGACTGGAAAGGAAATAAACTAGCCTTATTTTATGGTTCATCATATGCTTGAAATGAAGAAAGAAAAATCAAGTGTTGGTTTAGGACATGCTTGCCAATGGACCAAGATTTTCACCTGGCTTGGAATTGACTTGAGTGAAGAGAAAAGTGTCGTCTTAAGTAATGTAGCCAAGATTGATGACAACACTCTAAGATAAATGGGAAGAGATCCGGATGCCCAAGAACCTCAGAGGAGACCCTGAGGTGCAAGCACAATGCGAGATTTGATGGATGAATTGCGAAGCATGAGAGTATATATGGAGGGGCAATTTGCTGATATAAGGCAGTGTCAAGACAGACAAACTGAAGCTATCAATTGTCAAGGAGAAGCAATTGAGCTTCTATACACTAATCTAGGCATCACAAACCCAAGGGACATCATCCCAAGGCCTGGACCATGAAGAAATTGTTATCTAGAACTCTACATGATCCTATAATCCTCATTGATTCTTGGATGAGAGTTAATGTTAGTGAGTTACAAAAAAATCTAGGATAATTACGTTTCGAGAGCGGCTCTATTTTCAACAATGACAAAATCTAGGTGTTATTTTCACTGTATCATGAAATGTGTCATTTCACTTTTGAGAGTCCTAGGTATTATTGTTCACTGGGTATTTTGACAATTTTAAATGATTTCATCCCTGTAAATCATATTATGAATTTTACTTTGGAATTGATTGTAACTTTCTCACTGGTTCATGAAATCCAACAGAAGCATAAGTTCTTGCAAGTTATTTCCATGGTGAAAGTTTCTTGATGCTGCTACTATTGCAACAGTTGGTGCCAACATGATGCTTAGTGAACACTAAAATTGATATCAAATTCAATCTTTGGACTTTGTTCTGCTGATCATGAAGCATAGCACTGACATTTTTGCTAGTGTTTTATTCTGCCATTTTCATACATGATGGCAAGAATTTCTTGTGCTTTTATTAGGTAGTGCAACTTTTTTAAGCTTATTTTGTTTTTAAAGAAAGTATTATGGCAATCTAACTTTCTTATTATACAAAGAAGCTAAAGTAGCAAAAAACATCTTATCTATGCATGTAAATCTGGGAACTTAATTCACATGTAGAGTTCTTGAATATTCAGTGGGACTTTTGTACATTTTTATAATTCATACGTAGAGTTCTTAAAGGTACTAGATTTGCTTGAATTGTAGGACCTTCTCTATCCTTCGCATGATTTTACTACATAATTTATTTAAACTCTTGGATGATGCATTAAATTTAGCTAAATCTTTTTTAAGTTTATCCTTAAGATGAGTTTAACGTTTTGTATGATGAATTGTGATCTTCACATTTTTGTTTACTAATAATATTTTCATTTTTTAAAATGTCTAACATCTTTTTTGAAGTTGCAAAACTTTTTTCTTTGATAAAGCAAATTATTTGACCATCTTTGTGAATTCTTAAAATAATTCATCATAAGATTCTTGTAACTCATAATAATAGTTAGAAAAATTTGCGGTCTGAGGTTGGCTGAGAGATAAAAGTTTGCAACTTCGTCTTCATCATCTAAGGAAGCTAAAGATGTGTTGGCTTTTTTTTTCAGGAAATCAGGTGCAATCAGTTCTTGAAACCAATCGATTGAAGAATGCTTGCAATAAGGTGTTTGTATGGATTCAATTGATTGTTTTGGTAGTGAAATCAATTGATGTATCCTCAATTGCTGATTCAATCGATTGCTTTGTGAGTGCAATCGATTGAAGTACACTTAATTACTGTTTCAATCGATTATTTTGTTATTGTAATTGAATGAAGTACACTTAATTACTGTTTCAATCGATTAGTTTGTTAATGCAATCGATTGAATTATCCTCAATTACTGATTCAATCGATTGTATTGTTATTGTAATCGATTGAAGTACACTTAATTACTGTTTCAATCGATTATTTTCTAAGTGCAATCGATTGAAATATCCACAATTATTATTTCAATCGATTGGGGGGGGCTTGATTACGTATAGTGCCTATCAACCAGTTTTGAAACTGTTTTTATTTAATTATTAATGATGCGTCTATTATTATTATTATTATTATTATTATTATTATTATTATTATTATTATTATTATTATTATTATTATTATTTGAGTATTTATCTACTTAAAAATAATTATAGATAGGATATAATCATATGAATTAATAAAATTTACTTTGTTAAATTATAAATAAAAATCAAGATAAAATTTGATTTGTATTTGATTTTAACCAAAAGATAAGATATCATAAAAATTTTTAAAATTGTTCACTTAATTTAAAAATTTTAAAAAATATAGAATTAAAATTTGGTTATCTTTTTTGGGTGTATATATATGTGCTCAATCCGACTAATTTTTTATACGTTGACAAATTATTTTAAGTATTTGCCTTTCAAACAAATCTACTTATACAATATATTTCAGTTGATAATAATCATGGATATTCCTCCTAACGAAGATTTAGTCCCCAATGATGCATGTAATACACAGAATATGTCACTGGCTACAGACTGTGATCTTATCACAGTTGATTTTGGTGATCAAATTGGAACTACAATTCTTAGTGCTAAGGTAAGACGTAATCGGTTTTTAATTTTTAGTAGAATGTATTATGAGTAATATAATCTTTTATGTTTTCTTTCTACAGAATGACCTAGTTATCAATGACGATGTTATTCAAAGCAAGGATCTAAATAAAAGTGAAGAATTGTCTAGTGAAGTGGAAGAGGTCCTCCTTAGCATGGAGGTAATTTAATTTGACAACCAGTAATGCAATTTATATTATGTCATACAATTTATATAGTATAAACATTTTTTATCACTCTTTTTGTATTTTTACATTTAAATAAAATTATTTTACCTAAACTGTTTGTAGTCAATGAGAGTTGTAAACATGGCTCAGGACGAAAAAATTGATAAAATCCTTGAATCTATAAACTGCATTGAGACAATGATTTCGAGACTCCGACCAAGCTTTCTGTACAAAAGACATGTCCATTCTCAAATAGATTGAAGGCTAAGAGTTCGGATATTGATATTCATACTACTATATCAGACGATGAAGATGATCTTATTGAACTGGACAAGAGGTCTTTCACTCAAGATGATGCGTTCAACATCGAGATCAATATGGACAAACCAACATCCCCAACTATAAGAGCCGCAACAAAAAAGAAAAATATATCAAAGGTATATGCATGTGTAGTAAAATTCAATAACTCATATTTTTTACTAGTATAATCCTAACATGATAATAAGAATTTATTGAACCTGTTTTTTTTTCTTAGGGTAAGACTATTATGGGGACACAGAAAAAATTACCGTTCACTCCCCCAGGCAGAATTAGAAAGCCAAAGATTGAGCCCAAATCATTCAATAAATCCAAGGCGTCTTATACATTGAGCCAACCCACAAAAGACTATAGAAGACCTGTTTATTTCTTTTCCATTACCAACATAATTACCACTTAGACACCAATCTTTAATTATCTAGTTTGTTATTAGTACTGCTAATTAACCATCTAGTTGTGTATTGCTAATACTTTTGTGTTAAACTTTGTAGTGAATGCAGTGTAAATTTATGCCAACTCTAACTATGCGTCTTTTGGAATATCAGATAAAGGCCTGTGCATATGCATTTTCTGCCTCGCTGGATCCATCATAAGTTAATTTGATATTATCTGTGTTGTCGATGAATGAGAACCAATCTAATGTGTTTTGGGTTTTAATTGATACCGTGAAGAACTTGTGGTAACAGATACAATCAGAACAACTATATCAGACTTTGAACATTTCATACCTGACAGACCCATTACTGAAAAGGTACACAAATAATCGATTAATTAATTTACAATTGATTTTTTGCACAATCTAGTAATATATATTTGGATTATGGTTCAGATTCTTGAATTAGCGGCATTGAGATGCACTGATGAACAATCTGATGTAAGTTTCAAGACAACATGGCAACTTCCACCGAGATTTGTGGTATGTTATATAACCCCTAACAAGATAATTTTACTAATTATAAGTTATAACTGTAATGCTGATATAGAACCATGCTTTATCATGTACTAACAGTAATATTGGTTTGCATTAATGAATTAGGTGGATGTCTTCAGCAAGATAAATTTAAAGAAGAAGATGGAACACTATATTTATAAATTTATGCAACCTACTACTGATTTAAAATTTATAAGAATTTTTTCTGGACATTCTTTGTTGAATATAGTTTTTCATCATTAATATTCATAACTCACGGACAAATTGTATGGTCTAGATATATGTTCCTATTCAAGAGGGTGACCACTGGTATCCAATGGTAATCTCGGTTGGCGATTGCACAATCTATCACTTGGACACCCATTTTAATGACGACAGAATTCAATATCGTGAACGTGTTATCAATACACTAGTAAGGCCAAGAAAAAACCTTTATAAGCTTATTTGATGATATTTTGTTTATATTATTTAACTAGTTATTTGAAATCAGGCAAACGTACTGGAGCAAGTCATCAAGTCAAAATTTTACAAGGATGATGTCATTCAAGAGTATAATAAAGAATTTTAGGACTACAAAATTAAAAGGCCAGAAGATATACCTCAATGTAGTTCAAGTTGGAACTCTGCAACTTGGGTGATGAAGTGGATGGATATGACTTTTGAGTTTAAACCAAATGGTAACAATAAGGTGAGCATTTATAAAACAACTCTCTAATATTTAATCCCTATTTTTTTGTACTAATTTATAATAAATAAATTGCAGCTTGAGGATCACGATATTTGCATGATAATCGCTATGCATTTACTCCGGGGTCGGATCAACCAGAAGAAGTCACAATTTATAGCGTCGGCCAATGAGTTTTGGAATATGCACACAAAATATGAGATGTAAAGATAATAGTAGTAATCTAGATAATTTATAATACTTTGGTTATTGCCTATTTATTTGTTATGTTTGGTGGATGTACTTCTTTAGTTATTTTTCAATGACTTCTTAAATAGAAATTTATTTCTTCGTGGCTTTTAAAATTTTTCTCTATTTCTATGCACTATAGAGATATTTTAGTTTAAAAAACTCATATTTTTATGATAAAGTAATGTCATTTTCATTTATTATTTCAGCAACAATGCCATATAAATATTATGTCTTGTGAATTATATTTTATTTTATATAATTAATTTATGTAAAAAATATTCCAGAACTTTTTATTTGTTTGCATTCTATTTTGTTCTTTTCATTTGTTCAAGATTTGACCTCTCTGTTGAATCTTGACTAGAAAAAAAAAACACCAAGCAATATATATCACGGCATTTTAATATTCTGTTCATATATTGCTAAGACATATGTGAAGTATATATGTTACAAATTTTTAATCAATTCTTCCTAGAGTAATAATGGAAGCCCCCTTTCAATCCTCCATTAGAGCGATAGGACTTTTAGACTTATCATCTACAAATTTTACAGTTTTCTCAGCCACACGATCCATTATTTCTTCATTGTAAAGCTCTAATAACGTTACTTTCACGTTGTGCTCTGCGTTCTCAGCCTCCAATATATCGAGGGGTAGCTCCTAATCCACCAGTAGGACGAGGTGCTTGACCAGGCTGACCGGGCCTTGGTGCATCATCCTTTAAAATGAGAAACAAATACAATCATCAAAAAACCAGTAAATGGTACATAAAAGACATATAAAATTAATTAACCATCACTTACAATTCCTAGGCACAAAAGTCACAAGTCTATTCCAAAAGAGAGAACGCATAACCACTTACCCTAAAGAAGACTAAAAGTTTGGAGTCCCATTCATTTATGCAGTCAATCACATTCACATGCTCAAGTGAATAAGCTCAAGAAGACAATGTTATAAGAATGCAAAATTGACATCACAGGTCTAAGATCTGAATATAGCTAAAACTAAAAGACAGACGAGACGCAATTTTTAGTGGATTAGGATCAGCCTCAATTCTTTCCATTAATATCAATTTCTAGATATGCAATTGCAAGATCTAGAACTATGATTTGCGTAAATTATAATTTGAAGAAATGAGATTTCTTCAAATGAATATGAAAGAGTAGCACTCCGGTCTCTATAACCGTTCTATGTATGAAAAGAGGAGATTAGTATCAGCCTCAATTATTTCCATTAATATCAAGTTCCAACTAGTTATCCAAGCACTGTAATACTCCACAGTTTATGAACAAAATGTGTATCAACATAGCTAAAGATAATCCAAAACAATTTGCGCTCATTAGAATCAATAAGCAACAGATCGTGGAAAAGTTAAAAGAATGGCAAAACAAGCATACTCTACGCCTAGCAAAGCGCTGTGGCGGCTCGCGGTTCTTCCTATCGGTGCGAGAACGCACCCTCACGACATGAGAGTGGATGGCACAGGAAACACAATACTGCATCTTCACGTACAACTTCGGAAGAGTGTATTCTATAACCAACAAACCATAACAATAGAAATACATAAATTCAAAATAATTCAGCAACAAAAGAACATAAATCTTGATAAACAGAGATAGATAGATTATGTGAAAGATTGCTCAACAATGTTCCTCACAAGGAACTGCTTGATTGATTCGTCCTGTGAATTTCATTAAAGAAAAAAATTAACCTAAGAGGAGTGAGAAACAAATATGAATGGAGAAAGAAGGAGAGTACCTTAGGGCAGCACTTGCCGCAGTTGGAACAGCGGATGAATTTGACGTGGCCGCGACCATGCTTGTTTCTTCTGCCATTTCTGCGCTTGAAAGTCTGAAAAAGAAGAAGAACGAAAGGGAGAAATTGAGGGATTAAGCAAAGAAGAAATAGTACACAAACAAAGCATTAACAATGGAAGAAAATATTATTAAACAACAAGTTTATTTTTAACATGTTGAATTACCCAAAAATCGTAGTTCACAGTTCATAGTTCACATTTCATGAAACTTCAAAGTAACCTTCGAACAGGCTTGAACAGAACTGAACTAACATTAATTATATAAAATTATTCAATTAATCATCCTTCAACAATTAATCAATATTTCAACAATTATTATTACAAAAATCAAAATTCAGACCTAAGGTTAGAAGCTGGATATCTAGAAAAATGCAGAGCTGACGGGGACAGGGACAGTGGTTGGCAAGAGGTGGCTGAAGGTGTAGCAAGGTTGAACAGAGATGGCGCCGGCGGTACCTAACTCAGCAACGGAAAGTGGTGCTGGCAGTGGCTGCGATTTTTGGGGGCTGACTTGGCGATGGAGCGTGGCTGCGAGACAGTGGTGGTGGCTCGACGGGGGGGCTAGACGGAAGTTGCACCGGAGGCTCGAGGTGGAGACTGGAGACGTTAGAACTGAAAGAGAGAGGTGAAAGTGGACTCTGGAGGATCGAGATGAGAGGTGTGAGTGGGTCTGTGTGAGACTAGGGTTCATTCCCCTTTCTTCAGCATGCAAAACGCAGCGTAAAGCTAGCTAATTTCAAAAACCGACCGGGTCACGGTTCGGTTAGACCAACCGGTTCTTAGCCGGTTCGATGGTTCAACTCCGGTTTTTAAATTTGTCGGCTTTGCTGTCTGTCTGAACCGTATTTATTAACGGTTTATGGTTCGACCGGTCAGTCTGGCTTATTCGAACCAGTTTTCATGACATTGCTTTTTTTTTTCCAGCCCATTAAACGACGCTGTTGGTGGGGTAGTTTAAACCGGAAACCCACTAAAAAACCGTCTAGTTTTTTACCGGTTTACCAGTTAAACGCCAGTTCAACTCTGGTTTTTTTTACCCTTTTTCGCTAACCCATATTTATTTGACAATTATTTCATCTAAAAAGCGTAAGCACGACTATTGGAAGAATATATAAAATTTCATTAATATAGTGAGAAAAATAAATAAATACAAATATGAAACTGATTCTCTATGGAAAAATATTAAGTTTATGGAGGTTGCTAATTGTCACTATCTAACTCAGCCGTCGGTTCGGTATACATGTTGCCATCATCCGAACCATTAGCTTCATCTTCTATAACGTTGTTGTCAATGTCCTTTTGCCAAGGACATGTTGTCTTCTTATGTCTTTCCATTTGACAAACACTACAACGTTGCTGCTTCTTCTTAGATGGTTGTTCTGAGCCTATATTGGTTTGATGCACATACGGATTACTACTTTTAGCTACACCTGACTGAGGTTGATTAGTGCCTTCGTCTGCAGCCTTGTAAGATGAGTACAATCCCATAATTATGTCACGTGTCTCTTCATATCTCTCTGGTACTTTAGCAGCAACAGCAGCCAATTATTTAGAAAATTCTATCAAGGCACTTTGATGACTAATAACAACAGCATCCCTGGTGAACCCACTTGGATCATTGAGTGCTGATTTCACCTTTTTTGTCAATCTATCCAATACCAATGACTGGGAAATCTCACAAATGTCTCTGTCAACTAGAACTTTCACATTATGTTCGTAGGGAATTCCAAATGACTCCATTCTTAAACAGGTACACATGAAGATCATTTCTTCTTGACGAAATTCAACGGTCCACAAAAATTTGGGCCTCCCATGCTTACACACAATGTACTTTATGCAATCATCGTTATTCTCTATGTTTAGCACCCACATTGATCCAGCTCTAGAGAGAAATGGCCGAAACAATAGAAATATCTCATGAGTGTATAACTTAGCAGCAAATCTCTCTAGCAGCTCTATACAAGTCTGCATGACGGGCACCCCACGTGTAGATTCATAATCAGCATTAAATTCTTTAAAGCGCAAGTGTGCAACACACCTTTGAAAATGCTCTACAAAACTTGTCAAATCATACCGCGACCCCACATACCTTGCCACAACTGAGTGTAAACCTTCACATCTTGAGGTAGTTCTAAACCCAGCAAAGAATTTTCCTCTTATATATGCAGTAACCCACATATGCTTCTCTTCATACATGTTGTTCACCCACGACTTATCCTCAAGGCCAAATTCTTCAATAAGTTGAACCCACTTACGCTTAAACACGGGAATCTCGTAATCTTCCAACATGATTTTTCTGAATTTAGATGTAAACGATGGATTTCCAACATTGCTAGTTGCATTTCAAATAAGGTGCCAAGCGCATAATCTATGTCTGACTTCAGGAAATACATCTCTTACTGCATTCCTAATCGCCATGGCCCCATCAGTTATTATTGAGGTCGGGGTCTTACCCTTCATTGCAAACATGAGCTGACGCAGGAGCCAAATATATGTATCAGTAGTTTTGTCCATAATTAACGCAGCATCAAAAACAATTGTTTGGTTGTGGTGGTTAACCCTGCTGAATATGACTAATGGACAACTATACTTGTTCTTCTTGTATGTAGCATCAAAAGCAATAACATCCCTGAAGGGTTGGTAGTCTAGTTGGCTAATCCCATCAGACCAGAACAAGTTACGTAATAAACCTCTTGAATCAATGCCTTGAAATATAATTGCGGATCCTTCAACCGCATATCCTCCAACTTCTTCAACACTCGTGCTGCATCACCAGGAATTTGACGCCTTTGCCGAGCAATCTCATTGTACATATCTCTGGGACCATAGCCAACAAATTCATACCCGCCTGCTTGACTAGCTAGAAGACGAAATATCTGTGAAGTACTAATCCCGGACTTTAGCATGTTCATCATTTGCATAATATCTGCCTCTGACATTTTTCTGTGGGTAGGCAACATAGCACTGAATTGTGTATCCAATAGATCATGGTTGTGTTCGTCAGAGAAATAAAAGATATGCCACCTTCCAGTTTCTGGTACAAATTTAACATCCATTCGGGCTTCACACCCAGTTCTTGTTTTCAATCTAGGCTCTTTCTTCCTTTTTTCCATCGTGTAATATTTCTCCTCCCTGAATCCTTGCCTATAACATACAAATTTTTGTTTGTAAATCTCGCCAATACTATTCTTAAAGGTCTTGCTCTTTCTTGCACTAAAGCCCTTCGACTTTGAGTACTTCAGATAAAAATCAAATGCAAGCTGCAAAGTAGAAAAGTGATCTTTACCAATTTCTTCCGCAAAATTTTCACTAAAATTCAAAGTTGTAATGTCTTGCACGGAGTCAACCGCATAAGCAGCTTCAAGGATATCTTCTGACCGATCAGCTTCAGAAAAATATGCTCCCTCAGTAAATTCATCTCCGAAATCTTGTTCGAATTCATTATGTTCATCCATCATATTCTGGTCACAAACTAGCTCTTCTTGTTGGTTATTATCATCGTCCTCCTGGTATTGCTCATTCATCTCAGTGTCCATAAACATACCTAACATCTTAAAAATATCCAATGAAAAAAAAATCAGTACACTCTGTCTTATAACATTACAAAAAATAAATAGATTCTAATATTGCTAGCAGGGACGGATCCAAAGATTTTAATATAGAGGTGCCAATTTTTAAATAATTTTTTTAATCTATAAAAATAATTAACATATAGTTATTGGAGTTAGTTTTTTAACAGATTTATTAAGATACATATAATTATAATTTTTTTTCTACAATTTTATTTTTAATATGATAATTACATAAAGAAAATATAACAATATCAATAGTACATTATAAAATTATAAAATACCAATAATTTATAGCGTGTTTAGCTAAAAATTATCACATATCTTATTAATTAAAATTCATTCTTTCAAAAATTTTTAAAAATTTGAAAATAAATTATAAATTATTAATTATTTGAAAGACACAGTACCCTTATAGAATACAAGATATAAGATATTTTTATAAAATTTTTCTTTTAACAACGTGAATTTAGAAGAAAAATTAATATTTTTTACAAGAAAATAATATCTAAAGTACATAATGTGATTACCAAAATATAAGTATGTAAGTTATTATTAATATAAAAATATGAATGTTAAATATATTAATATAAAAAAACAAATGATTTTTTTAAAATAAATATAGAAATTATTATATAAAAACTAAATTGAAAGGTACAAAGACTTGAGAGTATGATATTAAATTAGTTAGGTAAAAAATATTAGTGAATTAAACAATTAAGACATAGATCTATTACATAGTGAAAAATAATACATATAAAACTATTAAATTACATAATATTTTTTTATTTTTTAAACACAAATATTATATATAAGTATAGTTTCTTAAAATTTTGGGGGTCCAGGCCACTACTCGATGAATAATAAGATAATAATTTATAAAAACGATAACAAAATTGAAATAGGCGTAGTACACACTTCAATCGATTGGGTAGCACAACCAATTGATTGAATTTGGCAAATCCATATTGTTTTGGTGAATTCAATCAATTGGGTAACACAACCAATCGATTGAATTGTGAGACCTCAGGTTGTTTTGAAGCATTCAATCGATTGGGTAGTGTTACGGACTGCCACAGTCCAAGCCCGCTCACCCGACGGGTCGGACCACCGCCTCCGACCCAAACCCCTAACCAGCCTCCACGATAGAGGCAGCCCAACGGGTCGGTCCCCCGCCCGACCCAAAACATGCGTGACTTGCCACAAAGCAGCTCAAGTCACCACGCCTAGCAACCGGTCGGGTCGGTACCTTCGAGACCCCGACCCGGAAGACTGGAACGTCCTGCTCTTCTCCACGTGGATTAGGGCAGCTCATGGAAACTTCCTGGCCAGTGGGCTAGGTCACCTATGGGCCCACCAAGCACAGTATATAAGGGAAGAGGCCAGCTCTTCCCCCAAGGTATGTGATATCTTACCCAATTCGGCTATCACTTCGTACGGACGCTGACTTGATCGTCGGAGTATCCTTGCAGATAGAACCCCTCCCCCCCCCCCCCGTGTCCACGCCGTCTCCGTCATCAACCAACTTCCGGCTAGCATCTCAACACCCGTTCCAAGTCCACTCAAGGCCTCACCTACTTATTCTCTCCGTACCATCTGACCCATCGAGTGCCCAAGGTACCCTAAGGCAACGAACATTGGCGCCGTCTATAGGGATCCTAAAGCAGACATGGAGCAGTTCCCCACGTCAGAGGAACTTTGTGAAGGAGGAGGGGTTCGCCTAAGCAGGGCGAGTTCGACAGCCCGCACCAGTGAACAACCGCGACCCTCCGCTCAGCTAAACCAGCCAATCTACACCAAGACCCCTAAAAGACGGTCCTTCGGAGGGACGGGAGCCGACACCGCTAAGATTATGCTGGAGCTTAGACACAGAGTGCAAAACCTCGAAAGGGAGCTAGCAACGAGGAGGCGATCCCACGGGGATGTCAGCCAATCCCGCACCCGCTTCCCCTCCCGGAGAAGCGACCTCCTGACCTACCCGAGGTAGATCCGAAAGCCGCGGGGAGTCCCAAAAGGAAAAAGCCAGGAAATGGTTGCAACCCATCATCATGGGAGCCACTCCCTTCCACCCCTCGATCCTCAAGGTCTGGCTTTCGAGAAATTTCGACAAGCTAACGGACATGAGGTACGACGGGACTAAGGACCCCCAGGAACACCTCACGGCATTGAAGCAAGAATGAATTTGGAGGGGGTAGGCGACGCCATCAGGTGCCGAGCATTCCCGGTGACACTGGTTGGCCCAGTAATCCGATGGTTTAACGCACTCCCACAGGGATCCATCACGACCTTCACAAACATCTGTCAAAGCTTCCTAGCTCGATTCACCACACGCATAGCCAAGGCAAAACACTCGATCAACTTGCTGGGGGTTACCCAAAAGCCCGGAGAGCTGACCAGAAAGTTCCTGGACAAATTCAACGATGACTGCTTGGAAATCGATGGCCTCACCAACTTAGTAGCCAGTCTCTGCCTGACGAACGGCTTGCTAAACAAGGACTTCAGAAAGCACCTCACCACCAAGCTTGTCTGGACAATGCAAGAAATTCAAAGCGTGGCTAAAGAATACATCAACGACGAGGAGGTTAGCCAAGTCGTGGCGGCCAATAAACGGCAGCCCTCGAACCCCTCGGCACGGCAGGCCCCCAAGTTGACAGATACAGGGAAGCTCCCAGGGACGGAACCTCGACAAAACAACCAAAACAACTCCCATGAGTAGGGAGGTTCACAAACTACACGAAACTCACGGCGCCCATAGTGGAAGTCTACCAGCAGATCACGGACAAGGGAATGATGTCCAGACCCAGACCATTGAAAGAAAGAACAGGGGAAACAAAAGTCTTTATTGTGATTACCATAAAGGGTTCAGTCACAAAACCCAGGATTGCTTCGATCTCAAAGACGCTTTAGAGCAAGCCATCAGGGAAGGAAAGTTGAGTGAGCTCTCCCGACTCATCCGAGAACCGAGAAGACGAGAGTGAGAACGCTCCAAAGAAGACTACAGCCGGACTGTCAAGCCAAGTGATGAGCGGATATTTTATACGCTTTTTGGGGTTAATTTCATATAGATTTTAGTATGTTTTAGTTGGTTTTTAGTTTATTTTCATTAGTTTCTAGGCAAAATCCACATTTCTAGACTTTACTATGAGTTTGTGTGTTTTTCTGTAATTTCAGGTATTTTCTGGCTGAAATTGAGGGAGCTGAGCAAAAATCTGAATCAGGCTGAAAAAGGACTGCTGATGTTGTTGGATTCTGACCTCTCTGCACTCGGAATGGAATTTCTAGAGCTACAGAAGTCCAAATGGCGCGTTTCCAATTGAGTTGGAAAGTAGACATCCAGTGCTTTCCAGAAATATATAATAGTTCATACTTTACTCAAGGATAGATGACGTAAACTGGCGTTCAACGCCAGCTCTCTACCCAATTCTGGCGTCCAGCGCCAGAAACAAGTTGCAAGTTGGAGTTTAACGCCAGAAAAGGATCCAAAGCTGGCGTTGAACGCCCAAAACAGCCCTATGCATGTGATAAGCTTTGGTCTTAGCCCCAGCACACATCAAGTGGGCCCCAGAAGTGGATTTCTGCACTATCTATCATAGTTTACTCATTTTCTATAAACCTAGGTTACTAGTTTAGTATTTAAACAACTTTTAGAGATTTATTTTGGATCTCATGACATTTTAAATCTAAACTTTGTACCTTTTGACGGCATGAGTCTCTAAACTCCATTGTTGGGGGTGAGGAGCTCTGCTGTGCCTCGATGAGTTAATGCCAGTATTTCTGTTTTCTATTCAATCATGTTTGTTCCTATCTAAGATATTCATTTGCGCCTTATTATGATGAATGTGATGATCCGTGACACTCATCACCATTCTCAACCTATGAACGTGTGCCTGACAACCACCTCCATTCTACATTAGATTGAATGAGTATCTCTTAGATTCCTTAATTGGAATCTCCGTGGTATAAGCTAGAATCCATTGGCAGCATCCTTGAGAATCCGGAAAGTCTAAACCTTGTCTGTGGTATTCCTAGTAGGATTCTGGGATTGGATGACTGTGACGAGCTTCAAACTCGTGAGTGCTGGGCGTAGTGACAGACGCAAAAGGATAGTAAATCCTATTCCGGTATGATCGAGAACCTACAGATGATTAGCCGTGCGGTGACAGCGCATATGGACCATTTTCACTGAAAAGAAGGATGGTAGCCATTGACAACGGTGATCCTCCAACACACTGCTTGCCATAGGAGGGATGTGCGTGCGCGAAGAAGAAGATAGAGGGAAAGCAGAGATTCAAAAGGCAAAGCATCTCCAAAACTCCAACATATTCTCATTTACTGCATAACAAGTAACCTTTAATTCATGCCCTCTTGTTCATTTGCAAGTCAATTGATAGCCACTAATTAATATCCTGACTAAGAGTTGCAAGATAACCATAGCTTGCTTCAGGCCAACAATCTCCGTGGGATCGACCCTTACTCACGTAAGGTATTACTTGGACGACCCAGTGCACTTGCTGGTTAGTTGTGCGGAATTACATAGTGTGAAGTAATTTTTGTGCACCAAGTTTTTGGCGCCGTTGCCGGGGATTGTTCGTGTTTGGATAACTAACGGTTTATTTTGTTGCTTAGATTAGGAAAAATTTCCCTTTTTAGTTTAGAGTCTCTTATTATTGTCGTGTTAAAATTTTAGAATTCTTATTTTCTTTTTTTTAAAATCTTTTTCAAAAATAATTTTTCTATTAAATCATGTGCCAAACTTTAAGTTTGGTGTTTTCTTGTTGATTTTTCTGTGTTTTTCGAAAATTTTAGTTTGGTTTTCTAAAAATTTTAAGTTTGGTGTTCTTCCTTCATGTTCTTGTGTTCTTGTAAGTTTTCAAAGTGTTCTTGAGTTTTCCTTGTGTCTTGATCTTAAAATTTTTAAGTTTGGTGTTCCTTGGTGTTTTCCCTCCAAAATTTTCGAAAACTAGGAGCATTAGATCTAAAAATTTTAAATATTGTGCTATTTTATTGTTTTTCTCTTTCCTCACTAAATTCAAAAATATCTTTTCTCTCTATTTTTAAAACAAATGTTTGAAAATTATTTTTAAAAAATTCAGATTTTTTTTTCAAAATTTAAAATCTTTTCCAAATTATATCTTTTTCAAAACTTCCTAACCACTTTCTCTCTCCTTAATTTTTTCGAAAATATTCACCTATTTTTATTTACTTTATTTTAATTTATTTATTTTCTAAATAATTAAATAAATAAATAAATAAATAAAAATAAATATTTTTTTTATCATCTCCCTTTCTCCATCATGGATCTAAGTGGAAATGAACAGTCCAGGAGGACTCTGGGGTCATATGCTAACCCCTCTACTGCTTCATATGGGAGTAGTATCTGCATACCCTCCATTGGAGTTAGTAGCTTTGAGTTAAATTCTCAGCTCATTATCATGGTGCAGCAAAGCTGCCAGTATTCCGATCTTCCACAGGAAGAACCTACAGAGTTTCTGGCACAATTTTTACAAATTGCTGACACAGTACATGATAAGGAAATAGATCAGGATGTCTACAGACTATTACTTTTCCACTTGCTGTAAAAGATCAAGCTAAGAGGTGGTTAAATAACCAACCTAAGGCCAGCATAAGGACATGGAAACAGCTGACAGAAAAATTCCTGAATCAATACTTTCCCCCAAAACGGATGACACAGCTAAGGCTGGACATCCAAGGCCTTAAACAAGGAGATAATGAATCTCTTTATGATGCTTGGGAGAGATACAGAGAGATGCTACGAAAATGCCCCTCTGAAATGTTTTCAGAGTGGGTTCAGTTAGACATCTTCTATTATGGGCTTGCAGAAGGAGCTCAGATGTCTCTAGATTACTCAGCTGGTGGATCTATCCACATGAGAAAGACAATTGAAGAGGCTCAAGAGATCATTGATACAGTTGCCAGGAATCAGCATCTGTACCTAAGTAGTGACCCTTCCATGAAAGAAGAGGTTAAAACAGTAACCGCTGAACTCAGCCCTGTAAAACAAGCTGCTGAATTCAATCAGCAATTGGACTTTCTAACAAATCAGTTAGCTGAATTCAAGGATAAACTACAAGAGACAAGGATGGCTAATATAAATATGGAAGAACAATTGAAGCAAACAAAGCAGCAGCTGTCAAGACAAATAACAGAAGAATGCCAAGCAGTTCAATTAAGAAGTGGGAAAACATTAAATACCCCACCTCAAGGCAGCAAAGAGCTAAGGAATGAGCAAACCACCCAAAATTCACCTGAGGACAGTAAGAGCCCAGGGAAAAGTAATTCTGGCGCTAAAACGCCAGAAATCTGGTGGAAGGCTGGCGCTGAATGCCCAGACCATGCCCAAGACTGGCGTTCAACGCCAGTAACAAGCAAGGACTGGCGTTCAACGCCAGAAACAAGCAAGGATCTGGCGTTGAACGCCCAAAATGGGCACAGTTCTGGCGTTCAGACGCCAGGAACAGACAAGGAGTTGGCGTCTAACGTCACTCCAGCTTCTAACTCTGGCACTCAATTGCCAGTGAGGGATCAGACACACACAAGTGCTTATGACAACCCCTCTAAAAAGGCTTCTTCAACCACTTCTGTAGGCAATAAACCTACAGCAACTAAGGTTGAGGAATATAAAGCCAAGATACCTTATCCTCAAAAACTCCGGAAAGAGGAGCAGGATAAGCAATTTGCTCGCTTTGCAGATTATCTCAGGACTCTTGAAATAAAGGTTCCATTTGCAGAGGCACTTGAGCAAATACCTTCTTATGCCAAGTTCATGAAAGAGATCTTGAGTCATAAAAAGGATTGGAGAGAAACAGAAAGAGTTCTTCTCACTGAAGAATGCAGTGCAGTCATTTTAAAAAGCTTTCCTGAAAAGCTTAAAGACCCTGGGAGTTTTCTGATACCATGCATATTAGAAGGTAATTGCACCAAGACAGCTTTATGCGATCTTGGGGCAAGCATCAACCTAATACCTGCATCCACTATCAGAAAGCTTGGCTTAACTGAAGAAGTTAAACCAACCCGGATATGTCTCCAACTTGCTGATGGCTCCATTAAATACCCATCAGGCGTGATTGAAGACATGATTGTCAGAGTTGGGCCATTCGCCTTTCCCACTGACTTTGTAGTGCTGGAAATGGAGGAGCACAAGAGTGCTACTCTCATTCTAGGAAGACCCTTCCTAGCAATTGGACGAACTCTCATTGATGTCCAACAGGGGGAAATAACCCTGAGAGTCAATGATGATGAGTTTAAGTTGAATGCTGTCAAAGCCATGCAGCATCTAGACACATCAAAAGACTGCATGAAAGTTGATCTTATTGACTCTTTGGTAGAAGAGATCAAGATGGCTGAGAGTCCCGAATCAAAGTTGGAAGACATCTTTAAAGATGTTCAGCTTGATTTGGAGGATTCAAAGGAGATGGAAGAGCCTCTAAAATTTCCTCTGGAAAGGAAAAACCTCCTAAACCCGAGCTCAAACCATTACCACCATCCCTGAAATATGTATTTCTGGGAGAAGGTGACACTTTTCCAGTGATCATAAGCTCTGCTCTAAATCCACAGGAAGAGGAAGCACTTATTCAAGTGCTAAGGACACACAAGACAGCTCTTGGGTGGTCCATAGGTGACCTTAAGGGCATAAGCTCAGCTAGATGCATGCACAAAATCTTATTGGAGGATAATGCTAAACCAGTGATTCAACCACAAAGGCGGCTAAATCCAGCCATGAAGGAAGTGGTGCAGAAAGAGGTCACCAAATTACTAGAGGCTGGGATTATTTATCCTATTTCTGACAGCCCCTGGGTGAGCCCTGTCCAAGTTGTCCCCAAAAAGAGAGGCATGACAGTGGTTCATAATGAAAAGAATGAACTGGTTCCTACAAGAACAATTACAGGGTGGCGCATGTGTATTGACTACAGAAGGCTCAATACAGCCACCAGAAAGGATCATTTTCCTTTACCATTCATAGACCAGATGCTAGAAAGACTGGTAGGTCATGATTATTACTGCTTTTTGGATGGCTACTCAGGCTATAACCAGATTGCAGTAGATCCCCAGGATCAAGAGAAAACAGCATTCACATGTCCATTTGGAGTGTTTGCTTATAGAAGGATGCCATTTGGGCTGTGTAATGCGCCTGCAACCTTCCAGAGATGCATGCTCTCTATTTGCTCTGATATGGTGGAAAAATTTCTGGAAGTCTTCATGGATGACTTATCAGTATATGGAGACTCATTCAGCTCCTGTCTTGATCACCTGAAACTTGTTCTGAAGAGATGCCAAGAGACCAACCTAGTTTTAAACTGGGAAAAATGTCACTTCATGGTGACTGAAGGGATTGTCCTTGGGCATAAAATCTCAAACAAGGGAATAGAGGTGGATCAAGCAAAAATAGAGGTAATTGAAAAATTACCACCACCTGCCAATGTTAAGGCAATCAGAAGCTTTCTGGGGCATGTAGGATTCTATAGGAGGTTTATAAAGGATTTTTCAAAAATCGCAAAACCTCTAAGCAATCTGCTAGCTGCTGACACGCCATTTGTGTTTGACACAGAGTGTCTGCAGGCGTTTGAAACGCTGAAAGCCAAGTTGGTCACAGCACCAGTTATTTCTGTACCAGACTGGACATTACCATTTGAGCTAATGTGTGATGCCAGTGATCACGCCATTGGTGCAGTGCTGGGGCAGAGGCATGACAAGCTTCTGCACGTCATTTATTATGCTAGCTGCATTTTAAATTATGCCCAGAAAAATTACACAACCACAGAAAAAGAATTGCTTGCAGTGGTTTATGCCATTGACAAGTTCAGATCATACTTAGTAGGATCAAAAGTGATTGTGTATACTGACCATGCTGCTCTTAAATATCTACTCACAAAGCAGGATTCAAAATCCAGGCTCATCAGATGGGTGTTGCTTCTGCAAGAGTTTGATATAGAAATAAGAGACAGAAAAGGGACAGAGAACCAAGTGGCTGATCATCTGTCCCGGATAGAGCCAGTAGAAGGGACGCCCCTCCCCTCTCTTGAGATCTCTGAGACTTTTCCGGATGAGCATTTATTTGCCATTTAGGAAACACCATGGTTTGCCGATATTGCAAACTATAAAGCTGCAAGGTTCATACCCAAGGAGTACAACAGGCAACAAAAGAAGAAATTAATTACTGATGCAAAGTACTACTTGTGGGATGAACCCTATCTCTTTAAGAGATGTGCAGACGGAATAATCCGTAGGTGTGTGCCTAGAGAAGAAGCACAGAGGATCCTATGGCATTGCCATGGATCTCAATATGGAGGCCATTTCGGAGGTGAGCGAACAGCCACCAAGGTTCTCCAATGTAGCTTCTATTGGCCCACACTCTTTAGAGATTCCCGAGAATTTTTACGTAACTGTGACAGTTGCCAAAGAGCTGGTAATCTGCCTCATGGTTATGCCATGCCTCAACAAGGAATCTTGGAGATTGAGTTGTTTGACGTATGGGGAATTAACTTCATGGGACCTTTCCCACCATCATACTCAAACACTTATATTCTGGTGGCAGTTGACTATGTATCAAAATGGGTTGAGGCCATTGCCACACCCACCAATGATACTAAAACAGTGCTGAAGTTCCTCCAGAAACATATCTTTAGCAGGTTTGGTGTCCCTAGAGTACTAATCAGTGATGGGGGCACTCACTTCTGCAACAAACAGCTTTACTCTGCCATGGTCCGGTATGGGATTCGCCACAAGGTGGCGACTCCATATCATCCACAGACTAATGGACAAGCTGAAGTCTCTAACAGAGAGCTAAAAAGAATCCTAGAACGGACTGTAAGTACCCGTAGAAAGGATTGGGCAAGAAGCTTGGATGATGCTCTGTGGGCATATAGAACAGCATTCAAGACTCCTATAGGGACCTCTCCATACCAACTTGTGTATGGTAAGGCATGTCACCTGCCCGTGGAACTGGAACATAAAGCTTACTGGGCAACCAGATTCCTAAACTTTGATGCCAAATTAGCTGGAGAAAAAAGATTGCTCCAGCTAAATGAACTAGAGGAATTCAGATGCACTGCTTTCGAAAATGCCAAGCTTTATAAAGAAAAATAAAAAAAAATGGCATGACAGGAAGCTGTCATCTAGAGTCTTTGAACCAGGACAATAGGTTCTGTTGTTTAACTCTAGGCTCAGGCTATTCCCCGGAAAACTGAAGTCTCGGTGGAGGGGACCATATGTGATTACAAGTGTATCACCATATGGTTATGTGGAGCTTCAAGATATTGATTCTGATAAGAAATTCATTGTTAATGGACAGAGAATCAAGCACTATCTTGAAGGCAATGTTGAGCAAGAGTGCTCAAGGATGAAGCTAGATTAAAAGCTCAGCAAGGTCCAGCTAAAGACAATAAAGAAGCGCTTGCTGGGAGGCAACCCAGCCATGGGGCATCACTTCCTCTAAGCATTTTTCCCTATTCTTGATTTTATTTGTTTATATAAAGTTCATTGATCCTAAGGTAAAGAGTCAATTGTATAAGTTCACAGGGTTACAGAAGGATTCTGCACGCAAAACAGAGAAAAAGAGCTCACTGGCAAGAAAACGCCAGTAAAAGTCTATTTTGGGCGTTCAACGCCCAACAGAAGCATCCACTGGGCGTTGAACGCCAGTAAGGATAGCCATCTGGGCATTGAACGCCAGAAAGAAGCTCTTTCTGGGCGTTTAACGCCAGATTTACAGCATTCTGGGCGTTCAGAAAAATACCCAGTAACAAAGGACTTCCTGGCGTTCAACGCCAGAAATAAGCAGCAGCTGGGCGTTGAACGCCCAGGAGAAGCAGCATTTGGGCGTTGAACGCCCAAAACATGCATCGTTTGGGCGTTCAAACGCCAGGATGGTGGGGAGGAGGTAAATTCGTTTTTTCTTCATATTTTTCATTTTAATCTTAATTTTCATGTTTCAATTCATGATTTCTTACATAAACATGTTACAAACCCTGATTTCTAAAATCCCTAATTTCTAAAAACCCTTCTTTAAAAATATTAAATGTATCTTAATCCATAAGCACAAATCCTTTTTTCCAATCCAATTCAACTCTTTTTCAAAATTTTCAAAACAGATCTATCTCTTTTCATTCAAAAATCTTTTCAACTAATCAATATCTTTTTCAAATCTCCATACTATCTTTTTCAAAAATCCAATCTTATCTTTTTCAAATATCTTTCATATCTTTTCAATTTTAAAACTATATCTTTTCTTATCATATTTTTTTTAAAAAAAATCATATCTTCTATCTTATCTTTCTCCCTATTTTCGAAAACCCCCCCTCTCCCTTTAAATATGGGTTCGGCCTCCCTCCCCTTCCATCCACAATCACACCTAGCTCTCCTTCTCTCCCTCTCCTTTCTTTTCTTTTGCTTGAGGACAAGCAAACCTCTAAGTTTGGTGTGTTTATCCGTGATCACTAAGATCATGGCTCCTAAGGGAAAACAACCCACTTCAAGAGGCAAGAAAGAGAGCGTTCCAAAACCACTTTGGAATCAAGGGAAGTTCTTATCTAAAGAACATTCAGACCATTATTACAAAATAATGGGTCTAAGATCAGTGATCCCGGAAGTTAGATTCGATCTGAAAGAAGACGAATATCCGGAGATCCAGGAGCAAATTCGAATCAGGAACTGGGAGGTCCTAGCTAATCCTGAAACGAAAGTGGGAAGGAATATGGTCCAGGAGTTCTATGCTAATATGTGGCAGACAGACAAGCAAAAACTATCTGGAACTGCTTTCTATGAATATCGGACCGTGGTCAGAGGAAAGATTGTTCATACCAACCCTGACAAGATCAGGGAGATCTTAAAGCTACCTCAGCTGAAAGATGATCCAGACTCTTTCAACAGGAGAATGATGAGAACAGACAAGGGCCTGGATAAGATTCTAGAGGATATATGTATTCCTGGAGCCAGGTGGACCACCAGCACGAAGGGTGTCCCAAATCAACTCAAAAGAGAAGATCTCAAACCAGTCGCCAGAGGATGGCTGGACTTCATTGGGCATTCTCTGCTGCCCACTAGCAACCGTTCTGAAGTCACTGTTAGAAGAGCAGTGATGATCCATTGCATCATGATGGGAAAAGAAGTGGAAGTTCATCAACTGATTTCAATTGAATTCTACAAAATTGCTAACAAAAATTCTAAAGAGGCCAGGTTGGCTTACCCAAGCTTGATTTCTCTGCTCTGCAAGGACGCTGGAGTAAGGATGGGAATAACTGAGTATATCTCAGTTGAGAAACCAATCACTGGTGCACGAAATTGTGATGTCCAGGCTCAAACAATCCCTGGTAAGGGCTCCAAAGCTTGGTGCTTTGATCTTAATTCATAATTGTCACAACTTCGATACAACTAACCAGCAAGTGCACTGGGTCGTCCAAGTAATACCTTACGTGAGTAAGGGTCGAATCCCACGGAGATTGTTGGTATGAAGCAAGCTATGGTCACCTTGTAAATCTCAGTCAGGCGGATATAAAATAATCATGGTGTTTTCGAATAATAAATAATAGAATAGGGATAGAGATACTTATGTAATTCATTGGTGAGAATTTCAGATAAGCGAATGGAGATGCTTTTCATTCCTCTGAACCTCTGCTTTCCTGCTATCTTCATCCAATCGGTCTTACTCCTTTCCATGGCTGGCTGTATGCAAGGGCATCACCGTTGTCAGTGGCTACATCCCCTCCTCTCAGTGAATAATATGCTCACGCACCCTGTCACGGCACGGCTATTCATCTGTCGGTTCTCGATCATGCTGGAATAGGATTCACCCTCCTTTTGCGTCTGTCACTAACGCCCAGCACTCGCGAGTTTGAAGCTCGTCACAGTCATTCAATCATTGAATCCTACTCAGAATACCACAGACAAGGTTTAGACCTTCCGGATTCTCTTGAATGCCGCCATCATTCTAGCTTACGCCACGAAGATTCCTGTTAGGAGATCTAAGAGATATTCATTCTAGCTTATTTCATGTAGAACAGAAGTGTTTGTCAGGCACGTGTTCATAGGGGAGATGGTGATGAGCGTCACACATAATCATCACCTTCATCACGTTCTTGGGTGCGAATGGATATCTTAGAAGCGAAATAAGATGAATTGAATAGAAAACAGTAGTACTTGCATTAATCTTTGAGGAACAGCAGAGCTCCACACCTTAATCTATGGAGTGTAGAAACTCTACCGTTAAAAATACATAAGTGAAAGGTCCAGGCATGGCCGAGATGGCCAGCCCCCTAAACGAGATCACAGGATCAAAATACAATCCAGGATCCAAAGATGGTCCAAAAGACGTCTAATACAATAGTAAGAGGTCCTATTTATAATAAACTAGTCACTAGGGTTTACATGAGTAAGTAATTGATGAATAAATCCACTTTCGGGGCCCACTTGGTGTGTGTTTGGGCTGAGCCTAAGTGTTGCACGTGCAGAGGCCATTTATGGAGTTGAACGCCAGTATTTGTGCCTGTTTGGGCGTTCAACTCTGGTTTTGGATCCTTTTCTGGCGCTAGACGCCAGATTTGGGCAGAAGGCTGGCGTTGAACGCCAGCTTACGTCGTCAATTCTTGGCCAAAGTATGGACTATTATATATTGCTGGAAAGCCCTGGATGTCTACTTTCCAACGCAATTGGAAGCGCGCCATTTCGAGTTCTGTAGCTCTAGAAAATCCACTTTGAGTGCAGGGAGGTCAGAATCCAACAGCATCAGCAGTCCTTTTTCAACCTCTGAATCTGATTTCTGCTCAAGTCCCTCAATTTCAGCCAGAAAATACCTGAAATCACAGAAAAACACACAAACTCATAGTAAAGTCCATAAATGTGAATTTAACATAAAAACTAATGAAAACATCCCTAAAAGTAACTAGATCCTACTAAAAACATACTAAAAACAATGCCAAAAAGCGTATAAATTATCCGCTCATCACAACACCAAACTTAAATTGTTGCTTGTCCCCAAGCAACTGAAAATCAAATAGGATAAAAAGAAGAGAATATACTATAAATTCCAAACTATCAATGAAACAGAGCTTCAATCATATGAGCGGGACTTATAGCTTTTTGCCTCTTGAATAGTTTTGGCATCTCACTTTATCCATTGAAGTTTAGAATGATTGGCATCTATAGGAACTTCAGATTTCGAATAGTGTTATTGACTTTCCTAGTTCAGTATGATGATTCTTGAACACAGCTTCTTTATGAGTCTTGGCCGTGGCCCTAAGCACTTTGTTTTCCAGTATTACCACCGGATACATAAATGCCACAGACACATAATTGGGTGAACCTTTTCAGATTGTGACTCAGCTTTGCTAAAGTCCCCAATTAGAGGTGTCCAGGGTTCTTAAGCACACTCTTTTGTTGCTTTAGACCTTGACTTTAACCGCTCAGTCTCAAGTTTTCACTTGACACCTACACGCCACAAGCACATGGTTAGGGACAGCTTGGTTTAGCCGCTTAGACCAGGATTTTTATTCCTTTAGGCCCTCCTATCCACTGATGCTCAAAGCCTTGGGATCCTTTTTATTTGCCCTTGCCTTTTGGTTTTAAGGGTTATTGGCTTTTTCTGCTTGCTTTTTCTTTTTCTTTCTATTTTTTTTCTATTCTTTTTTTTCGGCCCTTTTTTTTTTCTTTTTTTTTTTTCTGCAAGCTTTGTTCTTTGCTGCTTTTTCTTGCTTCAAGAATCATTTTTATGATTTTTCAGATTATCGAATAACATGTCTCCTAGTCATCATTCTTTCAAGAGCCAACATATTTAACATTCTTAAACAACAACTTCAAAAGACATATGCACTGTTCAAGCATACATTCAGAAAACAAGAAGCATTGTCACCACATCAATATAATTAAACTAAGTTCAAGGATAAATTCGAAACTCATGTACTTCTTGTTCTTTTGAATTAAAACATTTTTCATTTAAGAGAGGTGATGGATTCATAGGACATTTATAACTTTAAGACATAGTTACTAACTACTAATGATCATGTAATGAAGACACAAACACAGATAAGCACATAACATAGAAAACAAAAAACAGAAGAAATAAGAACAAGGAATGAATCCACCTTAGTAATGGTGGCGTTTCCTTCTTGAGGAACCAATGATGTCCTTGAGCTCTTCTATGTCTCTTCCTTGTCTTTGTTGCTCCTCCTTCATTGCTTTTAGATCTTCTCTGATTTCATGAAGGATGATGGAGTGCTCTTGATGTTCCACCCTTAGTTGCTTCCAATAATTGTGTGGAAGAAAATGTATCCCCTGAGGTATCTCAGGGATCTCTTGATTTGCAGTCAAATGTTCTACCACTGAGCTATAGACCCTTGATGGAAGCTTTTGTCTTCCCTTTCCTCTTTCTAGAGGTTTCTCTGGCCTTAGGTGCCATCAATGGTTATGGAAAAAACAAAAAAGCTATGCTTTTACCACACCAAACTTAGAATGTTGCTCGCCCTCGAGCAAAAGAAGAAAGAATAGAAGAATAAGAAGAAGATATGGATGAGATGGAGGGAGATGTGTATTCGGCCATATGGGTGGGATTGGGTGGGAAAGAGATGTTGACTTTTGAAGGAAAGTGGGTGTTTGGATGTGAGTGGTAAAGGGTTAATAGGGAAAAGTGTTTATTGGGAATAGAGGATGATTGAGAAGAGAGAAGAGAGTGAGTGGAGGTAGGTGGGGATCCTGTGGGGTCCACAGATCCTGAGGTGATCCTGTGAGGTCCACAGATCTTGAGGTGTCAAGGCATTTACATCCCTGCACCAATTTAGGCATGCAAAATGCCCTTGCACACAACTTTGGGCGTTCAGCGCCAGGTTGGTGCCCATTTTGGGCGTTCAACGCCCATTTGCTGCCATTTCTGGCGTTGAACGCCAGAACCATGCTTGTTCTGGGCGTTCAGCACCAGAACCATGCTCTGTTCTGGCGTTTGAACGCCAGACAGATGCTCCTCCAGGGTGTGATTTTTCTTCTGCTATTTTTGATTCCGTTTTCAATTTTTATATTTATTTTGTGACTCCACATGATCATGAACCTAAGAAAACATGAAAAACAATAATAATAGAGTTAGATAAATAAATATTGGGTTGCCTCCCAACAAGCGCTTCTTTAATGTCAATAGCTTGACAGTGGGCTCTCATGGAGCCTCACAGATGTGCAGAGCTTTGTTGAGACTTTCCAACACCAAACTTAGAGTTTGGATATGGGAGTTCAACTCCAAACTTAGAGTTTGGTTGTGGCCTCCCAACACCAAACTTAGAGTTTGATTGTGGGGGCTCTGGTTGACTCTGCTTGGAGAGAAGCTTTTTCTGCTTCCTCTCCATGGTTGCAGAGGGTGATCCTTGAGTTTTAAACACAAGGGAGTTCTCATTCCATTGAAGGATTATTTCACCTCTGTCAACATCAATCACAGCTCTTGCTGTGGCCAGGAAAGGTCTTCCTAGGATGATGGATTCATCCTCTTCCTTTCCAGTATCCAGGACTATGAAATCAGCAGGTATGTAAAGGCCCTCAACCTTTACTAATACATCTTCTACTTGTCCATAAGCCTGTTTTCTTGAGCTGTCTGCCATCTCCAGTGAGATTTTAGCAGCTTGCACCCCATAGATTCCCAGTTTCTCTATTACAGAGAGGGGCATGAGGTTTATTCCTGAACCAAGGTCACATAGAGCCTTAAAGATCATAGTGCCTATGGTACAGGGTATTATGAACTTTTCAGGATCCTGTCTCTTCTGAGGCAATGTCAGTTGATCCAGATCACTTAGTTCATTGATGAACAAGGGAGGTTCAACTTCCCAAGCATCAATGCCAAATAATTTGGCATTCAGCTTCATGATTGCACCAAGAAACTTGGCAGTTTGCTCTTTAGTGACATCCTCATTCTCTTCAGAAGAGGAATACTCATCAGAGCTCATGAAGGGCATAAGGAGATTCAATGGAATCTCTATGGTCTCTAGATGAGCCTCAGAGTCCTTTGGTTTCTCAGAGGGAAGCTCCTTATTGATCACTGGACGTCCCAGGAGGTCTTCCTCCTTGGGATTCATGTCCTCTCCTCTCCTCACAGGTTCGGCCATGGCGCTTATGTCAATGGCCTTGCACTCTCCTCTTGGGTTCTCTTCTGTATTGCTTGGGAGAGTACTAGGAGGGATTTTAGTGATCCTTTTACTCAGCTGGCCCACTTGTGCTTCCAAATTTCTAATGGAAGACCTTGTTTCATTCATGAAACTTACAGTGGCCTTAGATAGATCAGAGACTAGATTTGCTAAATTAGAAGCATTTTGTTCAGAGTTCTCTGTCTGTTGCTGAGTGGATGATGGAAAAGGCTTATTATTGTTAAACCTGTTTCTTCCACCATTATTAAAGCCTTGTTGGGGCTTTTGATCCTTCCATGAGAAATTTGGATGATTTCTCCATGTTGAGTTATAGGTGTTTCCATAAGGTTCACCTAAGTAATTTACCTCTGCTATTGCAGGGTTCTCAGGATCATAGGCTTCTTCTTCAAAAGAAGCCTCTTGAGTACTGTTGGATGCAGTTTGCATTCTATGCAGACTCTGAGAAATCATATTGACTTGCTGAGTCAATATTTTATTCTGAGCCAATATGGCATTCAGAGTATCAACTTCAAGAACTCCCTTCTTCAAAGACGTCCCATTGCTCACAGGATTCCTTTTAGAAGTGTACATGAACTGGTTATTAGCAACCATGTCAATGAGTTCTTGAGCTTCTGCAGGCATTTTCTTTAGGTGAATGGATCCACCTGCAGAAGTATCCAATGACATCTTAGATAACTCAGACAGACCATCATAGAATATATCCAGGATGGTCCATTCTGAGAGCATGTCAGAAGGACACTTTTTGGTCAACTGTTTGTATCTTTCCCAAGCTTCATAGAGGGATTCACCTTCTTTCTGTCTGAAGGTTTGAACATCAGCTCTAAGCTTGCTCAGCTTTTGAGGAGGAAAGTACTTGGCTAAGAAAGCCGTGACCAGCTTATCCCAAGAGTTCAGGCTGTCTTTGGGTTGAGAATCCAACCACAATCTAGCTCTGTCTCTTACAGCAAAAGGGAAAAGCATGAGCCTGTAGACTTCAGGATCTACTCCATTAGTCTTAACAGTATCACATATCTGCAAGAATTCAGTTAAGAACTGAAAAGGATCTTCAGATGGAAGTCCATGAAACTTGCAGTTCTGCTGCATCAGAGAAACTAACTGAGGTTTCAGCTCAAAGTTGTTTGCTCCAATGGCAGGAATGGAGATGCTTCTTCCATGTAGATTGGAATTAGGTGCAGTAAAGTCACCAAGCATCTTCCTTACATTATTATTATTTTCGGCTGCCATCTCCTCTTCCTGTTCGAAAATTTCTGAAAGGTTATCTCTGGATTGTTGTATTTTAGCTTCTCTTAATTTTTTCTTCAGAGTCCTTTCAGGTTCTGGATCAACTTCAACAAGAATTCTCTTATCCTTGCTCCTGCTCATATGAAAAAGAAGAAGGCACAGAAAAATAATAATAATAATGGAGATCCTTTATACCACAGTATAGGGATTCCTGTGTGAGTGGAAGAAGAGGGGGAGACAAATAATGTAATATAATGGAAGAAACACAACTGTGAGGAGGCTAGAGATGTGAGATGAGATGTTAGGATATGAATGAATAAATAGAATAAGATGGGAGAGAGGGAATTTTCGAAAATATTTTTGAAAAAGAGTTAGTGATTTTCGAAAATGGTTTTTGAAAAATGTTAGTAATTTTCGAAAAATTTTTGATTTAAAATTTAAATTAATTAATAAATTAAAAAGGAATTTTGAAAAAGGGGGAAGATATTTTTTGAAAAAAGAGAGAGAGAGAGTTAGTTAGGTGGTTTTGAAAAAGTTAAGAAACAAACAAAAAGTTAGTTAGTTAGTTGAAACAAATTTTGAAAAGATAAGAAGTTAGGAGGTTAGAAAAGATATTTTGAAAAGATATTTTTGAAAAAGATAAGATGAGAAGATTTTTTTGAAAAGATATGATAGAAATTAGTTTTTGAAAAAGATTTGATTTTTAAAATCACAATTAATGACTTGATTCATAAGAAATCACAAGATATGATTCTAGAACTTAAAGTTTGCATTTTTCTTAACAAGCAAGTAACAAACTTCAAATTTTTGAATCAAAACATTAATTGATTATGTTATTTTCGAAAATTTGATATAAAAATAAGAAAAAGATTTTTGAAAAAGATTTTTGGAATTTTCAAAAATAACTAAGAATTTTGAAAAAGATTTGAATTTTGAAAAAGATTCTGAAAAAAGATAAGATTTTCAAATTGAAAATTTGATTTGACTCATTGGCAATAACTTGATTTTTAAAAATTTTTGAAAAAGTCAACTCAAATTTTCGAATTTGATGAGAGAGAAAAAGGGAAAGATATTTTTTTTTATTTTTGAATTTTTATGATGAGAGAGAAAAACATGAAAATTATGCAATGCATGAAATTTTTAGATCAAAACAGTGAATGCATGCAAGAATGCTATGAATGTCAAGATGAACACCAAGAACACTATGAAGAACATGATGAACATTCAAGAACATATTTTTGAAAAATTTTTAATGCAAAGAAAACATGCAAGATACCAAACTTAGAATTCTTTAATGCTTACGCATTAAGAATTCAAGAATGCATATGATAAACATGAAAAGACACAAAACAAAAAATCATCAAGATTAAACAAGAAGACTTACCGAGAACAACTTGAAGATCATGAAGAACACCATGAATGCATGAAATTTTCGAAAAATGCAAGATGCACATGCAATTGACACCAAACTTATGATATGACTCAAGACTCAAACAAAAAACACAAAAATATTTTTGATTTTTATGATTTTCTAAATTTTTTGTATTATTTTTTTTTTCGAAAATTAATTTGAAAAAGGAAAATAAGGATTCCAAAATTTTTAATATGAATTCCAGGAATCTTGCCATGTTAGTCTAAAGCTTCAGTCCAGGAATTAGACATGGCTCACTAGCCAGCCAAGCTTTCAAAGAAAGCTCCAGTCCAAAACACTAGACATGGCCAATGGCCAGCCAAGCTTCAGCAGGTGATCATGGATCAGCAGCAGGTGGATGAGCAACAACTAAATTGCTCTTGATAACAAATTGCAAGCCTCAGTCCAAATGAATTTAGACATGGCTTTACAGCCAGCCAGGCTTCAACATGCTTCATGAAACACTAGAATTTATTCTTAAAAATTTTGAATAAAATTTTTTTTTTTGAAAACATTTTTAAATTTTTCGAAAACAGATGACAGATTTTTGAAAAAGAAAAGAAAACAAAAACGAAAATTACCTAATCTGAGCACAAGATGAACCGTCAGTTGTCCAAACTCAAACAATCCCCGGCAACGGCGCCAAAAACTTGGTGCTGTTGCCGGATCAAAAGGGAATCTGGCACTGATGTTACCGGACCAAAAGCTTGCCGAAAACTCAAACAATCCCCGGCAACGGCGCCAAAAACTTGGTGCACGAAATTGTGATGTCCAGGCTCAAACAATCCCTGGTAAGGGCTCCAAAGCTTGGTGCTTTGATCTTAATTCATAATTGTCACAACTTCGATACAACTAACCAGCAAGTGCACTGGGTCGTCCAAGTAATACCTTACGTGAGTAAGGGTCGAATCCCACGGAGATTGTTGGTATGAAGCAAGCTATGGTCACCTTGTAAATCTCAGTCAGGCGGATATAAAATAATCATGGTGTTTTCGAATAATAAATAATAGAATAGGGATAGAGATACTTATGTAATTCATTGGTGATAATTTCAGATAAGCGAATGGAGATGCTTTTCATTCCTCTGAACCTCTGCTTTCCTGCTATCTTCATCCAATCGGTCTTACTCCTTTCCATGGCTGGCTGTATGCAAGGGCATCACCGTTGTCAGTGGCTACATCCCCTCCTCTCAGTGAATAATATGCTCACGCACCCTGTCACGGCACGGCTATTCATCTGTCGGTTCTCGATCATGCTGGAATAGGATTCACCCTCCTTTTGCGTCTGTCACTAACGCCCAGCACTCGCGAGTTTGAAGCTCATCACAGTCATTCAATCATTGAATCCTACTCAGAATACCACAGACAAGGTTTAGACCTTCCGGATTCTCTTGAATGCCGCCATCATTCTAGCTTACGCCACGAAGATTCCTGTTAGGAGATCTAAGAGATATTCATTCTAGCTTATTTCATGTAGAACAGAAGTGTTTGTCAGGCACGTGTTCATAGGGGAGATGGTGATGAGCGTCACACATAATCATCACCTTCATCACGTTCTTGGGTGCGAATGGATATCTTAGAAGCGAAATAAGATGAATTGAATAGAAAACAGTAGTACTTGCATTAATCTTTGAGGAACAGCAGAGCTCCACACCTTAATCTATGGAGTGTAGAAACTCTACCGTTAAAAATACATAAGTGAAAGGTCCAGGCATGGCCGAGATGGCCAGCCCCCTAAACGAGATCACAGGATCAAAATACAATCCAGGATCCAAAGATGGTCCAAAAGACGTCTAATACAATAGTAAGAGGTCCTATTTATAATAAACTAGTCACTAGGGTTTACATGAGTAAGTAATTGATGAATAAATCCACTTCCGGGGCCCATTTGGTGTGTGTTTGGGCTGAGCCTAAGTGTTGCACGTGCAGAGGCCATTTATGGAGTTGAACGCCAGTATTTGTGCCTGTTTGGGCGTTCAACTCTGGTTTTGGATCCTTTTCTGGCGCTGGACGCCAGATTTGGGCAGAAGGCTGGCGTTGAACGCCAGTTTACGTTGTCAATTCTTGGCCAAAGTATGGACTATTATATATTGCTGGAAAGCCCTGGATGTCTACTTTCCAACGCAATTGGAAGCGCGCCATTTCGAGTTCTGTAGCTCCAGAAAATCCACTTTTAGTGCAGGGAGGTCAGAATCCAACAGCATCAGCAGTCCTTTTTCAACCTCTGAATCTGATTTCTGCTCAAGTCCCTCAATTTCAGCCAGAAAATACCTGAAATCACAGAAAAAACACAAACTCATAGTAAAGTCCAGAAATGTGAATTTAACATAAAAACTAATGAAAACATCCCTAAAAGTAACTAGATCCTACTAAAAACATACTAAAAACAATGCCAAAAAGCGTATAAATTATCCGCTCATCAATCACCAAAGCATCAATGGAAAAACAACAAGCACAGGATGATCCCATCAAGAAGAAAATACAGGAATTTCTCCCAGAAATCCCTCAATCTGAATACTGAGAGTATCTTGAAACATCCATTACCAAGATGCAAGAAGCTATGGAACAAATAATAAAAGAACAGAAGGAACAAAGTCAAATTCTTTGCTATTTGATTAAAGAACAAGAGGAGCAAGGGCGTGACTTGAGGGAATTGAAGCGCCAGAAGTTATCTCTTGAAGGACCAAGCACCCCACAGATCCGAGGAATATCCACTTCCCAGAACAAAGGTTGTTAAATTCCAATTTCTGCTTTAACTCTGTGATAGTTGTCGTTACAGGAGTTTACCTTAGGAGTCATATAGTAGTAATTAGTGTCTATTTTGATTTTATCTCCAATTAAGTTATAGTCTATTTTTCTCATCATCAGCAAACATGAATAAAATAGTAGATCTTTTGAATAAGAGGCAATAAAATTCGAGTTTTTAATAAGAAAAATTCTAATTAGTAACATGTGGTGGCAATGCTTTCTGTCTTCTGAATGAATGCTTGAACAGTGCATATGTCTTTTGAATTTGTTGTTTAAGACTGTTAAATATGTTGGCTCTTGAAAGAATGATGAATATGAGACATGTTATTGATAATCTGAAAAATTATAAAAATGATTCTTGAAGCAAGAAAAAGCAGCAAAGAACAAAGCTTGCAAAAAAAAAAAAGCCAATAGCCCTTAAAACCAAAAGGCAAGGGTAATAAAAAGGATCCCAAGGCTTTGAGCATCAGTGGAAAGGAGGACCTAAAGGAATAAAATTCCGGTCTAAGCGGCTAAACCAAGCTGTCCCTAACCATGTGCTTGTGGCGTGAAGGTGTCAAGTGAAAACTTGAGACTAAGCGGTTAAAGTCAAGGTCCAAAGCAAAAAGAAGAGTGTGCTTAAGAACTCTGGACACCTCTAATTGGGGACTTTAGCAAAGCTGAGTCACAATCTAAAAGGTTCACCTAATTATGTGTCTGTGGCATTTATGTATCCGGTGGTAATACTGGAAAACAAAGTGCTTAGGGCCACGGCCAAGACTCATAAAGTAACTGTGTTCAAGAATCATCATACTAAAATAGGAGAATCAATAACACTATCTGAATTCTAAGTTCCTATAGATGCCAATCACTCTGAGCTTCAATGGATAAAGTGAGATGCCAAAACTGTTCGGAAGCAAAAAGCTACTAGTCCCGCTCATCTAATTAGAATCTGAGCTTCACTCAAAAACTCTAAGATATTATTGCTTCTTGACCTATTAGTCTTCTATTTTATTTGTCTAGTTGCTTGAGGACAAGCAACAGTTCAAGTTTGGTGTTGTGATGAGCGGATATTTTATACGCTTTTTGGGGTTAATTTCATATAGATTTTAGTATGTTTTAGTTGGTTATTAGTTTATTTTCATTAGTTTCTAGGCAAAATCCACATTTCTGGACTTTACTATGAGTTTGTGTATTTTTCTGTAATTTCAGGTATTTTCTGGCTGAAATTGAGGGAGCTGAGCAAAAATCTGAATCAGGCTGAAAAAGGACTGCTGATGCTGTTGGATTCTGACCTCTCTGCACTCGGAATGGAATTTCTGGAGCTACAGGAGTCCAAATGGCGCGCTTCCAATTGAGTTGGAAAGTAGACATCCAGGGCTTTCCAGCAATATATAATAGTTCATACTTTACTCAAGGATAGATAACATAAACTGGCGTTCAACTCCAGCTCTCTGCCCAATTCTGGCGTCCAGCGCTAGAAACAAGTTGCAAGTTGGAGTTTAACGCCAGAAAAGGATCCAAAGCTGGCGTTGAACGCCCAAAACAGCTCTATTCATGTGAGAAGCTTTGGTCTCAGCCCCAGCACACATCAAGTGGGCCCCAGAAGTGGATTTCTGCACCATCTATCATAGTTTACTCATTTTCTATAAACCTAGGTTACTAGTTTAGTATTTAAACAACTTTTAGAGATTTATTTTGGATCTCATGACATTTTAGATCTAAAATTTGTACCTTTTGACGGCATGAGTCTCTAAACTCCATTGTTGGGGGTGAGGAGCTCTACTGTGCCTCGATGAGTTAATGCCAGTATTTCTATTTTCTATTCAATCATGTTTGTTCCTATCTAAGATATTCATTTGCGCCTTATTATGATGAATGTGATGATCCGTGACACTCATCACCATTCTCAACCTATGAACGTGTGCCTGACAACCACCTCCGTTCTACATTAGATTGAATGAGTATCTCTTAGATTCCTTAATTGGAATCTCCGTGGTATAAGCTAGAATCCATTGGCAGCATCCTTGAGAATCCGGAAAGTCTAAACCTTGTCTGTGGTAATCCTAGTAGGATTCTGGGATTGGATGACTGTGACGAGCTTCAAACTCGTGAGTGCTGGGCGTAGTGACAGACGCAAAAGGATAGTAAATCCTATTCCGGTATGATCGAGAACCTACAGATGATTAGCCGTGCGGTGACAGCGCATCTGGACCATTTTCACTGAAAGGAAGGATGGTAGCCATTGACAACGGTGATCCTCCAACACACAGCTTGCCATAGGAGGGATGTGCGTGCGCGAAGAAGAAGATAGAGGGAAAGCAGAGATTCAAAAGGCAAAGCATCTCCAAAACTCCAACATATTCTCATTTACTGCATAACAAGTAACCTTTAATTCATGCCCTCTTGTTCATTTGCAAGTCAATTGATAGCCACTAATTAATATCTTGACTAAGAGTTGCAAGATAACCATAGCTTGCTTCAGGCCAACAATCTCCGTGGGATCGACCCTTACTCACGTAAGGTATTACTTGGACGACCCAGTGCACTTGCTGGTTAGTTGTGCGGAATTACATAGTGTGAAGTAATTTTCGTGCACCACCAAGACAAGAGCCCACAGGGAATGCGACAACCCCCCAACTTTCGTGGTCAATACCCAAGTCCAGATCGGCAGCAAAAAAGGATACCCGGCTCCTATCCATCTCAACGGAAGGTCCCGCCACCCCAAACAGAGGATCCCCCATGATATCTTTTGGTCCAGAAGACCAGTGGTTTCATGACCTCCCCGAAAATCCCCCCATGGTAATCACAGCGATGATTGGAACGGGGTAAGTCAGGCGAATCCTTGTTGACACCGGGGCCAACTCCAATATCCTGTTCAGGAACGTATTCGACACCATGAGACTTAAGGAGTCTGACCTCAAAAGCCACCAGCACGGGGTCATGGGACTGGGCAACAACTATATAAAACCCGACGGGACAATCTCTCTCCCAATCTGCTTAGGAACCAGAGACACCAGGAGGTCGGTTATGGCAGACATCGTAGTCCTCAGAGACTCCACAGCCTACAACATCATCCTGGGGAGAAAAACCATCAACAAGTTCTCAGCCGTAATATGCACCAAATTCATAACGATGAAGTTCATAATGGACAAGGGAACCGTTGGCTCCATTAGGGGAGACCTAGAAGTGGCGGTCGCCTGCGACAATGCCAGTCTCTCCCTAAGGAAAGAGTCAAAGAAAGCAACCGGCGTATTCCTGGCAGACCTGGACGTAAGGATGGAGGACAAGCCAAGGTCGAAACCAGAAGGAGACATGGAGAAGTTCCAAATAGGAAACTCGGCAGAGTAGTTTACCTTTGTAAACAGAAACCTTCCCCATGAGCTCAAGGGCCCCCTCATGGAGGTCGTCAGGGCGAACGGCGACCTCTTCACATGGGCACCGTCAGACATGCCGGGGTTGGATCCTGAAGTTATGTCGCACCGATTATCCGTCAAACTAGACACCAAATCAGTAGCCCAACGACGAAGTAAGATGTCTCAGGAAAGGGCTGATGAGGTGGCCAAGCAAACGGCCGGGCCATTAGAAGCCGGATTCATCAAAGAGCTCGAGTACTCAACTTGGCTATCCAACGTCGTCCTCGTCAAAAAAGCCAGCGGGAGGTAGAGAATGTGTGTCGACTATTCCGATCTAAACAAAGCATACCCAAAAGACTCCTTCCTCCTCCCCAACATCGACACCTTAGTAGACTTGGCGGCAAGGTATCGCTTCCTCAGCTTCATGGACGCGTACTCCGGCTATAACTAAATCCCAATGCACCGACCCGACGAGGACAAAACGGCGTTCATAACGCCAGCAGGCACTACTGCTACAATGTAATGCCATTCGGATTGAAGAATGCTGGAGCCACCTACCAAAGACTAATGAACAAGGTCTTCTACGACCTCATCGACAAAATGGTAGAAGTATACGTCGACGACATCCTGGTGAAAACAGCAAAACCGAGCAGTCTGATCGACGACCTCCAAGCCGTCTTCAAGGCACTAAGGAAATTCAAGATGAGGCTCAACCCACTCAAATTCGCATTTGCCATAGAAGTCGGAAAGTTCCTAGGCTTCATGATAAGACAAAGAGAAGTAGAGGCCAACCCAGACAGGTGCGAAGCCGTTCTCAAGATTACGAGCCCTGGATGCGTCAAAGATGTCCAGCGGCTCGCCGGAAAACTCACAGCTTTATCCTGGTTCCTCGGAGCCTCGGCAGAGAAGGCCATTCCATTCTTCAATCTAATGAAGAAAGAGATCGCCTTCGAGTGGACCCCGGCGTGCGAAGAAGCGTTCAACCATTTCAAGAAGATACTCTCGGAACCTCCCGTGCTAAGCAAGCCCAGAGAAGGGGAACCTTTGTACCTATATCTGGCAGTGACCACACAAGCCATGGCAGCAGTCCTTGTCCGAGAAGAAGACAAGACCCAACACCCAATATACTTCATCAGCAAAGTACTCCAAGGGGCAGTGTTGAAGTACACCAAGCTGGAAAACTGGCCTACGCCCTATTAACCTCGTCTAGGAGACTAAAACAATACTTCCAAGGGCACGTGATCATCCTAAGAATCGACCAAGCTATACGGCAAGTCCTTCAAAAACCCGACCTAGCGGGGAGAATGATGGCATGAGTAGTCGAGCTGTTTCAATATGACTTGTAATACGAGCCCAGGCAGGCAATCAAAGCCCAAGAAATGGCGGAATTCCTGGCAGAAGTCACAGGGGAGGCACCCGACACACCGAGCACACGGTGGAAGCTCCACGTCGACGGAGCATCCAACCAAACGTTCGGAGGAGCTGGAATCATCCTCGAGAACTCGGCTGGGGTAGCTTACAAACAATCGATCAGGTTCGACTTCCCATTCTCCAATAACCAGGCTGAGTACGAAGCCCTGATAGGAGGGTTAATCCTAGCTAAGGAAGTCGGAGCGTCAAGAAAAGAAGTCAGCAGCAACTCCCAGGTCATCACCTATCAGATAAACGGCAGCTACCAGGCCAGGGACATACTACTACAAAAATACCTGGAGAAGGTAAAAGAGCTATGTAAGAGCTATGTAAAAGCTTTGAGGAAGTCGTGGTTCAACATGTCCCCAGAGAAAGAAACACCCGAGCAGACCTCCCTTCCAAGTTAGCAAGTACCAAACCCGGAACGGGAAACAGGTCTCCAATCCAGGGACTGGCGACTGAACCGACAATCATCTTGTGTGCAACACAGACGCTGAGCCCCCCTTCATGGATAGACCCCATCCTCCGCTACTTGGAACACAGCGAAACTCCCGAGAACGAGAAGGAAGCCCAAGGTACCAGGAGGGAAGCCCCCAAGTATGTGATCATACAAGGGCAGTTATACAAGCGATGACTCCACCAACCCTTACTCAAGTGCCTGTGCCCCGACCAAACGGACTACGTCCTAAGCGAAGTCCATGAGGGGTGTTGTGGTCACCATATCGGAGGAAGGTCGTTAGGAAGAAAGCTCGTCAGGGCAGGGTATTATTGGCCCACAATGATGTCGGACGCTCGGGAGTTCGTCAAGAAATGCAAAAAATGCCAAGAGAACGCCAACTTCCATAAAGCCCCTCCCGAAGAACTCAGTCTGATGATGGTACTGCGACCTTTCGCCCGATGAGGACTCGACCTCTTAGGGCCATTCCCATCCGGCCCCGGGCAGGTAAAATACCTGATAGTAGCCATAGACTACTACACCAAATGGGTAGAAGCCGAGCCACTGGCCAGTATATCTTTGGCCAACTGTCAAAAGTTCATGTGGAGGCAAGTATTCACCAGATTCGGAATCCCAGAATCTGTTATATCAGATAACGGGACCCAGTTCACTGACAAGAAATTCAAAGAGTTCCTATCAGGACTAGGAATCAGGCAGAAGTTCTCCTCAGTCGAGCACCCCCAGAGCAACCGCCAGGTAGAAGCAGCCAATAAAATCATCCTAAAAGGACTAAAGAAACGACTTAATGGGAAAAAAGGGCTCATGGGCAGACGAGCTAACTTCGGTCCTATGGTCTTACAGAACCTCTCCCCAATCATCTACCGGAAAAACCCCTTTCTGACTCACATACGGGGTCGACGCAGTCATCCCAGTCAAGATCGGGGAGCCAAGTCTGAGGTTGCTCCACGGAGGGGGAGACGAGGCAGTCGAAAAAGACCTGGTCTACGAAACAAGGCAGATGGCACACCTGACAGAAACAGCAATCAAGCAAAGGATAGCCCTAAGATACAACAACAAAGTGCTAAAGAGGAACCTCGGGGAAGGCAACCTGGTCTTACGGTGCAATGACATAGAACCGCCAACCCCGGGAGAAGGCAAGTTGGCCGCGAATTGGGAAGGACCTTACAGGGTAAGGGAAGTTCTCGGCAGAGGTGCCTATAAGCTAGAGAGGCTAGACGGAAGCGAGGTGCCGAGGACCTGGAACCTAAAAAGGTTTTATTCATAAAGAAGAAGCGACCACATGACCTGACGGTCCTACTCCCCCAACACTTTAAACTTCTTTCCATTTCTTTATCCCTTTTTCACTCAATTACATGTTACATTATTCCTTTGTTTTAAATTCTATATATGCATACATAGTTACCTCGTTTCTGCAAGATATACATCAACACGCCACAACGACGCAATAATACGACAAAACAGCAAGCGGTCGACCTAACGAAAACCTGGGACTGATCACCTCGGGAACCAAAGAGACCTAAAGTTAAAACAAATGTGCAACAAAAAGGAAAGCAACAAAAACGGTAAATACCAGGAAAACGGTAAACCAAACACCAAATAGCCACGATGGCCCGGATAAGTAAAATAATAAATAAGCAAAGCCACGAAGGCCCGAGCAAGCGAATACCAAAGCAAAACCACAAACGGCCTAATTAAAGTAAAATGTCGAAAGTATCCATTACAACCAAAGGCACCACAAACAGGCCCAAAAACAATATTCAAAGACACTAAGATAAAAGGAGAAAGAAGGAAAAGAGAACTCTCGATCTCAAGGCCTGAGGATATCCACAATCTTCCCATCCTTAACCGTCTTGAAGGCCCCAATTTGAGAAAGGAGGTCGGGAGGCAACACGGCCACCTGAGCCTTAATCCCCTCCTCAGTAAGCTTCACGGCCTCCCGAGCTCCCTTCGCAATCTCCTTGTTCTTTTTCTTCAAAGAGGACACCTCCTGACGAGCGGCCGCAGCCGAGCTCTCCGCCAAAGCAAGCTTCTCCTCCAAATCCTTGACTTTCTTTTCAGCAGCAACAGTTTCACCACGAGAGGTATTCAAAGAATTCATCAGAGAGAGGTCTCGCTCCACCAACCTGTTGATCTCCTTAGCATCCTCCTCTGACTTCAACTTCAGAGACTCCTTCCGAGATCTCGAATCCGTCATATCCTTTTGGGAGCTCCAAAGTTTTTCCTCCAAAACATGAACACTTCCCAAGACGGGTTCTACCTCCTTGGAAATTGCGGCGGCTTGGAGAAGGCTACCGTAAATCCACCTCGCCTGGCCCGCGAGGTCGGCATCCCGAAAAAACTCCTCGGTGCCAGGAAGCAGTTGGGACTCAATAAAACGCCTAGCATCAAAGCTCTTTTCCATAACGGAAAGAGCCTTTCTCGAGTCTATTTTTCTCTTCTTCGGGTTACCAACAATCATCAGGTCGTCATCACCAGATGCCGGACCCTCCCTCTCAGCAGGGATCTCCTCCTCAACGTCTGCATTTCCCGGGGTAGTTTCAGGGGGGACCTCAGCTGACTCTACCTCCCCCTGACCACTACCCTTGCCGGTGCCCTCCTGACCATGATCCGCCGAAGGAGTCGCCAAGGAGTCCTCACCACTCCCCTCAAGAAGTTTCATCAGCTTGGCCATAGTAGTTTTTCCACCAGCCATGGAAACTGCAAGCAAAAACAGGACATGAGCAAGGGAAAGAAAAACATTAAACAAAAATACAAGTAAACAAAGAACTCACCAACATAAGACCGACCGGTCTCCCGATCTCCCATAACCATATGAGGGTTAAGATTTTATTCGCTAAAAATAGCCAACAGAACGTCGGCAATCTTATGCTCTTCCGAGCTCAACCAGTTATAGGAAACTTTGATCAAGTAATCGGATCTCGCCCCAAAACTCCAATAGGTCGGGATCCGTCTTTCTCCCTCTGCAGTAAGCCAGAAAGGTTGATGGCCCTCAACCGGTTTGACTTTAAAGAAAGTTGATTTGAAGCCGTGAAAAGAATCCTCAAAGAAGCCAAAGATCCTACGACCTTGTTGAGCCCTAAAGGACATATACCCTTTCTTCGTTTTTCCCTCCCGAGAAGGGTTGGCAAGGAGGAAGAAGTAGAGGAAAACATTCACGGAGACCGGGATCTCCAGGTACTCACAGACCACCTCAAAACAACGAACAGCGGCCCAACTATTCGGGTGCAGCTCCGACGGAGCAACATCGCACCGATTCAACAAACCCATCACGAAGGGAGAAAAAGGGAGACGAACTCCCAGGGAAGTAAACATGGGTCTGTAATCCCATAGCCAATCAACCACGCACAGAGATGCTAGGTTTTTATGGCAAACACACTCCCGGTCAGCAGGAACGTAAACCTGATAGAGCGCCTCCTCGGGACCCCGTCCGCACAAGAGCCCAGCCTGGTGAAGTTCTTGGAGGCTCTCGCGGGTAACCCTGGACGAGGTATCCTTCACGTCGGAAGTTACCCAGGCATAATGGTCGATCATATCGGCTAACGGCCGCTGAGTCATGTTTGGAACCACGGGTCGCTCGGCCATACCTACAGCGGGGGCACCACTTAGTCAGCACGGGAGGTCGGGAACCCTAAAAACAATAAAAACAAGCTACAATTCCCTGAACCACCCCTCATACACCCTTATACTAACTCAGAACCTAATCAAAAAGCTAAAAACACCCAGTAGCACCCTCTCTAAAAGAAGATGCAGCCAAAACAAACAAAACCCGGGCATGCACAAAAGAAAAAACACAGAGGAATGCCAAGGGAAAACAGAGAGCAAGGAAAGCTGTAAAAACAACATACCAGGGAAAATGCAGGAAGAATCCGCAAAAAATCGAAGGAAAAATCCAAAGAAAGAAACAGCAACGAAAGCGGGAAGAAGTTTGAAGCAGCAGCAAAAGCTAGAAGCAGCAGTGATGAGAGAAAGCAGAAGAAGGAGAAAAGAAAAGTAAAGAAGAAGTTATAAAATAAAAAGGGCAGGCCCAAAGACGTAACCGTCAAAAAGGAGCGCCAAAAGACAGGGGCACAACCGTCATTTAATGATGGGCATTTAATGCCCAGCACAGAAGCCAAGGCGACAGCCCCAATGGAGAAACGAGCCAGCCACGCGTGAAGAACACGGACGCCATCAACGAGTTCTCGAGAAAGAAGACACGTCCCGGTGCGAGCGAGTAAATCAAATGCGCCCAGCCCTGAACTTCAAACCTCAAGGCTGGCACGTTGGGGGCACTGTTACGGACTGCCACAGTCCAATTCCGCTCACCCGACGGGTCGGACCACCTCCTCCGACCCAAATCCCGAACCAGCCTCCACGACAGAGGCAACCCAACGGGTCGGTCCCCCGCGCCCGACCCGAAACACGCGCGACTTGCCACAAAGCGGCTCAAGTCACCACGCCTAGCAACCGGTCAGGTCGGTACCCTCGAGACCCCCGACCCGGAAGACTGGAACGTCCTGCTTTTCTCCACGTGGATTAGGGCAGCTCATGGAAACTTCTTGGCCAGTGGGCCAGGTCACCTATGGGCCCACCCGGCACAGTATATAAGGGAAGAGGCTAGCTCTTCCCCCAAGGTATGTGATATCTTACCCAATTCGGCAATCACCTCGTACGGACGCTGACTTGATCGTCGGAGTGTCCTTGCAGGTGCCCCCCCTCGGTCCACGCCGTCTCCGTCGTCAACCAACTTCCAGCTGGCATCTCAACACCCGCTCCAAGTCCGCTCAAGGCCTCAGCCGCTTATTCTCTCCATACCATCTTACCCATCGAGTGCCCAAGGTACCCTAAGGCAACGAACAGGTAGTATAAACAATCGATTGAATTATAAGAAACCCATATTTTAGTCATCGTTCAATCGATTGGGTAATATGACCAATCGATTGATTTTTGCGAAAACGATGCTGCCGTGCAATTTTCAATCGATTGTTTTGTGATAACAACCTGTAGTCCAATCGATTGAGTTATGGGAAACCTGAAATTCAATCGATTGGCAATCGATTGTTTTGATAATCCAATCGATTGATTTTCAAAGAAACACGATTTCACAGTCCTGGACGAACGTCACGGATCAAATATAATCTTTTAATCGATTGGAATAGCTAAAAAGTTTATTACGATCAATGGAAGATCTAATTCGTTATTGTTTTTGTTTTTAATTGTTAATAAACATAATAGATTAATGATAAAATAATAATTTATAAAATATAAAATAGTTTTTATGATTAAATAAAATATATGGAGTTAATTTGTAATTAAAATTAGATAAGAACTATTTATCAGTTATTAAAAAATTTAAAAAACATATTTTGTTATAAAACCATTTAATGGTCCAAACGTTCTGAGACTATCGAATCCAGTACCTAAAGTCTATTAAAAATGAGTTTTTGTTAAATACGAATTTAGATATTTCTACTAATTAAATTTTAGATGTTCTTATTCTTAAGAGTTTTGGATTTTTTTCCCTTACGTTAAGTGTTCATTGTGGAATGTTGGTTTTCAAAACTTTCTAAAAAATTATTGAACAATATCCATGTTCTAGTTGATTTAAAATTCTTCTATATGAGGAAAAAATTATTTGGCATATATATAGCATTTATTTTCGTGGATCCGTGGCCAACTTTTCGTGGCAAACCATGGATTCCATCTCCTCAATAGGAATAGCTTAGCCAGCACAAGTGTCTCGGTTTTCTTTATGACATTTTATAATGTTCTTGTCTTCTGGTATTTTGATGAGGTAATGTAATATAATTAATTTCGCAGCATACGTCATTATTATTTTTATTTTTCGATCATCAATGTTTCCTCGTACGTCTTCTTCCCATTGAAGGAGTGGGTATACTTCCTTCTATGAAACATTAAGGGACCAATATTTTAAGTTAAAAAAAATAATTAAAATTGTAATTAGTGTTGATTCAAATACAGTAAAAACAAAAGAAAAATGTTAAATTTTTAAAATTTAATTATTATATTAGTTTCTATAATTTTATTAAATTTATTGTTAGAAACAAGAGACTAATTGGAGAAAAGATTTTTATATTATTGAGTGTATTCAAGTTGTGTAGAATGATACAATATAAAAAGATATTTATAGGTACTAAACGTAATCTCTTATAATAAATATTCAGATATACTAAATAATACTAATTGATCCTAATTATATTCTAACATCCTCCCTCAAACTCAAGTGAAACTTGAGTTTGAAACTTATTGAAAACAACGAATAGAACAGGTGCAGATGAAACTTTCGGAAAGAATGGAACTGCCGCTTGTTTGAAAGAAGCGCAGACAGAACTGTCGCTAGTCTGAAGGAAGCGCAAACGGAACTGCCGGAAAGAAATGCAGACAGAACTGCCACAAGGAAACACAGATGAAACGCAGACGGAACTGCCACAAAAGAACGCAGACGGAACTGCCACAAGAAAACACAGATGAAACGCAGACGGAACTGCCACAAAAGAACGCAGACGGAACTGCCGAAAGAGAGCGAAAATTATATGATTTCTTCATGAGAATAGGTAAGTAGCGGATGATAATGGTGTTTGATCATTCGACTCGGAAAAACTCAAGACAAAGAGAACAGGCTAGTCGGTGAGGTGAAAAAGTATCAAAGGAGTGACAAAAGGGAAAGAAAAATGGCATAGAAAAAAATGCAAAAACTACAGTGATTTCACCACAAGGAAAACAACTTATCCTCTTCAAGGAGGATACTATGGCTCTGATACCATGTTAGAAATAAGAGACTAAACTGGAGAAAGAATTTGTGTATTATTGAGTGTATTCAAGTTGTGTAGAATAATACAATATAAAAAGATATTTATAGGTACTAAACGTAATATCTTATAATAAATATTCAGATATACTAAATAATACTAATTGATCCTAATTATATTCTAACATTTATAATTAGGTCTTTATATTTTTTTTTCAATTGAGAGCCCTACATAGTTTTTATTTTTATAATTAAGTTTTTTCTAATGTAAAAAATATTATAATTAACTGAATATTTTTTTGCAAATTGAAAGTATTCATAATTAAAAATCTAATTAGATATTTGACCACATGTATTTTGAGAAAAATATTTTGAAAATTTTAATATTTTTTACATGGAAAGGACTTAATTATAAAACTAAAAGAAATATAAGAATCCAATTATTAAAAAAAATATAGAAATCTAATTAAAAATTTGATAAAACTATAGGACCAAATATAGTAGCTAAAATCTCGATTTAACTCTTAAAATCTTCCGATATTATAATTTTAAATGAGTCTATCGATTTTACAAAATTTGTACTAAGTCTGGCGATTTTACGATTTAAATCTTGTTAAAATTTTACGTTTTACGTTCTTAATTTACTTTTTCGATTTCACGTAAAATTTCGATTTTCTCTACCTTAAGACCAATAGAATAATTAAACCACTTTTTAATATGTGTTTATATATTTATGACAATAAACACAGTCAAACACTTGTACATATCAATAACAATAAACAATAACAAAACTTTGTCTACTAGATGGAATTGGTTACATGAATCAAACGATATCATTGAACTCTATTATGTATCATGTTTATAAAAAGACCGTTTATATACATAATACATATCATTGTATCATAATATTAGGATATAACTAATGCGAGCTAGCTCTGTATATATTGCATTTAATTCTAATCCACAGAAGAGTTTTCAAACAAAAAAATAGGTTTAAATTTGTTCAAAAAGAAAAAAAAAAGATATATCATTGTTTTGAACTATTTCTCTAAGATTAATGTTGAAAATGGGGTCTAAATTAAAAGAATCTAAAATGTCAAAAATCCGATTTGATAATTGTGAGCGGCCTCAAATTCTAAAAAAAAACTAAAATATTACACTTTGAAAATATAAAAAAGAGAGAATAATAATTTTTCATGAGTCAGCATAATATTTAATAACTCAATTTTATGAGTTTAATAGCTATAACTAATTAGTTATACTGTAATAACCATCATTAATCTTTTAAAGAAAAGGTTATAAACTTAATTACATATCTAAAACTCAAAAAGAGTTAAAAAAAAATAAAGAAATAGCAATTCTCTATATCCTAAAATTAACTAAATCAAAATATAACTCATGACCTTATTGTCACATAATAAAATGTGTTTATATTATTGTGATAACCTCATGATATGCATTATTCATGTCATAGAGATTACAATGCTACAAGTCTATTTTGATTGAATAAATAATTTTGTTGTTCTGAACATTTAATGACACTTTTAAAATATCAAATGGAAAAGCTTTACATTCAAATTATTTATCTAACAAAGTCCAACCCAATTGTTATAATGTGTTTTTCGTTCATGTACTTCTTTTTCTTCGTACTTCTTCTTTTTGTATATCGATGTTGCTGCTACTGCCTCTTATTATTCTCTTCCTTTTTTCTCATATTTCTTTTTTGTTATCGCCGTTGTCATCACCACCACATCTTTCTCTTCCTCCTCTTTCCTTTTTCATTTGAATTTATTCTCCTCCTTCTTTTCCTTCCTCCTCCATCATCATCATCATCATCGCTATCGTCGTTATTGTCGTTTTCTTTTCCTTTTTCATTCTCTTTCAAATTTTTGCATGTAAGATTTCAATTCATTAAGTGTGCATTATTCAAGTCTAATTGAAAAGCAATGCTCTTAAAAGAAGTAAGAGTAACAAAAAAAAAAAAAAAGAATATGAAAAAAATACAACATTAAAAAAAATTCAGTATTTTTTTAACAATATTTTGGTGTCAAAATTAAGAAATTTCAATGTTTGTTTTTGGCAAAAATTCAATCCAATAAATGTGAACCTACATCCATGCAACTGAATAAGTTTCGAATATAGTATAAACATGTTCATTTAAGTCATTTCGGTGTTATCTTGTGATATTTTAATATGCAATTTATTTTTTGCATTCATTCAATTAAATAAGATTATAATACGTGTTCATTCAAGTCTACACGCTAACTAATTTTTGTTTGTTTGAACCAACTTGGTTGAACGAATTTTTTATTTTAATAAATAAATTAAATGTAATAATTATCGAAATAAATAATTTAAAAAATATTTATCGAAATAAATATCCCTCTCTTATCTCGTTTACATTGTAAACGAGATAATTTTGCATGTATCTCATCTATAATGTAAACGAGATACATGTATTTTTTAAAAAAAAAATTTGAAAATAAAAAAAAATATTAATATTATCAATAATCCACGGGTTCGAGTCTCCATATCTTCGGTAAAAAAAAAAAAAGAAGAGATTAAAATAGATATGTTTGATCAATTAGTATGGGGAGACTATGCCATTTGATCTATTACTCATTGGCATCTATCAACCTTTTTGAGTACTAAATAATTGATCAAACATATCGATTTTAATCTCTTCTACCAATCTTTTTTATATACTAATTGCATGCTACAAGTTTGAATTATTGATAATATTAATATTTTTTATTATTTTAAATTTAAAAAAATACATGACGGCAAGCGTGGTGCCCTGCTAGGGTTTATGTGCTCCTTTGGAGTGGCTCTTCAAAATTTTCAACGGTGCAGTGTTCAGACTACACAATTGAATATGGAGGCAGGAACGAGAACTGTCAGAGGAGAAAATTCAGTTAGCGATGGAGAGAGCGACAATGAGGTACTAATCGAGGAAGAGGACATCAGAAAAGGGAAGGAAGCATGCACTAAAAGCCTCATAGGCCGTGTGTTTGCGGACAAAAAGTTTTCTGTGGGAACTATGAAGAACGCATTCAGATCCATATGGAGTAGACCAGAAGGATTCAGAGTCTCGGATAGAGGAGGGAACAAATTTCAATTTTTCTTTGAAAATAACAAGGATTTGATGCGGATTGAAAAAGGTTCTCCATGGCTATTTAAAGAATATATCCTTCATGTGAGGAGATGGAACGACTCTGATCGAAGGGAGGAGGGTGAGCTGCAAGGGTTCCCGGTATGGGCTCAATTTTGGGGCTTGCCAGAATGCTATAAAACTATAGAAGTTGGAAGGAAACTTGCTGAGAAAATTGGTGCGGTTATGGAGGTTGGCTTCTACGAAATGAAGGGTGGAGAATCCAGGATACTCAAAGCAAGGGTGGAAATGGATGCATCCAAAAAACTCAAAGATCACGTCTGTGTGATTGGCCCTGAACAACACGCTGTTGAAATTGGTGTGCGGTATGAAAAGTTTGGGAGATTCTGCACCTATTGCGCACGGATAGGGCACGAGTCAAAGGGGTGTGAATTACTCGCTACGGATTCAGCAATGAACTCAGTGCGGCAAGACAAAATTGGAGATTGGATAAAAGCTGACCAGATGGGTAGGAGGATTGAAATTGAATGCAATGGTTATAATGCGTCTGGTTCTAACTTGAATGACCAAGGGGACAGACCAAAGAAAAAACCTATGCCTAATTGGTTACTTAATAGCCTCTCAAGTCTCTCTATGAAAGAAACGGTAGGAGCGAAAATGGCCCCAAAGGTGACTAGTTCTCATTCAAAGAGCAACTCGTTGATGGAGAATTCAGGAGCGAATTTGGTAGACATAACCTCAGCAAGTACCAAGGAAACACAAGAGGGAGTGCAAGGCCTTATGGCTGTAGAAGAGATTCAAAATGTCGATCAATCTGATTCACAAATAAAAGAGCGATTCAAGCTCAAGCAGATGGCACGAAGAAAAACAGAGGTTTCTCACATCAAAGGTGGGGTGAAGAGAAAATTCAATGAGAAAGAAAATATAGAACCGCACAAAAGGATTTGCCTGGAAGAGATCCAAAATACTCGCGAGGAGGTGGAGGGCACCGGCCGTCAAACGGTGCCCCAAGAGTCATGAGAGTTCTAACGTGGAATTGTCGGGGTTTGGGGAGACCCCTGACATTCCATAATCTTAAAGGGATATGTAGATCCCACTCCCCCGAGGTTGGTTTCATCTGTGAAACAAAAAACCAGCCTTGTCGTGTGGAGAACAAGTTAAGGGCATGTGGTTTTGGCGGTTGTTTTTTGGTCAATCCTAATGGCACAGCAGGTGGACTAGCTTTGGCATGGAAAGAGGGCACTGAGGTGGTAGTAATGAACTCGAGTGATTTCTTTATTGCTGCAAAAATCAAGGATGTTACTAGGCAGGAGGAATGGGAACTAATTGGTGTTCACTTTAGTAGCATAGAACAGGTCCGGCACCAGCAATTTGAACAAATCAAACCTGTCCTTCAACAATTTCAAGGCAAAACCATCATTCTTGGTGACTTTAATGCTATAGCGAATACCCAAGAAAAGGAAGGTGGATGTTTGACTTCGGAACCTGCTATGACAGCTTTCAACTCCTTTATAGATGACAACAGTTTTCTGGATCTTGGAATGGTTGGAAGACCGTTCACCTGGTCAAATAGAAGGAGAGGACAAGAGCTTATCCAAGAGAGGCTTGACAGGGTACTGGCAACATTGGAGTGGTGTGAGTCTTACCCTACAGCTACAGTTCTCAGACTTCAAGAGGACGAATCTGACCATGCCCCTTTACTGCTGGACTCTAATCCTCCTATGGAGAAAACAAAACGCAGATTTAAGTTCCAGGAGAGATGGTGTTGGAATGCTGAGGTAAGGGAAATAGTTGAGGAGACGTGGAAAGTGGAAGTTGAGGGTTCTCCTATGTTTATTCTTGCCCAAAAATTAAAGAAATGCAGACATTCACTTGTGCAATGGCAGCAAACTTCTCAGTCAAATTCCCTGCAACAAATCCGAGAGCTCAAGGACCGATTAGAAGAGCTGAGATCCTCTGGAGTTCAAGGGGGTGAGCAGGTTCTGGGGATTGAAAAGCAGCTTGAGGTGGCCTACCTAAATGAGGAAAGCTACTGGAAAGATAAGTCAAGAATAAAGTGGCTAAAAACAGGGGACCGCAACACCAAGTTCTTCCACCAATTTGCTCGAGTCAGATGTCGCAGTAATAAGATCTGGAGTTTGGTTGGTGAAAATGGGGTGGTGGCATCTACAAACGAAGGTATTGCGAAAGTAGCAGAGGACTACTTCAAAAGTATCTTCTCTGCCTCTGCTATTCAGGATCCGAGACAGGAATTTGAAGAGTTTGTACCGAAGGTAACCCCAAGTATAAATCGGAAACTTCTGCGGCCAGTCTCTATGGAGGAGGTTAAAAGAGCAGCATTTAGTGTGCATCCTCAGAGTGCCCCAGGAGATGATGGATTTACAGCAAAGTTCTTTCATACATTCTGGAGCATTGTGGGTAGAGATGTTTTCTCGGCTGTGAAGAGCTTCTTTCTAGGAGGCAGATTACTCAGGAGCTTCAACCATACACATATCTGTCTTATCCCTAAGCTCCCCGGTGCCAGAGACATGTCCCAGGTGAGACCCATTAGCCTCTCTACAGTAGTATACAAGATTATCTCAAAAATCCTTGTCCATAGACTGCAACACTTTATGAATCTCTTAGTTAGTCCGAACCAAAGTGCCTTCCTGAAAGGTAGACTGATTTCGGACAATGTTCTTATTGCACATGAAGTTATGCACTACCTAAAAACAAAGAGATTTGGGAATGTATTTGAGATGGCCATAAAACTGGATATGAGCAAAGCGTACGATCGAGTAGAGTGGCCTTTTCTTTGGTTTATGATGGAACATCTAGGGTTTGATGCAAGATGGATTGGGTGGATTAAAGAGGTTGTTACGACTGTTTCTTACTCTGTTGTTGTGGAAGGACAACCATTTGGCTATTTTCGGCCAAGTAGAGGTATCCGGCAAGGTGACCCTCTCTCCCCGTATCTTTTTCTCTTCTGTGCGGAAGGACTCTCCTTCCTGCTACACAAAGCAGAGCAAAACAGGAGTTTACAAGGGATCCAAATCACTAGAAGGTGCCCGTCTGTCAACCACCTCCTCTTTGCAGACGACTCTATCCTCTTTTGTAAAGCGTCTTCTAACTGCTGTGATAATATTTTGGATTTACTGGGTGACTATGAAAGCTTTAGTGGACAAACAGTCAACCTAAATAAGTCGGCTATATTCTTCAGTAAAAACACTCCACAGAATACCAGAAGCTTATTGGCTGGGAATCTAAATATCCAACATATTGGGACCCAAGATAAGTACCTGGGCCTGCCGTCTACTATCCAGAGATCAAAAAAGGCAACATTTGGGGCTATTAAAGATAGAGTTCGAAAAAGAGTTGAAGGCTGGAAACGCAAGCTACTCTCAGCTGGAGGGAGACATGTCTTAATTAAGGCGGTAGGAGAAGCTGTCCCGATCTACACACTGTCATGCTTCAAACTGCCTGACTCGTTAATTCAGGAAATTCACGGCATTTTAGCCCGCTTTTGGTGGGGTCAGAAGGGAGAGGAACGGCGGATTAGCTGGGTCAGCTGGGACATGATGACTAGGCCGAAATTGGAGGGAGGCTTGGGATTTAAGAATCTAAAGGCACAAAACCTGGCACTTCTAGGCAAACAATGCTGGAGAATAGCAACACAGCCTAATTCAATATTGGCTAGAATCCTAAAAGGCAAGTATTTTCGATATACAGATATTATGAGAGCGGAGGTAGGGAACTTACCGTCCTGGGGCTGGCGAAGCATCCTGGAAGGGCGAAAAGTCACCGAGAAAGGCTTAATCTGGCAAATAGGTCCTGCTTCTGAGGTGAACATCTTCTCTGATCCATGGATTCCGCCTCAGCAACAATTTACCCCTCCCATCAGGTTAAACTCCCTTGCCACAAATCAACCAGTCTCACGGGTCAGCCACCTGATGCACGAAAACAACGAGTGGAATCAACAGCTCATTTCCTCAATTTTTCCACCAGCCATTACCCAGCAAATTTTAGCAGTAAAAATTGGGGAACAGAGGGATAAGCTTACTTGGTTGTTTCACAAATCAGGTAGATATGAAGTCTCGTCTGGTTACAGAATAGCCTTTACGTTCAACCACGAACCAACTGAGTTGCATCCACACCTCCAGCAAAGACAAGGGATTTGGCGTGACCTCTGGAAGACTAAAGCTCCACCAAAGATCCTCCTTTTCCTCTGGCGTGCTCAGCATGAAAGGCTTCCGACTATGGAACTGCTTCACCAAAGGATCCCCTCAAATTTGGCTACCTGCCCACGGTGCCACACAGCCACGGAAACCATCATACATTGCCTATTCTCTTGTGAGAAAGCTAAAGAAGTGTGGAACAGAAGCCCTTACCATGGAATTACTGCTGGTGAAGAAGAAAATCTGTTCTTCAAGTGTTGGGAGGCGAAGAAGAAACACTTAATTCTTAACCCAACTGAAGAGCAAGACCTAGCCTCATTAGGGATTTATTGCTGGTGTATTTGGCGGTCTCGCAATGACCACGTCTTCGGACAGGGTGCCAAGACTCCCCAAGAAGTGGATGGCCTCGCGAGAAGGATGATTAACTGGGTCTCAACAGCTGCCAACGAACCCCAAATCTGAGTGGGTCTTCTTTTATCTTATCTCTCTGTATTGCAATTTTACGTTAATGCTCTATGTGTAATGAGCCTTAGAGAGGCTACTGTCTCTCTCTTCTTTTGTCTTTACTAAGTCACATTTGGACAGTTATTTCCTTTTTTTGCTTAAAGGAATAAAGTATCTAATTTCTTTGGAAAAAAAAATTTAAAAAAAATACATATATTTCGTTTACGGTATAAACGAGATATTTATCTCAAGATATACACATTTCGCGTTCACTTCGCTTATCTCATTTACCGTGTAAACGAGATACATACAAAATTATTTCGTTTACACTAGAAATATTTATTTCGGTAAATATTTTTTAAATTATTTATTTGAGTAATTATTATATTTAATTTATTTATTAAAATAAAAAATTCCTTGGTGAACTTAGTTATAAAAAAAAATTGGATGTGTAGTATGGACTCCATATCAAAATAGAACTATGCTCATTTGGGCTCGGAAGGCCTAGAGGAAGTGAGTAACCAATATACCAGTTTTTTGTTTTGTGGCCTGATAATGAACAAAATTGGTATTACAAAAAAAACATTCCAAAGAAAACAAAAAAAAAAACAAAATTTGTAATATTGTAAAAAGATTATGTTAGTTTGAGGCTTTGAGCCAACTAACACGATCCACCATAAATAAATCAACTCAAAACAGTGCAGCAACACCCTAAGTCCCTAACCCTAATCACAATTAGAAAAAACAAAATAAAACACTGCACTGAAAAAAAAATATTTTCATATAATATTTCCATTAAGATTAATAGAAATTAGAAACAAGAAAAGGACTAGAGCAAAAGGCATTTTGTGCTCGTTCCAGTTTGGGAAAACGCCCACGAATCAAATGCAGAATCAAAATTAAAAAAGGTCCCTTTGGGCTTTGGGCTTTGGGCTTTGGGCTTTGGGCCAGTTTCATTGTTACCGATACCTAGAAAAAAGAAAAAGAAAAAAACCCTTTTCTTTTCGTGTAAAAATAATATAACAAAAAGTTTCTTTAATTAATTAATATAAGTTAAAAATAATTTTTGTTTTGGTAAAGAGTGTAAAATAATTTTACATTGAAGTTAAATTCTAAGTTGAACATGGAGGAAACAGAAACTATTCTTTTTTCTCAAAGGTAGTAGATTTTATTTCCGTGAAAATAAAATAGATGGTGACATGGATGGAAAGAAAAACTATTTTGCTAACAATTATTATTTATTATTAAACACTCATAAAGACGTACTTTTTACTTTTAACTAATTTTTTTATCACTCATTAACAAATTTTGTTAAATTCTAGTCCTCTCACATTTATAACAAGTGCACATAAAAAACCATACACATATATAAAATACATATTATAAATATATATAATAATACATTTATTTATAAATAAATATATCATAATTTATTTGGTAAGTAATTTTTTATGTGTATATAATCCTTTTATTATTAATAACAAAATAATAATTTTGTATACTTTGTGCTATATAAAGGTAATAAATAAAATGTATTTTGACTTGCACATATGCCAATAATAATAATAAAACTGATGCATATTAAAATCACCCATTAAGAACTATTTAGTAAAATATATACAAAATTTAAGTTTTTATATTATTGTTAAGTAATAAATTTGAAAACATTCATTGAACATAATCCATGTAAATCAAATAAAAAAATATCAGACACCATACAAAAAATACATTCAATAAATGCCATTAAGTTTGTCTTAATATTGGGTTTGACTCTTTTGTAGAGCTCAGCCTCTTCCATTTACTCTCTCTCTCTCTTTTCAATCCCAATTTATATTGACCTAATTTTTGCAGACGCATGCGGCTTCTTTTAATTGCGGAACCATTCAATTCTCATCATTTTTGCGTGCAATGATCCCAAATCCATAGATATTTTCCATCTTCATCCATAAACTTTGATTTTTTCTGCAAATTTGTATTTTTTTTATTTTATTTTTATTCATAAATCAAAGAGATACAAAATATTTAATTTAGCCACTTTAATTGTGTCTATTGTCATTTTTGTTTCAAATAAAATTAGATTTTTGTCTGGTGGAGTAGAGGAGAATAGATCTGAGATCTTGCACGCAAAAATGATGTCAATTAATGGGTTCTAATTTTTGCAAACGCATGCAGTTTCTTCCAATCGCGGAATCCATTCAATTCTCATCATTTTTGCATGCAATGATCCCAATTCCAAAGACATTTATCGTCTTCTCCTTGTTTCATCTATGGACTATGATTTCTTCTTGCAGATCTGCATTTTTTATTTTATTTTTGTTTATAAATCAAATGAGATGTAAAACTTTCAATCTAGCCGCTTTGTGTTTATTGTCATTTTTGTTTCGAATAAAATTAAATTTTTCGTTGGTGGAGATGGAGGAGAATAGATCTGAGATCTTGCACGCAAAAATGATGTCAATTAGTGGGTTTATGGATCAGAAGCCAAGTCAGAATCCTACTAATTAACTTATAAGGTAGGTTTTTTTTTTCAATATATATATATATAGTGAAGCTCTGGTTTCAGATTATGATGAAATGTCATGTTAGTTGGTGTTAAATTGGATGCTAATTAAAGATGGTTTGTGTCTTCCATCTTTCTAAGTGATGATAAAAAATTTAGTACTTTTTCAGACATAAATTTAGTATTTTTTCAAACATTGCTCCGGTTGAAGTAGGTGTTGGAATTAAGTTTTACAATAATTTAATTAGAATGAGTAAATTTTTGGAGTAATAATGAACTAATGAAGTAAATGAACCTTAGCAGAAATGGTAATTAGTTAGAATATTTAAGAATTATATTTGTTTTGTTGTTTTGATTGATATGAGTTTAGAGAAGTTGTTCTTATAGAGTGATAGTTGAGAAAAGTGTGTTTAATTTGTATCTCACCATATTGTGACAGAGGCAGGGAAAAAAACTTGTGTTTGGGTTACAGAGAGGGATATAGATTCTGTATCCCAGACCTAAACTTTTTAATGAATTTTTATTTTTGAGCATGTTCTTATTTTCATAATATTCCTATTTTTCCTCCAGTAACTTTATCATCAACTATTTCACTCATTCTCCTACACTACATGGTAAATAATTTTATCCAACAGATTAGATTACTTCGATTAGAAAAAGCTAAACCAAAGAATTTCACTTTCATCCAAATGAGGAGAGAGATGTAAAACCATTGTAAGAATAGTAATAAAATTTTAATTCACAATAATTTTGATGACAATGTCAAAAGAATTGTTGTGTAGTTAGTGTTTGATGTTTTAGTGTATATGATAGGGTAAATAAAAATAAAAAACTAATAAAAAATGTATGTCATGTATGTTCTAAGTGTTTTGGTGAATGATATCCAACCCCCTCTAAAATAACATGTAAGTTACCCTTCATTATGTGTCACATTATAATTGGTTCTTATCTTAACCATAGTTGGGTTATTTTATAATTTATTATTCTTAAAATATCAAAGCTCCACTACCGTTAATTGAAGCACATTCCACTCCTCTATTCTTTGTTTATCACTTCATCACCTAGATTTGGTCCTTCTAAGCACCGTCGCGTTCGTGACAAGAAGCGCCAACGTCATCGCCATGCCCTCCCACACAACCTCTCTTTCTAGTATAGCCAGCGCCTCTTTTTGCCGTGGATCACTGCTTACCCACATAATTATTGATTAATTTGGTTATTATATTTTTTTATTAAAAAACATATCTTTATTTAATTACGTGATGGAACATATATTTATATGTAAAATATAATATAATAAAATAAATCTATTCAAAGTATTTAAAAGTATAATTAAAATCATGAATATACAAATATAATAATAAAATTTGTACTCCAAACAAATAAACATATTTTTTTTATCATACATATATTATTTAAAAATAAATATATTATTAAAATTAATAACAGAAATTTAAAATGATAAAATTCAACTTTTTTACCGTATTTTTTATAGTATTTTTATTTTTTAATTTTTAATTTATTAGTATTTTATTATTTAATTAATAATTAAACAAATTATTTTTATGAAAAATTATTTTTTATATTATATTAGAGAAGAGATCAATATAACAGTTTAAAAAATAAATTATATAAATATTTAAGAGATAAATATGAAATACATACCTAAGTAATGTTTAGTTTGGCTATTAAATTTTTTTATTAAAACAAATCTTTATTTAATTACACGATAAAACATATATTCATATGTAAAATATAATATAATAACTCTATCTAGAGTACTTAAAAGTATAATTAAAATAAAAAAAAATATTTTTTATCGTACATAAATTATTTTAAAAAATAATAAATTGTTAAAATTAATAACACAAGTTTAAAATGATAAAATCTAACTTTCTTACAAGTATTTTTTATAGTATTTTTATTCTTTTAATTTTTAATTTATTCGTATTTTATTATTTAATTAATGATTAAATAAATTATCTTCATGATAAATTATTTTTTGTATTATCTTAAAGAAGAGACCAATATAACAGTTTAAAAAATAATGTAAAAATGATTTTTAAATAAAAAATAGATAATATTAAAATTTTTAAATACAAAAGTAAATTAGATAGATAGATATTTAAGAGATAAATATGAAATACATGCCTAAAATAAATAAAACAGACAAAAATAATTTTCCATTTTTTAAGAGTACTCCCATTTTGTCTGTTTTATTTATTTTAGATATGTATTTCATATTTATCTCTTAAATATTTATATAATTTATTTTTTAAACTGTTATATTAGTCTCTTCTCTAATATAATACAAAAAATAATTTTTCATAAAAATAATTTGTTTAATTATTAATTAAATAATAAAATACTAATAAATTAAAAAAATAAAAATACTATAAAAATACGGTAAAAAAGTTAAATTTTATCATTTTAAATTTCTGTTATTAATTTTAATAATATATTTATTTTTTAAATAATATATGTATGATAAAAAAAATATGTTTATTTGTTTGGAGTACAAATTTTATTATTATATTTGTATATTCATAATTTTAATTATACTTTTAAATACTTTGAATAGATTTATTTTATTATATTATATTTTACATATAAATATATGTTCCATCACGTAATTAAATAAAGATATGTTTTTTTTAATAAAAAAATTTAATAACCAAAATTAACCATTAATTATGTGGATAAGCAGTGATCCATGGCAAAAAGAGGCGCTGACTATACTGGGAAGGACAAGTTATGGGCGACGGAATTCAACGACGTGACTAAGAGATTATGCACTAAAGAAAGAGAAGTTGTGTGGGAGGCCAGTAGATGGCGATGACATTGGCGCTTCTTGTCACGAACGTGACGGTGCTTGGAAGGACCGAATTTAGGTGATGAAGTGATGAACAAAATATGGAGGAGTGGAATGTGCTTCAATTAAAGGGAGTGGAGCTTTGATATTTTAAGAATAATAAATTATAAAATAACCCAACTATGGTTAAGATAAGAACTAATTACAATGTGACACATAATGAAGGGTAACTTACATGTTATTTTAGAAGGGTTGGATAGCATTCACCGTATAATTTAGTTTAACATGTTAAATTATTTAACAATTTTCAACTAACAACTTCACATAAAATCTATTATAAAAAAAATTGTCACCAAATTTTATATTCAGACAAACTTAAAACCAAATTGATTTCCTCTCTCCATATCTATTGTCTTACAATAGGTACAAAAGAACTAAATATATTTTTTGCTTTTTTTTATTTTTCGCCCTTACACTGTATACATTCGCACACACTTTATTATGGATTCCTATAGTAATGTTAGAATTTTTTTTATCTTAACTTTTTCTTTGTTGATAATGATAAATTACCTTTGATTTCTTTAAAAATAAAAAGAAAGAAAAAATCGCCACGAAGAAGAAAAGAGTACCAATATTTATATATATCATAAGATTTAGCACAATTTTTTAGTTGTTTAAATATCAAATTTTGGATCTTTAGGAAGATCATTGAATCTATACCTTTGTATATCTATATATATTTTTTGAATAAATAATCATTTTTTACTATGAAGGATTCGAATGTTAACAAAAGTAATCATAAAAAATTGAAACAAAAATTATATCCATGTATAAGATAAGTTTCGTCTAACAAAAATATCAATTATTAAATTTTTATTTATAATTCTATAAATACCTTTCTTTTTTTCTTTCTTTTTCATTTTTCTTCTATAACTACCACTACAAAATTTACTATCCCACCGAATCTGCTCCTCTGCTCTCACTTCTCCCATATAGCTACCGAATAATCCTTGCCTGTTTTCTCCCATGAAACCTTCGGAATCTTCTCATAATCCCACGAGTTAAGCCTCAAAATAGTCCATAAAATTACACTCGAGTCTCAAAATAATCCCTGAAGTTAATTACCTAAATTTATGGTCAAAGTTTCACTTTAGGACTCAGTAGTCCCTGAGACATTTTCCGTTCATCGGAACCTCAAAATGACGTCATTTTGGAAAAGAAATAATAAAGGAAAGAAGAAGCGTTGAGAAAAGTCCCCCCGCCCCCAAAAAAAATTCCCAACCCTTTTCCTTTCCCATTCCCAACTCATCCCCATTCCCTCCCCCAACCCTTTCCCTTTCCATTCTGTTTTCCCAACTTGATGCTCTTTTCCTTCCTTTTCCTCTTTTACTTTCCCAATCTGAGATCCTTCTTTTTTCCCTTCTCCTTCCTAACCTGACGCCCTCCACCTCCCCAATCATACTCTCACACTCACAAAGAGCTCTTGTCAACCCTCGCTGTCACCGTCTCTCGATCTCGTCGGCCTCCGTTTCAGTGCTGCGCCGCTCATCCCCCATCCCAACCTAGTCTCTCACACTCAAACACACAGTACAGAGGCAGAGGCACAAAGCCTCAACCTTCTCTGTCATCGTTGCGCCGCTCGCCAGCCTTCGTCTTGTTGCCACGCCACTCGCCAGCCTCCATCTCCGCTCTATCTCCCTCTGCTTCCCTCTTCTTTCTTCTGGTACGGTTTTTTCTCTCAGCCATGATGATTTTTTTTATTTTTTTAGTTATTCAATCATTGTTCTTTAATGTTCTGGGTGATTGTTGCTGCTGATCCTGTTTCAATATAACAATGATTAATTTTAGTTATTTTCTATTATGTAATTATTACTGTTTTTTTATTGTTGCTATTTTTTGTGCTTGTTGCTGTTTAGGTTGATTGGTCTGTTCTGATTAATGCGGTTTTTTTTGTGATATTTTGTGTTGTTGGTTTTTATTTTTGTGATCTGTTGAAGAAGAAGAAGAAGAAGGGGATTTTTTTTAAATATAAAACGACGACGTTTTCTACGCTTCTTTTTTTCTTTTTTTCTTTCTTCAAAACGACGTCGTTTCAAGGTTCTGATGAACGGAAAATACCTCAGGGACTACTATGAGTTCCGGAGTGCAATCTTGAGGATAAATTTGGATAATTATTAACTTTAAGGATTACTTTGAGGCTCGAGTGCAACTTCAGGGACTACTTTGAGACTTAACTCGGATCCCACTAAAAATCGCCACTCTTTGCCTCCGTCTTCTCAGCTGCCTTAAAAGCAGCAGCCTCCGGCGCCCCTTTCTTCGCAAGCATAGCCCTAATCATCACAATCTTTTTCTTGAGCTGCCTTGCAATCCTCTCCTCCTCTTCCCTCACCTTCGCGGCAGGATCAAGAGCAACGGCATCGCGTTCCCTCTGCTTGAGATCGGAGACCATCTTGCGGCGCTTACCGTTGCGCTGCTCCTAGCGGCATTGCTGGTTGCGCAAGAACTCAGCATGAACTCAGTGTGATCCGCCACAATTCGCTGAACCTGCTTCTCAACATAGTACAAGTCAACACCAGTAGTGTCCACCAAGTCAATCACCGAAACTTGTCCTAATCTTCTAACCTCAGAAACCATCTCGTTCCGGATAACATGTAGCGATCGAAATTAAGAAGGATGAGAAAGGAAGAGAAAAGGAGAAGATATTTACGGAATTATAAAAAAATTAATAATTAGCCATTTTTATCAAACAAAACTTATTTTGTATGGTATAACTTTAGTTTTCAATTTTTTATGGTCAGTTTTGTCAGCGTTCAAATTTTTATAGTCAGAAATAACTATTTACTCTATTTTTTCACATTCTTTCTATTTATTGGACTAGCTAGACATTATACTTGGCTAAACTTAAGCAAAATCGGGCCTAACCAGATTAGATCATTTTCACATCTCCTCACCTCTCTTTTTTCTAAATGTAGTGACTCATCATATAAAATTATTCTGTTAAGATTGGAATCTTTTATGAAATTTACAAGTTTGTTAGAATTATGGCTTTGAATTCTATTAAACAATGGTCAATTTAGCAGTTTGACGTCAATAATGCATTATTTTGTGGCAATTTATCGAAGTGGTATACATGGAGCTGCTACTGAGCCTCTCTTCCAATCTTCCAAATCAATGTTGTCATCTCCACAAATATTTGTATGGATTGCGCCAATCTAATCAAATATGATATGAAAAACTCTCCAATCTTTTTCTTTCTCGTGGGTATCAACAAACTATTTTCGATTATAGTATATTCATTAAGATTATGGGAGAAGTGTGAATCTTGTTAATATATGTTGATGATACTGTGGTTATTGGAAATTCCATTTCTGAGATTACAGCCATTAAGTGGACCTTAGAATCTCCTTTTATGATGCATCTTATTGAAAAGATATTAATTGTGTTTTTCAAGAACACATTTATTTAGTTAAAATAGTTATAGATTTTATCTCCAAAAAAAATAGTTATATATTTAACTAGACAATTTTAATATGTTTTGAATAACAATTTATCTTGATGATGAAATAAGATCTTTATATTTTGGATTATTAAAATATATTTTGACTAGATATATGTTGATCATTTCTATTTAACTTTATCAATTATTTAACGAATTTCAATCAAGACAAACTTTTGCAAATAAATAATTCAGATATCAAATATAACTCTACTTTATTACAGTGTATACTACAATCTTTGATATGTTCTAAATCCAAATTCAATACATGCATAACTAGGATTTTCCTATTGCAATTAAACCTACATATATGCATTACTTGTATAATCATGATGTTAGCGTATATGTACACGGTGAACAATGTTACTATCTTTTAAAGAATAAACTAGAATATCTAGAACTTTTAATAATAGAAATTTGTTATCATCCTCAATATAGTTGAAATTCAAAAATTTAAAATCTGAATTAGTGAAATGCATTCATGATTGTCTTTATTCCATAGTATTTATCTTAGTTTGTTTAATCTCACCAAAGTGTCATTCGGATCAAAGTGCAGGTAATCTTGACCACCATCGATATTTGCCACCTATATTCCTCGAAAGTTTATTAGCAGTTCAAATTTTACTCTTCAATATCAATATATCTTTCAAAATATACTAGAAATATAATTAAATTTATTATTTGAATGTTGTAGATTTTGCCAATTCATCTTAATGACCGTTAGTTTTTCATGGTGGTTGAGATGCTTTATGAAATCATGTTATATCTGGACTTATTCAAAGGTCGTACATTGATGCTGGGAGATTTTTTTATTTAAATTAATTAAATATATTATTCAACAAAATTTCGAACTCACATAATATTTATTGATATACACAACTTTACAAATCTAAGATAATGTGACCCAAGACAGATTAAACACATATCTCAAATACTCAGTCACCGAGCTACGATTTAACAAAAACTAAATGTATCTCGGGTGCACCCGGGATATGGCACAATGCGAAGCTGTGCATAAATTGGGTATTCAGTATCTGAGATATAGGCACAATGAGTTTAATGTCAGTGTACCCGAAATATTGTATTATTGTAATGATTTAACTATAACATTATGTACTCGTATTGTTCTATTCGTATGGTTAATTAAATATTTGATTTAAAAAATGTTTCTTGGGTCACAGTACCCGAGATATATAAAGTTGTGTATATCAATAAATATTCTTTGCGTTAAAAATTTCGATAAATAATATATTTAATTAATTTAGATAAAAAAATCTTTGATGCTAAAGCATAAGAGCGTCATTGACGGTGTGATAACATACCTTGAAAAGATTTTATCAGACAAAAACTTCCAAAAAATAACTTTCAATAGAAACTTTTAATTTACTAAGTATAAGTTTCATGAGTTAGTTGTCCCGCAACAACCTACCAAAAAGTGTAAAAATACGAATTTTGTAAGTATGGATTTAATAACACTGCTATTTTTTATAATATTGCTTTATTAATGTGTGACTTGAAATGTGGTGAAGGAATGACGGTGGTATTTGGATTGCTCAATGGATGATCCTCTACCACTATTAGAGAACCAATAAGAAAAATGTCTATATAAATGCGTAGTTTATCCCATGGCATTGTTTATGTCTGATAGGTTGTGAATGATTACTCTAGGATGCGAGTATGTGTCTTGTTGTGGATTTGGTGAACAGAGAGTACAATCCGAAGCAGGATATGATAAAAGATTTCGTTATTTCTACTTGGAATAAAAAGATACATCAATCTGTCCTTCAATCTTAAGATCCTATGATTCTATGATGCTTCTTATTAGACAAATATTAATCGTGTCTTTCAAGAACACATTTATTTAGTTAAAATAGTTATAGATTGTACTAGGCAATTTTAATTTTTTTTTTTGAAGTACGATTTATCTTGATGAAATAAGATTTTTATATTTTGGACTATTAAAATATATCTTGACTAGATATATGTTGATTATTTTCATTTAACTTTATCAATTATTTAACTGATTCAAATCAAGAAAAACTTTCGCACAATAAATAATGCATCATATAATTAATCCAGATGTTTATTACAACTCTACTTTATTATAGTGTATACTACAATCTTTGATATGTTCCAAATCTAAATTATATGCATTACTAGGGTTTTTCTATTGCAATTAAACCTACATATATACATTACTTGTATAATCATTACCTTAGTACATATGTATACGGTAAACAATGCTACTAAATTTTAATGAATAAACCAACTTATCTAGAAATTTTAATAATTAAAATTTTCTATCATCCTTAATATACTTCTAGTTGAAATCCAAAAATTTAAATAACATGTCAAACTATATTTTCGTCACACTATATTAGGTAACGCTACTGCATGCCATTGAATTTGGATATTGTCCTTGTTGACCAACCTATTCTCTATGGTACAAACAAATCTGAGAATAAAGAAAGGACTTCGAAATTTCAAACTGTGGTACACAATATCTAAAAAATTACTAATCAATAAGTATTAACAATTCTATTTTTAATAATATTATTTAGTCTTGTAATAACCATTGATGACTTCCACATGGTGGGATGGGAACCTCAAAGCTATTATTTAATCTGGAATCAACTAATCCAATCTATAGATGTATAGATTCATCCACTTTTATATTTGGCGTTGCTAATATCCCTTGAGAAGTTATATGGTCTTTGGGAAGCTCCTATGAAAAAAGAAGGCATAAAGTCAAAATTGTTATAAAGTATAACTACAACATAGAATTTTTACCAGTTTATTTTACTGTAAGCAAAGCTTAACGTAATATTGTATCTTACTAACCTTTTCTGTACTAAAGCTAGCTTGTGTGTCCCTACCAGTCTTTTCACCCAAATTGTCACCGTTATTCCTCACAAGACAATTTTTCTTTACATGATCAGCATTGATGCACTTAGTACACCATCGTTTTCCTCTCTCCTTTTTTTTTCTTGGGTGCACCTTTTGTCTTGACCACCAAAGGGTCACTAACAAAGTTTGGTATGGGAGAATTTTTTGTTTACCTTTTCAAGTAGATTTTTGTTCTAGTATTTAGGTCAAACGATAGACTTCATTCATAGTGGCATAGAAAGAATGACCATCTTGAGCTCCTAAGAATATCATCCACGTAGTTACCACTGACAATGTGTCATAACATATTAAAAATTTTCTTTTTCTGTCTTGCACAGTGCTTCGAGCAAAACTTTCATCGGGATATTTTTTGGCATTCTTAGACCATCTTTTTAAAAGAAGACTTTCTGAAAACTTTTTTAAACTTACCTTTTTCATGGTACAAAATATGTGGTTGCAAGGAATGTCTTCACTACTCCACCTACTATATTTACACCCCATATTCTCAATGTTGTGATCATATCCTTTCACACTCCTTACCTTTTAACACAACAGTAGTTTATATGTTTTTCTCATTTATTATATCTAATGCAACCACTCCTTCAATATCTTTTTATACTTTTGGAAGAATTTCTCTTGTGTAAAAATATGCATCACAATGCTCCAATGCATCTAAACCAGTAGTTAGAATAGACTCCCCACACGTAGTTTTAAATTGAGAAACTAATTCATTATGTCTATACTCCTTAAGTGCATGTTCAAAATTTTGGACTAACTCTATACGACTTTGGCAAATACCAATAAACCTCTTGATTAAGTTGTTTATTGCCTCACACCTTGATGTGATTCAAAATCCAACATATAGTTTATCCTGCAAGTAAGCACTTTGCCAACTTTTCTCTTTTCACATTCATTTAAAATCCAATCATTTTCTTCCAATCCATATTTTTTTAGCATATTCTCCCAATATTCTTCAAATTTATCCGGATGTCATACAACATACAAACATTTTCTGAAGTTGTTGGAAAAATCTTTGTTTTTTATGTTTGCCGTTACATTTTTCTGAAGTTGCATTTGGGAAGATTTTTTGAATTATTGCCTTCATTGCCTCATCACCGTCTATGACCACAACACAGAAAAACTTGGTCATCATTACTTCTAGAAAATTTTGCAACAACCATGTATATGTTGTTGCTTGTTCGTCCTCAATCTAGGCAAAGCCAAATATAGCGGTGATGGTTACAACCGGAGAAGATTACTTCTGTACTTATTCTTTTGATAGGTTATATCAAATGTAAGTACATTTATAAAGCACTAATAATTGGCCCTACAAATACCTTCTGCCTAAAATAAATTTGACAGCCAATTTTTATTAGTAGCACAATACCTTGTCATGGCCATGGGGTCAACATCAACTTTCCCAAGTAGATAGTTTATTGTCACATCAAAATCCCAACCAATGAGCTTTCACCACAGATTCTTTCAATGTGGTTATCCATGTCCTTCTTTGTGAAATTGACATTAGTATAACTACCTGTTTGGCCTACCATTAGTCCCATTATTTTAGAGGTTAGTAGATCATTATCATGTATGGTATTCACATGTTCTTTTTGGGCTTTAGTCAACCCTCGATGAGTGGATGGTTTAAAATTAGGTGTACCAACCATTGAGGGACACGATCGTGGTTGTACTTCTCAACTAATTTTCTTACCCTCTAAGTTGAAGTTTTCGTGTCAAAGTATATCGCAAGCATGACTTCACAACTAGTACGAGTCAGCTTTATGCTCCCTCTTCCTATTCGAATTAGAGATGTATTTCTCCTGTCTCTTTCCTTCTTTGTTGCAAAAAAAATCACCTTTTGCGCTGTGTTCCGTCTTTTCCACACTCCATATCACCCTTGTGAACTCCAAACCCAACACACCTTGCATAACTTACAGAAAAGTTATAGCCTACATCCAATGTTTCAAATGTCTGGTTTATAATATCATCGATAGTTATAGAAACACACTTACTACAGCTGCCACCGCAATCACAAGTGCAATTCACATTTTCTTCCACAACAATCATCATGTAATCTTCAACATTGTCTTATGAACAAATTAAGTAATTCTAAATTAACATCCATTGCATCCTGATGAGATTAAATAAACAAAAAGCAATAAATAACAAAAGGCAATCACAATCCATTAGAATTTTGATGCAAAATTAGAGCTGTCAAAATAGTTTTATGTAATATACAAACTTAGGAGCAAATCATGTCGTAAAATTTTAAAGGAGCTAGCTGATTAAGCTAAGTAATTAATCGAGTAAATAGCAACAAATTTAAGGTTCAATGATGATAATCAGTAACATTCATTTCGATGATAATTTTCAGTGACAAATAAACTAGCTCGGTGATATTTTTAGCAATAAATTATTCAAGGTTTAGTGATAACAATTAGTAACAAATTCATGCCGGTGATAATTTTCAGCAACAAAAGACTAATTTAGTGATATCTTCAGCAACAAAATTGAAAAGGAAAGAACATGGAAATTTATTGGAAGTCTCCAAATTGGGGACCAGTTTTTGGTTGTGGGGAGGAAGCTGACAGCGGGGAGGAAGCTGAAGATAGAGAGGAAGTTGACGGCGAGACTCGAAGCAAGAAGACGACAACAAGCACTACAAGAAAATAGAGCTATTTTAACACTTTATTTTTTAACACCATAATTAAATGTCAAAATTAATATATATTTTTGACAAATATCACAAATGTCAATTTGTCTATATTTTCTTGATGAATAATTTGACCGTAAAAAATTACTTCTCAATTTTGACACTCATTTATTTTCAATTTACTCCATTATTTCTCTTCTTTTTCGAGTTCTGTCAATTTTGACATCACACTGCTCTCAATTTGAGATCATACTACTCATTCTTTATCTTCAAAATCTTAATTTATTCTTCAGTTTCAAGATCTCATATCATTCTTTGTTAAAAATTTTTGTTGAGAATATTTTATGGTCAATAAATGTCAAAATAAATAGTATTTTTGATGGTTAATAAATATCACAGAAAATATATTCTCAAATTTTTCTAACAAATTATTTTTGACAACCAATATTTATCAAAATAAGATTTAAACTTTGTTCACAATTACTTATATATTAAAAATACTATTTTTGACAAAACTTTTATTAACATATTTTTATAGTTAAAATAGTGTCAAAATTTATTTTTTTGACAAATTTTAATTCTTTTTTTACACATATAACCCTAAAAAATAATCTATATTATTGTAGTGAAGGACCAATCTTGGGACCTGCTGCTTCTGCCGCCGGCGATGACAAGCGCAAGCCAGTGAGCCACAGTGAGAGAGATGTGAGAGCTCGAGCTTTAGTGAGAAAGTGATGTTGAGGGGGGAGACGGCGAAGGCTAGGATTTTGATGAACGACATCGTTTTGGAAAGTAAAGAAAAAGATTTAAGCATGACCCAGTCTGGGTTATGTAAATCGGCCAGATTGAACTGGGTTTAATAACTATGACATGGACAATTGGATTTACTTTTGTTGCTATAATAAATTGATTTTGTTATAATTTTTTTTTATTACGGATTAAATTATTGACCGATTTAATAAATATATCCAATGATAATATGACATATAAACATCTTTAAAAAAGATATTTTTAGTGTTTTTATCTGATTATCCCCCAATTTATAATTATATATTTATTAGTCCAAATATTAGGGACCAAAATAATATTTTATTCTTTAATATAATGTGTATTTTTTTTTAGGATATCCTCTAATCTATATAAATAGGAATTTAAACTTTTGATATTTATTTAAGCTGATTAATAAGTTAATCACTAGACAAACTAAGTTGATTATATAATTATACTTTAATATTAAAATTATTAGGCTTATTGGCTAAACTACCCAATAGAAAGGCCTAGTATGTGTTTGGATTACAGTTTACAAACGGGAGTTTGAATAAAATTGATTTTGCAAACTTGATTTTAATGAAAAGTAAGTTTGTGTTAAAGTGATTTATATTTGGCAATCTTTGCATCAAAATGAATTATAGTAAAATAAATGTTGTTTGGATTATACTACTCAAAATCACTTTTAGATAAAAAATTACTAAAATAGACATCAACTTAAATAATTTTTGTATATTATCTTGTCATTTTAATTTAGATGATTGAATAGATCTTATTAATTAATTCTATAATAAAATTAATATTTATACACTAAAATAAAAATAATATATAAAAATTGGCAAAATATATTTTTAATTAAAACTAACAATATAAATTTTAGAGAATACTAAGAATAATAAAAAAAATTAAATATTTATCTTGGTAGTAATTGAAATAAATCAAAAAAATTTATGATATTTTTTATATAGTATATTTTTAGTACTTTTAGTATTCTTTTTTGTATACTATAATTTATTATTATTATTATTATTATTATTATTATTATTATTATTATTATTATTATTATTTACAATTAATTTTTTGTTTAATTTACTTTACCTAATAGAATCAATAAATTATATTATAAAAAGATAATAAAAAATAATACAAAAAATTATAATTATAAAAATGTATAATATCAAATAAATAATTAATAAAAAATAAAAATAATAAAAAATAAAAAAGAGCGTTCATGTAAACAAAAATAATAAGAATTTCATAAATAATATAATAACATGCATAAAGGGTAAAGTTGGTAAAAGGTAAATAAAGATGGAGTATTGATGGTTAAAAATCCGTTGGTGAAACGCAGAAACTCAAAATTATAGCTTCTTGTAAACGTGGGTTTTGAAAGCAAAATCACTTCTGCGTTCATGAATAAAAAATTTGCCAAACCAAAAATTGAAACTTTTAAGAAGGCTAAATGTACTTCTTCTCTTGTAATGTGTTTGCCAAACACATCCCTAGTCGTGTTCTATAGACAAAAGATGAGGCATGTTTCCTAATTATACAAAAAGTGGGTCAGCTGTCCAATTGTGTGGATTAGTTTGGAATGGCTCTTAGTTAGAAAATACGGATAATGATATAGATACGGGACTTGATATTGAGATAGGGATATTTATAAAAGGTTTAATTATTTTGTTAGTTTTTATAATTTTGTGAAATTTTTAATTAGGTTTTTACATTTTTTTAATTGGTTCTTTGTATTAAATTTTTTTTAATTAAGTCCCTCTTAGCAGTAATTGGCTTAATTTTATAGGGACCCAACTAAAAAAAAAGATGGTGCAAGGACCCAAATAAAAAGAAAAAAAGTGTAGGGACCCAATTAAAAAAAATTTGGTACAAGAATTCAATTAAAAAAAAAAAATATAGGGACCTAATTACAAATTTTGCAAAACTATAGGGACCAATAATTAAACTTTTATAAAAATATAAAGTAATTTTAAAAAAATCGTAATAATTTTTTTATATTAAAATAGAAACTAATATTATTAAACATTTTTATTATTTTTTTAGTTGTGTAAATTATTTTAATTAATTTTTTGTTTTAATAAATAATAATGTATGTTATTTTAAAACTTATTTAAAAAATATAAGTTAAGAATAAAATTAAACAAGTCAATACATGATGGTATTTGGACGAATTCAAACTTATCCAAAAAAATATTTTAATTTTAATTTTTATTTGAGATACAATTGAATACGAAAGATATATGTGTTGAACGAATATATTGAATAAATATCATATTCAAAATGTATTCGGTATATAAAAACGACAATTTAATAAAATATCTATACTTTATAAACTTTTACATTTGAGACTTATTATGATAGAAAGAAAAAAATGACCACAAAAATGATTTTTTTTAATAGATAATTAAATACCTATTGAAAAAATAGATCATTTTATTCTTATTAATCTTTTAAAATAAATTATATACTTATTTTATTTTCATCGCCAAAAACCTCGTCATCATATAGAATTATCCCTTATATTTTTCTGGTCGACTTTTCGTCTATTTTATATCTTTTAAGTCCATGAAAAAAACTAAGCTGAGATTATGGGTTTTTTTATTTATAAAAAAATATTAAATGATATATATATATATATATATATATATATATATATATATTGCCTTATAATTGCCTTTTTTATGTGATTTTTATATTTTTTTCAAATCTTTTGTGTTTTATATGTTTTCTTTTTTTTAAATTTTTTGTGTTCTCTTTTTTTTTTTGGTGTTATTTTTGTTTTCTATATTCTCTTTATTCACAAATCAATGCTCTTTAATTTGATTTGATTTGAAGATTTAGATAAGTTTTTTTTTTTAAACCAAGCTGTAAAATTAAGTTTGAACATGTATTTTATTTTCAAAGACAATGAATAATGCAAGTTCACACTGTCAGTTGAATCAGGGCGAATTGAATTATTATTTTGAAATGAATCAAGTAGATGAGATTTGCACTACAAGAAAATAGAGTTATTTTAACATTTTATTTTTTAACACCATAATTAAATGTCAAAATTAATATATATTTTTGACAAATATCATAAATGTCAAATTTTCTATGTTTTCTTGATGAATAATTTGACCGTAGAAAATTACTCATCAATTTTGACACTCATTTGTTTTCAATTTACTCCACTATTTTTCTTCTTCTTTGGCTCTGTTAATTTTGACATTACACTGCTCTCAGTTTAGGATTATACTACTCATTCTTTATCTTCAAAATCTCAAGTTATTCTTTAGTTTCAAGATCTCATCTCATTCTTTGTTAAAATTTTTTGTTGAGAATATTTTATAGTCAATAAGTGTCAAAATAAATAGTATTTTTGACAATTAATAAGTATCACAGAAAATATGTTCTCAAAATTTTCTAACAAATTATTTTTGACAGTCAATATTTATCAAAATAAGATTTAAATTTTTTTCACAATCACTTATATGTTAAAAATACTATTTTTGACAAAACTTTTATTAACATATTTTCACAGTTAAAATAGTGTCAAAATTTATTTTTTTGACAAATTTTAATTTTCTTTTACACGTTATAACCCTAAAAAATAATCTATATTGTTATAGTGTTGGTTTGAACTTCGTTAGTATTTGATGCTCCTATAGTTGAATAATTTCGTTTTTATTTGTGAAAATTGGTGTTCATAGTCGAAGGTTTGAATTTGAATGTAATGTAGAATTTTTGAATTTTTTTTCGTTGAATCTATTTTTTCCTAGTTTTCGGTGCATTTGCAAAGACATTTTGGTTTAATTAGGAACAGTTTTCGGTGTTTTTTCAATTATTGTGTGATGTTGATGAATAGTTTATGTCAAAAGGTTGGAATGCCTTTTAACACACTTGAAGAAGTTGTTGCTGCTTCTTTTTCTTCTTCTCATTTTTTTCTCATTTTTCTCTTGTATTATTGTTGTTATCATCATCGTTGTCTTCTTTATGTATGTATATATGTATGTATGTATAACAGTTCAAATCCAGAATGCACCGAAATTCTTTAATAATGACGACACACAAACAAATTCAATTTAAAACAAGTTCAGACTAAAAATATACCTTATTTAAATCCAGAATGCACTGCAATTACTTAATAATGATGACATACAAACAAACTCAGTTCAAAACAAGTTTAGAAAAAAAGTACACCGAAAATCAAATTCAGATGCACCGAAATTACTTAATGAAGATGACACACAAACAAATTCAATTCAAAACAAGCACAGATAAAAGAAGAAGAGAAAAAGAAAAAAATGCAATAACAATAAAAGAACAACGATGAGAAGGAAACACGCGAAAAGGAAGAAGGAACCCGAAAAAGAAGGAGTTGGAACGCGAAGAAGAAAGATGAGAAGAAGAAGGAGAAGAAATATAAAGAAAAAAAAGGAAGAGGAGGAGGAGAAGAATGTAAAAACTGTTTTATATAATTGGAGCATGTATTCATGCTCCATTAATAAAATTGATTTTTAATAGGTTTAGACTAACTTAATTAGATTTAATTATAAAAAGATTTGAAAGTGTAGAATAATTATTATTATTACCATCATTATCTTTTCAATTGAATTTGGTTAATCTCTAATCGATTTGAATTATCAAAATAATCATAATCAAATATTCATTGTATGTGGAGATATAGAATTTCTTTCAATAAGTATATAATTACAAATTTAGTGAAATTAAATTGAAGACTTTCAACCTACAACACATTAATCCTATACACATTTTCCCAATCACTCCCCTGTCCTTGAGGGAACACAAATTTGAACTAAGACTATAGACAAAGAGACACCCAACACACACCCACAACTAATGAATTTAAAGTACACAACAATTTGAAAGATTGGTAATAAATTCACAAGTTCAAAGGCCAGTTTCAAACGGAACACCAGTCCCAGGAATCCACGATCCACCATCCAAGAAATTAGCAACAGTAAATTTCAAAGCCTCAGTAGGGTTGGTAATAACATGAAAGCCAGGCCATTTGACCCTCCCTGCAGTGTTAGCACCTGCTCCAATATTCATATACTCTCCATAATACAATGTATTCAAAGCAAAGCTTCCCGCCCATGGCATCCACCCTGCCGGTTGAATCAAACCGTCCAGGCTACTCTTGACCACCACCGTTCTTGAGTACTTCTGCCACGGCCGGCCAAGGAAGCACTTGACAGATCCCTGAACTGGCTTCAGATCTGAAGCCGCCATGATGCGGCAGTTGTGGATGACAATGCCGGTGTTCTCGTTGGGATCGGTTCTCCCTTGTGCTGTCACTGCGTTCTGTTGCTTACTCATTGGTTTTCTCAAGAAGATGTTGCAGTTTTGGAAGAGGGCGACAGCGTCACCGAAGATGAAGTCTATGGTGCCGTAGATGTCGCAGTCGCGGTAGAATTGGCGTTGGGAAAGGACGTATAAGGTGTCTTGGTAGCCTCTGAAGCTACACCGGTAGAACACGGAGTGATCGGAGCTGGAAAGAAGTGCCACCGCTTGGTGCTTCTGTGGCCCAGCACTGTTCTCAATTGTTAAGTCCCTGGCGATGAACCCATCACTCGAAACCGCTGAATCAAAGGAACCCAGTCAAGCCACAAACGTAACGTTACTTCAATGCATCAACTTACTCTAAATTACTCGAAAGAAGGGATTTATAAATTTTGAATTTTATTTTAGATAGTAAAATATAATTTATTATTATTTATTTTATAGATAGAATAAGAGAAAATATAATTAAAAAAATTATTTAATAATAAAAAATTTATTTTATTTTTTAAAATAAAAATTTAAAATTTAGAGAATCTAAATTTAAATTTAAAAAACTAGTAGTATTTAATAAAATTTACCTTTGATAAAATTTAGTAAAAACCTATGAAGTATGGACACTTCACTGAGTTATTGTGTCTGCGTGTCAGACATATTTTGGACACGACACTCACCGACACTCGTCCGACACGCGTGTCTACTGTGTCCAACTGTGTCTTAATAAAAAATAAATTTTTTTTCTCTGGACACGCTGGACACACCTAAATATTATTACGTGTCCGCATGTCCAGTCTTATTCTTAAGATATATTCTTAAAATAAATTTAGATATAGTATATATTATTATTTATTAAAACAAAAAATATTTTAAATACTTGATATAATTAAAATAAGATATTAAAAATAATTAAAAATTTTATTTTATATTTTAATATCAATAAAATATCAAAATATCATTACAATTTATCTAAAAAATATTTTATATTTTATATATATGCGTGTCCCCGTGTCATGTAAGATTTTAAAATTCTCTTGTCGACGTGTCCCATGTCGTGTCGTGTCATACATCATAGGTAAAAACTCACAAAAATGTTTGTTTTTTATGAAGTTAATCATTAAAAATAGTTAAATAATTTAATATATTTAATTAAATTATTATTTAATAAATTTTAATTATTAATTTTATATGAGATAATTTTTATTATAAAATTTTTATATAAAATTATAAATTTAATAATGATTAATATTTTAATATTTAATTACGTAACGATTATATCAATTACATTTTTATATTAGCCATGTAATTATTTTAAAAAATAGATATAATTAAATAATTATTATAAAAAATATTTTATACTATCAATTATTTTTTAACTTGAATAATATATATATTTCTTACTTTATATATAAAAGAAAGAAGTTAGTTAGCCTATTGTGATAAGTTATAGCGGCTTTCTCAAAGGAAATTAACATTATTTCTTAAAAATAATAATAATTTAGTATAATAATTAATAATATATATAAAATAAATATAAAAAATTAAATATATTAAATAATTAATATTAATTAGTTTTTTATTATAAAATTATTTTTATTTTTTATTTTTTTAAAAAAAATTTAAAATTTAAGATTTAAAAGTTAAAAATAATCGGAAAAATGATGTGAACTCTATTAACAATGAATGAAATAATAAGAAGATGATATTGATATAAGGTATGTACTTACTAAAAGTAGCTGAACCAACAGTGGTGGAGCCGTCTTGATAATTCTTGCTACCCGTAATAATGGTAGCTCCAATACCATCCCCAAACATCATCAAATTCTTTATACCTCCCTTTATGTTCACACTCTCCCGGTAAACACCAGCTTTCACGTACACAACCACTCGACCATTCTTATTCAGCCTACCGGCCGCCGCCACGCCCTCCGAAACACTCTTGTAATTCCCACTCCCGTCCTGTGCCACCACAATGTCCGCCTTCGGTGCCGCCGTTCCCGGCAAAGCCTGAAGAAGCCTCCTGTCGGAAGGAGATAGCCACTCTGGGAAGCCATTAAAAGAAAGCAATTTTCGACCGCGGCGAACAACCGGGTCTTTTGGTAACGAAGTCAAGGACGTTAATGTATTGCTAATGGCCAAAGAGTTGCTCAGCAACTTGGATAAGTTGCTTGAAATGGATGGAAAGTAGTTTAGGTAGTGAGATGAAAGGTTAGAATCAAGAAAACCGTTTTGGCATGTTTGTTGATTCGCAATAGAAGCACTTTGCCATGTTAACCTGTCGTTTAGATTGTTTGAGTTCATTGAACGGTTGAGCTGATAGATTGTATTCTCATAGAGTTCCAAACAATCTTCCCATGCGGACTTGGCTCTCTTGTCTTTGAAATCGTTGGATTCCATGGTTGATGAGACAAGTTTGTGTGCTACTATTGCTTGGTCCATGGTGACCTTAAGGGCCATGTCATGGAAGGAATAATAAGAAGAGGAAACATCACTTGATGATGATGAAATTGAATAATTGGTAGTGCCAATGTAATGGTTACAAAGAGTGGGATATGGAGTTTGATTGCATGATAACTTATCAGTGCCATGCACAATAATGAAGAGAGAATAAAAGGCTAAAATAATGTACGCAATGACCAAGTTGCCCATTCTGAAAATGAAATGACCAATAGGTTCTATTTGTATAATAATAAGGCAACCTAGATAGGTAGCAATGAGAGAATTATATTCTTAGCTTGTATATATTTGGATTATTGTTGAATGCTGATGAATGAAAAGTGCCAGTGAAGAGGTGCTATTTATAGGCCAAAAAGGTATGGATAATTCTTATTTGTGAGTGATACAATACAGTTGAGGTATTAATAATGTGGGTTTTGTATTTTCTAAAGTTGTTGACTAACCTATTTAAGGGCAATGTGGATTATGTTCTATCTCCGTGTCAATTAAAATAAAAAAAAGTATAGTAGTTCATCTGGAAAATAATAAAAATTAAATAAAGTATGGTTTAATTTGGTTTTTCAAAACCTAATTGTCTGGTATAATTAAGGACCAATATTTAAAAATGTATTCTATATTCATATGATATTTTTATTTATAACTAAAATGTGGCACTTATTTAAATTCAAAAATATTATTTTATACACTAAAATCAGCCATTATGTATTTATATATAAATATATGTAGTTTAATTTGTTTATAATGTATATTTTATACTAATAATTAATTTTAATGTTGATGATTATTTTAGTATATATCTAACATAACTAATTTAAATTATAGTGACCACTGCACGTTTTATTTTTTAATATCAGAACAACTATTTTTAAATAGCATTTTTGTTTTACATATTAGAATGTATAGATTAAAATAGTAGCTAGACAAATATTTAGTTGAATTCATAATGGGAGGACTTTTTATTATTGATTATCCATAGTAATGTCATGCTAGGAGTTTAAACATTAATTATAAATATATAATTAATTAGTATTTAGAAAAAAGAAAATTAATTACAATCTAACTTAATTTTGACAGGTGCAAGCTAAGCTAATGCTAAACAAAAATAATTATATTTTAAATTTATTTTGAAGCGTACGTGCAGTGCAAGCTAGGCCACCAGAAAATATGTTATTGTATGTCGAGAATTTTCTTGGACGTCATATTTCAAAACAAAGTTGACGTGATGCATGCATTTATTAAGAATGATAATAGCCCATCCACGAATATTAGCTTTCTATTTTATAGTTGTTATTATCAGTTTTGGAGGATAGACAACAAACTTTAATGGGTATACAAATCAGTTCTTTCGGGTTGGAGTCACTTTGGTTAATTGCAGTTAGAATCTCTTATAATTGGTAGCGTTCTTGAGTTGAATAATGATATGCCAAATTATATATAGCTCTTATCCGGCAAGATGAGATGAGTTCTAACCTCTTTGTTAGGGAAACGGAGAGACATCGCAACAAACGGATCCAGAAATGTTGGAAATTAAAGGAGAGTCGTACTAGAAAAAAATATTATATAATTAAATAAGCATTATTAAAACATGTAAAAATATAAAGAATTCAAAGGCTCCCACAACTATAAAATGAATTAATACAGATAGATTTACAGACGGATTTTTGGTTACCGACGAAATTATCGACGGATTTTGTCCTTCTGTAAAAGTTCCGTCGAAAATTATTTACCGACGAATTTTTACCAGTTACCGACAGATTTTCCCTCTGTAAATTTTCTATCCATTTTCCAAAGGCGACGAACTTTCCGACGGATTTTCCGTCTGTAATTTGAACTTTGGAAAATCATCTTACACTCTAATTACAGACAGAAAATCCGTCTGTAAATCCGTCAGTAAAGTAAAATAGAATTTTTTTTATTTTTCTAATTACAAAATAAATTTATTTTCATATAAAATAATATAAATTTAATAAATACAAATTTTTATTGGTGGTATAAATAGAAAAACACACCAGTGAGTACAAAACGCTTTCTTTATAATAAGAAGCAATTATTTCCGTACAATAATACAATCTAAATACATTAGATGACAAATAACTACTAGTGGACTCATCAAGATTCAATATCCTAATTTATGGATAGCTTCATTCTTTCTTGAACTTCTTAGTGATGACGGCAATATACTTGCTTCTTGAGATTCTTGGTCCATCAAAATTATTTGCTGCTTCCCACTTTCTGAGCAGAGGATGTCTACCTTACTATATCCGATCTACACTGCAGTTATTAGAAAAAAGAACCAAAAAAAAATTGTTACCACTGCAGTTACTTTTGATTATATGAACATGAAAATGCATATAATTCACAACAATTATATGAACATGAAAATGCAATGTCTGAAGAGAAAACAACATAAATGAATCAATTAAATAAAAAAAAGAAAACAGTAAGAATTGAAGTAGAAGATGATGATGGAGAAAGAAGAATACCTCTTCCCTATGTGTTGCTCTCTCAACAACATCAAGGTTCCTTCTTGAAGAAGCATTCTTCCTTGCCACCACACAATCCATCAATGTTCTTCCTTCTGCACTTCTTGTTCTTCCTAGTGTTCTTCCAATCAGTAGAGGATCGAATCACAGTAGGAACTGAGAGGTTTCATTGGAGAAAGAGGAGAGGATGAGAGAGGATATGGTGGATTTGCAGCTTGTGGTTTGGATCATGGGGAAATAATGTTGAATCATTATGAACAAAGAAATAATGTTGAATCATTAAAAAGAACTAACCGTTCCATGATCTTTTAGCCACTCTCCTAAAGGTCTATTAGTATTCTGAGGATCATAGGGTTCACCATAAAAGAAGTTCGGAACAACCACATAGTAACCAGAAGCTGCAATCTTGTCTGCAAGCTTCCTAAACAACAAAAGATGAACAATGTTATTTAGGACAGGAACACATTGAGATGGAAACACAGATAATTGACAATAAGAGCAGATTGAATCAGATTAGCCTCCTGCTTCTATTAGTGGTAAAATTTATCAAAACCTTCAGAAATTTCAAGTGAAAGATAGCGAGGCTTTAATCTTAGCAAGTAACCTCAAACAAGAAAAGCTTATACCTTCCTTTCTTGTCAATTTTTGTTCAGTCAACTGTCAAACAAGAACACATTCAAATAATTAGAATAAAGCAACAAAATTTGGTTTAATGAGGAGAAATAAGCTACAAGACATGTCCTGAATATTAGATTAAATTACCTTATCCATTAAACTCTAAGGAAGTAGTAGTAGTAGTAACAATAAACAAACATAATTCCTGCTTTCACTTGTCAAATATCCTGTAGCTCGCTCTCCATTCAAAAAAGCCTAGGATGTTCAGCATGTCATCAGTATACACTCCAATTTGAAAACAAAATTATTTCTTATAAATTAGACTCATCCCAAAGATATTGATGGGTCAACACATTCTCTTACCCTTTAGGCTTCCTTTTGTACAAAAGATAACAGAAAATGAAGGTACGAAAGAGGGATACACTGCATTTTTCTGGTGTATCTAGAAAAGAAATAAGTGCCTTATAATTGTGGCACATGAATCATAGAAGCCATCGGGTACACATTTTAAATTAAATTTTGCATGAGTATAGTTTCACTGCCCTCCAAACTTTAAATGTTTATTTCTCTTTCTACTAATCTGGACCCCTTAATTTGCTAGCCTGCCAACACATTTCGATGTTCCACTACTATATATTTCTTAATAGAAATTATTATTATCCTATTATTTAATATGCAGTTCCTGACATACTTTGTTCAAGTACCAATAACTTGTTTTTATTGTAAAAGCATGTACCTTTTCATTATTCCTATCTAATTTAACATCTATATATATAACCTTCTCTTCAACAAACACAAAGCACTACTACATGGTATTTGAATATATTGAGGAGTTTGTTCATGAGATTCTTTCTTCATTTCGGGTTTAGATTTTTCTTGAGCAGCATTATATCCAAAAAGTGACTCCATCATTTCTTCATTGAACCTGTCAAGAACATACCATTCAACTCAACTCAAATGTAGTCGCAACAAGAAAGCAGGAAGCAAAACTAAAAGAAACTCGAAACTTACTGGAAGGATCCTGCTTTGAGCTGATTCCAAACCATAGCCTGATCTGAGTTTGCTTGAACCTTATCTATAAACAGAAAATTTGGAAGTTTACCATATAGCCTCTATAAACAGCCTGGATCTTAGATGCCGTGGCATGTTGGTTCCTTAAAGTTGGTTCCGGTCTATAGCCAACCTCCTTGTGGTGATGAACAACCCTGGAAGAAGTAGCTTTGGGAGAGGTAGCATGCAGAGAAGGAGCCTTCAGAGATGCAGCTTAGATAAACTTCAATCATATGACACAACTCGTGTAATACCCGGTCTAATCGAAATTTAGTAAATAATAAGTTAAATAGGAGCGAATATGGTTGGAAGATTTGACAATTGGAATTTGATAATTTAAATATGATATTTGGATTCAGTGAATTTTTCCGAGTCGGAAAATATAGTTTTCTGCATAAAAGTGCGCAGTGGAATTTTGACCGGCAGTACCGGCTGAGATCTGTCTGGTACTACAACTGAGGAAATTGATTATGGGTAAATAAGATTAAGAAATGAGGAATTATAATTAGGGAAGGTAGAAATATTTAAAGTGCGATTTAGAGCGCTAATCTTAAAGGTTTTGGCCCAAAATTGGGCCAATGGGCAAAAATAAGTGAACCGGGCCTAAGTGGGCCCAAGACCCAACATATATAAACATTAGTTGTGAGCATTTCAGCTCATTTTACCCTAAAAAGAAGGGTTGGGGCGCTGATTTGAGAAGAGAGAAGAGAAGAGAGAAAACCTAACTCTCTTTGATCTTCAAACCACCATAACTTGAGCTACGGAGCTCCGATTGACGAGCCGTTTGCGGCCACGCGTCGCTCTTCTCATCCTCTACAATTCTATCTAAGTTTTGTGGTGAGTATTCTATTCATCTCTGCCCAGTTTTCGAAATTCCCCACTGTTACACGTTTTTGGGTAGTTAGTGTTGAAATCTTGTGATTTTGGGTGTTTAGGGATACTCCAACATGGATTCTAAGTGGGTTCTATCCCTACTTCATATGGGCTGAGGTAAGAAGTGCTCAAACCCTTGTGATTTTTCATTTTTATGAGCCCTAGGTTGATGTATGTATGTGACATTGGTTATGTTAGTGTATTTGGTGATGTTGGTGCACAATTGGGAGATTGGTATTGCTTGAGGAGCTTTGGTAAGGCTTGGAGCTAAGGTTGGTGAAGAATTCCAAAGAAGAGGCTCAATTGGTTTGGCTACAAGAGGTACGGTTTAAGTTTCATTTAAATACCGTGTGTTGTGATGAGAATTCCTAGGTTAGATGCCCCTAGGATTAAGTTTGGATTGTGTAAATGGTTGGTGCTAATATGCATAGTTGATATGTAATGTGAATTAATGATTGGGTTGAGAATTGTGTGACCTTGTATGCTTGGTGTATTGAGAATTTGATGTATTGGGTAATGAGTATTGATTTGTGGTTTATGCATTTAAATTGTGAAAATTGGGCCGGAGGCCATGAATTTTGGGCCGGAGACCGGAAAGAGGTAAGAAAGGTAAGTCGATGTGTGCATTGTATGATGGCACAAGTGATTGGATGAATTTCAGATAATGAATATATGAATGATTAGGTTGGTTATTGAATAATAAGGTTTGAGAAGTTGAAGTGTAGAATTTGGTAATTTTGGGTGAAATTATGTAGACGAGGTATGTTTGGTTCGGTTGAGATATATTATGTGATCATATATGTGATTATGATTATTGATGCCTTGATGGTATGATGATGCATTAGAGATATGTATGTTGTGATATATGCTTGGGGAATGATTAAGGTTGATTTGTGGGTGAAATCACGTGATAGTGAGTATGATATTGATTACGTATAATGATGGTTGATTGGAAATGGTATTATTGGAAATTGGGATGAGGAAGGATGTATGACATGATATTGTGTTTGTCCTTTAGCCATTTGATTGAGAAGTGTTAAAAGGGTTAGATGTGGTTTTGGGAATTTTTGGTAAAGTGTCAATGTGTGAGTTAAGGATGGCTTGATGTGGATTTTGGTACATTTTGATTGATTTCAAAAAGGGTTGAAATTGGCATGTTTTGGTTGATTTTGAAAAGATTTGAAAATGGCTTGTTTTGAAAATGGCACCTAGTGGTTTTGTATGAAAATATGGTTTTTGGGCATACTTTGACGGGACATAACTTGGACTACGGATCTCTGTTTTGTACCAAATCTGTTTAGAAATGAAATTGGATTCGGGATGTCCATGCCGTTTGAAGAACGGGTGAAAAATGATTTAAAATGAGAAAGTTATGTCCATCGGAAGATTGGGGGTTGAATTTGTAAATTCTGCAGCTTTTAACTTAGAAAATTTTTAGCTGAATGACCCTCCACGCGTAGGCGCACTTGGCGCGTACGCATCGTTCTTCAAGAAGGCACTATCCACGCGTGCGCGTGGTGTGCACGGGCGCGTCGATGCGCTGCACCAAATGCCCAGCTATTTTCCCGAGAGTTGTGCCAGTGTTGTGCCAGTTTTGTGCCTGGGGCGCAAGAGCACCCACGCGTACGCGTGGCTGACGCTTGCGCGTCGTTTGGCTATTTTTCAACCCGCGCGTCCGCGCGTATGACGCTTGCGCGTTGATGAGTTTTGTGGCCATCCACGCGTGCGCGTGGAGTGCGCATACGCGTGGCCCTGTTTTCATGCCAAAGTTGATTTTTGAGTTTTAAAAGCCAAATCTCATACTTCTAAGCCTCCGATCTCACCTCTTATGTATTAAATCATTCTGATATGCCTAGCAATGAGCTAGGGGATGTGGTAACTTGCGAGTGAAGCAAGGGGAAAAGTTATGATCAATGATGATCAAAGATGATTATATGAGATATAGAGGATGACGGTGGAAGTACCGTGTATGCCATGAGCCGGAGGGCTATATTTATTGATAAATGGCCCGTTCTTGATTGGACCATGATCCGGATGGCTGAGTTATTGCCGGGTTACGGCAAAGCCATTATTGTTTATGGCTGAGTATAAATGCATATATGATTAATGAATGAATATGTTAAATGGATAATAATGAAAAAATATTGAAATGTGATGTGCGACCCCGGGTAGTAGGCAGTGGCGTTGTCCACTTGCTCCGGGTATGAGACGGGAAAGGAGGATTATGATAAACGAGTTTAATCGTGGGGTTTTGAATAAATGTGTATTTGTGATACCTGGGTAGTAGCAAGGGTCGTGGTTCGTCCCGCTTGCTCCGGGTCATTGTCTGAGGATTGATAATAATGAAGGGTGATTATGAATAAATGTTTATTTGTGATACTTGGGTAGTAGCAAGGGTTGTGGTTCGTCCCACTTGCTCCAAGTTAATGTTTGAGATTTGGTAACAATGAATGTTGATAATATGAATTGAGATTGAATGAATATATGTTTGAGATGCCTGGGCAGTAGCAAGGGTTGTGGTTCGTCCCACTTGCTCCGGGCCAATGCTTGAGATACCTGGGTAGTAGCAAGGGTTGTGGTTCGTCCCACTTGCTCCAGGTTAGAGATTGCGACGCCTGGGTAGTAGCGGCAGTAGTGGTGAATCCACTCGCTCCAGGTTGAGCTTTTAGACACCCGCCTGGGTAGTAGCCGCAGTAGTGATTATTTCACTGGCTCTGGGTTGAGCGGGCAGTAGCAAGGGGGTTGTAGCTCAAACCTACTTGCTCCGCAAGGGGTGTTTCTGTCCAATGGTTAGCTACCAGGACATGTCGGGTTGGCTATATAACCGACAGATGATATCATCAGCCATAGGGCAGGCATTCATCATTTGCATATGTTTGAATTGTTTGGGTTTGCCATTTGTCTTGGATTTCTACATCATATATGCCATGTTACCTGACTATATGCTACTTGTTCTACTTGTATCATGTTTGTGTATTACCTGCCTGTATTGCTTGTGTTTGTACAACTGAGAGGCCCCTCATGCTGGTGTCGGTGGGTGTGAGGGCTGTTCTTGATGGGATGAATTGATGATGCGATTGCATGATGATGTATTGATATAGAACTGCTGAGGCAGAACAACTGGTGATGGTTTTGCTTATGATTCTGAGTCTGATTCGTGGAAGAGTCAGCGAGTTGGGAAACATGTGAAACATGAATTGAATTTAGCACTCCCTTATGACAGTTGCCTATTCATGGATTAGCGAGAACCTAGGATGAATAATTGGTGAAGAAGTTTAGGATGCTTAGTGAGTTTTTGTTGCAGTACATTGAATTTATTTGGCACTTTTACCGTACTGGAAACCCATGGGCCCGGGGTTCTCATTCCGTATATATCTCTTGTTTTTCAGATACAGGTCCAGATGCTCAAAAGTGAGTTGTGGGTCGTCTGAGAGACGGCGAAGATCTTTATTTCCTCTACTTTGTGTTTTGATTAGAATCTCTCCACCTTTGTTTTGGAAAGTTTATATTATGTATTGAACTCTTTGAATTTGCCTATAGAGGCTCTCATGTTTCCTTCGGGAGAGATTAGGATATACTGTTGTCAACTAATTTCATAATGTACTCTAGCCGACCTAAACTTCGCGGGTCGCGACTAGTAGCTATTTACTTATGTTATATATATCTATCTGTTATCTATCTCTTAATCTCCTCTACGCCTTGTCCGTAAATCGTTTTCGGCTTCACGGTTTATCTTTTGTTGTCGAAACGTGAGAGATACGTCTTCGCGATTTTATTTCTACTCTTTTCAGGCTTCTCGATTAATACTCTTTTCGAAATTACCTATATTTATTTATTAAAAATCCACCTGAGAGTCGTACCACCGTAATATCATTGACTTATGACTCGAGCATAAGGATTTGAATATTAGGGTGTTACAACTCGCGAACTTGTTAATAATCTTGCATGTTGTAAAAAGAGATTGTTGCAAATTTTGAAGAGTGAAGACAGAGTTCTATGATGATTGATTTCAAACAAAATAAACATTAGTTTGCAGATTTTACTTCCTTTCCATATAGAAAATGAGCTTAAAACATTAGTATTCTGTTTTCTACATTTCAAATTTTCTATTACTGATTATGAAATAACTTAATTGGCATCTATTAGATCCTTTTAGTTTATGACTTTATACAACATAATTATATTCATCTACATTCTTATAGACCAGAATCCCAAAATTTCAAAATATTAGAAATGATTAAGTATTTTAATACTACTACAAGTCTCTATCAGTAACAAGAAAACCAAGCCTAACAACAACAAAAAGAAAAATCAAGAACATGCCAAACAGGATCAAGATTTTCCACATCATAAATAAATAAATAAATATAAATAAAATCACTTACATTAGGTACTTGCTTCTCCTTGGAGTGGTGTGTGAAAACCCTCGTTATTGCAGAAAACCAACTACCCTTCTTTCCCATATCAGTAGCATTAGTATCTTTCCCTGTAAAGAGTTTATGATTTTAGAAAACTCCAAATATAACATGAATCCAGTGTTGTAAGATCAAAATCACATTCATTTTTATACAATCTTGGATTCTTTCAGAAAAAATAAAACTATTATCAAATCAAACTAGTGAATAGCATATCCTTGTGATAATGTAGATCCACTAGTGACCCTCATAAACTCCTCAACATGTCTAGGCAAAGGGCAGCTCCTGATAACAAGATTCGAACTCGTCCACCTAATGCTTGTTTTGTCTACCAATTATTCAAACCAATAATGTATTAGCTTTTTAATTCAATCTTTCATGAGTTTTCTATCTTGCTAGTAAAGTATTGATTAAGTTTAAAGCATACCTTATCAAACACAAGCTTATCAAACAAAGGTGCTGCTTTGTATTGTGGAAGACCCTTCTCTAGATTTCTCAACTTGCTGTTGTTAGAGTCAAGATTAGTTTACATATGAATTGGTAATTAAAACTATCAAAGAGATTAATTAGTGATAAAAAATACTAGTTATATGCATAATGAAACAATGGTAGTTTGGAATATGTATATATATATATTAACTAGTGATAAAACATACTAGTTATATGCATAATGAAACAATGTGGCAGGAACAGGTTGAATATGGTGGGAGGTATGAAACATGCTAAAATGGTAAAGAGTAGAGTTCTGAAACCAGATTGATAATGGACACACACGTCAGAATGCTAATAATAAAACAATTTTGCTGCTTTTTTGCAACCAATTTTGCTATGCAATGAAACCATACACTTACCATCAAACTGCTCAAAGAGATCTTTGATGTTCTTTGCCACGTCTTCCTCTACTGCAACACGAGCATAATTGATCTCCATGCCATGTTGCTCATTGCTATTAGAAGCATTACTATACACAACTGATTGATATTGCATCAGTTGATCACAAAAGTATTAGTTTAAGAGCAGATTACAACTGAATGAAGCACATTTTCAATAAGCATGGGCATTACTGACAGTTATTCTCAGTTTCTCACAATCAATTCACTAGATACCTGATTAGTGACACTGCTGCAGAAATATGTTTGGACACTTTCTCATTTACAGCCTCATGAGTCCTCTTAATATGCTCTAAAGCTGATCCAGCGGTACTTACACTACAGATATAAAACATTTTTCACAAACCAACCTCTTTTCCTTTTCGAATCGGCCTTACTGCGATTATGGTTGCTTGGCCATCCCTATCCTGCATACAAAAAGATTAGGACTACAAAGATAGTCATATCTTTGCAGAATCAAATTAAACCAGGTACCGATTGACTCAGTTCAAAACGTACCTCGTCTCTCTTGAAGGCTTTGGCATTAGAATTACAGGAATGGTTCATGCAGCTTTGCAAAGGAAAAAAAAGCAGTTCCTACAGTAAAATTTAAAAGGATTCAGGTATAATTACAAATAAAACTGCATAATTTCAATAACCAGTAGGCTAACACTAACTGTGATTCATTCATTACCTTGGCAACAAACAGAATAGTCTTCACCAAGAGCATCTAAATATGGTTGTGTAATTTTCTCAGCTTCTTCCTACCATTAACAATGACGAGGAAAGGAATCGAGTCAAAAGAGTTTCTTTCTTTGGAGATAAAGTAGAAAAGTAATTTGAACAAAATTCTAACCTTATCAGGATTTTTCAGATTATCAATGTATAAAAAGTAATCCTCCACAGGAGAAGCTACAACCAAATCACTGGAATATATAAACCAAGGATTAATACACAGGTTAGTTCAATCCAAAATTTCAATTCAATAGAAAAAAAATGGCAGAGACTAGAAAGGGTTACACAGTCATAGGAAAGAAACAAAGAAGAGAAGAATGAAGGGAGTTCGTTCACAGAAAGCTTGCCATATCTGTCACTGTAATAAACCCTAAATTTGTTTTGAGAACAGAACAGATACAATTGCAAGAAAATCAATGTAATCTGAAGGAACGACGGAACCTACCTGAACCAACGGCGACGAGAAGAAGAGGTAGAAGCGGCGGCGACGACGCTGACGAGCTTTAGTGAGCAGCGACAGAAAACGGCGTGGAGAAGGTAGCAAAATTCATCGGCATCGAAACTGAAAGAGAGAGATTGGGGAAGGGTGTGATGGAGCTTCGGGAACGGCGGTGAAGGGGCGAAAGGCGCCGATGATGAAGGATTAGGAGCGAATCGGTGAGAAGCAGCGTCGATGAAGGATGGGGTGTTTTGTAAAATGAAGACGCCGTCGAGGAGAACGTGATTTTGATACCCTTATTTTCACCTCTTTCGACAGAATAATTTAAATTATAGACGAAAAATCCGTTTGTAATAATTTAATAAAACGTAGCGTTTTGTCTATTTAATTACAGAAGAATTTTCCATCTGTAACTAATTTTTATGGAAAAAAAATTAATTTTTCCGACAGAATTATAGATGGATTCTCTTTTCCGTCTGTAATTTATGCTAATCTATTTTTTTTTCCGACAAAAAAATCCCTCTAAAATTCCGTCTGTATTTCAGTGGGATAAAATCTGTTGGAAATATCCGTCTGTAATAACTAATTTTCTAGTAGTGTCCAAAGACTAACTCCCACCATATTTACATGGGTATGGATTTTCAAATCCTCTATTTTCTGGTAAAAATACACAATTTAAACCCAAGATCAATTGGTTAATATTCTTATGGTTCCAAGTATTTGGAGATATCGTCATTAAATTGTTTAAGGTTTAAAAAAAGTTACTTTTAACTATATTAAAAATAAGGTCAGTCAAAAACTTTAACATTAAAAACAAGCTCTACTTTTTTTAAGTGGTAGAGAGGCTTTAATAAAGACAGTAGTTACAACAGTTATCATTTATACATTAATCTTTTTTCGATTGTCTAATATTTTACTGTAAGAGTTATATCGCACTATTTTATAGTTTTGCTAAAGACAAAAAAAATAGAGAGCGCAAGATGCAATGGATAAGATGACAGATTACATGTAGATCCATAAATCAATGAGGATTAAATTTCAAATACCTAAAGGCCTTCAACCTTGCAATGCTTGCGAAATAAGGCTAGAAGCTATTACTAGACCAAATTCACTACTTAATAAAGTCTACAGAAGCAAATACTATAAGTTCACAAGTTTTCTAAGAGCAGAGATAAGGAATAACCCATTATGGGATTGGAGGAGTGTCATGAAGGGTAGAAAAATCCTAAAAAAGAAAGGCTGATCTAAAAAATTGGTAGAAAAAATACAATAAACATTTAGATAGACTTATAGGTCAAAGAATACACTGCAAGTATGCCTATTATTACCCAAAATAATGACAGAATTTCTTAATGGGTCTCAGACTAATTTTGCCTAACAAAACTTAAAACTAGGTAAAAATAGAAAAAAAATTTCAACTAAAAATCACTGAAGCAATCCTCAATACTCCTATAAGTGAAGGCGAAGATAAACCAACCTGGATGTGGACAAACAACGGTATATATTCTATAGCGTCAGGATACCAAGTAGCCTTCCTCTTCTACCACCTTCGAGCAAAATTCCTCCTTGATCGATACAAGCAGAAGGAGATTTGGAGAATAAGCCAACCAAGAATTAAGAATTTTATTTAGAAGATGGTTCATGAAGGCTTAACAGTAAACAAAAAGCTGCACTCTAGAATTGCTTCTTCTAACTTGATTTATGCTCGTTGTCAAGCGGACAAAGAAACAGCGGGTCGCTATATTTTTTACTGTCCAAATTCAGCGGAAGCAATGGAAGCTCGCAGAGCTGAATTTTTCAATCCTACACAACAAGTGAAAATATGAGAACGATGGTCAGAGTTAATACAAGCAATCAGGCATAGAAGTTACAATTACTCAAATGAAATAGAGCTAGCAGTAAATTTATGCTGGCAGATTTAAAAAGCAAGGAATGAATTGTTCTTCAATAAAGAACGGAAGACGTTTTGAATGTGTGTTGAAGTGGCCTGTCAATTCATGCAAGAGAGAGGAAGAACGAAGCTGAGTTTGGCATAGTGTTCTTTGTGAGAGAAAAGACAATGAAACTGTTTCTGTGGAAATAAGAAAGTTACTCTCCTAACTCAATATAATTCAGTTACATTTGAACCTTGACTTTTGTTAGATTTTTTTCAATTATGTCCCTGTATGACCTAAGTGGTCATATATATATATATATATATATATATATATATATATATATATATATATATATATATATATATATATATATATATATATATATATATATATATATATTTGATCTTTGGGAACCATCACAAATGCGGCCGGCCTCTATTTAAACGAGAATGTCGTGTCGTCCAGCGGAGCCTAGAAGATGACTCGCGCAGACAGTTGACTCCTTCTTTTCAATAGAAAGGAATAGCCAAACCAACCCAGCTATCTGGTCAATCTCAGAGATCTTATCGGCCGGAAAACCGGAGACGGATGACCACGGTCCGACCTTATCAGTACCGGAGGTGTACTAATCAATGAACCCACCCCCGAAACCTACTTTCTTTTTTGACAAAATCAACGGAGAAAAAATATTTAAATTTTTAAATCTTTAGTGATTTGAATTGTTTTTTAATTTAAAAAGACTTGAAAAAAATATTTAAAGGTCTTAGATAATTGTATTTGAGTTAAGAAAGGATAAGAAGTTTAAGATAAATATTATCTTGTATCATTAGTTGATATAGTGAAAATTAAATCTTAACTATGTTTGGGGATTGGCGGTGTTGTTGATCTTCATGTTACTTATGTGATTATGTCTGAGTGCAAAGATGATGAAGAGAGAATGAGAAGAAATAGATTTTTTAAAATAAATATTTTATTTAGAGTATAGATAATTTGGACATAATTTATTTTTTGTGTCATGCTACTTATCCTATTTACAGTGTAAATGATTTAATTATGAATATATCTCGTTTATACTATAAACAAGATAAAATACATACACTTCTGAAGGTATCACGGGTGCACGCATGTTAAGTAAACGAGTTATGCTGATAGTCAAATCGTCGTAAACGAGATATGCTCAAGTGGGACCTATATAAGCAACTCGTTGACACCATCCCTCATTTGTCATTTTCACTCCTTTTGGGTTCTCTTCTCCATCTTAGAGCTTTTTCTTAAAATATTTGAGTTTTTTGGATACTATGACGTGCACAAATGCATGATCAGATAATATCAACAAGCTGAACACGACATGGCATATTGTTGGAGCGATCGACTTCGAGGTTAGTGTTGCAATTTTCTTCTTTTTAATAAAGAAGCATATAGTTAGGGTAGTTTGATTGATTTTATTGGCTTTAATGAACAATAAACTTCTTTGAGACATCAAGATGTGGCTTACCAATATCCAATATTTTGTCAGAGTGCAACACAGAGATTCTAAGGACATCCTGCTGCAAATTATCTCCAATGCACATGGTACTTTAATTTGCTTGATATCAGACTCCACGGCCCTATACTCAGCACTCCTTCGAATGTTATAATTTTTCACACCTAATATGATAGCCTTCCTGCTCTTTAATATATGACCAATGCAAAATTTCACACCATCGTCTATGATGTAATCATCTCCTCCTATATTAAAAAATAGACTATTCTCATGCATCGTGTCAAGATTCAGGGTGTGATAGTGGCTAGCTATAGTGACAATTCCAGAATTGATTGTGGGATAGGTAGAAGATATCGAACTGATCCATCTACCGGGGGTCTCAAGTACAAAGTCCTCCTCATCCTCAGTAGAACTACTTTCATTGCTATCTGCGACATATTCTTCATCCGACTCATCAATATCCACGTCCATGTGTTCCGCTAGACTAGCACAATGCATAGGAGGAAGTGCAAGAGGTGGGTAATCTTAGACAAAATTCGAATACCTAGAACCACTACCACCTATGTTACCAACCTTTGCAGAAAGCTCCGATCCATCACTTGTTGGGCCATGATTCTCCATGGACATCAAACCTTAAGTGCACATGCTTATCACCGTCGAGTCAAAAAAATAAAAAAATGAAATACTCTATTTTCTATCAGTGTTAACAAACTATATCGAACTCTTCCAACTTTCTTTGTCCCATTAGCACTTATGCTCGTCAAGATTAGGCTCTTTGACTCAGACAGAAAACCTAAATGACGAGTGCGCAAAATGATAGAATTATCACTCTTAAATACAACCTCATCATAACTATTTTTTTTATGTGACAATTAGGATTACACTCATAAATATATATTCATCACTATATATTTTTACTAAACTTATTGAAAGAATAGAGAAAAGGAACTGATATGTTTGTAAGAAAAGCTAATACTTGCACCTCCTTATATAACTCATTTAAATTTATTGTACTATATTTTGTTTACAGTGTAAATGATTAAATTATGGTCATATCTCAGTTATACTGTGCTCGTCTTCTCTTTACATATATCTCGTTTACAGTGTAAACAGATATGTTAAGCACATGTAACTTTCCACGTATCACCTATTTTATGTGTTTAAAATCTATGTTTTATCTCGTTTACACTATAAACGAGATATATTCATAATTAAATTGTTTATACTGTAACAAGATAATTAATAGGATATAAAAAAGTAAATTGTATCCAAATTATCTATATCTCTAAATAAAATATTTAAAATATTTATTTTAAAAAATCAAAAGAAAGTAGCTCTGAGATATTTAATTTTTAGGATTTTTTTAATTACCAAAATATTCTTTTCATTTAAAAAAATAAAGCATTGGTCCGTTCTACCTGAATATGTCGATTTAGTAGTGCAGGTTGGGCTCATTTTTAATTTTGATGGATTTAAAATCTCAACTTAATCCATCTCTTTCTGCAATTTTGATAGTGAACTTGTCCTGTTTTGTCATTTGTTTGTTAGACACAACTCAACTATAACTCCCATCACTCATACAAATATATAAATGATAATTAAAAAATAATTGACTATTTAAATAGTAATGAATATTAATAAATATTAATAATAATAAAATAATATAAATAAAGACTACACTATTATAATAAATAAAAATAAATAATGTACTTTGACTCGTTAAAAATATACTAATATTTATTAATATTTAAATAATTAATTATTTTTTAATTGTCATATTATATGTTTATATTAATCACAAATAGGGATGGCAAGTGGGCTAGCTCATCTTGCCCTATTCCGTCCCATTAAAAGTCCGTCCCATCCTGATTATTGAAGCCGTACCAAAATTTTTTTTTTCGCTTTGTCTAATAGTGGATTAACGGATTGGCGGGCTAAGCCTGCCAATTCTCTTTCTCTTTTTTTAAAGAAATTATTTTTTTAAAGACAATAGTGGTATTTTAGTCAATAGAAAATTAAATATATAATGTCCAAAAGTCAGGACAAGAAAAATAGAAAAAAAAAATTTCCAAATATTCACGTATAGGTAAAATTGTAAAAAGAAAATAATATAAAAAAGTATACAGGAAAAAAATCTTAAGGCAGTATACATAAGATAAAATTGATAGCTCCTGGTTCAACTTAAGTGATGTTGCTAACACTTTTACTGGAGGCTCCTAGACATGCTCAAAGACTTGCTGACACCTCTCCTTCCAAATATTCTAAGCTATAATCAAAACCAGTCGGGCTCTTTAAGGGCTTGTTTCTTAAAGTCCAATTTGTAACACCGAATCCCTCCACCAATTAAAGAACAAGGAACATCTATGGTTTGGAATGAGGTAAGTCAAAGGACTCTTCTTCCACACTAAATTAACGTCTCCAGAAAAAAATAGACAGTGTATGAGTGATTCTGGAGCTAACTTGTAGATTGGACAAGTTGTCGGAGTGGATGGAAACTGCTGATGGATGAGAAGCAAAACAGGAAGCTTACCATGGAGGATTTTTCACGCAAAGAGCAAAATCTTGTGAGGGACTTTCACAGCTTCCATAAATGGCTTCAAACTGGCCTCTGTTGCATGAAGTTCAGACAAAATTCAATAGAGGTATGATAAAATTGGTAAGCAATCATGTACCTTGATGCCACATTATATGTTTTTACTTAATTTATTACCCATTGAATTGTGTCTTCACCTTATCTTGAGGTTATAGAGAGGATTTGCTGAGCAATTTTTGGAGGAAAAAGATTTAAAATTAATACTTGATTCCATTATTTATTTGAAAAAAATAGGTCATTCACCTATAACAAATGGTAACTGTCTGATAGTAGTACCGCAAATGGTAAAATAGTGAAGGGGTAAGGAGGAGGAAGCCATGGTTTACTGAGGATTCGGATATCACCAGAACTTACTTTCCAACTAATGTCTTTCTTTACAATGCCTTCCTTCAAAAATACTTTGCCAACCCTAAGAAGGTAAGATTCCTACTTCTGCTGTAAGGATAGAATTAAATCTGAATTATTTACCTTTAAGTATTCTAGAAAGAAAAAGGTTAGGTTGAGTCATGATTTTTTAACACTGTTTATCTAAAAGAACCAGGTTTTGAGTCCTGAGATCTTTGAAACCAAATCTGCCTTCTTTCTTAGGCCTAGTCATCTTATCCCAACTAATCCACATACACCATTCACCTTTTAGAACCTTGCTGCCTAATGAGCGGATAATTTATACGCTTTTTGGCATTGTTTTTAGTATGTTTTTAGTAGGATCTAGTTACTTTTAGGGATATTTTAATTAGTTTTTATGTTAAATTCACATTTCTGGACTTTACTATGAGTTTGTGTGTCTTTCTGTGATTTCAGGTATTTTCTGGCTGAAATTGAGGGACTTGAGCAAAATTCAGATTCAGAGGTTGAAGAAGGACTGCTGATGCTGTTGGATTCTGACCTCCCTGCACTCAAAATGCATTTTCTGGAGTTACAGAACTCCAAATGGCGCGCTCTCAACGGCGTTGGAAAGTAGATATCCAGGGCTTTCCAACAATATATAATAGTCCATACTTTGCCTGAGTTTAGATGATGCAAAAGGGCGTTGAACGCCAGTTCTACGCTGCAGTCTGGAGTTAAACGCCAGAAACACGTCACGAACCAGAGTTGAACGCCAAAAACACGTTACAACTTGGCGTTCAACTCCAAAAGGAGCCTCTGCACGTGTAAACTTCAAGCTCAGCCCAAGCACGCACCAAGTGGACCCCGAAAGTGGATTTATGCATCAATTACTTACTTCTGTAAACCCTAGTAACTAGTTTAGTATAAATAGAATTTTTTATCATTGTATTGACAGTCTTGGTTACTCCGGTTCCCCTCTGGGGCCGAGACCAATGAACTCCATTATCACTTATGTATTTTCAACGGTAGAGTTTCTGCACTCCATAGATTGAGGTGTGGAGCTCTGCTGTTCCTCATGATTTAATGCAAAGTACTACTGTTTTATATTCAATTCAACTTATTCCGCTTCTAAGATATTCATTCGCACTTCACTATGAATGTGATGATCGTGACAGTCATCATCATTCCCCCATGAACGTGTGCCTGACAACCACTTCCGTTCTACCTTAGATTAAATGGATATCTCTTGGATATCTAATACAGGGGACCGAGTCCGAGTTATTGGTATCTTCGTGGTATAAGTTAGAACCCATGGACGGCCATTCCTGAGATCCGGAAAGTCTAAACCTTGTCTGTGGTATTCCGAGTAGGATCTGGGAAGGGATGGCTGTGACGAACTTCAAACTCGCGAGTGCTGGGCGTAGTGACAGACGCAAAAGGAGGGTGAATCCTATTCCAGTATGATCGAGAACCTCCAGATGATTAGCCGTGCCGTGACAGAGCATTTGGACCTTTTTCACAGAGAGGATGGGATGTAGCCATTGACAACGGTGATGCCCTATATAAAGCTTGCCATGGAAAGGAGTAGTAAGGATTGGATGAAGACAGCAGGAAAGCAGAGGTTCAGAGAAACGAAAGTATCTCTATACGCTTATCTGAAATTCTCACCCCAGAATTACATAAGTATTTCTATCTGTATTTTCTGTTTATTTATTATTATTATTATTCGAAAACTCCATAACCATTTGATATCCGCCTGACTGAGATTTACAAGGTGACCATAGCTTGCTTCATACCAACAATCTCCGTGGGATCGACCCTTACTCACGTAAGGTTTTATTACTTGGACGACCCAGTGCACTTGCTGGTTAGTTGTATCGAAGTTGTGACAAATTATGAATTAAGATTAGAGCACCAAGTTTTTGGAGCAATTACCAGGGATCACAATTTCGTGCACCAAGTTTTTGGCGCCGTTGCTGGGGATTGTTCGAGTTTGGACAACTGACGGTTCATCTTGTTGCTCAGATTAGGTAATTTTCCTTTTCGTTTTATTTTCAAAAAAAAATTTGTTTTCAAAATCTTTCAAAAAAATTTTCCCTTTGTTTTCGAAAATTATTTCAGAATTTTTAAGAATGAATTCTAGAGTTTCATGAAGCATGTTGAAGCCTAGCTGGCTGTAAAGCCATGTCTAAATTCATTTGGACTGAGGCTTCCAAGTCATCATTACAAGAGCAAGCTAGTTGTTGCTAATCAAATTTGTTATTGTATGACTGATTTGTATCTTCTAAAGCTTGGCTGGCTATTAAGCCATGCCTAACCCTTGGATTGGAGATAGGCTAACATTGAAAGATTCCTGGAATTCTTATTAAAAATTTTTGAATTTCTTATTTTCTTTTTCCTATATGTTTTTTGAAAAAAATATACAAAATAAAAAAAAATTAATAAAATCATAAAATCAAAAATATTTTGTGTTTCTTGTTTGAGTCTTGAATCAAAATTCATGCATTCATGGTGTTCTTCATGATCTTCAAGTTGTTCTTGGTAAGTCTTCTTGTTTGATCTTCATATTTTCTTGTTTTGTGTCTTTTCTTGTTTTTCATATGCATTCTTGAATTCTTAGTGTCTAAAAATTAAAAATCTTTAAGTTTGGTGTCTTGCATGTTTTCTTTTCTTGAAAATTTTTCAAAAATAAGTTCTTGGTGTTCATCTTGACATTCAAAGTGTTCTTGGTGTTCATCTTGACATTCATAGTGTTCTTGCATACATTCATTGTTTTGATCTAAAAATTCTCATGCATTGAATCTTTTTCATATTTTTCTCTTTCTTCATTAAAAATTCAAAAATAAAAAATATCTTTCCCTTTTTCACTCATAAATTTTCGAAAATTTGAGTTGACTTTTTCAAAACTTTTTAAAATTTAGTTGTTTCTTATGAGTCAAATCAAATTTTCAATTTAAAAATCTTATCTTTTCAAAATCTTTTTCAAAAATCAAATCTTTTTCATTTTTTCTTATTCATTTTTGAAAATTTTAAAAAAATTTTTCAAAAATTTTTTTCTTAATTTTATCTTATAATTTTCAAAAATATTATCAACAATTAATGTTTTGATTCAAAAATTTCAAGTTTGTTACTTGCTTGTTAAGAAAGATTCAAACTTTAAGTTCTAGAATCATATCTTGTGATTACTTGTGAGTCAAGTCATTAATTTTGATTTTAAAAATTCAAATCTTTTTCAAAACTAATTTTAATCATATCTATCTATCATATCTTTACAAATCATATCTTTTTCAAAAAAAAATTGATTTTAAAATATCTTTTCTAACTTCTTATCTTTTAAAAATTGAATTTCAAATCTCTTTCAACTAACCACTTAACTTTTTATTTGATTCTTATCTTTAGTAAAACTGCCCAACTAACTTTTTACCTTTAATTTTCGAAAATCCCTTCCCTCTTTTTCAAAATTTCTTTTTAATTAACTAATTATTTCAATTTTTGATTTTAATTTTATTTCATTCTTAATTTTCGAAAATCATTAACCCTTTTTCAAAAACTATTTTCGAATTTTAACTTTAAATTTTAATTTTTAATTTTCGAAAATCCTCTCAGCTCTCATCTTCTTCTATTTATTTATTCATCTACTAACACTTCTCTTCATCTCATATCTCTGCTCTCCTCACCCTTCTGTTTGGATTCTCCTTTCTTTTCTCTTCTACTCTTCTTTTCTTCTACTCACAACAAGGAAACCTCTATACTGTGGTAAAAAGGATCTCTATTATTATTTTTTGTTCCCTTCTCTTTCATATGAGCAGGAACAAGGACAAGAACATTCTTATTGAAGCAGACCCTGAACCTGAAAGGACTCTGAAGAGGAAACTAAGAGAAGCTAAAATACAACAATCCATAGACAACCTTACAGGAATTTTCGAACAAGAAGAGGAGATGGCAGCCGAAAATAATAATAATGCAAGGAGGATGCTTGGTGACTTTACTGCACCTAATTCCAATTTACATGGAAGAAGCATCTTCATCCCTACCATTGGAGCAAACAATTTTGAGCTTAAACCTCAATTAGTTTCTCTGATGCAACAAAACTGTAAATTTCATGGACTTCCATCTGAAGATCCTTTTCAGTTCTTAACTGAATTCTTGCAGATATGTGATACTGTTAAGACTAATGGAGTAGATCCTAAAGTCTACAAGCTCATGCTTTTCCCGTTTGCTGTAAGAGACAAAGCTAGAATATGGTTGGACTCTCAACCTAAGGATAGCCTGAACTCTTGGGATAAGCTAGTCAAGGCTTTCTTAGCCAAGTTCTTTCCTCCTCAAAAGCTGAGTAAGCTTAGAGTGGATGTTCAAACCTTCAGACAGAAAGAAGGTGAATCCCTCTATGAAGCTTGGGAGAGATACAAGGAACTGACTAAAAAGTGTCCTTCTGACATGCTTTCAGAATGGACCATCCTGGATATATTCTATGATGGTCTGTCTGAATTAGCTAAGATGTCATTGGATACTTCTGCAGGTGGATCCATTCACCTAAAGAAAACGCCTGCAGAAGCTCAAGAACTCATTGACATGGTTGCTAATAACCAGTTCATGTACACTTCTGAGAGGAATCCTGTAAGTAATGGGACGCCTCAGAAGAAGGGAGTTCTTGAAATTGATATTCTGAATGCCATATTGGCTCAAAATAAAATATTGACTCAGCAAGTCAATATGATTTCTCAGAGTCTGAATGGAATGCAAGCTGCATCCAACAGTACTCAAGAGGCATCTTCTGAAGAAGAAGCTTATGATCCTGAGAACCCTACAATAGTAGAAGTGAATTACATGGGTGAACCTTATGGAAACACCTATAACCCCTCATGGAGAAATCACCCAAATCTCTCATGGAAGGATCAACAAAAGCCTCAACAAGGCTTTAATAATGGTGGAAGAAACGGGTTTAGCAATAGCAAGCCTTTTCCATCATCAACTCAGCAATAGACAGAGAATTCTGAGCAGAATCCATCTAGCTTAGCAAATTTAGTCTCTGATCTATCTAAGGCCACTGTGAGTTTCATGAATGAAACAAGGTCCTCCTTTGGAAATTTGGAAGCACAAGTGGGCCAGCTGAGTAAAAGAATCACTGAAACCCCTCCTAGTACTCTCCCAAGCAATACAGAAGAGAATCCAAAAGGAGAGTGCAAGGCCATTGAATTAATTACCATGGCCGAACCTGTAAGGGAGGTTGAGGACGTGAATCCCAGTGAGGAAGACCTCCTGGGACGTCCAGTGATCAATAAGGAGTTTCCCTTTGAGGAACCAAAGGAATCTGAGGCTCATTTAGAGACCATAGAGATTCCATTGAACCTCCTTATGCCATTCATGAGTTCTGATGAGTATTCCTCTTCAGAAGAGAATGAGGATGTTACTGAAGAGCAAGTTGCCAAGTTCCTTGGTGCAATCATGAAGCTAAATGCCAATTTATTTGGTAATGAGACTTGGGGAGATGAACCTCCCCTGTTCACCAATGAACTAAATGCATTAGATCAACTGAGATTGCCTCAGAAGAAACAGGATCCTGGAAAGTTCCTAATACCTTGCACCATAGGCACCATGACCTTTGAGAAGGCTCTATGTGACCTTGGGTCAGGAATAAACCTCATGCCACTCTCTGTAATGGAGAAACTTGGAATCTTTGAGGTGCAAGCTGCTAGAATCTCATTAGAGATGGCAGACAATTCAAGAAAAAAGGCTTATGGACAAGTAGAGGACGTGTTAGTAAAGGTTGAAGGCCTTTACATCCCTGCTGATTTCATAATCCTAGACACTGGGAAGGAAGAGGATGAATCCATCATCCTTGGAAGACCCTTCCTAGCCACAGCAAGAGCTGTGATTGATGTAGACAGAGGAGAATTGATCCTTCAACTGAATGAGGACAATCTTATGTTTAAAACTCAAGAATCTCCTTCTGTAACAATGGAGAGGAAGCATGAAAAGCTTCTCTCAGTACAGAGTCAACTAAAGCCCCCACAGTCAAACTCTAAGTTTGGTGTTGGGAGGCCTCAGCCAAACTCTAAGTTTGGTGTTGAACTCCCATATCCAAACTCTAAGTTTGGTGTTGGGAAGTCTATAAAATTGACCTGATCACCTGTGTGGCTCCATGAGAGCCCACTGTCAAGCTATTGACATTAAAGAAGCGCTTGTTGGAAGGCAACCCAATTTTTATTTATCTAATTTTATTTTTATTTTTTATTGTTCTTTCATGTTTTATTAGGTTCATGATCATGTGGAGTCACAAAATAAATAGAAAAATCAAAAACAGAATCAAAAACAGCAGAAGAAAAATCACACCCTGGAGGAAGGACTTACTGGCGTTTAAACACCAGTAAGGAGCATCTGGCTGGCGTTCAACGCCAGAACAGAGCATGGATCTGGCGTTGAACGCCCAAAACAAGCAGCATCCTGGCATTCAGACACCAGGAATGCACATTAAGGAAAGCTGGCGCTGAACGCCAGAAACAAGCATAGAACTGGCGTTCAACGCCAGAAAAATGCTGCATCTGGGCGCTGAACGCCCAGAACAAGCACCAATTCGGCATTTAAATGCCAGAATTGCATGCAAAGGCATTTTACATGCCTAATTGGTGCAGGGATGCAATTCTTTGACACCTCAGGATCTGTGGACCCCACAGGATCATCTCAGCATCTGTGGACCCCACAGGATCCCCACCTACCTCCACTCATACTCTTCCCTCTTCTCAATGTTCATCCTCTCTTCCCAATAAACACCCTTCTCCAAAACCCTTCACCAATCACACAACACAACCCTCTCTTCCTCTTCTTGGCCGAAATACAACCTCTCTCCTTCTCCTCCATTTCTTCTTCTTCTTCATCTCTTCTTTCTTCTCTTGCTCGAGGGCGAGCAATATTCTAAGTTTGGTGTGGTAAAAGCATAAAGCTTTTTGTTTTTCCATTACCATTGATGGCACCTAAGACCAGAGAATCCTCTAGAAAAGGGAAAGAGAAGACAAAAGCTTCCACCTCTGAGTCATGGGAGATGGAAAGATTCATCTTCAAAGCCCATCAAGACCACTTCTATGATGTTGTGGCCAAGAAGAAGGTGATCCCCGAGGTCCCTTTCAAACTCAAGAAAAATGAGTATCCGGAGATCCGACATGAAATCCATAGAAGAGGTTGGGAAGTTCTAACAAACCCCATCCAACAAGTGGGAATTCTAATGGTTCAAGAGTTCTATGCTAATGCATGGATCACTAGGAACCATGATCAAAGTAAGAACCCGAACCCAAAGAATTATCTCACCATGGTTCGGGGGAAATACTTAGATTTTAGTCCGGAAAATGTGAGGTTGGCGTTCAACTTGCCAATGATGGAAGAGAACGCACGCCCCTACACAAGGAGAGTCAACTTTGATCAAAGGTTGGACCAAATCCTCATGGACATATGTGTGGAAGGAGCTCAATGGAAGATTGACTCAAAAGGCAAACCGGTTCAACTGAGAAGACTGGACCTTAAGCCTGTAGCTAGAGGATGGTTGGAGTTCATTCAACGCTCAATCATTCCCACTAGCAACCGGTCTGAAGTTACTATAGACCGGGTGACAAACCCCATTTGTAGGGTTTATCTTGTATTGATTTTTGGGGATTTTATCACCTTTTACCCATATTTATTCAAGAAATAGCATGGTTTTGTATATTCTCCTTTAATTGTGCTTGAATGTGAAAACATGCTTTTTAGGACTCAAGATAGCTAAATTTAATTCACCTTGATTCTATTAGATGCCTTGATATGTTTGTTAAGTGATTTAAGGTTTAGGAGGCAAAGATTGGATCAAGGGAATGAAGAAAGAAAGCATGAAAAGTTGGAGAACTCATGAAGAAATGAAAGAACCGGAAAGCTGTCAAGCCGACCTCTTTACACTTAAACGACCATAACTTGAGCTACAGAGGTCCAATTGATGCGGTTCCAGTTGGGTTGGAAAGCTAACATCCGGGGCTTCGAAACGATATAAGATTTTCCATATTTGCATCGTGCATAGGGGCGCGCACGCGCACGGTACGCGGACGCGCCGATGGTGGCACATGACCCACTTAATGCAAACGTGGCCAGCGATTTTAGAAGCCTTGTGGGCCCAATCCAACTCATTTATGATGCTATTTAAGCCAAGGATTGAAGGGGAATCAACATACTTTTCATACTTAGAAGTTAGTTACCATTAGTTTAGTTTTAGCTTAGTTTAGTAGTGAGAGTTAGTTTCTAGAGAGAGAAGCTCTCTCTTCTCTCTAGAATTAGGATTAGGATTAGGTTTAGTTCTTAGATCTAGGTTTTAATCTTTGCTTTCTTCTACTTCTACCTTTCAATTCTTTGTTGTTACATTCACCATTCTTCCATTCTTTTGTTGCAATTCCCTTTATGTTGTTCTTATGTTTTGTTGTAGATCTACTTTTGCTTCTTCTATTTTCTTTCAATTCAATTAGAGGTAATTCATAATAATTGTGTTCCTTTTGATTGTTGTTGTTAATTCATTGCCATAATTGTTGTTAGATTCTATTTTTGTTATCAATTTACTTTGCTTTTCTTTTATGCCTTCCAAGTGTTTGATGAAATGCTTGGTTGGATTTTAGTATAGATTTTGTTCCTCTTGGCTATGGTAGAGTAATTAGTGACGCTTGAGTTATCTAATGTCTTTGTTGATTGATAATTAGAAGTTGCTAATTGATTTAGATACCACTAAAGCTAGTCTTTCCCTTGGGAGTTGGCTAGGACTTGTGGAATCAAGTTGATTCATCCACTTGACTTTCCTCCATTATTAGAGGTTAACTAAGTGGTAGCAATGGACAATTGTGGTCACAATCGAGGAGGATAACTAGGATAGGACTTCTAATTCTCACAACCTTGCCAAGTGCTTTTTAGTTGTTAGTTTATTTTCATTGTCATTTACATTTCATGTCTCTTATCCCAAAACCCCAAAATACAATCCATAACCAATAACAAAACACTTCATTACAATTCCTAGGGAGAACGACCCGAGGTTTGAATACTTCGGTTATTAATTTTAGGGGTTTGTTACTTGTGACAAACAATCTTTTGTATGAAAGGATTATTGTTTGGTTTAGGAACTATACTTGCAACGAGAATTCATTTGTGAAATTCTAAACCATCAAAAATCCATTCATCACCGGGCCATCATGATCCATAGCATCATGATTGGAGAAGAGGTGGAGGTTCATGAGATTATACCTCAAGAACTCTACAAGGTGGCTAACAAGTCCTCCACTATGGCAAGGTTAGCTTTTCCTCACCTCATTTGCCATCTATGCAATTCGTCTGGGATTGACATAGAGGGAGATATCCTTATTGATGAGGACAAGCCCATCACTAAGAAAAGGATGGAGCAAACAAGAGAGCCTATTCATGGATCTCAAGAGACGCATGAAGAAGCTCATCACCAAGAAATCCCTGAGATGCCTCAAGGGATGCACTTTCCTCCACAGAATTTTTGGGAGCAAATCAACACCTCCCTAGGAGAATTAAGCTCCAACATGGGACAGTTAAGAGTGGAACATCAAGAGCACTCCATCATTCTTCATGAAATTAGAGAAGATCAAAGAGCAATGAGGGAGGAGCAACAAAGACAAGGAAGAGATATAGAAGAGCTCAAGGACATCATTGGTTCCTCAAGAAGGAAACGTCACCATCACTAAGGTGGACTCATTCCTTGTTCTCAAATTTTCTGTTTTTCGTTTTCTTTATGTTAAGTGCTTATCTATGTTAGTGTCTTATTACATGATCATTAGTATTTAGTAACCTTGTCTTAAAGTTATGAATGTCCTATGAATCCATCACCTCTCTTAAATAAAAAATGTTTTCAATTCAAAAGAACAAGAAGTACATGAGTTTCGAATTTATCCTTGAACTTAGTTTAATTATATTGATGTGGTGACAATACTTTTTGTTTTCTGAATGAATGCTTGAACAGTGCATATGTCTTTTGAAGTTGGTGTTTTAGAATGTTAAATATGTTGGCTCTTGAAAGAATGATGAATAGGAGACATGTTATTTGATAATCTAAAAAATCATAAAAATGATTCTTGAAGCAAGAAACAGCAGTGAATACAAAAAGCTTGCAGAAAAAAAAGAAAGAAAAATGGTGAAAAAAATAGAAAGAAAAAGAAAAAGCAAGCAGAAAAAGCCAAAAGCTCTTAAAACCAAGAGGCAAGAGCAAAAAGCCAATAACCCTTAAAACCAAAAGGCAAGGGTAATAAAAAGGATCCAAGACTTTGAGCATCAGTGGATAGGAGGGCCTAAAGGAATAAAATCCTGGCCTAAGCGGCTAAACCAAGTTGTCCCTAACCATGTGCTTGTGGCGTGAAGGTGTCAAGTGAAAACTTGAGACTGAGCGGTTAAAGTCAAGGTCCAAAGCAAAAAAAAAGTGTGCTTAAGAACCCTGGACACCTCTAATTGGGGACTTTAGCAAAGCTGAGTCACAATCTGAAAAGGTTCACCCAGTTATGTGTCTGTGGCATTTATGTATCCGGTGGTAATACTGGAAAACAAAGTGCTTAGGGCCACGGCCAAGACTCATAAAGTAGATGTGTTCAAGAATCAACATACTGAACTAGGAGAATCAATAACACTATCTGAACTCTGAGTTCCTATAGATCCCAATCATTCTGAACTTCAATGGATAAAGTGAGATGCCAAAACTATTCAAGAGGCAAAAAGCTACAAGTCCTGCTCATCCGATTGGAGCTATGTTTCATTGATATTTTGGAATTTATAGTATATTTTCTTCTTTTTATCTTATTTGATTTTCAGTTGCTTGGAGACAAGCAACAATTTAAGTTTGGTGTTGTGATGAGCGGATAATTTATACGCTTTTTGGCATTGTTTTTAGTATGTTTTTAGTAGGATCTAGTTACTTTTAGGGACGTCTTTATTAGTTTTTATGTTAAATTCACATTTCTGGACTTTACTATGAGTTTGTGTGTCTTTCTGTGATTTCAGGTATTTTCTGGCTGAAATTGAGGGACTTGAGCAAAAATCAGATTCAGAGGTTGAAGAAGGACTGCTGATGCTGTTGGATTCTGACCTCCCTACACTCAAAGTGGATTTTCTGGAGCTACAGAACTCCAAATGGCGCGCTCTCAACGGCGTTGGAAAGTAGACATCCAGGGCTTTTCAGCAATATATAATAGTCCATACTTTGCCCGAGTTTGGACGATGCAAAAGGGCGTTGAACGCCAGTTCTACGCTGCAGTCTGGAGTTAAACGCCAGAAACACGTCACGAACCAGAGTTGAACACCAAAAACACGTTACAACTTGGCGTTCAACTCTAAAAGGAGCCTCTGCACGTGAAAACTTCAAGCTCAGCCCAAGCACATACCAAGTGGGCCCCGAAAGTGAATTTATGCATCAATTACTTACTTCTGTAAACCCTAGTAACTAGTTTAGTATAAATAGAACTTTTTATCATTGTATTGACAGTCTTGGTTACTCCGGTTCCCCTCTGGGGCCGAGACCAATGAACTCCATTATCACTTATGTATTTTCAACAGTAGAGTTTCTGCACTCCATAGATTAAGGTGTGGAGCTCTGCTGTTCCTCATGATTTAATGCAAAGTACTACTGTTTTATATTCAATTCAACTTATTCCGCTTCTAAGATATTCATTCGCACTTCACTATGAATGTGATGATCGTGACAGTCATCATCATTCCCCCATGAACGCGTGCCTGACAACCACTTCCGTTCTACCTTAGATTAAATGGATATCTCTTGGATATCTAATACAGGGGACCGAGTCCGAGTTATTGGTATCTTCGTGGTATAAGTTAGAACCCATGGATGGCCATTCCTGAGATCTGGAAAGTCTAAACCTTGTCTGTGGTATTCCGAGTAGGATCTGGGAAGGGATGGTTGTGACGAACTTCAAACTCGCGAGTGCTGGGCGTAGTGATAGACGCAAAAGGAGGGTGAATCCTATTCCAGTATGATCGAGAACCTCCAGATGATTAGTCGTGCCGTGACAGAGCATTTGGAACTTTTTCACAAAGAGGATGGGATGTAGCCATTGACAACGGTGATGCCCTATATAAAGCTTGCCATGGAAAGGAGTAGGAAGGATTGGATGAAGACAGCAGGAAAGCAGAGGTTCAGAGGAACGAAAGCATCTCTATACGCTTATCTGAAATTCTCACCCCAGAATTACATAAGTATTTCTATCTGTATTTTCTGTTTATTTATTATTATTATTCGAAAACTCCATAACCATTTGATATCCGCCTGACTGAGATTTACAAGGTGACCATAGCTTGCTTCATACCAACAATCTCCGTGGGATCGACCCTTACTCACGTAATGTTTTATTACTTAGACGACCCAATGCACTTGCTAGTTAGTTGTATTGAAGTTGTGACAAATTATGAATTAAGATTAGAGCACCAAGTTTTTGGAGCCATTACCAGGGATCACAATTTCGTGCACCACTGCCCTCACCAGAACTGGGTTAGAATACTATGAATTTCATTTTGCAAGTTGTCTGAAAGTTTAAAACATGACCATGTGTATATTGGTATGACTTCACCAACTGCTCAGAGTAATACCTGTCTTCCTCCATTAGATAACAAGCACATTTTCTATCCTTGTGTCCTTTTGAGAACATTATCTTTAATTAAGTTTAAGGTGACTTTCTTGGAGCGGTTGACAAGAAAAGGTAGACCCAAATATTTATCCTATGCACCTATGTGAGAAATATTCAATTCACTGCTAGGACTGTTCTAATCAGCTCTGGAGTGTTATTACTGAAGAACAAGGCCAATTTATTAAGATTAACTATTTGTCCGCTGAAACTCTCATAAGATTCCAATAATTTTAAAATAGAGGCAGAACTATTTTCTAGGGCTTTACCGAATACAATGGAATCATCAGCGAATAACAAATGATTTATAGTTGGGCATCTTCTGTTTATCTGAATTTTTCGAATGAGATTGTTTTGCTCTACTTTGTGTAGCAAGAAGGAAAGTCCTTCTTCACATAATAAGCAAAAAAAAAAAAAGAGAATAGAGAGTCACCTTGACATATGTCTCTATTTGGTTTAAAAAAATCACAGGGTTGACCTTCCACAACAACAGTGTAAGAAACGGTTGTCAACAATTCACGAATTCAATCAATGAATCTCGATTCAAAGTCCAACTTCTCCATAATAAACCATAAAAAATGCCATTCTACCCTATTGTAGGCTTTACTTATATCAAACTTAAGTGCCATTCGTATTCCAAACCTCGCTTCTTTTGTTTAAGGTAGTGCATACATTCGTGTGCTACAAGAATGTTATCAGAAATAAGTCTACCTTTCAAGAATGCACTTTAAGTAGGGCTGATTATCTTGTTCATATATTCTTGGAGTCTGTGAACCAATACCTTCGAAATGATTTTGTAGACAATAGAGGACAAATTGATGGGCCTTATCTGATTCATATCGCTCGCATCTAGAACCTTTGGCACTAGACAGATACTAGTGTGGTTAAAATTTTTCAAAATTATACCTCCAGCAAAAAAACTCCTCACAGTCCAGAGCACGTTTTCTCCCACTATATCCCAGTAGAATTGGAAGAATTTAGCCGTTATACCGTCCTCTCCTGGTGTACTCTGGGAATGGATACTAAAACTAGCTCTTTTTATCTCCTCTATAAAAACAGGTCTTTTGAGCCTACGATTCATGGTAGCTGTAACTTTAGGCTCAAAGTCTGTGAAAAAAAGCTCAGGATCCGCCTGATTAGAAGATGTGAAAATACTCTTGAACTAATCCTCAGCCACCTTAGTAATATTAGCATTAATTGTTGCCATATCTCTATTATTTCTCCGTATATCCCATATCTTATTTATTTTGGTTCTAAATTTAAATTTTCTATAGAAAAAGTTTGTATTTTGGTCTCCTTCCTTCAACTATTTAACTCTAGATTTGTCTTTCCAATAAAATTTCTTATTCAAATATATTTTTTCAAGCCGTTGTTCAAGTTCAAGTAATTTAGCGCCTCTCATGATACTTGATGCCTGTTTTTGTTCTAGAAAAACAGTAACTTATATAATCTCCGGTTGGTAGTTAGTGTCCAAAAGGAGGGGGCATAATAAGAACCTGTATAGTTTAAAGACCGTGGAATGAGAATATAATTGGGACCAAGATTCATCAACAAGCACTCTTCCAAGTCTTTCCTGAATTAGTTCACATTCTCTGCGTCTGTTACTCCAAGTAACACTAAAGTCTTTATAATTCCTTTATAATTCTAAATATCTAATAAACATAATTATCAATTAAGTTTTTTAAAACAAAATAATAAAACTACATTGTCCAAAACAAAATAAACATTGTCCAAAACATATAATTAAACATCGTCTAAGTCTCTAATCAATTAAATATAGTCCAAATTATAACTTAAAGTAAAACGAACAAACATTTCAAATATAAATAAAAAAATAACATTCTAAATTAAGTTATCATCTTAAAATTAAAAGTCTGTCAAGTAAATCCATTCTGTTTTATCGAAACTCGACAAAATTTATGGATTAAACAGTATAAATTTAGCGAATTTTTTAATTATATCAATCTCAAATTTATATCCCGACTAACTTTTTTTAGCAAATTAAACAAATACCCAGCAAATGATGACCCATTTATCACCCTAATCATAAACAACTTTCATTTTAAAAAAAGTCAGGTCTGTACTTATTTCTGTGAGAAGTTACATTTCTAGTTTCATAATAATCTTATTTAGAGACAAAATAAATTGTTTATACTTTATAAGTTTATGTTTATGGGTACAAAAAATGTTATCGTGGACGATGTTCAAGTAAAACTTTTACGTTAATTCGAATCATGGGTATGGTTACCGACGAAAAATGCTTTAATTATTTGATAATGCCAAGCTGTACGGTTGTTAGTAAGTCGTATAAGACATCTGAGTCTCAAGCTGGTCCCAACAAGAATTGGTCCTTTTTCGACACACTCAAATATGTGATTTCCAGGTGTCAGGTCATTGGCCTCTCGTTTCCTTTGACTCGTCATATCATAGGCAAATTGTGTAAAGGGTATATTCACATATATAGCATTGTTGACTTATAGCACTGTTGTAGGGAAAAATAGAAAAAAGTAAAAGCTGAGCATAATAATGTTATATAAATTAATAAAAAAAGAGAAATCAAATGAAGAAATGGGAGAAAATATATTTTTAAATTAAAGAGCGAGAATAAATAGATATAACATTTGGGGTGTATAAATAAAGTTTTTTGTGCTACATTATTCCGTGGACGATGGACGGACGGAGGTATTATATTTGTCTTTAATGTATAGTAGTAATCCACAACTAATAATGTTAAAGGTAATGCTCTTTTTCCTAATCACATTCATTAGGACCATGACTACCCTAAGTACCCAATGCAACCACCATGGAAAAGGAACAATGAGAAGCTGACTACCACGCCCAAATAAATAAATTAAATTAAAAGCTAAGTACCTAAGTACAAAGCTGCTGTGCGGCAATCCTGCCCACAAGTTCTTCTTTTCCTACCAAATCATATTAATGCTGCTAATGCATGCGGCTTTCAAATCGATATCAACTTAAACTATCAAAGTATTTAAAAATTCAAAAATATTATTTATACACCAAAATCAGTTAATTATATTTGTGTATAAATACATATATAATTTAACTAATTTTTAATATATATTTTTTATTTTAATATATATTTTATACTAATAATTAATTTTAATATACATCGAATATAATTATTAAAAATTTATATTGTTAATCAAGATAATTTACAAAAAACAAATAATAAATAACTTTCAAATATTAAAAAATATAATAAAAATAATAAAAGAATTTTTTTCATAAGTATCAAACATATTTTGTATTTGGAAAATAGCTTGTGTATTTTGTTTCGAATTTTTGTAGAAATATTTTGACAAGTATTTAGAAAATACATAAAGCAAAAACTAAAGTAAAATTTAATCACTATATCTCTTTCTTCAAATTTTAAAAAAATGCGATCATTTACAAAAAAGTTCACATGACATAAACTTGTTAAATTTTAATTAATAATTAAAAATTACATCAAAATCCGATTTTTAAAAATATCTTGATAAGAATATATATATATATTATATATCATGTTTTTAAATTTTTCAAAACTTATTAATTATTTGTATCTTTTAAATTTATTTTTATTAATAATATAAATTTTCAAATGTTAATTTAATAGTTTACCCATCGATAATATTAATCAAATCAACAAGGGATGAAAGAAACATGTGGCACAGGAGACTACTTATATAATCTTTACTTATAATGATGATGATGTTTTATTGAGATGGAATATTTTTTAGTATGCGTTCATGGTCTATTTGCTTATTGTCTCCTATTGTATTGTTTTGTGTTATGGTCTCTGTTATTGTTGTTTTAATCTCACACCCTTTGTTTGGGTCTTGGTGGGTTCCTGAACTATATATATATATATATATATATATATATATATAACTTCAGCTAGCTTGTATCTATTTTTACAATGTAGAATGAATTTCTTTCGTAGGATACAATTATTACTGGTATTAAAATTTATAAGTGTCTTAAATTAGGTGTTTAGTTTCTCGTAAAAATATAATGTAAAATATGTGTTTTGAATTTAAATATTTTTTCTACTAGTTTTGTGCAAAAAATTTAAAAATTTTAGTTTTATTCTTTATTTTTAGTTAATTTCGCTAAACAATAATATATGTTGACATGTATGTCAAATGCTGATAAAATATAGGACAAATCACCCATATAAATCAAGTTGGGAAAAAAAATTATGTGATTCAACTAAACCAATAATTATTACAGGGTTTAACCAAGAGGGCATTTTTATGTAATTCGAATTACACTTTCAATGTAATTTGAATCATACTGATTCGAATTATCTACACACGCACACACCCACTAATTCGAATTACATAAAAATATCCTCTTGGTTGAACCATGTAATTCGAATCAGGTTGATTCGAATTAGTGGGTGTGTGCGTGTGTAGGTAATTCGAATCAGTATGATTCGAATTACATGGAGATGAAGTTCGAATTAACCTAATTCGAATTATATAGATATGTGTTTCTGATTGATTCATGCACCATTTTTGTATTTGGCTGATTTGTGTAATTTTGAGCTCCCATTGACTTATTTCAGTGATTTACCCCTAAAATATATGCCAAAAATCAATAATTAGCTTGCATGTCGCAGGATAGAACAATTTCAAGGGATACCTTTTGGGTATCATTTTTTATTTTTATAGTAATTGAACTAATTTAAAATTAAAATTTGTATTAGATATAACATTTGAAATGATACTAATATTAGTAAAGAGAAATCGTATTATTTTAAAAGAAAAATTAATGAAATATTGTTATTTGTATATTCATTAAACCTATTAAATAAATATTATAACTTTGCTATTTAGTATTGTTAAATTGAAATGAGACTAAATATTAGAGTGATAAATCTCATGAGTCTCAAATTAATTTTTATAATATACAGTCTCACAAATATTTATGTATTATTTTGTGAGACCCAAAATGAAATTAAACTAAAATCAAACATTAGAGATGTTCTTAATATTTAAGATAATAAATTACCTTTTTTTGTGAAATAATGAAGGGGTCAAGGACCAAAAACAAGGAGAAAAAAAATAAGAAACAGAAATTAGTCTCCTCTCAATCTAAAAGTGCCAGAATGATCTCATGCCAAAGCTCGCATAATGTCTAGAGGGGGACGGTCGAACAAATGAAGATCAGTTGGGAAGTGTCGTCCTTTTTTTATCAATAAGATCAGCAACACTATTTGCTTCACGTAAGGTATGGTGTCAGTGGACAATCTGCAACTTCTTCACCAGATTTTCAATGTCAATTAGAAAAGATTTGCATAGATGAGTTGTAGGATATCCCTCCCTAATAAGATGGATGGCCAACTAAAAATCTAACTCCACCACAAGGTGTTGAAAGTTGTTTGCATATACCACTTGAAGGTCTTTTACAATACTCCAAAGTTTCGCATGTAAGATTGAGTAACTTCCCAAATTACAAAAGAATCTAGTCATATATCTCCCAAGATGATTTCAAAAAACTCCACCACAAGCAGCAGTATTAGAATGGGGATAAAAGGGAACATCAACATTCAACTTGGTAATATCCTCCAAAGGGAGAATCCACCGAATCAACCGACCTTCCTCCCCCAAGAATCTGTTGAAAAAAATATTACTTCTTATAACATTCATAATTTTAATACTGCGAGTTTTAGCAGACTTAGAGGCTACAACTGGGAGAGTACTCTTTCCTTTAAAATTAAAACAGTTTATGTGATACCAAAGAGAAGAGATTGTTACCCCAAAGAGAATTGTCCAATCATAATTACTAGACAAATTATTTATCAACCAATCTCTTAGGTCTAAACTGAAGAAGTCACGGATTACTTCATGGGACCTCATGAATTGCCAAACATGTTTTACAAAAGAACAATCACAAATAACATGAAGAGTAGTTTCATCATGCTCAGTGCATCTTGGGCAGGTAGCAGAATTTGATAGCTGTCTTCCTCATCTCTCAACATTTGTAAGAATAGTTTCATGTGCAACAAGTCAAATGAAATATTTGATCCTTTCCGGCCCTCTCCACTTTCACGCAAGTTTAAAGACTTGATTAGGAGGTTCAGAATTACCAAACAAAGATCAGTAGGTTGTTTTAAGGCTAAAAGTACCATCTTGCGTTCGGCTCCAGACCACCTGGTTAGGCCCTTTCCAAGGTGATGGAGGCGACATAGCTAGAATTCTCTTGACAGTAGCTTTCGAAAGCATCTGGTTAAGTTTTCCCTCGTCCCACTCACCTGAAATATTAAGAAAATTTGTAAAGTTTGAATATAAATCAGAATTTAACAATACCTGTGACGCGTGATCAACAAGTTTGCCGAGATTTAGCATCCAATTATGATCCTAAAAATTAATCTGAAGACCATCACCAATACGCCAAATAATATTACTTTCCACATTATTTCACGTAGAGTAGATTCCTCTCCAAATATTAGAGTTTCTGCCTCTCCTAGCAACCTTTAGCAAAATATCATTTCCGCAATTATACTTAGTACGAAGAACTCTAGCCCAAAGGGAATCCTTTTTCTTAACAAGCCCTCATCCCATTTTTATCGTGAAAGCGCGGTTAAGATCCTGAGCATGTCTTATTCTTAGGCCATCAGTTTGCTTTGGCTTGCTAACTTCACTCCAAGTCAAGAGATGGATCTTCTTGGATTGTTTAGATTCTCCCAAAAAATTTTTTTTACTGTATTTGCAATCAATCATATTACTAGTAGAAGTAGGTAACAAAGCAGTTTGCATAGTATAACTAGGAATAGATGATAGAATAGATTTTACTAGGGTAATTCATCCAGCAAGGGATAGCGAGGAGGTTTTCCAATTGTTGAGTCTAGAGTTCATATTGTTGATAATGTTGTTGTAAGTATCACTAAACACACTCTAGAATGGTGGATAGGGACTCCAAGGTACTTCCTAAAGTCATCAATCCTAGTAAAGTGCAAAAAATTGCTAATTTCACTTCTCATATGATTCCTCACATTCTTAGAAAAGCAAATGCCGGTCTTCTCATTACTGACCTTCTGACCATAGCTCTTAAAAAGCATCAAGGACCTAGTTGATAACATCATCTTGATCCATACTAGCCTTCACAAAGAGAATGAGGTCATCAATAAAGTAGAGATGAGAGAGTTTAGGAGCATCTTTTTTGAGTCAAGTTAGCTTCTAGAATCCATGATCAACTGCAGCATTTATAAGTTGGAACAACCTTTTAATCCAGAATCCATGATCAACTGTAGCTATTACTCATTTGATTTACTACAGTCTGAATTAGAGGAACTTCGTTTAGCAGGAATTCATGGAGGCGACATCATTTCAGAAATAGAGGACAAACTTGAAAAAGCATTGCAAAATGAGGAATCTTATTGGAAAGATAAGTCTAGAGTCAAATGGCTCAAATCTGTATCAGAATACAGCTTTCTTCCATCAGAAATTTAGAAATCGAATCCGAAGGAATAGAATTTGGCAACTAACTGGCAATGATGGTGAAGTGGCTACTTCAAATGCTGGTATTGCTTCTGTGGCTGAATCTTATTTCAAGGACATCTTTTCCTCCACTTGTCATGAGAACCCTGAACCTCTGTTTATTGATTTTGAACCTAAGGTTACAGCTCACATGAACCGTAGGCTTCAAAGACCAGTGACTATGGAGGAAGTGAAACGCGCAACATTTAGCATTCATCCTCAAAGTACTCCAGGAGATGATGGTATGACAGCAAAATTTTTTCAAAGCTTCTGGAACATACTTAGTGGTGATGTGTTTCGAGCAGTTAAGAGCTTCTTTTCTGGGGGCAGAATCTTGAAGGGTTTTAACCACACTCAGATCTGTCTTATTCCCAAGATTTCTGATGCTAAAGATATGACTCAGGTAAGACCAATAAGCCTCTCTTCAGTCTTTTACAAGATTATCTCCAAAGTATTTGTACATAGGCTTCAGGGTATGATGAATAGACTAATTAGCCCTACGTAGAGTGCTTTTATTAAAGGCAGATTAATCTCTGATAATATCCTAATTGCTCACGAGTGTATGCATTACTTGAAGAACAAAAAAAGGGGTCTCGAAAATGAAATGGCGCTAAAATTAGATATGAGTAAGGCATATGATAGGGTGGAATGGCACTTTCTTTGGTTTATATTGGAGAAGTTTGGTTTTGACTCCCGATGGATCATGTGGATACGAGAATTAGTGACAACTGTTTCTTATTCTGTTATTGTGGAAGGACAACCTTATGGTTTCTTCAAACCAAATAGAGGTATTCGACAAGGAGATCCTTTATCCCCCTATCTTTTTCTTTTTTGTGCAGAAGGTCTCTCCTTCTTGCTACACAAGGCAGAACAAAACAGACTAATTCAGGGTCTTCAGATACATAGGCGATGTCCCAAGGTCAACCACCTCCTGTTTGCTGATGATTCCATTTTATTCTGTAAGGCTAATCCTGAAGCATGTTCAAATATCCTGCATTTATTTAATTCTTATGAAAGCATCAGTGGTCAGAGGGTAAATCTTAATAAATCTGCTGTATTCTTTAGCCACAACACTCCGTCCACTACTCGTACACTACTGGCTAACTCTATGAATATTAATCATATTGGGGCTTAGGATAAATACCTTGGTTTTCCTTCTACAGTCTCTAAATCGAAAAAAGCTTCTTTTAGTATGATCAAAGAAAAGGTTCGAAAAAGAATCCAAGGGTGGAAGCGCAATCTTCTTTCGTCAGGTGGTAGACACGTATTGCTTAAGGAAGTGGGAGATGTTATTCCTATTTATACATTGTCTTGCTTCAAGTTGCCTGATGGTTTAATTTCGGAAATTCACTCTCTACTTTCTCAGTTCTGGTGGGGATAAAAAGGTTCTGAAAGGAGGATGGCTTGGATTAGCTGGGACACTATGACTCGCCCACGAAAAGAAGGAGGCCTTGGATTTAAAGATCTCAGAATCCAAAATCTGGCGCTTTTAGGCAAACAGTTTTGGCGACTTGTAACACATCCTACTTCCTTATTATTCAAAATCTTAAGAGGTAAATACTTTAGCAATGGTAATACTATAACGGCAGAAATTGGAGTCTTACCTTCTTGGGATGGAGGAGCATACTAAAAGGCCGAAAGATTGTTGAAAAAGGTCTTAATTGGGCTGTGGGTACTGGTGAGAATATCCAAACCTTTGAGGATCCTTGGCTGCCTCTTCCGTATCCTTTAATGATTTCTGACATGCCAAATAGACAAGCTATTTCTGAGTTGGTTCCAAGAGTTAAAGATCTAATTACTGAAGATAGAAATTGGAATCAGAATCTCATTCAAGAATTATTTCCCCAAGACGTTGCAAACAGGATTTTGTCAGTTAAAATTCAGCAGAGTAGGGACAAATTGCAATGGGATTTGAACAAATCCAAGCAATATGATACAGCTTCAGGTTACAGAATTGGCTATTTATTTTACCATCCGCCTCTGGAGCTTTGCCCTAATTATATGCAGCAGAAAAAGCCGTGGATTGATCTATGGAAGTTGAACTTGCCTCACAAAATTAAGCTATTTATTTGGAAAGCTCTCCATGGCCGACTTCCGGTGCTTGCTCAGATTCATCACCACATCCCATCTATATCACCAATATGCCCTTGCTGTCATGAAGCAACGGAAACAGTCACTCATTGTTTGATCGATTGCTTTAGAATTAAAGACGTGTGGTCTCAGAGTTATCTTCGTGATTGTCTTCCCCCTCAGAGTTCTAACGACTTTTGGACATGGTGGACTGCATCAACAGAGATACTTAACCCGTTGAAGAATACTGACCGTAATCCTCAATTGCTTGCCATCATTTGCTGGAACTGTTGGAAAGCTCGCAACCAGTTGATTTTTGAAGGTTCTACTTCTATGTCGTCTGCCATTCTAGCAAGCTCTGTCAAGTTGCTCCGTGAAATCCAAAGAACTCCCAGTTTAGGTCGTCATCTCCATGAGACAAGCTCTTAGTTGCATTCAATTTAATTTATCATTATTTCTTCTTTAAGATTTTTCTTCGTTTTTCGACCACGCACCGTTGGATGAATACCTTTAGTGTAGTGTCTTTGGGAAATCCCCACCTTTTATTATACTGTTCTGCTTTTGGACATCTTTGTATTTCATTTTTAATAATTAATAAAATATAACCTATTTTTGAAAAAAAAAAGAGTATCAAAATTTCAAAAAAAAAAAAAACGGTGAAATACTTGAAATGCTTCTTATATCATTTACTATTTACTATATATAATAAGAGTAAAAAAAAAGGTTTACTTGCTCAATAAGTTATCCCATTTGATGTTAGAAGGCAGAATCGCGTACTTTACCGGGCATGTGATTTTAATTGTGATCACATATGAAAACATTTAGAATCCGTTTACACAGCACAGGTAAAACTTTTTTTTTATATTCAAAAACTAAAAAATATATATAAAAATTAAAAAAATAAATACACACTCTTTTTATTTCTGCATTTTATTTTATAAATTAAATAAATATAATAATTATCAAAATAAATAATTTAAAAAATATTTATCGAAATAAATACTTCTCTTACCTCGTTTACACTTATATGTATTTTTTTTAAAAAAATTGAAAATAATAAAAAATATTAATAATATCAATAATTCAAATTTTTTGGCATGCAATTAATACATAAAAAAGTTAGAAGAGATTAAAATGAATATATTTAATCAATTTTAGTCCATTTTAAATGATAGAAAATAACACATTTACTTGGAAATCATAACCATTAAACTGTCCACTTTTAATACAGTTACCTCTTTTTTAATTACGCACTATTTAAAAATTTAAAATATAATTTAAATACACGTGATTTATTTAATGACCCAATTAATACATGTTAATATTACTACTCTATTGGTATATAATATGAAATCTTTTTTACTTAAATTGGACCGGGCCCAAGTCTAACATATAAATACCCTAACTTAGAGCATTTCAGCTCATTTTATGCATAGAGAGTGAGAGAGGGACGGTGATGGAGAAGAGAGGAGGTGAGGGTTTGGTTACTATTCACTCATCACCTTATTTTGCTCATAGCTTGAGCTACAAAGCTTCGATTGGCGAGTCGTTTGCGGTCACACGTCGCTCTTGTCGAGTCCGTCATTTCTAACTAAGTTTTGTTGGTAAGAAATTGAAACTCGCACTCCAGTTTCCTGCCTTAACAGTTTCATATTTTTTGTTCTAGTTCTTGAGTAGATTTTTGTGTTTTGTTTGTTTAGGGGTGATCTAGCATTGGAATATTGTTGAGTTTTATCTCTAATCTCGTGGGTAAAGTAAGGTTTTACTAAACCCTTGTGTTTAGTTGTTCTCTGAACCTTAGGTTTGATGGTATGTTTTATGATGTTAGATTGAGTTTTGGTGTTTGTTGGAGTTGGTTTGAGGCTTTGGATTGACCTTGGTGGCTTCGTTTTGGTGTTTGGTGCATTTTGGGAATCGGTCAAGGTATGGTTTCGGTTTTTTTTATGTAATATGTAATGTTTCTGGACACTTAGACTAGTGGACCATAAGATAGGATTGAATGATGTTGGTGTATGTTTAATTATATATGAGATTATGTTGTATGATGAAGAGGAGTATATGGAATGTTCGAACGTACAATATATGATTATGATGATGATGAGTGTTGATGATTATTATGTGTGATGATGGATATTGATGAGTATAATGATGTAATGTTGTGAAGATAGTATTTGTGATGTTAGAAATGGATTGGTGAGAATTGTGAATAATGATTATGAGTGTTGATTAATGATTGAATTGGAAATTATGGATTTGTGGTGATTTATGGTGTAACGATTGAGTGAATTAGGTATGAAATTGATGAAAATGATATGAAATGGTAAGTTGTTGTGTGTGGTGGTGTTTTATAATGTTTGAGTAGGCTTGGATTTGATTTTAAATTGAGAGTTTTTGGTAAAGTTGAGTTTTTAGTGTTTATGGTAAAAATGGGTTTTAGGTCATCTTTGGCGGATCATATCCTGAGCTACAGTTTTTGAAACTGATTAAATTTTGTATCAAATTAAAGATAATTTAAAGAGCTTTAAAACAGTATAGATTTCGTGGAAATCGGAATTTTGTAGAAAAAGATATCATCGTTGGAAGTTGGTGTCAAAAATCTAAAATTCTATGATGTTGCAAAATTTGTGATTTTTGATATGTGTGGCCACGCACACTGTTGTGCGTGTGCTCTGAACAGAGGTCACATTTTTACTTGTGCGTACGCAGACCCTTGTGCACACGTACATCCTGTGATTTTCAGAAAACGTGCGTACGCACACACTGGTGCGCACGCACACACAAGGATATATCTACTATTGAGAGCGATCGCACACTCTGGTGCGAACACCCACCCTGCTAAATTTGCAAGTTGTGCGTATGCACAACATCCTGCGCACGCACACGCTGGGAAGTGCCTTCTGTTGAGGGCATTCCCACGTATCTATGCGTGCATTCAAAATGAAAACTTTTACCTTCTGTGTGTACGCAAACCTCTATACGTATGCACACTTTGTGGAAACTCTTCTGGGAGTGCATACGCACAATCCTATGTGTACGCACACAGCTCTGTTTTTCAACAAAAACCTTGTTTTTAACCGTTTTACCTTCCCGGCAAGCTTGCAAATTTCCGTAACACTTGTTTAAAACCTTTTTGCCAGTTTTAGGGTCTTGAATCAAGGGAGAAAATAATAAATGAATAAAAGGGACATTTTTAGTTATGAGTTTAGAGCCAGTGACATAGGTTTTGGAAGGTTTGTGTAATTCCTAGCTTGAATTGGGGAATGTTGAGTTGTGAAGTATATGGTTGAAGAGATACTTGAGAAACATGAATGATTATGGTTAATGGAATGAGTATGAACAGAAGTATGCTATGAGCAATGGTCTCTGAGATGGATTATGTGATTGTGGTATGCATTATTCTCCGTCGTAGGAGTTGTGGCAGTCTCCCGCCTACGTTCGGATGTGAGGGCTGTGGTAGTCTCCCTCTCACGTGATACGAATTGCATTGGTAAGTTGCTATGCGCCTCGGGCAAGGGCTGTGGCAGTCTCGCACTTGTCGAGGTAGTGGTACCTGTTGGAATAAATTAATTTCAATAACCCAGATCATCCATATTGAATCATCAAAATATATATCATACTCGAATGCGGAAGCGTACCTGAATTCATAAACATGAATCATACGATCGGAAGAGTTTGGATCTTGTGGTTCTTTCGATCTTCCTCAACCAAAGCCTTCTGTATTCCTAGGAGGCTGAACTGCAACTCTTTTGATGGGGAAAGAGTAACAAAGGCGGCTTTGGTATATTGGGGACCGAAACCCTGAAGGTCTATTTATATTTGAGCATGGCACCCATTAAACCCTTAAGCCCAAATAAAATAGTATCTAAAGCCCAAAAGATAATATATCTAAAATCCAAAAAGATAATTATCTAAGGAACAAAATATAATATCCGGTTTTATTCTCATTTAATTCCAAATCAAAAGTAATAATGACTTATTCAATTAGCATTTATAACAATAAATGAGATCATCATTATCATTTAAATATTTAATTTGAAATAGCATAATTTGTGATTATAATTAATATATGTATTGCCCACAAATAAGTTAGGAAATTAAATAATTTCCTAACAATCTCCCACTTGGGCTATACATATATTATTTCTTGACATAATCACATCTTTATAAACTTTATGCGTGCATCTGAATGCTATTTCTCTCAATACTTTAACAATCTGGTCCATCTCACACATTAGATATGGAACTACCGCAGCTTTTATCACATTAAATGCCGTGACTAAACCACGCCAATCACCATCCTAATATACTTAACGACATAGATCAAATTTGGATGAGTAATATGGAAATTACATGCCAAGTGATCTCATGCATGTCTATTTCCAGCTGGTCCAACTTTATTGAGATCAAACACAATACAAATATTGCAAAATGAACATTTCACATAACATGAAATAAACCATCAACTTAATTCTGCAGAAAAATAACTCAATATCTGTCATAGGACATATAGCATAAACTCCCACTAAACTAAGGCATCACAAATATTGACACCCATCCGAGCAGTGTGCTCATGAAAAACTTTAGGGGTCAATCCCTTGGTAATGGGTCTGCTAGCATATACTCTGTTCCTATATGTCCTATGGAAATCTGTTTTTCTTAAACTTTCTCCTTGACAACTAAGAACTTGATGTCTGTATGCTTCGATTTTGTCAAGCTCTTATTGTTATTGGAGTATAGTACTGCTGACTTATTGTCACAAAATATCTTTAATGGCCTTTCAATATCATCTACTATATGAAGCTTAGTGACAAAGTTTCGCAACCATATGCCATGAAATCGAAATCGGAATCAGAGTTCCTAATGATCTCCAAATTTTCTGATCTCCGATAAATAAGCATGTAATCATTTGTTCTCTTTAAACAACGCATTATGTGTTTAACAGCTATCCAATGATCCATATCCGGATTGCTCAAGTATCTACCCAACACTCCCACTATAAATGATATATCGGGATGTATGTAGACTTGAGCATACATTAAATTCCCTAGTGCTGATGCATAAGGCTTATCATGCATTGCTGTCCTCTCAAGATCATTTTTAGGGCATTGTTTGAGACTGAACTTGTCTCCTTTAGCTACGGATGTGTCCATTGGTCTACAATTTTCCATGCCATATCTACTTAAAATCTTTTCGATATAGTTCTTTTGTGATAATCCAAGAATACCTTGAGAACGATCTCTTAGTATCTCGATTCCTAATACAAAAGAGGCATCACCAAGATCTTTCATTTCGAATTTGTTCAATAGAAATTTCGTAGTTTCATGCAACAAGGCTATATCGTTGTTGGCAAGTAGAATGTCATCAACATATAAGACCAAAAAGATATATTTACTCCCACTGAACTTGCGGTATACACATTCATCTATAATATTTACCTCAAAACCATGAGGTAATGACTTAATTAAACTTGTGATACCATTAACGGGAAGCTTGTTTGAGACCATAGATGGATTTCTCCTTTTTCTATTGGATCTCCTTAATGACACTTCTTGAGGTTGTTGAGCTTGCTGTATAGGTTGGGGTTGATGAGGATTCTCATCATTTTCTTGTACTGTAGCAGTATCTTGAGCAACAACAATATTCTCATTGTTCTCTTGTACTGTAACTGAATCTACAGTAGGATTCTCATTTTGCTCTTGTACTATAACTGTATCTTGAACAACAATAGGCACAAGGACCTGATCATTGTCAGTTACAGAATCCTCATCAAAAGCAACATTTCTAATATTTTCTTCCCCCCCAAATTCAACATCCTCAAGAAATCTCGCATTTTCCGTCTCAAAAATAGACCTTGATGCAGGATTGTAAAACTTGTACCCCGTGAACGCTCAGTGTAACCAACAAAGTAGCAACTAATTGTCCTTGAGTCCAATTTTCTTTCATGCGGCCTATAAGGTCGCGCCTCAGCTGGACATCCCCAAATATGCAAATGCTTTATACTGGGCCTTTTTCCAGTCCAAATTTCATATGGGGTTTTGTTAACTGCTTTGCTTGGCACCCTATTAAGGATGTATACTGTGGTCTTTAAGGCTTCTCCCCAGAGTGATTCAGGCAAGGAAGAATGACTAATCATACTTCTTACCATGTCCTTAAGAGTTCGGTTTCTTCGCTCTACAACACCATTCATGCTAGGTTTGTCTGGCATGGTGTATTGCGGAACAATACCACACTCTTCTAAGAAAAGAGCAAAAGGCCCAGGACGTTGCTCACCTGAACCGTCATATCTTCCGTAGTATTCACCACCACGATAAGATTTGACAGCTTTAATTTTCTTTCCAAGTTGAAGTTCAACTTCAGCTTTGAAAGACTTGAAAACATCCAAGGCTTGGGACTTTTCATAAATTAAATATAGATACCCGTAACGAGAGTAATCATCTATGAACGTAATAAAGTACCGTTGTCCATTCCAAGAGACAGTAGGAAATGGGCCACATATATCGGTATGTATCAGTTCTAAGACATCTTTAGCTCTCTCGGCACCTAATTTCCTTTCGTTTGTCCTTTTTACCTTTATGCACTCAATGCAGACTTCAAAGCCCGCCAAATTTAAGGGTCCAAGAATTCCATCCGACACGAGCCTCTGAATTCTCTGTTTAGATGTGTGACCTAGGCGTTTGTGCCATAATGATGCCGAATTCTCATTTAGTTTTCGTTTTGTACCCGTTTGCAGTATTTCATTATTATAGGAATTAAAGTCAAGCCTATATAGATTATCCACCAAATGACCAGAGCAAATATTATTCGAATTATAGAAGAGACTGACTTTATTGTCTCCGAACGAACAAAAATAACCTGATTTGTCCAAACGAGAAACAGAAACCAAATTCTGTCTAAATGACGGTACATAAAATGTCTCTAATAAATCCAAGTAAAATCCACTCGTGGAACATAATCTAAAGGTTCCTATAGCTTCGACTGCAACTATATTGCCGTCTGCCACATAGATGTATCTTTCAGGTCGGCTCCACAGGCAACCCCTTCTTTACATGCCATGTGGCATATCTGGTACAATCCTTCTTCATGTGTCCCACCTTCTTACAAAAGAAACAAGTTGAAACTTGATCTTGTTTCTTAGCCTTTTTCTGCTGAGAAGGCACATCCGCAGTAGTATCATGCTTTAAAGATGAAGCCATGTGAGCACTTTCAGTCTTATCTTGTTGCAGCCTCTCTTCTTCTTGCACACAGTGAGATATAAGCTCATTTAAAGACCAAGTGTCCTTCAGAGTGTTATAACTCACTTTGAATTGCCCAAAGTATGCAGGAAGGGAAATCAAAATGAAATGCACGAGTAAATCTTCAGACAACTCTAACTTTAGTGCTTTCAATTTTGAAGCAAGATGAGACATTTCCATAATGTACTCCCTTATGTTCCCTTTACCTTTATACCTCATAGAGACAAGTTTGCTCAAAAGGCTACTTGCCTCCGCCTTTTCATTCTTAGTAAAGAATTTTTCAACATCTTTCAGGAACTGTTTGGCATCTTTATCCTCAGTAATTGAGCCCCAAAACACCTCAGAAATTGAGCGTTTCATGATCATAATGCTCATTCGATTGGATCTCTCCCACTTCTCTATTTTAACCTCATTGAGGTTTTCCGGAGTGGAAGTGGGTTTCTCCTCTCGAAGAGCTATATCTAGATCCATACAACCGAGGACAATCTCCACGGTATCCTTCCAAACTTTAAAGTTTGAACCATTCAGCATAGGAATACTGCTAATTTGCGCAGAAACATTGGTAGCTAAAGGCATAGTTTCTAGATTAGAACAAAAGAACATGCAGTAAATATTAGTTAATTAATGGGTAAAAAATCCATATTGAAATATCCAACACAACATTAATTTTCAATCTTTGGATAGAAAAATTAACTGTAAGTGATACTCTCATTGCAGTAATCAAATATTGTCAAAATTCCTATCACACATTAAGCCTTTCTTTGGACCGACTTAATGCGCACATGGAAACTTAAACTTCGCAACCTATTTATTACCGCATATATTTTCTATTAATTGGCCAGACAATAACCTTCCTTTGGGTCGATTATTGACCGCATAATTAATAGAATAAACAAAAGTGTGCAATGCTTATTATTTGGCCAAACAATAAACTTCCTTTGGGCCGATTATTGTTCGCATAAATAATAAGTATTACTTTATTTTTAGTTAGTTACCCAAACATTTATTTACCATCAATATGTGTATGTAATTCGGCCAAATATAGGCATTCCTTTGGGCCGACCAATATTCGCATGAATTACATAACATCATATTTCTTTTGTTTTGAATAAATCAATTTTCACAAAAGAGGCTACTTTGGCAGCATAATGTTCAATCAATTTATTTCAAAACCAAATCTTTATAATAGATGGGTATAATAATCCAAATTGTTACTAGTTTCCTTATGTAACAATTAAATAATATTTTTTATTATTCAAATATTATTAATATGTACATTTAACTTGGCCAAATATAAATCTCCTTTTGAATCGATTAATATTCGCATAAGTGACATATACATATTAATCCTTATATTCCAAAAAGATAATCAATTAATTTTTATACCAAATTAATGACACACAATTAAATCCAAAAAAATTTTATAATTCAATAATGCTCGGTTGATTTAACAAAAAATAAAAATCGTATATAAATCATTAATTTATGAGCATCATTTTATATAAAAAAAATTAATCAAAACACGCTTAGCTTACATTATACGCACGCAACAATATATATATATATCCAAACAATCAATAATATATGTATGTAAATGGCCATATCAATATGTATATAAGAGCACTATAACCCAAACCACAACTGTATATTATATATATGCAACAATATTAACAGGACCGTGGAAGAATAGTGTTCATCCATTATATATATATATATATATATATTTTGCGGTGCGATAATATTAACGTAAGTTACGCAATATTAACGTATACCGAATAAAATAATAATAAAATTAAATATTTTGATGACCAAATTATGGATGGCTCTAATACCACTTGTTGGATTAAATTAATTTCAATAACCCAGATCATCCATATTGAATCATCAAAATATATATCATACTCGAATGCGGAAGCGTACCTGAATTCATAAACATGAATCATACGATCGGAAGAGTTTGGATCTTGTGGTTCTTTCGATCTTCCTCAACCAAAGCCTTCTGTATTCCTAGGACGCTGAACTACAACTCTTTTGATGGGAAAAGAGTAACAAAGGCGGCTTTGGTATATTGGGACCGAAACCCTGAAGGTCTATTTATATTTGAGCATGGCACCCATTAAACCCTTAAGCCCAAATAAAATAGTATCTAAAGCCCAAAAGATAATATATCTAAAATCCAAAAAGATAATTATCTAAGGAACAAAAGATAATATCCGGTTTTATTCTCATTTAATTCCAAATTAAAAGTAATAATGACTTATTCAATTAGCATTTATAACAATAAATGAGATCATCATTATATAAGTCATTTAATTTGAAATAGCATAATTTTTTATTATAATTAATATATGTATTTCCCACAAATAAGTTAGGAAATTAAATAATTTCCTAACAATACCGGCATAGGGGACTAGGCAGTCTCTCGCCTACGTTAAGATGTGAGGGTTGAGGTTGTATCCCACTCGCATAACCTTCCCTACTGCATGAGTGTGCAAAGCCTATATCTCTGGCGTAGCAGACTCCCTGCTGCATGAGTGTGCGGGGCCTATATCACCGGCGTGACAAATTTCTCTGCCACATGAGTGTGCAGAGTTTATATTTCTGCGCGTCGCAGGAAGGCTACATCTGGGAGGATGTGTCGGGTTGGCAATTATAGACCGACAAGTGATATCACGAGCCAATAGGACAGTCATTCATCATATGCATCTTCTATATGCTTGTTTGCTTTGCTTAACTTCAGTTATGCCTAAATGAATCACATGCCTACTTGCTATTTGTTTTCCTGCTATATATGTATATTACTTGTGCTTTACTTGTCTGCATTACCTTTTTTTTTTGCTGGGATTGAGGAGGTTTGGTAGGGGGTGGCGATGACATCATATGGAGGTTAGGCTGGCAAAGGCTGTGGGACAGCGGTGCTATGTTAGTTAGAAATCTCTTAAGTTAGAATACCCTTTTTACGGTTTAAGTTAATAATTTGTTTTAAGCTTGAATATGTGTTTTTGATGTGAAGTTTTAGGATTGCCTTTGGCGTCCCGAAACCTTACATCTTGTATATCGGGAACTGTTACCATACTGAGAACCTCCAATTCTCATACCATATGTTGTTGTTATTTTTCAGATGCAGGTTGTAACCCACCTCGGTAAGTTGTGAGATGATGACAGAGCGAAGTATGGTTTCTTCTTTGTTTTATTCTGCTTTATTTTGATATAGTCACTCTCTCATCCTTTGTATTTATATAACCTTATTGCCTTAGAGGATTTATTTCTAAAAACTTTGAGAGATAGGTTGTTGCTATTTTAAACATCAAAACTCTGTTGTATTCAATTTGACTAGCCGGCCTAAACTCCGCAGGTTGTGACTAGTCCTCTTTTTGTATATCATACTTATATATAAGTCTTGTTTAATTTAAGTACTACCTTGTGTATCCTGGAGTTATCTACAAGGTTATTATATATATTATGTCTTGTTCTATCCGTGCCTACGTGTTTAGTTATCGTGTGTTAACGCTTCTCGTTTTGTAATTCCGCTTTACGTGACTTTGAGCTTTATTCCTTCATTGGACTTCTAGTTATATACACTCTTGGATATATATTATATATTATAAGCCTTAGAACTGTCGTGACACTTTGTTATCCTTTGTTTTACGGCTAGAGGTAAGGCTTAGGGTAATAAGGTGTTACATTTAGTGGTATCAGAGCGGTTCGTCCTCGTGAGCCTAAGGGATGGACCGATTGTGCTTCATTGCATACTCTGTGTCTTTTTCTTTCATGCTATTTAGGTTATCTGCTTGATATATACATAGCATGCTTGTTTGTGAGTACTTTTTTGGGATAATTGAAGCACTGAGCTTGAGATATTGAGACTGATCACCTTGACATCGATTGTTTGGTGCAGAACGGAAACCTGAGTGGCAACTCACGGACGAGGTCGATCACGTTAACAGAGAGGTAGTGAGGATGACTAACCTAGCCTATGCGTTACGAGCTTAGCATGTTCCGAAAAATCTGTTCGTAGAATTTGCGGAATATCAGTTGATGGTTGAGGCTCAACACTGGTGGCAAGAGAAGTGCTGACTGTTTCTTTTGCGGTTTTTATTCATGATTTTCAATTTCTAACCGGTATGGCTTTGAACCTTGTTGAAAAAGTTTTAAAGCTTAGAATGATTTTGAAATTTGGTTTGAAACTTTTCGTTTAAATGATTTGGTTTTGAATCTAGGTCGAAACTCTTGGTTTAAATGATATCGTTTAAAAGAAAAGTAATTTCTATGATTTTGTTAATTTGTGAATTCGGTTTGAAATTTAAGCTATAATTTAAGGATTTAAATGAATTTAAGAAAATCATGATTTAAAGTGATTGATTTAAGAATAAATGAATTTTTGAGTCTTTTGAAAAAGCTTTCACGATGAACTGGTTTAGATTGAACTTGTTTTAAAAGTTTTGAAAAAGTTTTGGTGCAGAAAGGAAACCCGAGTGGCAACTCACGGACGAGGTCGATCACGTTAACAGAGAGGTAGTGAGGATGACTAACCTAGCCTATGCATTACGAGCTCAGCATGTTCCAAAAAATCTATTCGTAGAATTTGCGGCATATCAGTTGATGGGTGAGGCTCGGCACTGGTGGCAAGAGAAGTGCTGAGTGTTTCTTTTGCAGTTTTTATTCATGATTTTCAATTTCTAAGCTTTAAAACTTTTTCAACAAGGTTCAAAGCCATACTGGTTAGAAACTGAAAATCTGTTCGTAGAATTTGCGGCATATCAGTTGATGGGTGAGGCTCAGCACTGGTGGCAAGAGAAGTGCTGAGTGTTTCTTTTGCGGTTTTTATTCATGATTTTCAATTTCTAACCGGTATGGCTTTGAACCTTGTTGAAAAAGTTTTAAAGCTTAGAATGATTTTGAAATTTGATTTGAAACTTTTGGTTTAAATGATTTGGTTTTGAATCTAGGTCGAAACTCTTGGTTTAAATGATATCGTTTAAAAGAAAAGTAATTTCTATGATTTTGTTAATTTGTGAATTCGGTTTGAAATTTAAGCTATAATTTAAGGATTTAAATGAATTTAAGAAAATCATGATTTAAAGTGATTGATTTAAGAATAAATGAATTTTTGAGCCTTTTGAAAAAGCTTTCACAATGAACTGGTTTAGATTGAACTTGTTTTGAAAGTTTTGAAAAAGTTTTGGTGCAGAAAGGAAACCCGAGTGACAACTCACGGACGAGGTCGATCACGTTAACAGAGAGGTAGTGAGGATGACTAACCTAGCCTATGCATTACGAGCTCAGCATGTTTTGAAAAATCTGTTCGTAGAATTTGCGGCATATCAGTTGATGGATGAGGCTCAGCACTTGTCGTAAGAGAAGTGCTGAGTGTTTCTTTTGCGGTTTTTATTCATGATTTTCAATTTCTAACCGGTATGGCTTTGAACCTTGTTGAAAAAGTTTTAAAGCTTAGAATGATTTTGAAATTTGTTTTGAAACTTCTGGTTTAAATGATTTGGTTTTGAATCTAGGTCGAAACTTTTGGTTTAAATGATATCGTTTAAAAGAAAAGTAATTCCTATGATTTTGTTAATTTGTGAATTCGGTTTGAAATTTAAGCTATAATTTAAGAATTTAAATGAATTTAAGAAAATCATGATTTAAAGTGATTGATTTAAGAATAAATAAATTTTTGAGCCTTTTGAAAAATCTTTCACAATGAACTGGTTTAAATTGAACTTGTTTTGAAAGTTTTGGAAAATGTTGCAAAAGCGGTATTTGTTTTAAAGGAAGACGATTTGGGAAAGGAAAATTTTTGGTCGATGTAGTAGAGTAATTCGAATTCGTGATGACGAAGGATCAAAGTGACGCAACGAAAGCGTGGTGATTAGAATTTTCGAGGACGAAAATTTTTTTTAGGAGGGGAGGATGTAAGAACCGAAATTTTCACGTATAACCATTTTAATAAAATAATAATTTTTAACTGCCCGGAGTTAGTTTGAAAATATGAAAATGTTATTTTGAAAATAAAAAGGTGAAATTTGATTTCAATGAATTTTTCTGAGTTGAAAAATATATCTTTTGCGAAAGATTTTTGTAAAAATGTGTACCGATACTTAAGCCGGCAGTACCGACTCTAATCTATTCGGTACCGTATTTTGAGAAAAAATATAAGATTTTAAAAATTGAATTTATTTTTTTGAAAGGACAAAAATAATTTAGAATTGAAAACCAGACACTATTTCTAAAGGTTTTGGCTCAAAGTGGGCCAAACGAACCAAAAATACTTAGCAAATTGGACCGGGCCCAAGTCTAACATATAAATACCCTAACTTAGAGCATTTCAGCTCATTTTATGCATAGAGAGTGAGAGAGGGACGGCGATGGAGAAGAGAGGAGGTGAGGGTTTGGTTACTATTCACTCATCACCTTGTTTTGCTCATAACTTGAGCTACGGAACTCCGATTGACAAGCCGTTTGTCGTCACGCATCGGTCTCGCCGAGCCATCATTTCTAACTAGGTTTTGTTGGTAAGAAATCGAAACTTGCACTCTAGTTTCCTGCCCAAACAGTTTCACATTTTTTGTGCTAGTTCTTGAGTAGATTTTTGTGTTTTGTTTGTTTAGGGGTGATCTAACATTGGAATATTATTGGATTTTACCCCTAATCTCATGGGTAAGGTAAAGTTTCACTAAACCCTTGTGTTTAGTTATTTTGTGAACCTTAGGTTTGATGTTGGTATGTTTTATGATGTTAGATTGAGTTTTGGTATTTGTTGGAGTTGGTTTGAGGCTTTGGATTGAGCTTGGTGGCTTCGTTTCGGTGTTTGGTGCATTTTGGGAATCGGCCAAGATATGGTTTTAGTTTTTTTTATGTAATATGTAATGTTTCTGGACACTTAGACTAGCGGACCATAAGATAGGATTGAATGATGTTGATGTATGCTTAATTATATATGAGATTATGTTGTAAAATGAAGAGGAGTATATAGAATGTTGGAATGTGCAATATATGATTATGATGATGATGAGTGTTGATGGTTATTATGTGTGATGATGGATATTGATGAGTGTAATGATGTAATATTGTGAAGATAGTATTTGTGATGTTAGAATTGTGAATAATGATTATGAGTGTTGATTAATGATTGAATTGGAAATTATGGATTTGTGGTGATTTATGGTGTAATGGTTGAGTGAATCAGGTGTGAAATTGATAAAAATGATATGAAATGGTAAGTTGTTGTGTGAGGTGGTGTTTTATGATGTTTGAGTAGGCTTTGATTTGGTTTTAAATTGAGAGTTTTTGGTAAAGTTGAGTTTTTAGTGTTTTTGGTAAAAATAAGTTTTAGGCCAACATTGGCGGATCATATCTTGAGCTACAATTTTTAAAATTGATTAAATTTTGTATCAAATTAAAGATAATTCAAAGAGTTTTAAAACAATATAGATTTTGTGGAAATCAGAATTTTGTAGAAAAAGATATGATCATTAGAAGTTGGTGTCGAAAATCTAAAATTCTGTGACGTTGCAGAATTTCTGATTTTTGGTATGTGTGCCCACGCACACTGTTGTGCGTGTGCTCTGAACAGAGGACACATTTTCACTTGTGCATATGCACACCCTTGTGCACACGCACACCCTATGATTTTTAGAAAATGTGCGTACGCACACACTGGTGCGCACGCACACATAGGGATATGCCTACTGTTAAGAGCGATTGCACACTCTAGTGCGTTGATGAGCGGATAATTTATACGCTTTTTGACATTGTTTTTAGTATGTTTTTAGTAGGATCTAGTTACTTTTAGGGATGTTTTTAATAGATTTTGTGTTAAATTCACATTTCTGGACTTTACTATGAGTTTGTGTGTTTTTCTGTGATTTCAGGTATTTTCTGGCTGAAATTGAGGGACTTGAGCAGAAATCAGATTCAGAGGTTGAAAAAGGACTGCTGATGCTGTTGGATTCTGACCTCCCTGCACTCAAAGTGGGTTTTCTGGAGCTACAGAACTCGAAATGGCGCGCTTCCAATTGCGTTGGAAAGTAGACATCCAGGGCTTTCCATCAATATATAATAGTCCATACTTTGGCCAAGAATTGATGACGTAAACTGGCGTTCAACGCCAGCCTTCTGCCCAAATCTGGCGTCCAGCGCCAGAAAAGGATCCAAAACCAGAGTTGAACGCCCAAACTGGCACAAAAACTGGCATTCAACCCCACAATTGGCCTCTGCACGTGCAACACTTAAGCTCAGCCCAAACACACACCAAGTGGGCCCCGGAAGTGGATTTATACATCAAATACTTACTCATGTAAACCCTAGTAGCTAGTTTATTATAAATAGGACCTCTTACTATTGTATTAGGCATCTGGGGATTACCTTATGATCCTCTGATCACGTTTTAGGGGGCTGGCCATCTCGGCCATGCCTGGACCTTCACTTATGTATTTTCAACGGTAGAGTTTCTAAACTCCAAAGATTAAGGTGTGGAGCTCTGCTGTTCCTCAAAGATTAATGCAAAGTACTACTGTTTTCTATTCAATTCTTCTTATTTCTCTTCTAAGATATCCATTCGCACTCAAGAACGTGATGAAGGTGATGATTATGTGTGACGCTCATCATCCTTCTCCCTTATGAACGCGTGCCTGACAAACACTTCTGTTCTACATGAATTAAGCTTGAATGAGTATCTCTTAGATCTCCTAACCAGAATCTTCGTGGCGTAAGCTAGAATGATGGCGGCATTCAAGAGAATCCGGAAAGTCTAAACCTTGTCTGTGGTATTCCGAGTAGGATTCAATGATTGAATGACTGTGACGAGCTCCTAACTCGCGATTGCAGGGCGTTAGTGACAGACGCAAAAGGATAGTAAATCCTATTCCAGCATGATCGGGAACCGACAGATGAATAGCCGTGCCGTGACAGGGTGCGTGAGCATATTATTCACTGAGAGGATAAGATGAAGCCATTGGCAAGGGTGATGCCTCCAGACGATTAGCCGTGCCGTGACAGGGCATTGGATCATTTTCCCGTGAGATAACCGAAAGTAGCCGTTGACAGTGGTGATGTATCACATAAAGCCAGCCATGGAAAGGAGTAAGACTGATTGGATGAAGATAGCAGGAAAGCAGAGGTTCAGAGGAACGAAAAGTATCTCCATTCGCTTATCTGAAATTCCTACCAATGATTTACATGAGTATCTCTATCCCTTTATTGTTTATTTGAATCTAATAAAATATCATGTTTAAATCCGCCTGACTGAGATTTGCAAGGTGACCATAGCTTGCTTCATACCAACAATCTCCGTGGGATTCGACCCTTACTCACGTAAGGTATTACTTGGACGACCCAGTGCACTTGCTGGTTAGTTGTATCGAAGTTGTGACAATTATGAATTGAGATCAGAGCACCAAGCTTTGGAGCCATTACCAGGATTTGTTCGAGCCTGGAGATCACAATTTCGTGCACTAAGTTTTTGGCGCCGTTGCCGGGGATTGTTTGAGTTTGGACAACTGACGGTTCATCTTGTTGCTCAGATTAGGTAATTTTCTTTTTGTTTTATTTTCAAAAATTTTTCAAAAATCTTTCAAAATTTTCTCCTTTGTTTTCGAAAAAAAGAAAAAAAAATGTTTTCAAAAATAAATTATTCTATGGCTTCAGAATTTTTAAGAATGAATTCTAGTGTTTCATGAAGCATGTTGAAGCCTGGCTGGCTGTAAAGCCATGTCTCAATCCTTATACTCAAGAGAAGAGCTTCTTTATCTTTCTTAGCCAATTGGCTGTTGAATGTAAGGAATGTCAGGCGTGTCATGTCTGAGTTACATACTAAAGCTTGGCTGGCTATTAAGCCATGCCTTACCCTTTGATTGGAGCTTTAGAGCATAAGATTCCTGGAATTCATATTAAAAATTTTGAATCCTTATTTTTCTTTTTTCTAAATAATTTTCGAAAAATATAAGTTAAAAATCCAAAAAAATCATAAAATCATAAAAATCAAAAATATTTCATGTTTCTTGTTTGAGTCTTGTGTCATGTTATAAGTTTGATGTCAATTGCATTTGCATCCTGCATTTTTCGAAAATATCATGCATTCATGGTGTTCTTCATGATCTTCAAGTTGTTCTTGGTAAGTCTTCTTGTTTGATCTTGATGATTTTTTGTTTTGTGTCTTTTCATGTTTATCATATGCATTCTTGAATTCTTAGTGCGTAAGCATTAAAGAATTCTAAGTTTGGTGTCTTGCATGTTTTCTTTGCATTAAAAATTTTTCAAAAATATGTTCTTGATGTTCATCATGATCTTCATAGTGTTCTTGGTGTTCATCTTGACATTCATAGCATTCTTGCATGCATTCATTGTTTTGATCTAAAAATTTCATGCATTGCATAATTTTCATGTTTTCATAAAAATTCAAAAAATCAAAAAAATATCTTTCCCTTTTTCTCTCATCAAATTCGAAAATTTGAGTTGACTTTTTAAAAAATTTTTAAAATCAAGTTGTTTCTCATGAGTCAAATCAAATTTTCAATTTGAAAATCTTATCTTTTTCAAAAATCAAATCTTTTTCAAAATTCTTAGTTATTTTCGAAAATTCCAAAAATATTTTTCAAAAATCTTTTTCTTATTTTTATACCAAATTTTCGAAAATAACTAATCAATTAATGATTTGATTCAAAAATTTGAAGTTTGTTACTTGCTTGTTAAGAAAGATTCAAACTTTAAGTTCTAAAATCATATCTTGTGATTTCTTATGAATCAAGTCATTAATTGTGATTTTAAAAATCAAATCTTTTTCAAAACTAATTTCTATCATATCGTTTCAAAATATCTTCTTATCTTATCTTTTTCAAAAAAAAATATCTTTTCAAAATATCTTTTCTAACTTCCTAACCTCTTATCTTTTCAAAATTTGTTTCAACTAACTAACCAACTTTTTGTTTGTTTCTTAACTTTTTCAAAACCTCCTAACTAACCCTCTCTCTCTCATTTTCGAAAATATCTTCCTTCTTTTTCAAAAATATCTTTTCAAAATATCTTTTCTAACTTCCTAACTTCCTATCTTTTCAAAATTTGTTTCAACTAAATAACTAACTTGTTGTTTGTTTCTTATCTTTTTCAAAACCACCTAACTAACTCTCTCTCTCTCAATTTTCGAAAATATCTCCCTCTTTTTCAAAAATTTCTTTTTAATTAACTAAATGTTTTTATTTTTAAAATTAAAAAAAAATTTCGAAAAAAAAAATACTAACAATTTTCAAAAACCATTTTTCAAAAATCACTAACTCTTTTTCAAAATAATTTTCGAAAATTTTCCTTCCCCCATCTCATTCTACTTATTCATTCATATCCTAACATCTCATCTCACATCTCAAAGCCTCCTCACAGTTGTGTTTCTTCCTTTACATCACGTGCTTTGTCTCCCCCTCTTTTCTTCCACTCACAAAGGGATCCCTATACTGTGGTATAGAGGATCTCTATTATTATTATCATTTTTCTGGCCATTCTTCCTTGTATTATGAGCAGGAGCAAGGATAAGAACATTCTTGTGGAAGCAGATCCAGAACCTGAAAGAACTCTGAAGAGAAAATTAAGAGAAGCTAAAACACAACAATCCAGAGATAACCTTTCAGAAATTTTCGAACAGGCAGAGGAGATGGCAGGCGAAAATAATAATAATGAAAGGAGGATGCTTGGTGACTTTACTGCACCTAATTCCAATTTACATGGAAGAAGCATCTCCATTCCTGCCATTGGAGCAAACAATTTTGAGCTGAAACCTCAATTAGTTTCTCTGATGCAGCAGAACTGCAAGTTTCATGGACTTCCATCTGAAGATCCTTTTCAGTTCTTAACTGAATTCTTGCAGATATGTGATACTGTTAAGACTAATGGAATAGATCCTGAAGTCTACAGGCTCATGCTTTTCCCTTTTGCTGTAAGAGACAGAGCTAGATTATGGTTGGATTCTCAACCCAAAGACAGCCTGAACTCTTGGGATAAGCTGGTCACGGCTTTCTTAGCCAAGTACTTTCCTCCTCAAAAGCTGAGCAAGCTTAGAGCGGATGTTCAAACCTTCAGACAGAAAGAAGGTGAATCTCTCTATGAAGCTTGGGAAAGATACAAACAGTTGACCAAAAAGTGTCCTTCTGACATGCTTTCAGAATGGACCATCCTGGATATATTCTATGATGGTCTGTCTGAGTTATCTAAGATGTCATTGGACACCTCTGCAGGTGGATCCATTCACCTAAAGAAAACGCCTGCAGAAGCTCAAGAACTCATTGACATGGTTGCTAATAACCAGTTCATGTACACTTCTGAAAGGAATCCTGTGAGTAATGGGACGCCTATGAAGAAGGGAGTTCTTGAGGTTGATACTCTGAATGCCATATTGGCTCAGAATAAAATATTGACTCAGCAAGTCAATATGATTTCTCAGAGTCTGCATGGAATGCAAGCTGCATCCAACAGTACTCAAGAGGCATCTTCTGAAGAAGAAGCCTATGATCCTAAGAACCCTGCAATAGCAGAGGTAAATTACTTAGGTGAACCTTATGGAAACACCTATAACTCAACATGGAGAAATCATCCAAATTTCTCATGGAAGGATCAAAAGCCCCAACAAGGCTTTAATAATGGTGGAAGAAACAGGTTTAGCAATAGCAAATCTTTTCCATCATCAACTCAGCAACAGACAGAGAACTCTGAACAAAATGCTTCTAATTTAGCAAATCTAGTCTCTGATCTATCTAAGGCCACTGTACGTTTCATGAATGAAACAAGGTCTTCCATTAGAAATCTGGAAGCACAAGTGGGCCAGCTGAGTAAAAGGATCACTGAAATCCCTCCTAGTACTCTCCCAAGCAATACAGAAGAGAACCCAAAAGGAGAGTGCAAGGCCATTGACATAAGCGCCATGGCCGAACCTGTGAGGAGAGGAGAGGACGTGAATCCCAAGGAGGAAGACCTCCTGGGACGTCCAGTGATCAATAAGGAGCTTCCCTCTGGGGAACCAAAGGACTCTGAGGCTCATCTAGAGACCATAGAGATCCCATTGAACCTCCTTATGCCCTTCATGAGCTCTGATGAGTATTCCTCTTCTGAAGAGAATGAGGGTGTTACTGAAGAGCAAACTGCCAAGTTTCTTGGTGCAATCATGAAGCTAAATGCCAAATTGTTTGGCATTGATGCTTGGGAAGTTGAACCTCCCTTGTTCATCAATGAACTAAGTGATCTGGATCAACTGACATTACCTCAGAAGAGACAGGATCCTGAAAAGTTCATACTACCTTGTACCATAGGCACCATGATCTTCAAAGCTCTGTGTGACCTTGGTTCAGGTATAAACCTCATGCCCCTCTCTGTAATAGAGAAACTGGGAATCTATGGGGTGCAAGCTGCTAAAATCTCACTAGAGATGGCAGACAGCTCAAGAAGACAGGCTTATGGACACGTAGAAGATGTATTGGTAAAAGTTGAGGGCCTTTACATCCCTGCTGATTTCATAGTCCTGGATACTGGAAAGGAAGAGGATGAATCCATCATCCTAGGAAGACCTTTCCTGGCCACAGCAAGAGCTGTGATTGATGTTGACAGAGGTGAAATAGTCCTTCAATGGAATGAGGACTCCCTTGTGTTTAAAACTCAAGGATCTCCCTCTGCAACCATGGAGAGGAAGCAGAAAAAGCTTCTCTCCAAGCAGAGTCAACCAGAGCCCCCACAGTCAAACTCTAAGTTTGGTGTTGGGAGGCCACAACCAAACTCTAAGTTTGGTGTTGAACTCCCATATCCAAACTCTAAGTTTGGTGTTGAAGAGTCTCAACAAAGCTCTGCACATCTGTGAGGCTCCATGAGAGCCCACTGTCAAGCTATTGACATTAAAGAAGCGCTTGTTGGGAGGAAACCCAATGTGTATCTAATTCTTATTTTTATTATTTTTCATGTTTTCTTAGGTTCATGATCATGTGGAGTCACAAAATAAATAAAAAAAATAAAAAAAACGGAATCAAAAACAGCAGAAGAAAAATCACACCCTGGAGGAGCAGCTGTCTGGCGTTCAAACGCCAGAACAGAGCATAGTTCTGGCGCTGAACGCCCAGAATGGGAGCATCCTGGCGCTGAACGCCCAGAACAAGCATGGTTCTGGCGTTCAACGCCAGAAATGGCAGCAAAGGGGCGTTGAACGCCCAAAATGGGCACCAACCTGGCGCTAAACGCCCAGAGTTATGTGCAAGGGCATTTTGCATGCCTAAATTGGTGCAGGGATGTAAATGCCTTGACACCTCAGGATCTGTGGACACCACAGGATCATCTCAGGATCTGTGGACCCCACAGGATCCCCACCTTACCTCCTCATAATCCTAGTTTTTATTTCCACATCTTCTTCTTCATCTATTCCTTCTTCTTTTACTCGAGGGCGAGCAACATTCTAAGTTTGGTGTGGTAAAACAATTATGTAAAGGATCTATAGCTCAGTGGTAGAACATTTGACTGCAAATCAAGAGATCCCTGAGATACCTCAAGGGATACATTTTCTTCCACACAATTATTGGAAGCAACTAAGGGTGGAACATCAAGAGCACTCCATCATCCTTCATGAAATCAGAGAAGATCTAAAAGCAATGAAGGAGGAGCAGCAAAGACAAGGAAGAGACATAGAAGAGCTCAAGGACATCACTAAGGTGGACTCATTCCTTGTTCTTACTTTCTCTGTTTTTTCGTTTTATATGTTATGTGCTTATCCATGTTTGTGTCTTCATTACATGATCATTAGTAGTTAGTAACTTTGTCTTAAAGTTATGAATGTCCTATGAATCCATCACCTCTCTTAAATAAAAACTGTTTTAATTCAAAAGAACAAGAAGTACATGAGTTTCGAATTTATCTTTGAACTTAGCTTAATTATATTGATGTGGTGACAATGCTTCTTATTTTCTGAATGTATGCTTGAACAGTGCATATGTCTTTTGAAGTTGTTGTTTAAGAATGTTAAATATGTTGGCTCTTGAAAGAATGATGACTAGGAGACATGTTATTTGATAATCTGAAAAATCATAAAAATGATTCTTGAAGCAAGAAAAAGCAGCAAAGAACAAAGCTTGCAGAAAAAAAAAATAGGCGAAAAAAAAAATAGAAAGAAAAAGAAAAAGCAAGCAGAAAAAGCCAATAACCCTTAAAACCAAAAGGCAAGGGCAAATAAAAAGGATCCCAAGGCTTTGAGCATCAGTGGATAGGAGGGCCTAAAGGAATAAAATCCTGGTCTAAGCGGCTAAATCAAGCTGTCCCTATCCATGTGCTTGTGGCGTGTAGGTGTCAAGTGAAAACTTGAGACTGAGCGGTTAAAGTCAAGGTCCAAAGCAAAAGAAGAGTGTGCTTAAGAACCCTGGACACCTCTAATTGGGGACTTTAGCAAAGCTGAGTCACAATCTGAAAAGGTTCACCCAATAATGTGTCTGTGGCATTTATGTATCCGGTGGTAATACTGGAAAACAAAGTGCTTAGGGCCACGGCCAAGACTCATAAAGAAGCTGTGTTCAAGAATCATCATACTGAACTAGGAGAATCAATAACACTATCTGAACTCTGAGTTCCTATAGATGCCAATCATTCTGAACATCAATGGATAAAGTGAGATGCCAAAACTATTTAAGAGGCAAAAAGCTATAAGTCCCGCTCATATGATTGAAGCTATGTTTCATTGATAGTTTGGGATTTATAGTATATTCTATTCTTTTTATCCTATTTTGATTTTCAGTTGCTTGGGGACAAGCAACAATTTAAGTTTGGTGTTGTGATGAGCGGATAATTTATACGCTTTTTGACATTGTTTTTAGTATGTTTTTAGTAGGATCTAGTTACTTTTAGGGATGTTTTTAATAGATTTTGTGTTAAATTCACATTTCTGGACTTTACTATGAGTTTGTGTGTTTTTCTGTGATTTCAGGTATTTTCTGGCTGAAATTGAGGGACTTGAGCAGAAATCAGATTCAGAGGTTGAAAAAGGACTGCTGATGCTGTTGGATTCTGACCTCCCTGCACTCAAAGTGGATTTTCTGAAGCTACAGAACTCGAAATGGCGCGCTTCCAATTGCGTTGGAAAGTAGACATCCAGGGCTTTCCAGCAATATATAATAGTCCTTACTTTGGCCAAGAATTGACGACGTAAACTGGCGTTCAACGCCAGCCTTCTGCCCAAATCTGGCGTCCAGCGCCAGAAAAGGATCCAAAACCAGAGTTGAACGCCCAAACTGGCACAAAAACTGGCATTCAACCCCACAATTGGCCTCTGCACGTGCAACACTTAAGCTCAGCCCAAACACACACCAAGTGGGCCCCGGAAGTGGATTTATACATCAAATACTTACTCATGTAAACCCTAGTAGCTAGTTTATTATAAATAGGACCTCTTACTATTGTATTAGGCATCTGGGGATTACCTTATGATCCTCTGATCACGTTTTAGGGGGCTGGCCATCTCGGCCATGCCTGGACCTTCACTTATGTATTTTCAACGGTAGAGTTTCTACACTCCATAGATTAAGGTGTGGAGCTCTGCTGTTCCTCAAAGATTAATGCAAAGTACTACTGTTTTCTATTCAATTCTTCTTATTTCTCTTCTAAGATATCCATTCGCACTCAAGAACGTGATGAAGGTGATGATTATGTGTGACGCTCATCATCCTTCTCCCTTATGAACGCGTGCCTGACAAACACTTCTGTTCTACATGAATTAAGCTTGAATGAGTATCTCTTAGATCTCCTAACCAGAATCTTCGTGGCGTAAGCTAGAATGATGGCGGCATTCAAGAGAATCCGGAAAGTCTAAACCTTGTCTGTGGTATTCCGAGTAGGATTCAATGATTGAATGACTGTGATGAGCTCCTAACTCGCGATTGCAGGGCGTTAGTGACAGACGCAAAAGGATAGTAAATCCTATTCCAGCATGATCGGGAACCGACAGATGAATAGCCGTGCCGTGACAGGGTGCGTGAGCATATTATTCACTGAGAGGATAAGATGAAGCCATTGGCAAGGGTGATGCCTCCAGACGATTAGCCGTGCCGTGACAGGGCATTGGATCATTTTCCCGTGAGATGACCGAAAGTAGCCGTTGACAGTGGTGATGTATCACATAAAGCCAGCCATGGAAAGGAGTAAGACTGATTGGATGAAGATAGCAGGAAAGCAGAGGTTTAGAGGAACGAAAAGTATCTCCATTCGCTTATCTGAAATTCCTACCAATGATTTACATGAGTATCTCTATCCCTTTATTGTTTATTTGAATCTAATAAAATATCATGTTTAAATCCGCCTGACTGAGATTTGCAAGGTGACCATAGCTTGCTTCATACCAACAATCTCCGTGGGATTCGACCCTTACTCACGTAAGGTATTACTTAGACGACCCAGTGCACTTGCTGGTTAGTTGTATCGAAGTTGTGACAATTATGAATTGAGATCAGAGCACCAAGCTTTGGAGCCATTACCAGGATTTGTTCGAGCCTGGAGATCACAATTTCGTGCACCATGCGTACACCGACTCTGCGAAATTTGCAAGTTGTGGGTACGCACAATATCTTACGCACACACGCTGGGATGTGCCTTCTGTTGAGGGTGTTCACACGTATCTATGTGTGCACTCAAAATGAAAACTTTTTCCTTCTGTGCGTACGCACACCTCTATGTGTACACTCACTTTGTGAAAATCCTCCTGGGAGTGCGTACGCACAACCCTATGCGTACGCACACTGCCTTGTTTTTCAACAAAAACCTTGTTTTTAACCGTTTTACCTTCCTAGAAAGCTTGCAAACTTCCGTAACACTTGTTTAAAACTTTTTTGCCAGTTTTAGGGTCTTGAATCAAGGGAGAAAACAATGAATGAATAAAAGGGATATTTTTAGTTATGAGTTTAGAGCAAGTGACATAGGTTTTGGAAGGTATGTATAATTCCTAGCTTGAATTGTGAATGTTGAGTTGTGAAGTATATGGTTGAAGAGATACTTGAGAAACATGAATGATTATGGTTAATGGAATGAGTATGAACAGAAGTGTGCTATGAGCAGTGGTCTCTGAGATGGATTATGTGATTGTGGTATGCATTATTCTTCATCGTAGGGGTTGTTGCAGTCTCCCGCCTACATTTGGATATGAGGGCTGTGGCAGTCTCCCGCTTGTCGAGGTAGCGGTGCCGGCGGTAGGGGCCGAAGCAGTCTCCCGCCTACGTTGAGATGTGAGGGCTGAGGTTGTATCCCAATCGCATAACCTTCTCTGCTGCATGAGTGTGCAGAGCCTATATCTCTGGCGTAGCAGACTCCCTGCTGCATGAGTGTGTGGGACCTATATCAGCGGCGTGGCAAATTTCTCTGTTGCATGAGTGTGCAGAGCCTATATCTCTGGGCGTGGCAGGAAGGCTACATCCAGGAGGATGTGTCGGGTTAGCAATTATAGATCGACAAGTGATATCACGAGCCAATAGGACAGACATTCATCATATACATCTTCCATATGCTTGTTTGCTTTGCTTAACTTCAGTTATGCCTAAATGAATCACATGTCTACTTGCTATTTGTTTATTTGTTGTATATGTATATTACTTGTGCTTTACTTGTCTGCATTACCTGTGTTTTTCTACTGGGATTGAGGAGGTTCGGTAGGCGGTAGCAATGGGATCGCATGGAGGTTAGGCTAGCAAAGGCTGTGGGACAGCGGTACTATGTTATTTAGAAATCCCTTAAGTTAGAATACCCTGTTTATAGTTTAAGTTAATTATTTGTTTTAAGCTTGAATATCTGTTTTCAATGTGAAGTTCTAGGATTGCCTTTGGCGTCCCGAAACTTTACATCTTATATATTGGGCACTATTACCATACTGAGAACCTCCAATTCTCATACCATATGTTGTTGTTATTTTTTAGATGCAGATCGTAACTCACCTCGGTGAGTTGCAAGATGGTGACAGAGCAGAATATGGTTTCTTTTTTGTTTTATGATATAGTCACTCTCTCATCCTTTGTATTTATATAACCTTGTTGCCTTAGAGGATTTATTTCTGAAAACTTTGAAAGATAGGTTGTTGCTGTTTTAAACATCAAAACTCTATTGTATTCAGTTTGACCAGCCGGCCTAAACTCCGCAGGCTGTGACTAGTCCTCTTTTTGTATATCATACTTATATATATGTCTTGTTTAATTTAAGTACTACCTTGTGTATCCTGGAGTTATCTACAAGGTTATTATATATATTATGTCTTGTTCTGTCCGTGCCTACGCGTTTAGTTATCGTGTGTTAACGCTTCTCGTTTCGTAATTTCGCTTTACGCAACTTTGAGATTTATTCCTTCATCGGGCTTCTAGTTATATAAATTCTTGGACATATATTATATATTATAAGCCTTAGAACTGTCATGGCACTTTGTTATCCTTTACTTTACGGTTAGAGGTAAGGCTTAGGGTAACGGGGTGAAGACTTAGTAATTGAAAACTAATGTGAATTTTATATAATTCAATTTGAATTTTGAGATATTGAATATAATTTTTATGAATAAAACAAAATTAAGTAGAGTATTTCTAATTTCAAATTAGAGTACTTGTTTGAAAAATTAATTGGAAAATTGATAAATAAAATGGTATTATTAAAGTAATTTTAAGGATCAAATTTGATTTTAAATTACTACTCTTTCCCCTAATTTTATTAAAAATACCAAAACTACCCAAACTCTAATTGACACACATTAACCCTAACCTTAACACACACACACACACACACACACACACACACACACACACACACACACACACACCTAGAAGAAGAAGAGAGAGCGCGAACCAGAGGGAAGAGAAAGAGGAGGAAGAAGACGGTGCCGGCAGGCTGGAAGCCACCATTACTGTCGAGAATAAAGAGGGAGAGAGAGACGAATGAGAGAGAGCGCTCGCGAAGAGAGGAAAGTGTTGCGCCTTGTTGCTTCCAGCTCCGTCGCGTTATGCCTTTCGTCAATTCCCAATCGCTGCCGCCGTGTCTTGTCACCGCTTGTGTAGCCTCACCATCGTCAACGTCGTCGCGACTGATGGTGGGGAGCTTCGGAGAGAGAGAGAGAGAGAGAGAGAAGCGTCACCGTCAAGATCGTTGTTGTCACCGCCACTGCTCGCTGTTCCGAACTGCTTTGCCACTGCTATTGGGTCTGCCATGGAGAGAAATGGGATGGAAGAGGAGCCATTTGCCACTGCTACTGCTAAAAAGGCTGCGCCGCCGTGTCAGTTGCCTCTAGAAAGTGGCACTGTGATCGCCGAAAATTATCATCAAAGCTGCAGCTGCTCCATTCTTTGGTTTCTTTTTGGTACATTGAGTAGCTCTTGTCCCAAAATTTTTACCGCTGTTATTCTGTTATAAATTATTGAGAATTTTGCGACATTAATGTCTTAGACTTGAGTTACTGTAACTGCATGCGATGTCTGATGGAATGGCTGCTGCTCGAGTAATTGTAGTCATGCTGCGAGCCGTGATTGTAGCTGTCGCAGCTTTATGCTAGAGTTTTGGTGGATGTTATGGCTGCTGTTGCTGTGAACTAAAAGGAAAGGGGATTAATTATGTTTAATTATGCAAATTGTAGTTATTTGAGGTAGGGGGCTTTTATTTAAACTCATTTTTTCATGGAATTGTCATAAATCAATATCGATGTGAAATGCATATTTTTGTGAACGTGTGAGTCTTATGGATTGGATTGGACTGTTTTGGAGAAATGGAGTGAAATTGATAAAGGATTAAAAAAGGATTAAATGCTCTAATAATAAAATTAATTAGTAACAATCCTTGAAACCTTTTGATGGGTGGATTAGGATTTGAACAACTTATTTATTGCCCTAATATTTGAAAATTTAATAAATTAAAGATAATTAAAGATAACAAGTTTAGAATATTCATGTTGAAAAGTTGTTTGGTATTTAAAATGGTTAAGAAGGGTTGAAGAGTGATTTGGTTTAGATGGAATTCTTGAAGGGTGAAAATATTCAAATTTTAGGGGAGGTTCTGCCAAAATTTTATAAAACTTGAATGAAAATTGAATAATAAAGATAATAAGGATTGTTAGTTTTTAATTTTTATAAATACTAGATATGTGAAGTTTAATTTGATTAATTCCGATTAAAGGGTTATGTCTTTGAGGGTTTTGAATGAATTAAAAATAATGAATTTTTAGTTGGTTAAGTTGAATTGTGAAGTTGTCCCATAGATTAACTAACGTGATTCGGTTATAACAAAAAGAATATATAAGTAATTAAAGTTAACTTGAAAAAGAAATGTAATTGATTAAATAATTAAAGAGGGTAATTAATTGTCAATATAAGGGTTTTGTGAATAGGAACTGTGAGTATGTGGTTTATGTTACAATGGATTGACTTAAACTAAGATTTTTGGATGATGATTGTTAAAGATAGATATTGTTGGCATCGAGTAATTGATTATTATGTTGAGTTACTTAGTAATGGCTATGTCCACGAGAATGGAGGATTTATATTGAATTTAAAGTAATGGATAATTTGAAGTTAGTTGAGATAAACTGAATGATGAGTAACTCATGTGATAATTTATGGTTTTATGCTTGAGGATGAATAACATGAGTAGATATCGTAATTGATGTTTATTATAAGAAAAATGTTGAATACCGTTGGATTTATCATCGGATATTAGCGGTGAGTTTACCAGCAGATTTGGTAATAAATTTGTCGGGTAAAAAAATTACCGTCGGATTTAGTTTTCCGACGATAATAATTAGAGGAAAAAAAAAAGAAAAATTTGCGCGGTCATTACTTCGAATTTATTGGTGGATTTATCCGCCGGTAATCCGAATTAGTGGAATGCTACGTTTTGGTCATTCACAAAGCGTTATCCCACCGGTAAATTTGACAGTAATTTTGCCGTAAATTCGAATCAAGAATCCTCTCCCCCTCATTTTTGAACTATTCTCTCTCTCTCTCTCTCTCTCTCTCTCTCTCTCTCTCTAACCTTCTGCTTTCTCTCTCTCCCCCCTCTCTCTCTTTCTCTCCCACAAACCACCTCCGGGTAGCCCTCCACCAGCGTCAACCACCAACAGTATTCAAAGACTGCGTGTACTCCTTGCGTCGCGTTGGTCACTCTATCGCTGCCATTTTCGTTGCTTTATCGCTACCATCGTTGTCGCCGCTACTCCCTGTGTCGCCGGAGCTGCTTCTTTCCTCCCTCCAGATATGTTGTCCTTCTCCTTATTTCTACTATTTTTTATTTATTTTAAAAAGAACCCTAATGCAGCCTTGCCGGTTGGTCACCGCTGCTACCACTTCGCCGTCTGTGATGCCACTGTGCTAGAAAAGTTATCTGCGCCGCCACTGGCTCTAGGTAACTCACCAATTAGTTTTGAGTAGTTAAATCCTAACCCTAATTTATCTAATTTTAATTTGTTATGTATTAGAAAATTTGTAATTAGGATGTTTGTATTAGAGTTTTAATGGTTTTTGGATTTAATTCATGTATTAGTGTAGACTTAAGATTTCTTAATTCTGTTTTGATTTAGGATTTTTTAAATTCTATTTTGATGATTTTATGTTTGAAATTTTATTTATGATTTTGATTTTGATTTTGAATTTTGTTATAATGATTCTGTGTTTATTATTCTGATTTCTATTTATTGTTTTGTAAGTGTAAGATCCCCAACTACATTGTTCTAATTTCTGTTCCGGTATTGTTTGAGTTAATTAGTTGATTATTGTTAATTGTCTGAGTTAATATTAACTTGTTTATTTTCTGAGTTAATTATTGACTTATTGTTATTGTTGTTAATTTTTTAAGTTTATTATTATTTGAGTTAATTATTTTCTGAGTTAATTAGTATTATATTTTCTGATTTATTAGTTTAGAAATTATTGAATTTAAATATTTAAAATTATATATTAATATTTAAACAAATTTTTAAAAAAATTTAAAATTTAAGTTTACCATCGGATTTACCGTCATTTAAATATGCCAGTTGTTATTAATTTAATTATTAATTAATAATATATTACTGTCGAATTTTTTTCCTGATAAATTCGACGGTAAAAATTACCAGCAAAAATTTTCTGACGGTAATTAGCGGCAGATAAAAAAATCTGCCGATAAAAATTACCGGCGAGGTTTATACTGTCAGATTTATTCCGATGGTAATTTCTAAACATATTACCAGCGAATTTTTTTAGTAAATCCGTCGGTAATCAGCGTTTTTTTTGTAGTGGTTGAGGGTTGTGATGACCTTTGGTTGGTATTTATGTTATGTTAGAGTTATTCGAAATTTTTTTGTGGGAATTGAGAAATAAGGATTTTATTAACATTGACGATTGTGACTTTGATTGAGATTCTTGTTATGATATAATTATTGAGATTTAGATTTTGGTGAGAATTGATGGATAAAGATTTGTTGATGTTGATAATTGAAGTGCAAAGTCAACATCGATTATGTGTGGCTGATTAATATGGATAATAATTGTGATTAAATGGGTGAATTATTGTACATGTACATATACTATGTATGAGTAAAGAGTAGCCGAAAATGGTAAATTTTTCTCAGGTCAGTTGAGTTATTACAACCATTGAGGTTTAAGATTTTGTTGTTCAAATTAATTTGAAAGAATGAAATTTTGATTTAAACTTAGAATGCGCTGATGCCCTAAAGGGTAATTTAAGTCTTAGGATGAACCTAAGCATTATTTGGGTCAGTTTGAGAAAACTTAGAAGTGAGTGATATGTTTTGTGATCTGACAATAGAGTATAACATTAAGTTGAGTTTTATGAAGGGTCTGCAAATCCGATTTGCGAATCTTAGAATAGAGAAAGAAGGTGATTCCTAGCATGATGTAGACTAAATATATTATTATTGAAAGTAAATGGGTCAAGTATGATTTTAGAAAGAAAAGATGCCAAAATATGATTAAGGAAAGTATATGATATTGACTATTTGTCTGGCAAGGATGGTGGTATCATCCTGCTTGCTCAGTGCATTGTTATTTTGTGGGGATGGTGGTTTTATCCCGCCCACAGTGAGGATGGTGGTTTTATCCAGCTCACGACTTGAGAATAAGTATCCTTGTGATCAAGGTGAACATAATGAATTATGATTTGATTGATAATTTGGTTATGATTATGTTTGATTGAAATGTGCTTGTGAATTGGCAAGGATGGAGGTTTTGTCCTGCTTGCGTATTTGTGATTGATGATGATCATTGATTAGCAAGGACATGGGTTTTATTCTACTTGCATTATTGATGTTGTGGGATGGAGGTTTGTCCCGCCCACAGTGAGGACGGTAGCACTGTCCCGCTCATGAGATAACGAAATTGATAAAGAATTGGGTTTAATGAATATCATAACTTATGAAATTGATTTGAGTCAATGATTTTGACTGAATGTGATCTGAAGGACTGAATTAGCAAGGTCGGAGGTTTGTCCCGCTTGTGTGGCAAGGTCATGGGTTTCGTCCCACTTGCGTATTGATTTGGCACCTGCATCGGGTAAGTACAGTGGTTACATCCTGCTTGTTCGTGGTTGCGGTGTGATGTGGGGATGGTGGTTTTATCCCGTCCATATTCTCTCAGGTTGCAAAGTGAGACGACACTCTTCATTGTTTTTGGCACGATTTATACCTCTAGGGAAAGGTGAGACGGCACTCTCCGTTGAGATAATAGTACCATGACTTAATTCCTCTTGGAGATGCGCACCGAGAGACCAATCCGAGAGTTGCCAACTGAATTTTGTGTCGGATTTGGCATAATAAGCGACATGTGAGCTCACGGCCAGTAGGACAGGCATGCATCATACTACATTTGTTTGTATATTGCTTGAAATTATTTTTCTGTTTAATTGTTTGTCTGTTTGTTTGTTTGTTTGTACTTGTGTGATTGCGTGTTTAATTATTTGTGTTTGTGATTGAAATTGTTAGTTCGGAAGGGATGGAGAAAGGTAATTCAAGATGGTGGTTTTATCTCGCTCACATATTGATAAATTATTTGGCAAGGACGGTGGTTTAATCCCGCTTGCGTGTTCCGGGGAAGGATGGTGGTTTAGTCCTGCTTGCTTGTGGAACCTACGGATAAGGATGGTGGTTTAATCCCGCTTATCCGAGTCGGGTCTGGCAACATAACCGACGCGTGAGCTCATGGCCAGTAGGACAGGCATGCATCATATGCATTTATATGACATTGTTTGGGTGTGCATATTGTAATTGGTTTGCCTATGTGAATAGTTATGTTTAATTGCTAATTGCTCTACTTGATATGACTGCTTGATTGTGTTTGAACCTTCTTACTTGTGTTTGTGATTGAAAATTGGTTGGATTGTGATGAATTGGTTGTTGATTGAGTTACTTGGGCCTAGGGCCGTGGTTGATTATGAGATGGGCTGAACGCTGTGTTTGGTTTATGCTTTTGGTTTAGAAAAGTATGAAAAACTAAACTGGTTCAGCATAGACTTAATGAACTTATGCTTGGAACAGTTTGGTCATTCATGCTGTCTAGGAAAAACTTTTAAAAAGGCTTTTGGATTTTTGAGAAATTAACAGCTTTCCCTTTTAGAAAGGATTTCAGATTTTGAATATTAAATCTTTGCTTTTGAAAAGAAGCATAAGGCGGTTATTAATCACTGTACTTTAAAAACGATTTTATTCTCGTATCTTATTATAGCAATTCTGTAACCCTATAGTGAGAACCCTTTCGAGGATGATATTCTCACTCCCCTACAGATTTTTCCCTTTTCAGGATATGGGTGACGGAGCTTCAGAAGAGTTATATTCATTTTTTGTTTATTCGACATTATTTTATATTATCTTAGTTTTTATTTTTCCCTCGCCTTTATTTCTAGCAATTTTTACAAGAGGGATAGGAGTTTTAATATGTAAAGCTTCTATATTGGTATGATATATATATATATATAAGTATCGTAATCTGTACTGTAACGTATGGATAGAAGTTTTGAATATTCGGTTTTAAGTTTTAAACAAGCTCATATTTTAGTATTAAATATTTTAAAAAAAGTTGTAATACCCGAACTATCAGAGTGGCACAGCCAGAAGCATGACATTTTGATAGTTAGGGTGTTACATGCACTGCCGCACCACTGCACTGTCGCACCGTCGCCTGTGATCGGAAGGGGAAACAGACAACAAGAGAGGAGAAAGCTAAGGGAGAACAGTGAGATCGAAAGGGATCGGAAGAAGAAACCGCGTTTAGCGCCGCCGCCGCCACTCGCGCGCCGCTTGCCATTTCTGCTCCTCCTCCCTCTCTGCCATTGCTCTGCTGCTACCGTCGGCTTCTGCTTCTGCTTCAGCTTCTGCTTTCGATTCTGCTTCTGCATTTGTATTTGGATCTGCTACTTCTTCTGCATCTGTTATTTTTTTATTCTATTGTTGTTGTGTGTTGATTTTGTTGCTGAATTTGATGTTGTTAGTTTTTGCATTTGAATAATCTTGAATCTGATTATTGGTATTTGGTGGGAGTAAGGGAGGTGGTGGTGGTGGTTCTGCTTCTGGTTGATTTTGGGGAAGAAGGGGGAAGGGTATTTTCGTCCGAAGGATGATTTTTAAACAAACTGAAACCTTGGAGATCATTTTGTAGCGAAAAAAAGTTGGGGACGAAATAAATTTTCGGTCTCTACGTTAGGGACCAAAATCGTATTTAATCCTATTAGTAAATATATGAATCACTTCTATTATAGTATTATAGTGAGATAATAGTATTTGTTAATATTAATACTAGAGTCTTCTATTTACACTTTTTATATTTATTTCTTCTTTCTTATTTATTTATTTTACAACACGTAATCAGCACGAGACTCTGATCAAATTTTAGGAAGACTCAGGTAATAAATTTTTATTATGTCAAAACTCTCTCATCTTGAATTTAATGCTCTTGATATATCTGGAAATAACTATTTATCATGGATACTAGATGCTGAAAACCATCTTGATTCAATGGATCTTGGAGATACCATTAAGGTTAAAAATAATGCATCCTAGAAGCATAAAGCCAAAGCCATGATCTTCCTTCGTCGTCATCTTGAAGAAGGATTGAAAAATGAATATCTCATATTAAAAGATCCTACAGATCTATGGAAAGATCTTGAAGAAAGGTATAATCATCAAAAGACAGTGATACTTCCTCAAGCCCGATATGAATGGATGCACTTGCGTCTATAGGATTTTAAATCTATAAATGAATATAATTCAGCAATATTTTGAATCACCTCACGAATGAAATTATGTGGGAAAAAGATAACTGATAATGACATGTTAGAGAAAACTTTCTCAACCTTCCATGCCTCGAATGTGCTCCTGGAGCAGCAGTATCAAGAAAAAGGATTTAAAAAATATTTTGAGTTAATTTCTTACCTTCTTATTGCTGAATGCAACAATGGGTTGCTTTTAAAAAATCATGAAGCGCGCCCAACTGGCACCGCCCTATTTCCTGAAGCAAATGCGGCAAATCATAATCCCAAAAGAGGTAAATAACAAGGTTTTGGCAACAAAAAAAATTATAAAAGGAAGAAAAATTATTATATTCACAAGAAATGATCTCACCAGAAGTGGGATAAAGAAAGAAACAATGGGCAAAATAAATCAACAGAGGGTAAATGTTTCCGTTGTGGTGGAAAGGGCCATTGCTCGCGTACCTGTCATACCCCAAGGCACCTAGTCGATCTTTATCAAGCATCTTTGATAAAGGACAACAAAGGAAATGAGTCGAATTTTGTTTCAAATGATGCTAAAAATTACACTACTCATTATGATGTATATGATTTCTTTGAGGATCCTGAAAGAAATATTGGCATTTGATCAATGATGGAATATTTTAATTTGTGGGATTATTAAGTATTCATGTGAATAAATAATTTAAGAAACTTCTTGTTAAAATTTATTTTCTATGCATCTGAATTTCAAGTATGATATATAAATAATGTTTAGTAAAATATTTATGAATTTCAAAATTATTGAATGTGCCAAGATAATAATAATAAAATTTTCAGTATATACTATACTTCTTAAAAAAATATTTTCAATCAAGAAAATAATTTTACTATGCAAATATTTCTACTCATTTTATTATTATTTGTCTTTGAAAAAAATGGCAAGGACATATAGTGAAGATGTTTGCCTTGCGGATAGTGCAAGTTCGCACACCATTCTCAAAAGTAATATATATTTTACTCATCTAGTGCCAAAAGAAGAATATGTTAATATTATTATTGGCTCAGACAATGTGATAGAAGGCTCCGGAAGAGCTATAATTTTGTTTCCCAAAAGAACAAAATTCATAATGAATAATGCACTATTGTCTACTAAGTTTCTAAGAAACTAATTGAGTTTTAAAGATATTCGTCGAAATGGATATCATATTGAAATAATGAATGAGGAAAATCATAAGTACTTGTATATCACAACCATAGTTGTCAGAACCGAACCGGTGATCGAATCGGTCAGGTCACTTGGTCACTGGGTTATTGGTTCAACCGCTGGGTTACTGGTTGAACCGGTTGACCCGGTCCTATATAAATAAGAAATAAAAAATAGCAATCCTAAATTCCCTAATTCCTATTCCCTATTCAGCAAGACAGCAACCTTAAAGGCTTAAATAGTTAAATTCACAGCAACCTCTTAAATAGTTAAATTCATAGCACAAGGCCACAAGCATATTCAACACAGAACAAATCAACATAACAACATTATTCATATTTCATAGTTTCAAGCTTTCAACAAGCATATTCATCCCAGAAATTTCAAGTTTTCACAACATAATAGAACAACTCCTAATGCATTAGTAAAGGAAGTGCAGAATAGAACAAACAGAAAATATTGTGAGAACAAGTTTTCGCAACAGAATAGAACAACTCCAGAAAAGAACATATCCTTTCAACTCCAGAACAACAAAAAATATTGATGCATCAGTCAAGGAAGTGCAAAATATATCCTTTCAAGTTTTCACAACAGAATAGAACAAGCATAAGTCATAACAGAAGTGCAGAACAACATTATTCATTATTCATAATTTTTCAACAAGCATAGAGCAGAACTGCAAAAGTGCATAACAGAGGAGAACTGGAGAACAACATATTCAACTAACCTATTTGACAGAGCAGAAGAGCGCGGCAACGGCGAGCCAACGGTGATGGCGATGAGAGACAGGGACGAAGCGGAGCCGCGGGTCTGTACTCTGTTCTGTTCCTTCAAACTTCAGAGTTCAGAATTGGTGTCCGACGGTGAGACGAAGGAGACGACGACGGGCGGCTGGCGGCAGTGGCTGGGTGAGTGACACTGACGGAGTGAGGTGAGGTGGTGACGGGAGGGTTCGCTGTTAGGGGATTAGGGTTGGGGAAAAGTGGAAACTGATTGGGGTTTGGGGTACCGTAGTGTATAAGAGCACTTTTTTTTAATAAACCAAAACGACGTCGTTTTAGAAAATGAAGAAAAAAAAAAGGCCTCCAAACCGGTCGGTTGACCAAAAACTGCCGGTTTTCCGATTTTCATCAAACCGGCCGGTTCAATTTGGTTTTCAACAGTTCTCTTCCTTATCCGGTCATATCACTCAACCGGATCGGTTAGGGGTCCGGTTCACCAATTTTTTTGTCGAACCGGCCAGTCTGGTTCATTGGTTTTCTGGTCGAACCGGCCAGTTCGGTCCGGTTTTTACAACTATGATCACAACTCATGATTCAAATAAAAAAGGTTATATTAGTAAAGTTACCCTCACTTTCATCTGAGTTATATTATACTAAAATTAGTACAATTGAATCACATGTCATTGTAAAACCAGAAGTTTATTAACCCAAATGAATTCATAACTTGGCATGATCGATTGGGTCATTCGGGAACAACCATGATGCGGAAAATTATTGAAAACTCCCATGGACATTCACTAAAGAACCAGAAGATTCTTAAATCTAGTGAATTTTGTTGTGCTGCATGTTCTTAAGGAAAGCTAATTTTAAGGCCATCACCAGTAAAGATTGGATTTAAGTCCCCTGAATTCCTAGAAAGGATTCAAGGCGATATATGTGGACCTATTCATCCATCATGTAGATCTTTTAGATATTTTATGATCCTAATAGACGCATCTTCGAGATGGTCACATGTGTGCTTATTGTCTTCTCCCAACCTGGCGTTTGCGAGATTACTTGCTCAAATTATTCGATTAAAAGCACAGTTTTCAGAAAATCTAATCAAAGCAATTCGTCTTGATAATGCTGGTGAATTTACTTCCCAAGCCTTTGATGCTTATTGTATGGCTAACGGAATAAGCGTTGAACATCCAGTAGCTCATGTTCACACACAAAGTGGGTTAGCAGAATCACTTATTAAACGCCTCCAGTTAATTGCTAGACCCTTACTTATGAGAACAAATCTCCCAACCTCGACTTGGGGCATGCTATTTTACATGCCACAACACTTATTCGTTTGAGACCAACAAGTTACCATCAGTTCTCTCCTATGTAATTAGCTTTTGGCCAGCAGCCAAATGTTTTTCAGTTAAGAATATTCGAGTGTGCGATATATGTTCTCATTACCCACCTTCTCGCACCAAAATGGGACCCCAAAGAAAATTGGGAATATATGTTGGATATGATTCTCCCTCTATAGTGAGGTATCTTGAGGTACAAACTGGAGATGTATTTAAAGCCCGATTTACGGATTGTCATTTTGATTAATCAAAATTTACAACATTAGTGGGAGAGAATAAGCTTCCTGAAAAGGAACTTAATTGGAATGCATCATCCTTGATGCATTTAGATCTTCGATCAGGGCAATGTGAACTAGAAGTTCAAAAGATTATACATTTGCAAAGAATAGCAAATGAATTGTCTGATACATTTTCTGATACAAAAAGGATAACCGAATCCTATATACCAGCTAAAAATGCCCCAATTCGAATAGATGTCCTAGTTGGACAAGTGGCCACTGAAACAAATTCACGCCAGAAGCGTGGTAGACCTCTCGGTTCCAAAGACAAAAATCCTCAAAAAAGAAAAGAGATAAATACTATTCTTGTTGAAAAAGACATAGTAAAGACACCTACAGTTGTCCAAAATTCTGATATACTTTTGACACCAGAAGACGTTCAGGTACTTGAAAATTCTGAAAATGAAGAGATCTCGATAAATTATGTCTTTACTGGAGAAAAATGGGACCAAAATAAGACAATTGTCAATGAAATATTTGCATATAATGTGGCATTAAATATCATGCATGAGAGTAAGGATCTTGAGCCAAGAACAGTCAAAGAATATCGACAAAGAAATGGTTGGCCAAAATGGGAAGAAGCTATGAAGGCTAAGTTGGACTCACTTACAAAACGTGAAGTCTTTGGACCTGTAGTCCGTACACTAGAAGATGTAAAACCTGTTGGATACAGATGGATATTTGTGAGAAAATGAAATGAGAAAAATGAAGTTGTACGCTACAATGCTCGACTTGTGGCATAAGGTTTTTCACAAAGGCCCAATATAGATTATGAAGAAACATATTCCCCTATAATGGATGCAATAACATTGCGTTATTTGGTCAGTTTATCCGCATACCAGAAACTACATATGCATTTAATGGATGTGGTAACAGCTTACTTATACGGATCATTAGATCATGATATCTATATGAAAATCCTTGAAGGATTAAAGATATCTAAATCGTCCAATGAATATTCACAGGGGTTATACTCAGTTAAATTGCAAAGATCTTTATATGGTCTAAAGCAATCTAGACGAATATGGTATACTCGTCTTACTGAGTATCTGGCAAAAACGAATTCAAGAATGATGATATTTGCCCATGTATTTTCATAAAGAAATCTGTATCTGGATTCATTATAATTGCTGTGTACGTTGATGATTTAAATATCATTGGAACTCCTGAAGAGATTCCAACCATTATAAAAACTCTAAAAGAAGAGTTTGAAATGAAAGATCTTGGAAAGACTAAATTTTGTCTTGGCCTGCAGATCGAGCATACAAAAAATAGAATCTTTATTCATCAAACAACATATACAGAAAAGATCTTGAAGAGATTTTATATGGATAAGTCACATCCATTAAGTACCTCAATGATCGTAAGATCTCTAGATGTGGAAAATGATCAATTTCGTACTAAAGAAGAAAATGAAGATATCCTTAGTCTTGAAGTACCATATCTCAGTGTCATTGGAGTACTAATGTATCTTGCTAATAATACACGACCTGATATATCATTTGTTGTGAATTTATTAGTAAGGTATGGTTTATCTCCAACCAGAAGACATTGGAATGGAATCAAACAAATCCTTTGATATCTTCATGGAACGGTTGATATGGGATTGTTCTATCCATATGGATCCAAGTCACAACTAGTCGGCTATGCAGATACAGAATACTTGTCTGATCCACACAAAGAGAGATCTCAAACAGGATACTTGTTTACATATGGTGATACAACTATATCATGGAGGTCCACAAAACAGACGATTGCAGCAACATCCTTTAATCATGCTGAAATACTAGCGATACATGAAGTTAGTCGCGAGTATTTTTGGCTCAAGAGTTTGATCCAATATATTCTGTCATCATATGGACTAATTGATCATAAGCTAACTCCAACTGTCCTGTTTGAAGATAATACAGCATGTATTGTTCAACTTAAAGACGGATACATCAAAGGTGATAGAACAAAACATATTTCTCCAAACTCTTTTTCACTCATGATCTTCAAAATTGTTCGGTGGGTCGGTTACCGGACGGTTCGGATTGCGATCCGGGATGATGGTAGGGGCTCGTCAGGTCGTGGACTTCCGGTCGAGGGGTGCGAGGTCCCGATGTCCCGTGTTCTTCGTAGAGAGGGGGGGTGCCACCTGCAAAGACACTCCGACGCTCTTGTCAGTAAATGTACAGGCGGAAAGGGTAGTGTAATACGTGACGTACCTTGGAGGGAGAGCAAGTCTTCCCCTTATATACCTGTCAGAGGTGGGCCCGTCTAGAATAGGCCCATGTTCCTAAGGACGTTGTCCCCCAGCTGCACATGAGCTGTCCTGGACGCGTGTCCGGGTTGGTTTGCGGGGCGTCTATCCGGATCTGGTGGTGTTCGGGTCGGCCCGGCCCGTGGAGGTTCTGGGCCAGGCCGTAACAGTGCCCCCGATGCGCCAGTGATGGTCGTGAGGGACATTGGTGGCACGTGATTTCTTCGTTCGTGTGTTGTCGTCGGGTCGGCTGGCCGTGGGAGGGACGTGCCCCCTGCGCGCGTGTCTCTTGGTTGCTAAGGCGACCATTTTGTCGCTTTGTTCTTCGCGCTGAGCATTAAATGCTCATAATGGGTTACGAAAAACCCCGCGCGCAAAGACCATTTTACCCCTGGCCTTTTCGCGCTTTATGCAGCGGTTTTTAAACAGTTTCTTATTTCCTTTGCTCCCACTTTCGCTATTCCTATTTTCTTCTCTCCCTGATATCCAAACCTTCTTGTTCGAGCGTCTCTATGCCTCTTCCTTCACTTTCCAGTTCCTACAATCAATTCAGGTAATTCTAGAATCCTTCTCTTTTCTGTTTCGTTCTCGCATGCTTGTTGTATGTATTTGTGTTGCCATTTTTGCTGTTGTGTGGCCACTTGATGCTAGGTAGATGTGTTGGGGGAGGGGTACCATTCTTGGGTAGGTTTCTAGGTGATTTGTGCGATTGGTATAGCTCTTAGCCGTATTTGGTCATGATTGAGTAGAAAGGGTATAGTTTCTTGGGTTTTTCCCGGACTCCCGACCTCGTAGACTAACGGAATGGTACCCCGCTGTAGGTATGCCTCGTGTTGTCTCACGGGCTTCCCCTTCCACGGCGAGCTATGATCCGTACGCTTGGGTAACCTCGGATGTAAAGGATTCACCAAACCAGATGGATCTGGCGGAGTTGACGGAGTTCCGGCAAGTCGGGTACTTGTGCGGGGGAACAGACGAAGAGGCCAATTATGAGACCTCCGTGCCTGCCCCCATGAGCGGCTGTACGAGATCAATCTTCACTCTCCCCGGATCGCCAACTGGATTTGGTTTTACAAATCCATGTTCACCCAGGTCGGGGTTCGCCTTCCTTTTTCTGAATTCCAGATGTCGCTCTTGAATCGGATATCCGTGTCACCGTCACAGCTCCATCCGAACAGCTGGGCTTCTATCCGCTGTTTTGAGATGGTTTGCGAGTACCTCGAGCTGCCGGTGTTGGTGGATGTCTTCCTTTTCTTCTTCAACCTTACCAACCCTTCCAAACAAGGGAAAGCGAGGAAAGGGTTCCATACTTTTCGGTCTGCCCAGGGTAGGAGAATATTTGGTCTGTTCAAGGACTCCTACCATGGGTTTAAAGATAAGTTCTTCAAAGTCCGTCCCGTTAAAGGTCGCCACCCCTTTTGGTTGTCTTAGGAGGGGGAACGCCTCATCCCCACTTGCTGGAGTTTTGGGGCGGGGTCGAATCCTTTTATTAAGGTAACGTATAAGAGGATGTCCTCGGTAGATAAGAAAATAGCCGATGTGCTATTTGCTCTTTTTGAAAAGAACCCCATGAATCCTCATCTCCTCATGGGTGAACGGGAGGCCGCCAGGAGCTATATCCGTGAGTCGTCTTGTTTTGTATTTTTTGTGTTGTTTATTATTGTTTGCTTTATGCAATCTAACGACTGATGTGTTTGTTTGTTTGCTGCAGTGGAGATGTCTGCTACAGTGACGGGTCTTGAGAACCTGATGAAGACCTTCTTCGAAGAAAGCGATGATGAGAAAGCCGAGGAGAAGGATGCCGGGAACTCGGTTGGCCCTTCTGGGGAGAAGGAGGACCAGACTGTGCCCCCTCCATAGGATACCGGTATGTCGGGTAAGAACCCAGAGGGGGCGCAGGCTTCTTCCTCTCCCGAGGTCATCGTTGGCGGGCACTCGCCCTCTGCCCCTCAGGAAGATGATGATGTGGAACTCATCCACATCCCTAAGAGGCGGAGGGCGTCTTCGAGCCCGGAGAGGGCTCTCACCATCATGGAGAGAAATTTCGATGCCACAACCTTTATCGACTCGCAGCTGATCCCTGGGACGGAGGAGCATTTCCATGGAACCGACCTGGCCGGGCAGGCGAGATAGATGTATCGAACTTTGCTCCGGGGGGCCGTGATAGCTCGAAAGGCTGAGTTCGAGCTGTCGGGAATGCAGGCCCTCCGGAGGAAGCTCGAGTCCTCTGCCAAGGTGAACAATGACTTCAAGATGCAGGTTGAGCTATTCCAGAGCCAGTTGTCTGAGATGGGGGAGAGACTCAAGGCATCCGAGGAAAAGGCGATATCCGCCGAGGAAAAATTGAAGGCTTCCGACGAGACGGTGGCCCGTTTAGCTGAGCGGGAATGACCTTGGAGAGCCAGCTGAACGCCGCTCAGGGTCGGGTAGCGGTCTTGGAGAAAGAGCGTGACCAGGCCGTGTCGTCGGCTAAAGCCACTAAAGTCGAGGTCGAGGAGCTCCGGAAGAAGCTGAAAGCGACCAAAAAGCAAGGGAAGAGCGCGATTTCTATGACTGAAGATGCTCTGAAAGCCCAAGTGAAGATCGTGGCTTCTGACTTCGACACATCGGCTATTGGGGTCTTCAAAATGATCCAAGACGGCAAGATTGTCGACATGCCTAGGAAGTGATTTCTTCTAACTTGAACATTTTGATGTAGATTTGTTGAACATTTGTTGCATGTTTTGTAATTTGATACTTCGTAACAGTTATGTTTAGTTGGTCGTTTGGCCGAGTGGCCGTTACTATCTTTTGCCTTGCTCGTCGTATTATTTTTGTTACCGTCTTTTCGGGGTGGGTTTATTGCTTGTGCCCGTTTTGTCGTTTTTACTTTGGTAACGATTTGGACCGATTTGGTCGTGTTGTCGCCGTGTTAATTATTGTTGTGGTCCATCTGGCTCCCGGGGTGATCAGTCCCGGGCTGCCGTTTTAGGACGCAATCGTGTGAAGCGCGTATTGGGAAGCAACAGATAAGTAGGAGAATATTTTCACAAGTGGGAATTAATCGTCAGCTAGGCAAGCTTGTTAATATGGCAAGTATTCGATAAGAGTAAATAGCTAAAAATGGACTAAAATTTAATCATGTGAACAGAGAGAGCATTCGTGAGTCCGTTAGGCCTCCTGGTCGGCTTGCCTGAGTCAGGAGTAGAACCTTCTCAAGTTACCTGCATTCCATGTTCTAGGGATCTCTTTGCCGTCGAGTCTCTCGAGCTTGTAGGCACCCTTTCCAAGCACTTCTCTAATTCTGTAGGGACCTTCCCAGTTTGCCGCCAGCTTTCCTTCTCCAGGGTTCGGCAGACGGACGTCGTTGCGTCGCAGAACGAGGTCTCTTTCCCCAAAATCCCTCCTGAGGACTTTAGCGTTGTAGCGCAGGGCTATTCTTTGTTTCAATGCTGTTTCTGACAAATGGGCCATCTCCCTCGTCTCCTCCACCAGGTCATTTTCTACCGCTTCGTCCACACCTGCGAGCAGTAGCCGCGGGCTCGGTTCGCCGATTTCGACGGGTATCACGGCGTCGACCCCGTATGTGAAGCGAAAAGGGGTTTCCCCCGTAGCGCTTTGCTCGGTTGTTCGGTAGGACCATAGGACCGAAGCGAGCTCGTCAGCCCAAGCGCCTTTCTTGTTGTCTAGGCATTTCTTGAGGCCAAGCAAGATGACCTTGTTTGCGGACTCCACTTGCCCGTTTGTCTGGGGGTGTTCAACTGAGGAAAACTTTTGCTTTACCCCTAGGCCGGTGAGGAACTCTGTGAACTTCTTGTCAGTGAATTGTGTTTCATTATCCTAGATGACGACCTCCGGGATGCCGAATCGGGTTATCACCTGTCTCCACATGAACTTCCTGCAATTAGAGGAAGATATGCTGGTCAGTGGCTCGGCCTCTATCCACTTGATGTAGTAATCGATGGCCACTATGAGATATTTGATTTGTCCCGGGCCAACCGGGAAAGGTCCTAAAAGGTCGACTCCCCATTGAGCGAAAGGTCTTGTGGTCGTCAAAAGGCTTAACTCGGATGCCGGCGCCTTGTGGAAGTCCGCGTTTTGTTGACATTTTACGCATTTTTTAACGAATTCTCTTGAGTCTTTCATCATTGGCGGCCAGTAATATCCAACTCGGATGAGCTTCCTCGCTAGGGCCTTGCCCCCGATGTGGTGGTCGTAGCATCCCTCGTGGACTTCTCTAAGTACGTAGTCCGTCTGGTCGGGGTGCAAGCATTTCAATAGGGGTTGGCTGAGCCCCTTTCTGAATAATTGCCCTTGTATGAGTGCATATCTGGCTGCCTCCCTTCTCAACGTTCTAGCTGTCTTCTCGTCGTCTGGTAATTTGCCGAGCTCCAGGAAGTTTGTGATGGGGTCCAGCCAGGAGGGACTCGCCTCCGTCAAGTGGAGGGCGACCGTTGGCTCTTTCACCATGCCTTGAATGAGAGACCGGTTACCCGCTCCTGGTTTCGTGCTTGCTAGTTTGGACAGGAGGTCCGCCCGTGTGTTCCTTTCTCTGGGGACGTGTTGGATCGTGACCTCTTGGAACTGACTTGTCATTTCTTTAACCTTTTTCAAGTATTTTTGCAGGAGGGGGTCCCGAGCTTGGTAACTTCTGTTTACTTGCGAGGTGATGACTTGTGAGTCACTGCATACTTCGACCTTCGTTGCTCCGACTTCCCGAGCTAGTATTAGTCCGCTTAAGAGAGCTTCATATTTCGCTTGGTTGTTCGACACAGGGAACTCGAACTTAGTCGATTGCTCGTAGATGACTCCTGCTGGGCTTTCTAAGATGACCCCGGCTCCCCCAGACGTTTGGTTGGAGGCCCCGTCCACGTGGAGCCTCCACCGTGTGCCCGTTTCCTCGGGGGGATCACCTGCTACCTCAACCAAAAAGTTTGCCATTTCCTGGGCCTTGATTGCGTGCCGGGGCTCATACTGCAAGTCATATTGGGAGAGCTCGATGGCCCAGGTCATCATCCTACCAGCCAAATAAGGTTTTTGGAGTACTTGGCGAATTGCCTGATCCGTTCTCACGACTATACGGTGGCCCTGGAAGTATTGCCTTAACCTTCGGGAGGAAGTTAGGAGTGTTAACGCCAGTTTTTCTAGTTTGCTGTATCTCAGCTCGGCTCCTTGTAGGGCCCTGCTCACGAAGTAGACCGGCTGCTGAGCTTTCCCTTCTTCTCTTACAAGCACTGCTGCAAGTGCTTCTTCTGTTACTGCCAGCTAGAGGTAGAGTGATTCTCCGGCCTTGGGCTTCCCGAGCACCGGAGGTGCTGCTAAGATCTCCTTGAAGTGGTTGAATGCCTCCTCGCACGCTGGGGTCCATTCGAATGCTATTCCCTTTTTCATCAGATTGAAGAAGGGTAGGGCTTTTGCTGCCGATGCGCCGAGGAAACGGGATAAAGCCGTCAGTCTTCCCGCCAATCGTTGGACATCTTTGATACAACCCGGGCTCTTCATCTAGAGAATCGCCTGGCACTTCTCGGGGTTGGCTTCTACTCCTCTTTAGGTGATCATGAATCACAGGAACTTTCCAGCTTCCATGGCAAAGGCACATTTAAGCGGATTGAGCCTCATGCCGTGTTGTCGGAGGGAAGCGAATACACTTCCCAGGTCGCTCAAGAGATCGTCGGGTCGTGCGGTTTTTGTGAGGATGTCGTCCACGTAGACTTCCACTGTCCTGCCTATGAGCTCACTGAATATCTTGTTCATCAATCTCTGGTACGTGGCACCAGCATTTTTCAGACCAAATGGCATCACTTTGTAGCAATAGGTCCCCCCGGGCGTTATGAACGCCGTTTTCTCCTCGTCGGGTCGGTGCATCGGTATCTGGTTGTACCCGGAGTAGGCGTCCATGAAGCTCAGATACCGGTACCCCGCTGCTGCGTCGACGAGTGCGTCAATGTTGGGCAGGGGGTAGCAGTCCTTAGGACATGCCTTATTGAGGTCAGAGTAGTCTACACACATTCTCCACCTCCCATTGTGTTTCTTCACCAAAACTACGTTCGACAGCCAGGTCGAGTAGTCCAGTTCCCGGATGAACCCTGCTTCAAGGAGGCTGGCCGCCTGCTTGGCCACCTCCTCTGCCCTTTCCTGTGACATCTTTCTCTTCCTCTGGGCCACTGGCTTGGTTTCCGGTTTGACGGCCAGATGGTGTGACATAAGCTGGGGATCTATCCCTGGCATGTCGGCTGGCGTCCAGGCGAAGAGGTCGGCATTGGCTCTGATCATCTCCATCAAAGGCTCCTTTAATTCATGGGGAAGGTTTCTGTTTATGAACGTGAACTTCTCGTCCCCGTCGCTGACCCTAAATTTCTCCAAATCCCCTTCCGGCTCGGGTCTGGGCTTGTCTTCTATCCTGGCGTCCAGGTCGGCGAGGAAGACCCCCGATGCTTCTTTGGACTTTTTCCTGAGAGAGAGGCTGGCGTGGTCGCAGGCGACCGCCATTTCCAAGTCTCCTCTGATGGATCCTACGGATCCGTCATTAGCAACAAATTTCATCACGAGCAGCTTCGTACTAATAGCTGCCCCCAGGTCGTTGATAGTTTTTCTCCCCAAGATGATGTTGTAAGCTGTGGAATCTCGTAAGATTACGAAATCGGCCATCACCGTCCTTTGCCTCTACCCTTGCCCCACGGAGGTCGGGAGAGAGATGATTCCATCCGGTTTGATGAAGTGGTCTCCCAACCCTACCACACCGTGCTGGTGGGTCGCCAGATCGGCATCTCGTAGTCCCAAGGCGTCAAAAACGTTTCGAAACATGATGTTCGAGTCTGCCTCCGTATCAACCAGGATCCGCTTGACAAGGCCGGTTCCGACCCTGGCCGTGATGACCATGGGGGGACTTTCCGGCGCCTCGTCGAACCATTGGTCTTCCGGGCCGAAAGAGATGGATGGGAGTCTCCGGGAACTTCTAGCAGACGAGGAGGAGACCGCGAGGACCTTGGCATCTTTTTTCTGTGCCGATTTCGACCTTGGGGCGGAGTTCCTCGCCGTTACTACGTTCACCACCGTGAGACCGTGGTCGTCCCCCTCTGGTTCTTGGCGTCGTCTTGTCGCCCGGGACCCGTCTTCGCTTTCGCGATCCCGATTGCGTCTCCTCGGCTCCCTGATAAGATGGGAGAAGTCGGCAAGTTTTCCGTCCCTGATTGCCTGCTCCAGGGCGTCTTTTAGGTCGAAGCAGTCTTGGGTTTTGTGCCCGTATCCCTTGTGATATTCACAGTAGAGGCTCTTGTCTCCCCCTGTCCTGCCCTTCAGAGGTCGGGGTTTCGTCAGTATCCCCTTCTCTGCTATCTGTTGGTAAAATTCCGTGATCGGTGCTGCGAGGGGGTGTAATTGGTGAATTTCCCGATTCGGGGGAATGGCTTCGGCACCTTACTTGGGCCGCCGTCCCTGGCGTGTTCCCTTGGTTTTTCTCTGCCTTCGTAGTGCCGGGTTTGGTTGTAGACGGGCTGCCGTTTATTGGCAGCCACGACCCGGCTTACTTCCTCATCGTTGATATACTCCTTGGCCACGCACTGGATCTCTTGCATTGTCCAGACGGGCTTTGTGGTAAGGTGCTTCCTGAAGTCCTCATTCAGGAGCCCGTTCGTCAAACACAAGCTCGCCACCGAGTCCGTCAGACCATCAATTTCCAAGCATTCGTCGTTGAAACGATCCAAGTATTTCCTGGTCGGTTCCCCGGCTCTCTGGGTCACCCCTAGCAAATTGATCGGGTGCTTGGCTTTGGCGATCCTGGTTGTGAACTGAGCCAGGAAGGCATGGCTGATGTCGGAGAATTGGGTCACCGAGCCCTGCGGGAGGTTATTGAACCACCGTATTGCAGGTCCCGCCAAGGTAACCGGGAAGGCGCGACATCTTACCTCATCTCCTACTCCTTCTAAGTTCATCCTGGCCTCGAAGGCCGTTAGGTGCTCTAGGGGGTCCTGCGTTCCGTCATACCTCATGTCCGTTGGCTTGTCAAAATGTTTTGGCAGCCGGACCTCGAGTATGGAGCGGTGGAATGGGGTGGCCCCTATTATCACGGGTCCCCGAGTATTCGTTCTCCCCTCGTCGTCCTCCCGGCGAGCATCTTCGTCCCCACGGTTTGTGGTACGCCGCCCTTCGCGCCTGGCGTAAATGACAGGGTCATGACGCCTTCTCGCGCGGCCTCTCTCCCCAGTGCTTTCTGACTCGACCTGGGGGCTAGGCGTGCGCCGGGAACGGCTCCTAGAGTGAGAACGAGAGTGACTCCGTTCCGGGGTGTGCTGGTCGCGTTCTCTGTCTGCTAACCGGCGCTCTAAGTCTTGCATTCTATGGCGTAGCTCTTGCATTATTCTGGCGTGGTTGTCGCCAGTCCCCCCGAAGGGGCGTCTCTCGTGTGCCTGGGTCGTGTCCCTCGGGGGAGATCTCGGATGTTGTCGGGTTCCCGTCCCGGCGACGTCGCCTCCGGGCACGGCCTCTTGGTTTGCCTTCGTTTCGACTAGCACGAAGTCCATAGACGAGTCCCCACAGACGGCGCCAATGTTCGGTGGGTCGGTTACCGGACGGTTCGGATTGCAATCCGGGATGATGGTAGGGGCTCGTCAGGTCGTGGATTGCCGGTCGAGGGGTGCGAGGTCCCGATGTCCCGTGTTCTTCGTAGAGAGGGGGGTGCCACCTGCAAAGACACTCCGACGCTCTTGTCAGTAAATGTGCAGGCGGAAAGGGTAGTGTAATACGTGACGTACCTTGGGGGGAGAGCAAGTCTTCCCCTTATATACCTGTCAGAGGTGGGCCCGTCCAGAATAGGCCCATGTTCCTAAGGACGTTGTCCCCCAGCTGCACATGAGCTGTCCTGGACGCGTGTCCGGGTCGGTTTGCGGGGCGTCTATCCGGATCGGGTGGTGTTCGGGTCGGCCCGGCCCGTGGAGGTTCTGGGCCAGGTCGTAACAAAAATCAAGGAACAATTGATATCCAACAGATCCGCTCAAGCAAAAATTTGGCAGACTTATTGACAAAGTTACTTCCAAAATCCTCCTTTGAAAAATTGGTACATCAGATTGGGATGCGCCGATTTCGAGACATTAAATGATGTCGACAAGAGGGAGAGACTGTACTCTTTTTTCCTTGGTCATGTTTTTTTCATTAGATTTTTCTTGACAAGGTTTTTAATGAGGTAGTCTCTGTCAAAGGATATTGTACTATTTTTTTTTCACTAAAATTTTTTTCATTAAGTTTTTCTTTAGTAAGGTTTTAACGAGGCATAATCCTAAATAGTCATTTAAGGGGAGTATTATGTTAAGAATGGATAAGGACGATGGATGTCCATTTATGGGTGACTCATTTTTCCTATGTTAAAAGAAACGAATTCTTAAGATGAAGCAAACTTAACGAAGTTTGAAACATAAATTTCGTATGCCTATAAAAATATGCCTTAAGGTATAAGGGTTATAGACAATAACATCAATAACAAGCATTTTTCTCTCTCTTTATACAATACATAAACTTTTCTCTTTCTCTATCTCTTGTGAATTTGAATCACAATATTATATAGATATATTAATAAATATATGAATCACTTCTATTATAGTATTACAGTGACATAATAATTTCTGTGAATATTAATACTAGAATTTTTTATATACACTTTTTATATTTATTTATTTTACAACAATATTTAGTATTTACTCCAAGTGTAAAATAAAATTAAACAATTTACAATCCCGTGAATATTACTACTTACTAGTTACTACTTACTGGTGGAATGAACACAAGAACGCATCCTTCTCCATCACTGGTGTGCCGCAGCCGCCGGAACACACTGCGTTGCCAGGGATTCGCCGCCTCCTTGCCTTGTATCCTTGCTGCTTCGCCACCTCTTAGCCGAACTGTCTGCCTCGCCGACGGATCCCTCAGCGGCCGTCCAAGGTCGTCGCAAGAGCCCTCAGCCTCACAGCCACCATACAGGTACGCCCTGCCTCGTTGCTTCTCTCTCTCTCTCTCTCTCTCTCTCTCTCACATGTCCTAGTTCTTGGTTTGTTGACTGAGGATACTTGCCATTCTTGTAGATTTTTGTATGTGATGAAATTGAATGCTTTGAGCTCTTAGCCTATGTAGTCATGAACTAAGCACAATATAATTTTCGTGATAAATTAAACACTATACTTTTCTGTGATGGCCTTAATGAACTTTCTCTTTCACTGTAGTCCTGGTATAATGACATAATGGCAGAGAAGAATTTTGTATATTGAACAATTGTTGCCAATTGTAGAATTGTTAGTACTTGCTCTGTTTTTTAATAGATATGATCCTATATAAAGCTCTAACTTTTTTTCCGCTGTGGCATTTTGCTAACAGTTTTGGCTTTATAGGCTACTATTATATCTTCGATCATACTATTTTTATCTGCTATGTTTGTGCTGTTCGTTAATAAAATCCTGTGTCATGGAAGCTTCAGATCATATAGTTTGCTTTTGTTGCTAACTCTCCCCTTTATTCAATAATGTTATATTAAATGATTGCAAAATACGTCAGTTGCTTTAATAGTGTAGTTCTAAGAATCTCCAACTTCAGGTCTGTTTTCTTCACATGTATAATTATTAATAATTTATCCATATTTGTTGACTGCCATTTCGTAAACTGTTTAGATCTGGATTTTATCATTGAAAACAGGGTGTGTTTCAGGAATTGTTGTTTGATGGGTCTGAAGAACAGATTTTATTCTTTAAACTTTCTTTTTTTCCTTTGTCTTCAAAATCGGAACTTACAGATATTACTTTGGACGATAATGTGATGAAGTTAAATGTGTGGATTTGATTTGATTGGAAGAGTTGTTTTCAAAAGATAATGATTCAAAATTTCAAATAGATTCTCTTCCCCTTTGAAGGCCAAACCATTTGACGAAAGAGAAAACAAAAGCTGTGCCTTAATACACTGTCACTGAGGAAGCCCCTCAGCTAAACCCATCGTGTCTCCTTTTAGTTCAATGACATTCAACCCAGAGTGACACATAACTTACCAAACATGTCAGCCACAGCACCCGAGGCCCGTCAATGGCACTGGGAGAATGCTGCTGCCGGTGGCACAGCTGGGTTTGCCACTGTTGCTGTTATGCATCCCCTCGATGTTGTCCGCACTAGATTCCAAGGTCTTTGTTTTTCTTTTTTTGCATTTTTTTTAATTTTCTTTTTGCTCAAATAAATGGATATTTAATATTTGTCTTGTGTTCAGCTTTTTATGGGATTATTATTTGATTTGCAGTTAATGATGGCAGAGTCTCTCATGTTCCCAATTATAAGAATACTGTTCATGCAATTTTCACCATTGCTCGATCTGAGGTTTGCTTGTTTACTCATTCCACCCAATGCTAGCCATTTTTATCAATCAAGGATACAATTTTCGACATTTACATTACTTTATAATATTGCATTATTTTCTGCAATGCAATGTTTAGAGTGTCCCTAATAAGTAGTTTTTCTAGGACCACGGCTATAGATTGTTTCAATATAGCATTTAAGACATATTGGCATTTGAAGAATTCTTCTTGTTAGGAGTTTCATGTTTTTAAGAAACGAATTCACTGTAGATTGTGCAACTGGGCTTGTGTAAATTATTGACAACTTTATCTATATATGGTTATGACATATAGCTGGTGGTTAGGATAAGTCTTGCAAATTTGAAGAAAATAGATAAAATCATTATAGGCTTGGTCTATGCTAGCATCTAGGAGAATCTGAATAAGATTAGTCCTAGAAACTGTGATTTCTTTGGTGTGTCAGTCACACTCATGTGAGATTATTAATGGAAACTGAGTTTGGTGGTTTGTCATGTCATGTGCTACTCGCACCCAGATTTTATTTTATTGTATTGTGTTGTTTTCTTTTGCTTTCTATTTTTGATTTTTTTCCCTGATTGGGTTATTTGTCCCTGTTGTTTGTTGATTAATGGTTGCTGATCCAAACACTCATCATTTTTTCACCTTGTTCATAGTCTTACTTTTATTATTAAGATGTATGCAGCTAAGATAACTGATGTAAGGTTCAATACCCTTGGCTTTTACTTATAGTTCAGGAGTTGTCATTGAATATGTAAATAGCAGTTTGTTGTATTTATATTCCCTTCTTTATCTTGCAGGGATTAAGAGGATTATATGCAGGTTTTCTTCCTGGTGTTATTGGGTCTACTATTTCATGGGGCCTATATTTCTTTTTGTGAGTTTCAATTCTGAACGTTAAATAATTAATTGTATTAAGTTAACTAGAATGATATTATATGGTGTGATACACTGTGAAGTTTGTATCCTTAATTTTATGCTTGTAGTAGGCATCCATAGATTCCAAATATGTAAAATGTGAACTTGATTTATTCAGTCTGAACTCTCAAAAGTCTCCCTTATGCACACATGCGCGAGCACGCGCGCACACACATACACACATGCACACACTTACAGAGGAATCGATTCTTTTGTGAATTTTCCAGCCCCTAACTTCTTGATCAGCTATTAATATTTACATATGACTAAGTTAAAATTTCTTAATTACAGTTATGATAAAGCCAAACAAAGATATGCTAGGAATAGGGAGGATACACTGAGCCCAGGTCTTCATCTTGCCTCAGCTGCTGAAGCAGGAGGTTTGGTGAGTGTTCACAATTCCATTATCATGAATGGATTGCCACATTCGTGCGCTCTCATGTGTATGCACACGTGTGTGTATATTCTTGGTTAGGGCTTTGCATAATTTCCATGTGCACACGTGTGTGTATATTCTTGGTTAGGGCTTTGCATAATTTCCATGTTCAATTCAAAATTTTTCTTACATCAGTCCCAAGGAGTGGCGAAAGGTGGTAAGTAAAGTGTATTATAGATTTGCCAATGAACTCTATTATGATAAGTGTGTGAGAATGGAACTATATTTAAGTTTACAGCTTTGTTATCTTTGTGAAAATTTTTAATATATTGTTAAGCTTTTATAGTTGAATGGTTATTGATTAGGATTCCAAAGCCTGCTAAATTTACTATCATTTGATTTCCATTGTCTTCTGTCAGGTGTGCTTGTGCACAAATCCTGTTTGGCTGGTAAAAACAAGATTGCAGCTTCAGACTCCTCTTCATCAAACACGACCATACTATGGGATTTTTGGTCTCATCTCCATCTTAATTTAACTTCATTCTCAACTGTTCACTTTAAAGATTTTTTTTTTCCTTCTCAAAATATTCATGTAATTAGAATACATTTCTTGAAGTTATAAATTTAGCTGAATTATAATTTTAACACACAAGACTTTATTAATTGTAGTCATCTTCTGCCCACTTCAGTTTACAGTTACTACCTGTGTCAACTTTTAAGTGGCTTTTACAGCTTTGGTCTTTTAGACAAGAATCGAGAAATTGTTAAATTCTCTTGAATATAGAGTAAAAATGGTTTGCTTTGGTTAAATTATCCTGTCTCTTCTCATTAATTTATTATTACTTTATTAAGTTGATGTAATACTTTATACTTATGAAGTTAAACATTGCAAAAAGTAATTAATGCTTTGTATGTATTTATAAATTATAAATAATTTTTGACAAAAATAATTTTCCAAAATCAAACTTAAAAGCAGATAGATGGAGTACTATCAAAAGTTGCATAATGGCTCTCTTTCACCACCTGTTTATACGATAATATTTGGTTCAGTATTTATTTTATCATCCAAAAATGTTGTAGCAATTCGTAAGTCGCTACTATTAATCATCAATGTTTGGTCTTTAATTTGCTAAGTAATGTATGGCATAACTATTCATTGTATTTGTTTCACAGCGTTTTCTCCTATGATGTTTATTCTTAGTTTTTAAAATTGGGAAGAAAAAGGAAACTTGTTTTCAACTTTACTTGTATATATTTTAAGGGAATCACTTTGTTTCAGCATGGGAATGATCAATTAGAATGTAATAGTCAGGGTTTGGGTATTTTACTTATTGTGGTTGTATTAACTTTGCTAACCTGTCATACAATTTTTGTTTCTTGTCTGAAAATATCAGATGCATTTAGGACCATAATGAGGGAAGAAGGTTTTAGAGCACTCTACAGAGGAATTGTTCCTGGTCTATTTCTGGTATGTTGATGTTTGTTATTTTCCATCTCTGTCTTGGCTCTTGTAAATTTAATTATTGATTGTTGATTGATTTTACCCATCTAGTGGGATAAGGCTTTGTTATTATTGTTGTTGATACTTGTGAAATTGTGTCTCAGAAAAGATAACATTGTTATTCACCCAATGTAACATATGATAAAGATCTGTCTTTCCGATTGATCCGGTCTATGACGAGCATTGGCTCTGTAGCAGTTAGCCACTATGAGCTTCAGAATTTGCCAATTAAAGCCATAGACTATCCAAAACTTTACAAATAGATCCTGTCCTCCCTTTTCTGTTTACTGCTACATGGCTAACATAATGCGTTTGACATCTTATTGTCATCCGAGCAATGGCAGGTGAACATAAGATTTGGTCATATGACTGAGGTTCACGTTTATTCCAGGTTAGGGAAAAAATTTTCTAACATTTTTCCCTATATCTTTATTATTTTTTCTATATATCGTGTAAAATACTAAAGTCATATCATCATGAACCATGATATTTGTCATTCTCAAACTTCTTGTTACAGATAGAAACCCATTCATAAACTTCCACCTAGAAATTTAAACATTTAGGAGAGTTGAATTGTGACGTAGCATGAGAACCATTGAACAAGAGCTTAAGAATTTGATCCTTGTCCTGCTCATTCTTCTAAGAAAACAAAGAAGTTGAACTTCAACAGGACCTTTCATCAGAGCTTACTTGCTCTTCCATTGAGGCTCAGATACATTACACTATTGTCATCCTTGTTCCATGTTCCTAACAATGGTGGCATTGAACCTGCAAGGACTTCAGTGCTTGTATTAGGCCTGTGTCTCAGGAGGTACTAGGTTAGAAAGTGTAGCTGATAAGTGTTATGTGTTATCTCTTCCTAACCTGAGTATTTAGTTATTTAGAGTTATATTGGAGCCATGAGTGAGATGAGTGGGGAATGGTTAGTGCTCCACTATCTAGGAGTTATGCTAATCAGAGCTTGTGCATAACTACCTGTATAAGATAGGATCAAATAGTGGGCCAAGTCTTTCAGAGATGATTTACTATTGGGCCTGTAGTCCATAACACCAGTTATGATAAATTTTCTGAAATGTTTAAGCCGAGTTGCTTTTCAGTCTACTATTGTTATTATGAGGGTTCTGTTTTCTCGTGTGTGGAAGGAGCAACCTAGAACTCATGACTATACTAATTATTAATACATGCAACTTTTTGTCTTTGTAAGATTTATAGAAGGCTCAATTGTTTCTTGTTCTTCAGCAGGTCTCTCATGGGGCTGTTCAGTTCACAGCATACGAGGAACTTCGTAAAGTTATTGTAGATATAAAGCACAGGGGAAGTAAAAGGCATTGTCAAAACCCGGATGATCTGTTGGTAAGTAAATCATGGTTGGATTAGAATTACAGAGCATTGGACCATTTACATTTATTAACCCATTTTTTGATCATTGAAATTGAATTGAATGTCACTTATATAGTTCTGAGTTCTTGTTCCTATGTCATTGCTCAACTCAAGAGATCAAGTGACATTCCAAGAGTGATGTGTGATGACTCTTAGGTTGTATCGACCTGAGTGTTTAATATGTGGCATTAGATATGATAGGATAAGTAAACACTAGGTTAGATGTTAAGATATTATTCATTGTGTGTTGTATTCAGTATGTTGTTTCAACTTATCTACAATGACTGTTATACATCATATTGTGCTGTCTGGTGTATTAAATAAATATTTTAAAACGTTTAATGCAAAAGAACTTGTTACAGTCCTCAGTTTATCGTGTTCCAGTGCTTTGAAATGGGTGTTAGACATTTTAATGTTCAATATCAACTATGGACACAGCTTGGGTTAAGTTTATTAATTTTTCTTTTCTTTGGTATTCTGCTTATGGTGTATGTGTGAGATATATGTATTTAGCATAAAAGATTGGCATATTTTGTGTGCTTTATCTTCTGGGATTTGGCCTCTTGTATAGTTTTTTTCTTTTTCTTTTTGTGAGGATACTTCTGCTATTTACCTGGGAAGCATGACACGGGTAGAACCTTCAGAAGGAAAAGAATTAGGAAGTCCCTGCTGTTGTAAAAGAATTGTCACCTGGCAAGCCTAGTGGGGAGGGTTTGAGATCCAATGCTTATTCTTTTATGGGGGTGAGAGGATAGAAGGGATATAAGGGAGTGAGTGGGAATGAGGGAAATCATGGATGGCCTTTTGAATAGAATCAAGCTTTAAGGAGAGACGGCAAGACTCTTGAAATTCTCTGGCGATGTCATCTTTCTCTTTGAATTCTATCAAAACGCTGAGCTTACTTTATTTCCCCCTTTTTCTCTCACGGTTACATTCTTGTCTCTCTGGGTTTATCTTGGTGCCAGTTGTTATTATGGTTTCCTGCCCTTTTGTACTTTTTCTTTCTTTTCTAATTAACATATTTCCTTTTTTCTATTGCCCTGCCTACATTACCCGCTTTGGCTTCGGCCCTTCTCTTGACCCTTTGTTAATGCAGAATGCTTGTGCATCAAGTTGTCATTTTTTCTAAAATTTATTTAAGCCTGGTATTTAATACGTTGTTTAGCTTCTGGCTATATGATGCTTATAAATGAATTGAAGCTGTTTGATGTTCAACTTTGCAAGCTTTCTTCGATACTCGAGACTTTAGTGTTCTTATAACTTTTCACAGAATTCTGCTGATTATGCTGTTCTTGGAGCAACATCAAAAATTGCTGCAATACTTCTAACCTATCCATTTCAGGTACAGTTTCTTGTATCCTCCTCTTTGAAAGAGGGTTTTATATTTTAGTGTCCTTGTCTCGTCGAACATGATCGATCAATCTTTGACAGCATGCTTGCTTGCTCCTTTTTTTTCCAGGTTATGAGATCTCGATTGCAGGTACAAGAGTTGATTAAAAGATAGGGATAATAGATAGCACTTTTGGTTTAATAGTATAAATTTCTCATAGGCAAATCGAAATTTCTTTCTCTGCAGCAACGGCCTAGTGCGGATGGGGTTCCAAGATATGTGGATAGTTGGCATGTTGTGAAGGAAACTGCAAGGTACATACCACATTATAAGATATAACCCATTTCTTTGGTTTTGCATGTTTCATTGAAAACCAAAATGTATGCGTTTAGTCTTTTTTCAGGGATTAAAATGTTGAAACAAAATTCTCTTAAGGACCTCTCTCTCTCTCTCTCTCTCTCTCTCATTTTTACATTATAGATCTTGTTCTGTTCTTGCAGATATGAAGGTGTCCGAGGATTTTACAGGGGAATAACCCCAAGCCTTTTGAAAAATGTTCCTGCTTCTTCAGTAACATTTATTGTTTATGAAAATGTTCTTAAATTGCTTAAACTAGCAAGGAGGAATGACTAAATATTTTCCTTTTCCATCTTAACTCTCTCTCTCTCTCTCTCTCTCTCTCTCTCTCTCTCTCTCTCTCTCTCTCTCTCTCTCTCTCTCTCTCTGGGTGCCAATCTCCTCTCTTATTTGACATTTATATTTTGGGTACATTCCTGATTCCTCTCTCTCTCTCTCTCTCTCCCCCTCCGGCTCTCTGTCTCTGATATTTGTAACATTGGAAAATTGGTCATTCCATCACATTTTAATGATGAAATTCTACAGAGGTTTAATAATGTGTACACAGTATCCGGAGATTAAGAAGACATTAAGCATGGTTCCCTTCTGTCCATGTTTCTTTGACCTAGCGTGGATGTACAAGTTGATGTTGATCTATGGATAATCTATTTTACATTTTAATTTTAAATTTAATTATATATATTTTATTTTATTTTATTTTTGCCTACTAACATGCACCTCCACGCCTCCACCCCGTCAACTATGTCTATAGTTGACTTGCCTGGAGTCTTCTTCCAGCCCTTCATAGTCTTTGCCGTAAACCAGTAGAGCTGCTCATAAAAAAGGTTTCCTAAGTGATATATGTGTACAAGAGTACTTACCACCTATGGCCTAAAGCTCGTAGGTTATCTCTATGCAGCCACATTATACTTTAGGAATGTTTTAAGTGTTTCATGAATTTTAGTGATCAGTCATTTTAGTCATTAATTTTGATTATAAAACATGAATTTAATTTTTATACACCGTAATTATAAAATAATTTTACATGTATGTTTAATTATATAATATTATATTAGCAAAATTTTTTTTTTATTTTGACAGTGTGAATAGTTATTTAAAAAAATTAATGTGATTAGTCACAAAAAAAATTAATGTGATTGAACGAATGTGTTGTACACTTTAGGCTGTTGGTGCAATTAAATTAAACTCTTTAAGATATATATAATTGATCAATGACTAAAATTATTGGAACACTAATATTTTTAAAGTATTTAAAAAATTTTATGTACTTTATTTTTTTATTAATTACTTACATTAGTCATTGAGATTTTTAATATTGGACATTTTTTCACATTTTAAAATGATGAAATATACAAAATAATTCCAAATGTTTGCTTCTGTTAGACAATAAGGTCTTTTTTTAATTTAATATGTTTTAATCAAAATGAAATTTTGGAATTTTTAAAATTTTTTAATGATTCTTGAGATTTTTTAAATTCTAGAGACTAGTTATTACTTTATTTTTTGGATCAAATTGGAGGAGGATAAAATTATTTAATAGAAAAATATTAAAATGATTTAATTTTGATGTACTGACAGTGTAAAATGTTTTATACAATTGTGCAATTATAACCGATTTTTTAAATGACCATTCACGCGGTCAATGTGAAAGTAATTATATTTGTTAATATGGTGTTATATGATTAGATATACATGTAAAATTTGAGTTATGCTAAGTAGACAATGAGGTGCGAATAATGTGAACAATGGGCTGCACTGTGTCCCACTAAAACAAAAAACATTCCATCATTTATCCATCACAACTCTAGCCTTTCACTTTCCACCTTTCTCTCCTTTTACCGCAGCCGCTTCACTCTCCTTTTCCTGTCGTGCTGTCACTAATGCACCTCACCGCCGTTGCACCTTCTTCTCCCATGTTTCGCGCCACCCCTGTGCTTCCTGCAACTGACGCCACCGCTGCACCTTCTTCTTTCCTGCATTGCTCCCCTTGCACCTCTGTCCTTGCTTTCACGCTGCTATGTCGTGTCTTCGCCACTTTCATCGCGTGCCGCTTTGCTTTGTTCACCCAAATGGTATGACTCAAATAAACATCCACATCTTAGTAAAAAGAACCATTCGCATACATAGTAAAATGAACATCATGTGGAGCATGGTGTATACAGAATCAAGCAAATCAAGTAAAATACCAATGGTATACTCAAATAAACATCCACTTTAGAATGAAAAGAACCATCCGCATACATAGTAAAATGAACATCCGACTTAGTTGATAAGAGTCGTGAATAGCAACGGTGGCGGGAGCATGGGATCTTGAAACAGTAGTGGCTGCGGCTGCACAGCTATCGCAGAATAGTGGCACTCTCAGATGGACAAACACCTCGCCTGAAAGCTCTCACTAGTGGCGTCGGCGAACTATGGATGCGGACCGGCGGGGCATTGTGGAGGCGGCGGCCCTAGAGTCGTGAATAGCAGCATAGGCAGGAGTACGAGATCGTGAAACAGCAATGGCTGCGGCTCCACAGGTGTCACCGGTCAGCAGCACTCTCGACAGACAAACACTTTGCGTCAAAGCTGCCTTCTGCAGCGACGACAAAATGTGAATGTGGACCGGCGGAGCATTGTGGAGGCTGCGTGGTGGAGGTCGAAAATGCTGTTACAGTGGGATGATAGGACTCTACGTAGTGTGAATGTGTTTAGGGGTGCTAATCCTAAATTTTCAAATTTTAAAATCTGAAAATATTTAATAAGTTTTACATTGCTTTTTTAATTCGTTGTTCGCATTGTTTAGTATATACATTATTTTTTTATACTTTCTCAAACAATTTTACATTAACAGTAAATCAAAATTAAATTTTATAAGAATCAATTTTAAAAACCTCAACTTATTTGGATTACTTCTATTTTTTTTTTTAACCTTTTGATGTTCCTAAAAATGGACAGGACGGGTATTTTCTCAGGAAAAAAAATCTAACCCCACCAGCCCAATTCATGCTCCTCTTCAGCTTTCTTCTCCCTTGTCCCTCGTACCAGCGCCTCTCTCCTCTGTCTTTCTGAGCCGGCGACTCCTTCCCTCCACCGACGCCTTGCTATCTCCTGTCGCCACCTCCCGTCGCGCCGTCTTGACCGTTGCTTCGCTGTGTCGTTCCGGTAGGTCCTCTGTCCTCTGATCCCTTGCTGTCTTCTTGAGTTGTTATTGCCTTAGTTATTTTTTTGTAATTTGCTGTGTCTTTATTGCTGTTTTGTTGAATTTGTTGCTATGTTGTTGAGTTTTTGTTGTTATTGATGATAAACTTTGGTGTTGGGCAAAGTATTACATTGCATTGGATGCCTGTCCCAAAAGCAATATAATTCAAACCTGAAACCTGCCTCCAAGATGTGTATATTCAACAATGACACCTGAAAGAAGTGCAAATTTATTATTTTTACCACCACATGCAAGATGCAACTCTTGCTCCCTTAAGTAGCAAAATGCATAGAACTCTCTGCAACTCCATGGCATCAATCAACCCTTCTTTGTTCTCATCATAGACATCAAAATCTTGTTTCACCTCATCATTGCTTTGTTATCTTTATCCTGTCAAATTAAAATTGTTATCTTACTAGTATATGTGCCTGCGCATAGCGCTATGCGCGGGGAAGTGCTTATATATCATTTAGAAAAATATTGGACCATGGACTATGCAGACTATATATTGGTAGACTAGATTGGCCATATAGCAGTAGAAACTTTGGACGTTGCAGGCTATATGTTGGTAGAATTGACATTCTATGGCTGTTTAATAGTACTCTTAACTATATATCTACCAAGGTCATTCGTTATCTTTTTTAAATACGAGGCACAGATTAGTTTAACAATTTATTAGGTGTTAACTTGTAAAGATTGAATCTATTAGATTGCTATTTTTTATAACAAGGGTACAAATATTTTCATGTAAAACTCTCCATGCTTCAAAGATGTCTGTGTAGTATTTGCTAATTTACCACAAAAAGATTAGAATAAAAACACTCAATCAATTCACATTCAAATGATGAAATTGGGGGAAGGATAGATATCACATAAACAGCCACAATGTCAATGTGTTACCGAGGCTAGCATCTAAAGGTCCCATACAAATATGCTCTTATATCTCTTGCACATCCACAAGTCTAGGAATTAAAAATTCTTTAACTGACTTGCAGAGAAATTCTTTAATGGTAGATTGATGGTGGTCTATGCCTCTATGTCCGCATCACCTCTGTGCAGGTTAAAATTAAGTTGTGTTCATTCTGTTAAGGTGAAACTAAATTATACTTCCTCAAATATATTAGATTCTCCATGTCCAGCCACTATATTTGGTATTTACCCATTAAGAATCACTGTTTCATTCACCTCAAAATAATAGAACACAAATAAGTTCCTCATTTAGTTAAAGGATAAAACCGAATCAGCCTTGTAGCTTTTCAGCTCCTGCAGATTCCAGTAGCACCTAACCTTGCATTGACAAATTCTAAGAGTAAGTGATCAAAGGACTAAATTAGAATATAGCTCAAAAGATAAGATTTATAATTTTTTTTAGAAGTTGAAGGGAAAAATTTTAAATAATAAAAAAAGAGGAAAGAAAAATGAAAGACAAGAAACCAAAATAATCTATTTACAACTAATTAGAAGGTTTTCTTCTTCTTTTTTCTTTTCTTGTTAAATTTTATTTTGATTATATATATATATATATATGAAACAACAGCGGTCTGGACCTCAAAAACAACAAGTGGTTAGATCACCATCTTCGGTTTCTCCATTACTACAACCCTTCCCTTGCAAATTGCAGTCTTAACTACCCGGTGTGAACCATGGATGGTGCAAACAATGGTGAACCACAAAATCAGAAGCGTGATGAACTTACAGAGTCACTCAATGATCTCTTTAGCAGCATTAGCACAATGATCAAATCGGAGCTTCAGGTAAAAACCGTTGTCTCAAACAATTCCAATGAATTACAAATCATGTAAACTATCCGAGGATACAACATTATTTGGAATATCAAGTTTGACAATGGTTTTATGTGAGTTAGGGGACTAATAATCAACTTGAGTTATTAGAGAAGATGAATGTGAGGGTTGCGGAAGAGTACAAAGGTTACGGCGACTTAGCTTCAGGGTTGAGGGTTTTTGTGGAGCAGTTGAAATGCAAGAGTGATAGCTTCAACGAATATGTTGAGCAGATTGATGCCATAGAGAAGCAAGTAACTGAATTTGAAGTTGTGGTCTCTATGCTTGACAAATATGTGTGTTTGTTGGAATCAAGAGTGCAGTCTGTGTACCAAACTAGGCTTCATCCTCCTCCTAATAATTAGATAATATAAATATGTATAGATTTGATTTGGTAACTTGCTTACATAGTGATTTTGAGTGTTTTATCTTGTGTTAACCAGTTAATGACAGAGAGGTTGTATTGTATTCCCTTAATACCGGTGCTAGTATATTTTCCATGAAGTAATTTTATTACAACTCATTAATTACATTAATCTTGGCTTTCTTCCTGAGAGACAGGTTTTACGCAAGCTATAATCATTGCTTTGTCCTCAAAATTAAATTTAATAAGTGTCATTGATAAACAGCAACGAGATGAAACGACAGAGTATAAATTTAACTCAAAAGGAATAATTACACAACCAAACAAATAAGTTATCTAAACATATGAATTTGATTAGTTGTAAAATTATTTATAGTATTGTGTATTAAAATTAAACTCATAAATGAAATGCTTAAATATTTATGTGTAAAATTCAAATTATATTTCTGTTATTTATGTTTTGGTTTCTTACAAAATATACTTTATTATTTATTATAATTAAATTGAAGTGAATAAATTTTAATAAATAAATTAGAATCATGTTAGCATGATGAACTATGATAGAGATCTACACTACGTAACTGGCCCAAAAATTTTACAACGGAAAAAAACTGGCCCAAAAATTTTAAAACGGAAAAAAATCTTCTGGGGTTAGATTGGTCACCAAATACACAAAAGGAGGGATAAAATAGACAAATAGCAGGAGGTATATTTAACTATTAGTACTTAGATAAGTGAAAAAAAAGAAGTACGATTCAAACACACTAGAACACCGATATCTAGTTAACATTTTAAACAAGTCCTACTGCTACGAGACATAATGAAACTTCTTGGAGTAACAGTACTAAGCATTCTATCGCGGCTATCATGAAGTGTGAATATTTGTGCTTTCTCTCTTTAGATAGTTCAATAGCCTTTTTTACCATCTCTTTTTCGTTATAATCTCCATATGTTTTCTAAATGGCAATAGTTTACTGACAATTCCTGCAATTTTGGATTCTTTCTACAATGTTTGTAACATGTATCGCTCTTAATTCTTATATAATGTTATTGGAAATCACAACCAATATCTACCAGGAATAAAACAGAATCGGAATGAAATCGAACTAAATAATTTACATGGAGGGGGATAAAATTAATATGCCATCAAAGAATATTTTTTAATTTAAATTATTTAAATATAATATTTATAGAAATATGTAATTTGTAACATATTTACGTATTTGTGTGTATTTTATACATCTTGGGTACAAAGCAATCAAAACCTACAAAAGTATAATTCGGATATTTTGTATCCAGGATACAAACAATTTAAAAGTCTGTGCATAAATTGGATGCACTGTACCCGATATACAACGATAAGCAATTTTCTAATATTGTATCCGGAATATACATCACAAGAAAAACGACCTGTCGACACACTATTTTTTGCCACGTTTTAAAAGTGTGGCAAAAAATGGTCAATAACCACACTTTTATGAGGGTGGCGACTGATTAGTGATTCGTCTACGTTTTTTTTGCCACGCTTCTAAAGCATGGTCATAAGAAAAAACCAGCACGCTTTTATGAAGGTGGTGACTTATTAGTAATTTGGCCATACTTTTTGTCAAGCTTCAAAAGCGTAGCCATAAAAGAAAATAGGTATGCTTTTAAGGCGTGACTAGTTTGTCTTCCTACGATCACGCTTTTAAACAGGTATTGTATCGGGAATATGTGCTTAAATAAATAGGGATCTCTGCACCCTAGATATATAACAAAAACACCTATATAAATAATTTCTTGACCAACTATTCATCACACTACATCCATCTTAATTCTATCTATTCTTTCTCTCCTTTTTTTTCCAAAAAAATGGCTAGTAATAAGTTTTTTTTGTAGTAGTAGTTTATCCCAATGGGATCATTAAAAATGGTGATAAGGGAGTAATATTTGAGTGCAATTCACTTGTAATGCTGCGCACTTTTCGTGTTGGTTCTCTCGATGCGCTTAAGAATGTCATCTTAAGCAATATGGGGCGATCAATTCGAAGGATTGGCCGAGTAGCATATAGATTCCTATCAGCTGTCTAGTAGAGATTTTATTAATAGGACGTTTTAGGTTGAAGACAATAAGCATGTTAGTACAATGTTTGATGTGCATGCTAGACTAATGTCGTAATATGTGATGGAGTCATATGCTGAGATTCGTGACGTGTTTGGTGGTTTTGGGCCGTCTTCTTTAATACCCCATGCAGTCCTGATCCCGGCAAGGCCTTTTCACTTCACCAATCCGGGGAATAGTATTGACGTAGAGTTGAGTGAGTCTGATTCAGATTATGTTGTTGACACCAAGTCATCCAACAATAATGAGTCTTCTGGGGAGTATGTGTCGGATACTCCAACTGGTGGAGGTATTCGATTTCTTCTTCCTCCCCCTTGGAACTGCCATGTGGAGTGCCCATGAAACTGTTAAAAATCTCTAGTGCAGCCGTCTATCAGATCACCATTTGTATGCAATTCAAGATGGTATGTCACATCCTGCAGTGTGATATAGTAACCTCGTCCTACGAAAGGTAAAAAGTATAGGTTTTTGGTTTTCACCACTCTACAAATACAGAGAATAAGACATCATCGAAAATGAAATTCTTTAGTTCTACTGCATGTCTGAACCCAGCCTCCTGATATAAGGTAATAGCACTTTAGGCGGCGAGAACCCCAAAGTCATACAACGTGCCAAGAGCAACCGAGATGACTGTACAACTACTATTCATTAGTCTCCTAAAACTTATTACCTATTGTGTTTAATATTTCTCTATAATAAAATAATTATAAATATAACTTAATTAAATTTAAGTATGACTCATTAAATAATTTAACGCATATGGACTGTATGTAAGAAAATGGATTATTTACTTAATAATATAATTTAATTAAATTTAAGCATGAGTCATTAACTAATTTAATACATAAAAAATATATTATTTAATTAATATAAGAATAAAAAATAAAAAAATAATGATTTCATAATAAACTAACACGACAAATAAAAATTATTTCATATATACCTAATCAAATTCTAATGTTCTAGTCTTTCAACAAATCTCATCCGGATAAATATTAAACATCTAATTAACATATAATGTGGTATCAACTAAAAACTAAATAAATCAAAATATATTAACTAATTAACTATTGAAAATAACAGATACACAAATTGACCTCAAAATTCAATATTCCGACTACATGCTAAGTTGCATTCTATCTGTTAATATTTTCTAATCGGACGTAACACTTTCATCTAGCCATGTATGTTTTTAAAACCATCCAAAACTCAAAAAAATTTAGAATGAAGATAAGGATCTCGGCTACACGTTTTATATAGCATTCTAATGCATCTCATGTACTGTGTTCGCTTTTCTATTATGCACATATTTTGGATATACAATACCCGATTACTGCGTTTTGAATATATTCTGGTAGCACTTTGTTGTGTTTCGTCGCGTTGTTTCATATCCAGGATATAGTGTACCCAATTTAAGACACTGTACCCAGGATATGAAATATTTTGCATATATGTAAATACACGTTATATTATACATTTTTATTAATATTATATTTAAATAATTTAAATAAAAAAATTCTGCCAACAAAATAGATAAATATATAGAAAAAAACTAATATTTTAAGATATATTTTTTTTTAATAAATGGGACAAAAATTACAGAATAACATTCTAAAATATATCTACTATATTTAACGGTAGTTATGACATAGTATATTATAGTAAGATTTTCTTTTACTACAATTTGTAAAACAAAGTGAGTATTAAAAGGTATAACAATTCTAGTTTATATTAATTATAATACTCAAAATTTTACTACACACTACAGGAGAATTCAATTAGAAAACACACGAAACTTTGAACTTGCTTAGTTGTTTCTTGCCATTAATGCCATATGTATAGCGGTTTTCTTGGTGTATTGAGACTTCAGACCATCTCATATATATAGGCAATGACAAGTTCTCTAGCCACATCTAAAGCAGGGCATTAAAATTTCAAGAAGACATTGGTGGTGGAGTGGTTGGAGATATTATTAAAAATGTAAGCTATGACATCACAATGTTCTAATAAGTGGTATCGAAGTTTTTTGTTGCCTATAAATTAGAGATGATCTAAAGTTTTAATACATTAAGAAAAATACTAAACACATAGCAAGAAGCAACGAAGCAAGTTCAAAGTTTCGAATATTTTTTAAGTAATAAGTTCTCTTCTAATGTAGTGATGTAATATTGTAGAGAATGTATAGTTAAATTCTGAGTGTTATATATATATATATATATTTGATTATACCCTCTAGTAAATATTTAAATGTATGCAATCTTTTCTTTTGGTATATCTTGTTAGACAAAACCTTGATAAACATTTTTTTTATCCAGGTTTTCCGCAATAAATCAGCAGTTTTTTCATCAATTACTTATCTTAATATGTTGTTTGCCAAGCATAATTGAATTGTACTTCTTGCTTTTGCCATTATCTCTATCTTTTAATTCTCAAATAATTTTTTCAGCAATTCTATTTATTCCATTCACTGTTTTTGTTATATATGTCTTGCTGATCTAGTAACGCTTGTACCTTTAATTTTTATAATTGAAAGTCATTAAAACTGTTAAATTTAATTTCACCATTTTAAATTTTTAAATCGACATCTTATATCAGGATTTTTTTAAATAAAATAAAAAAATTATTTATTTTTTCAAATAAGATATTTCAGTTTTATTTTTTAGAATACGTTTTTTTTTAATAAAGGCAAGTTCGCCGTATCTCTGCGAACTTTATATAAATTATAGAGTTCGTCGCACCCCAGCGAACTCTATGATGAATTCGGTGCACTATATAAATTCAATGGGATTATTTTCTTTTATCCTTTTTTTTTCCCAATCTCTTCCAAATTTACTCTGTTCCTCCTTTCTATCTTTTCGACATCCATAAAATTCGTTGTGGACGACATTCTTAATTCCATATCAATAAACAATAAGATTAGTTATTAGAGTTAATTTTTTTAGCTTAGTTAGAGTTACTGTTTACATGTTAGAAAAAATTATTAGTTATAGGTTCCATGTTAGTTAGAATAACAAATTTACTGTTTACATGTTAGTTGGACTTACTGTTAACTATTGTTATGTTAGGTAGATTTTTTATGTTACTGTTTTTAAGTATAGTTGCTGTTTATTGTCTATAAACATGTTAATTAGTATAACAAAGTAAATTGCTAGTTAGTTTAGTTAGAATAATTAGTTTACATTGTGAATTAGAAGGTAATTAGTGAAATAATTAATTAGGTTAAGTTAGACTAAAAAGAAATGTGATTAGTAAAATTTAGGGTTCAGTTAGTTATTAATTAATTAGTTAGTTGACGACGTCAGTTAGTTGGGGCAGAATTAAAATTAGTAAATTTATAAGCTATTTTGGATTTAAATATTTTTTTAATAATTTAGTTAACGTAAAAGGAATTGAGTTTAGTGTGTGTGATTTCATTTTACTAGATTATATTTAGATGGAGCAGTAGTTATTGGGTTATAAGGATGAGATGTACAGATTAGATCACGTTGAGCACATTGCTGGCAGGCTTGATCGAGTGGTATACTTTTTCACTATTTTTATTTTATTATAATTAATAAGCGGTGAACTTGTTATTATATGTGTTCACTGTCCCAGTTTTTTCAATTTTTTTATTTTCATTTGGTAGGCACCTCAGATCTTGCGCACCAGGCAGAATCTGATGACATGGCCGCCAGAGCAGATTAAGCCATATCTCAGATGAGTCGGGTTTGAGTATGTGGCCTATATGGTCAAGTTCGAGCACGATTGGCCGCTTGCCTCGGCGTTAATAAAGAGGTGGAGGTCTGAGTCCCACACGTTTCATCTACCGTGCGGGGAGATGACTATCACCCTGCAAGACGTGGCCTATCAGCTAGGACTCAGGATTGACGGTGATCCTGTAAGTGGATGCATATGTGGGTGGGAGCAGCACCATCAAGGACGGACCATCGAGGAGTTAGGTGAGCAGATTCTGGGTGTTGTTCCCGACCAATCCGAAGTCATTGCATTGAGATTCAACCTCGTGAAATGATTCGGCCGGTCATATGGTCGAAAACTGGCAGGCTGTGTCAGAGCGATTTGTGTCTCACCGTAGTAGTTCATCTCTTCTTCCTCGTCACCATCATCAGGAATTTCGGGTGATTCTTCGTCAGCATCGTCTCCGTCATCGGGGTTAACTTCATAATGATCCATCATCGGGTCTCTGATAGCAGAATCATCATGACTTTCAACACCGTCATCCATTAAGTCAACGTTACAAACTTCAACATTAGACTCCTCCTGATTATCCTCAGGTGGCATATTTAGATCCACCATCATCCTTCTGATAGTTTGTCTAACAGCTCCACTCAACAGACTATCATCGACAGTATTTGCAGATGATCATCGGTCACCAAACTCAACTAGAAACACGAATAATTCCAACAGATAAACATTTGTCCATCGGTTGTGCCACGACCTTATAAGCCGTACGTCCTCGTCGTCGTGCAAACGGTACCTAATTCAAAACAATAGAAATATTTCTCACAACCGTAGTTTGATAAATATACTAGTAATAGAGAGAATACAACTGTAATATACTTTTTATAAAACAAACTGCCATCTACTTCGGTCGGATATCTGTAGTAAATTTTTTCACCATTTTTGCCTCTTACTGTCTGATGGAATGCAACATCAAATTCTTCAAAGCTGTTAAACTGTTGATTTCCGGTGTCATATAAGTAATTATCGGTTGCTCCGATCTAAAAACGATTGAACTTTCTTCGTTATACACTATTTCACCATCGTAATAAATGGATAACAATGGATTCCTTGACATCGTAGAGAAAATGTCAATAGTAAAAAAGAAAGTAAATAAAGAAATTGTGCCTCTCTGATCCGCTTTTCAACAGTCTGCTTTTATTTTAGAAACCTAACATAAAGTTTGCTAGAGGTATGGCAAACTCTATATAATTTATATAATTTGTCAGAGAGTGCGGCGAACTTGTCTTTATTACTAAAAAAAATTATATTTTAAAAAATAAATCTAAAATATCTTGCTTGAAGAAATAAATAATTTTTTTATTTTATTTAAAAAAAATCCTCTTATATTAAGATAAATTTTTTTCTAATATAAAAAGTCAGACAAACCTGCAACTACGCAAAGTATATGCAGAATTAAACTTTTATTCTAAAAACAAGTGACTTTAATACCACTTGTTAGGAATAGGATAGAGTTAGAGTGAAAATAAGTTAATTAATTTACGTAGAGAGTGGCAGAATTAATATATCATTAAAATAGATAAAAAAAAACGAGTAATACTAATATTTTAATATGAAAAAAATTACCAAAATGAATGGGACAAAAAATAATTACGGAATAACATTTTAAAAAATATCCACTATATTTAATAATAGTTATAATATTATAATTTATTATAGTTTTTTTTTGGGCAATTTACGCATCTAAATTGTTTGACCCCCAATATTACGCAAATACATTGTTTCCAAATTTAATACGCAAATGCATTGTTTCACTATTTTATGTAAACCGCAGTAGCGGTTTATCAGATGTGCATAAACCGCTACAACCAGCCGCGGTTTATGTGTGTGAGTGTGTGAGTGTGGTAGCAGCGGTTTACGTGCGTGTGTGTGAGTGTAAACCGCTACTGGCAGTAGAGGTTTACGTGCGTGTGTGTGAGAGTGTAAACCGCTACTGCCAGTAGCGGTTTACGTGTATGTGTGTATACTATTTAAATAATATTATAAATAAAAAATTTAATTTATCATTTCACAATATAATTTAAAAAATATAAATATGCATGTAATAAATTTTTTATTTGTATTTATTATTAGAAGTGAGACCAAATTACAAATAAAAAAATACAGTCTTCAAAGTATTAAATTATATAAAGCAAGACTAATTTTTTTTATTCTCATCTCTTTTAAAATTTATAAATAATAAAATAATTTATTTTTAGCCAAAAGTTTACTAAATTATATATTTTACTCTTTAAAAATCACTTCATTCTCTTTTATTTATATCAACCATACAAAAGAAATTGGAGAGTTTGAAAAATGAGTTGTGTTCTTTGCTGCTGATTTGCATTTGAGGTTCTAGCTAAATGACTTTTTTATTTGTGCAACTTTGTTGTCTTATACCAAAAAATAAAAATTATTTGTATTTTACAGTTGATTAATTGGATAAATAATAGTGATAGCATCATAATTTTGATGAATAAAATAAAAAATATAAATATGCATGTAATAATTTTTTATTTGTATTTATTATTAAAATGAGATTAAATAGCAAATCAAAGAGTGAGTACTCACAGAGTACTAAAATATATAAACTAAGACTAAATTTTTTTTTATCTTCATCCCTTCTAAAACTCATGAATGATAAAATAATTTATTTTTAGTAAAAAATTCACTAAAGCATACACTTTTTCTTTAAAAATTACTTCATTTTTTATCCATATAAATCATATGATTGCAAAAAATATATACTCCGTTTTCTTTCTCTCAATTTTTTTGTAACTTAATTTAGCATAAACAAACATTTTTTCTAATCAACGTAAACCGTTAGAGGAACACAGAAACTGCTAAATTAAGTTACAAAAAAATTGAGAGAAAGAAAACGGAGTATATATTTTTTGCAATCATATGATTTATATGGATAAAAAATGAAGTAATTTTTAAAGAAAAAGTGTATGCTTTAGTGAATTTTTTACTAAAAATAAATTATTTTATCATTCATGAGTTTTAGAAGGGATGAAGATAAAAAAAAATTTAGTCTTAGTTTATATATTTTAGTACTGTGTGAGTACTCACTCTTTGATTTGCTATTTAATCTCATTTTAATAATAAATATAAATAAAAAATTTATTACATGCATATTTATATTTTTTAAATTATATTGTGAAATGATAAATTAAATTTTTTATTTATAATATTATTTAAATAGTATACACACATACACGTAAACCGCTATTGGCAGTAGCGGTTTACACTCACACACACGCACGTAAACTGCTGCTGGCAGCAGCGGTTTACACTCACATACACGCACGTAAACCGCTACTGGCAGTAGCGGTTTACATAAAATAGTGAAACAATTCATTTGCGTATTAAATTTAGAAACAATGTATTTACGTAATATTGGGGTCAAACAATTTAGATACGTAAATTGTCTTTTTTTTTTTTTTTTATAATCTCTTTCTGTATTGCATGCCGATAAAATTGGCTATGAAATAACCAAATTATTTTTATAACCATAAAAGATCGATAAGTTATATTTTATAAAGAGAAAATAAAAAAAATCAATAAATTTAATGTACAATATGTATAATAATAGTAAAACCAAAATTAACATGATAATTAAGTTAATTAATTTTTAATAAATTTTAATTTAAAATTTAAAATAAATAAGAATTTACAACAGTTATGTATATTGCAAAAACGGCCTCTTTCTCTTATGTGATGTGACTTTCTTCTCGTCCAGTTTTTTCCTATCTCACCGGTGTTGCGTCGTCACCAACAGCAGCTACCGTCACCCATAGTTTTGCTGTCGCCCATAACAATTAAACTCATTCACAATTCGAACGGTTACTCCTATTCTCATAATATGCTTCCAATTTCTGGTCCACTATTGCTGCCGCAGCCTCACCTACGCCGTTGCAACCCCTCCCAGCCGACCATGCCGCCGACGTTACCGCAGACTCCAGCTGACGTTGCCACAGGTTCTCGCATACGCCGCCAAGAGCTCAATGATGCCGCTATTTGAATTAACCGTGTGAGTATGGTAGATGTAATGCACGCGTGCGTGAAGGCAATATTAAACCCAACACTCAATTGCTTACTTTTGATTCTCACTCATGTCTCCTCATCTGTTCAAGATTTTTTTTTTCATTTTTGTTTCTCTAGTTTTATGGTTATATCAAATCATAAGACTTAAGTGCCAAATTATACATTTTTTTTAATAAAAATTAAATTATTGGATGATCATAATTGCTTCTTCTGTTTATTCATTTTCTTCTTCTTCTATTTTAATGGTCAATTTAGGATGGTCATTTTAGTAGGTATGCGGATGGTTATTTTAATTTTTATGTAGATGATTATTTTGATTGGATTGGGTTTAATTATATATAATTAAAATATGTTAGATGTTCAATTCATTAGGTATGCAGATGATTATTTTTATCCTTAAGTGGATGGTTATTTTTACTAAGGGTGAGTGTCGTGTAGCAAGTCAAGCAGCGACGGTGAAGTGGGATGATTATTGATGAAGGTGGAGTGGCCGCCGGTTAAAAAAGAAGAAAGTATTGGAGTGAAATGTTTTAGTAAATTAGGATTTTAGATGGTTATTTTTTTGAAATAACTAACTAGATTTTTTTAAAATTTAAAATTTAAAATTAGGGGATTTAAAATTTGATGTGAAATAATTGAATAAGAGTTTTTGAATTTAGGTAATTTGTGAAGTGGTTTTTATTATTTATTCCTATCGGATTAAATAACTAGCCCATTATACATATTGTCAAGATTTTTCATTGTCTTCCTAGCGAATTCATCAAACAAAATACTCAATCATTGAATTTTGTTGACTTTATTAATAAAAAACGTTAAATTCTTAAATTAATCCTCCATGGTCGTCTTCAATCTCTTAGGTAGCGTTTGGTGGAGAGACAGAGACAGAAAGACTGAGACTGAGACTGAGAGACAAAGACTAAGAGACAGAGATTGAAATAAACTTCAGTATTTTGTTTAGTGCAAAGTGAGAGACATAAATTTAAACATGAATGAAATTCTAATTTAATTTGTACAAAGGATAAAATTAAAATTAATTAATTGAAATGAAGGTATTTTAAATATAAAATATTATTAAAGTTTCAGTCTCAATCTTTAAAAATTTTAGTCCCATGTGTCTTCACTTTTTGAAAGTACTAAAATACTGAAATTTTAGGATAATACTGAGTCTCAGTCTCTCGATCTTTATCTCAATATCTCAAAACAAACGCTACGTTAAAGTCCTCGACCAAATACATTAACAATAATCAAAATCATTACCACCATTTTTTCCAATTCTAAAGTTCTAACCCTCTTCTGTCACTATTTAAAAAAAATTATTAATATAAAAATTTAAATAATAAATTATTTATTTTTATAAAATATATATTAAAAATAAATTAAACAAGGTATGCATTTATATAAAAGTAGCTAATGACTAATTAGCAGCTGATTTTTTTATATCAACGTAACAATTTTATAAAAATGAAAAATATATATGTTCCTGGCTGCATGTTTGGTGCATCGATGGCCAACATTTTCTTTTCTCCACAAGCGCTAAAAAGTCAAAATAAAAGCACTAGAGAGCCACTTGTGTTTCATGGTCCTCTACCGTTACAATATTTTCGCCATGATCATAGACACCATTTTAGTTTCTCGTTAAACTCTCTACACATAGTATTTTCTTGTGTTGCACTACAACATTAGTTATTTGTTAATTTCTCTCTCTCAAGAAAACATAATATAACTTCCCATTATAGAATAATAATGTCTCTAACAATCAAATTACATCTAACATCCCAACTCAACAACCTCGGACACAAGAGCAAACACAATCTTGCCAAATCTATTTACAACATTAACCCATTGATCACTATCAAGAAGTGCAAGGTGAAGCAAAGAATAAAGTGCAATAATAGTAATAAGAATATGATAAAGAGCTCATTGATAGAGCCTGATGGAGGTACATTGGTGGATCTGATAGTGCCGGAGAGCCAAAGAGATTCGAAGATGGCGGAGGTAGAGTCGATGGCGAAGGTGAATCTCACGAGAATTGACATGGAGTGGGTGCATGTGATAAGTGAAGGGTGGGCTAGCCCATTGAGAGGGTTCATGAGGGAGAGTGAGTACCTTCAGAGTTTGCATTTTAATTGTTTGAGAATGGAAGATGGCTCTGTTGTGAATATGTCCCTTCCGATTGTGTTGGCAATTGACGATGAAACAAAAGGGAGAATTGGCTCATCTTTGCATGTTGCTTTGGTTGGGCCTCTTGGAGATTGTGTTGCTATTCTTCGAAGGTTAGTCTTCCTTTTTCACCAAATTAAATTAAACCCTTCTTGTTTCTAGGTTAGTTTATTGTTCAATACTTGAATTGTTATGAACATTTATTTTAACGATGAGAACTCTGCATATCTTGTATTGTATCTCGTGTCTGTATCAATACAACATTTTTTGCAGTATTGAAATATACAAGCATAACAAAGAAGAAAGAATTGCCAGAACATGGGGAACAACTGCTCCAGGATTGCCTTATGTTGATGAAGTGATTACTCCATCAGGGGATTGGTTAATTGGAGGAGATTTGGAAGTTCTAAAACCAATCAAATATAGTGATGGACTTGATAACTATAGACTCTCCCCTAAACAACTTCGGAAAGAATTTGAATCGCGTAATGCTGATGCAGTTTTTGCATTCCAGTTAAGAAACCCAGTGCATAATGGTCATGCTTTGTTGATGAATGATATTCGGAAGCGCCTATTGGAAATGGGATACAAGAATCCAATTTTGTTGCTTCATCCTCTTGGAGGTTTCACAAAGGCTGATGATGTACCCTTGGATGTTAGGATGGAACAACATAGCAAGGTGATTATACTCCCAAAATACTATAACTGTTGTTGTTGGCCTAGTGAAAATGGTAGAAATTCAGATTCAGATACAGTTAACTTTCTATAAAGTTGATAATTGAAATTCCTTAGATGACAATTTAATCAAATCTATTAAATTATTTAACGATTTTTAATTATTAATTTCACTGAAGTTAACGACACTTGAGTTTTTACCAATAAAAATTGCTTGATCTAAGTATTCATTAATTGTCAAGTTAGGTCTTAGAAGATGGTGTTCTTGATCCTGAGACTACCATAGTGGCCATATTTCCATCACCGATGCATTATGCAGGACCAACGGAAGTGCAGTGGCATGCCAAGGCACGAATAAATGCCGGTGCCAACTTCTATATTGTTGGTCGGGATCCTGCCGGCATGGCTCATCCAACTGAGAAAAGGGATCTCTATGATCCTGATCATGGCAAAAAGGTTCTCACCATGGCTCCTGGCCTTCACAAGCTTAACATTTTGCCTTTCAAGGTAACAAGTCTTCTCTTCATGCTCCTCTCTCTATATAATTTCAATAATAATATAACTTCAACAACTTGTCCTCTATTTTAACTTAAAAATGTTACAGCCGATTAGAATTTATTATTGTTTATCGTTAATTAGTTGTTAATTTAAGAGGTTGGGGATTCGAGTTTTCTATATCTTTGATAAAAAAAAATTAGTTGTTAATTTAAGTTTTTTTAGTTTAATTAATAATATATTTTATTTTATATTTTTAAATATTAATAACTAACTAATTATAAAAATAATAAATTTTAATAATTTTTTAACTTTCTTCTTCTTAAGTTTTCTTTGTTATCCTCTATAATTTCCGGTATTCTTTTGTTATACCGTAAAATTTTAGCTGGACAATACTTTTTTTTAATTTTTGTCTTATTTTTTATAAAATGAAGACCATTTTAATAAAAATATTAAAAATATCATTTTTTAAAGACATTTACATGTGTTATATTATTATTGAATATCTTTATTAAATCGATTAATAATTTATTTTTTAATAAATAAGAACAAAATTGATTTATTATAGTAACAATAATAAATCCAATTGCCAGCATTATAATTATTAGACCTAATTTAATCTAATCCAATTACATAATCTAAATCGAAATTCTTTTATAAAAAGACAAATATATTATTGACTTTTGTTTTGCGAACATTATTTAAATCTCTAAAAATTTAAAAATATAATTAAATTCTTAAAAAAAATTAAATTTATTGTTATTATTATAAAAAAAACTAATTTTATTCTAATTTATTAAAAAATTTAAAAATAATCAGATGTCCAATAATAATACAACACGTAAATATCTTTTTGCATCTTCTTATGGGAGCATCCCCTTACCTAACACTAGTCAATTCTTATTTTTAGTTTTTTTACACTAAAATTATTGGTCTTTTGTCTGATGACAATTGTTGCTTTTCTTTCCATATTTGAATTACAGGTGGCAGCTTATGATAATAGGGAAAATAAGATGGCATTTTTTGATCCCACCCGTGCTAAGGATTTCCTTTTTATATCCGGAACCAAGGTATCTGATTCTCATTATTCCAAGATCTATTTACTATCACGAGTAGCTAGCTAATTCTTCATTTCTTATTGAATTATGATATAGACAATCTATCACATGTACCGAATGAAAATGGATTGAATTGAGTCGAGTTGACGAACTTGATTCATGTTGTATATATATCTTAAGTTTAGGTTTGTTATTTTGTATAAGTTTTTTTTTTTTTTTTAATGTTTGAGTTTAACCGATTTAAAAATCTAATAAATTCATAAAACTATTTAAAAAATTTATTTCATAAATTATAACTCAAAATAAAAAATTTTAAAATATCTAATAAACATTAAATGCATTCTATCATTTATAATTCATAATATGTAAATTACAATTTATTTACATATTAATTATTAGTCACATATCATAATTATATTTACTTAAAATTTATAAATATAATTTTTTTAAACAAAAAAATCACCATCTTAATTAATCTTGATTATCAATTTTTTTAAAGTTTTGCTTTAAATTTATTATGAATCTATAGTTGAAAGTTCTACTTAAGAATAATTTATTTAAAAAAAAATATTTTGATAAATCGATCCAACGAATTTCATCATTTTTTTAAAAGTTTGTAATATGAACTTTTTAACTTATAGACATTATAAAAAGTTTAAATTTGACCTGTGTAATAAAGTCAAGCCTAAAACGAATTGAAGCATTAAGGTTAGTGTCAAATCATTGCTCTTGCTCTTGCTTATGTTTCTTGGTTAGAGTTAGCTTCCAAAAAAATTGTGTTCAAAGTAGTTGTAAAATTTTAGTAATAAATATAGGGTCTTATTAACATGCGTTCTTAGAACGCATTTTAAGAATATCGTAGAAGAAAACATTTTATTAAAATTTTTAAAAAGATAAATTTTTTCATATTTTAATGCATTAAATGCATCGGAATTTAAAAAAGCAATTATTACTAATTTCTTAAAATGTGCTCTAATTAGAGTACAAAATAATGAAATCCGTAAATATATGATCTATAATATGATTATCTATATTTGAGAGGGAAGTGAACACTAAATTGTGAGCTACCCCTTAAGATGATGTTAATTCTTTAAACTTATTCACTTGCATGTAAGATTGTGTTTGTTCAAAATAAGAACTCTCTGTCAACGAGAACTGATCCACAAGATTTTATTAATATATTTGGATGATTTATTTTGTAGATGAGGGCTTATGCAAAAAATGGTGAAAATCCACCAAATGGTTTTATGTGCCCATCTGGATGGAAGGTTCTTGTCGAGTATTATCAAAGTTCGCAAGCCGAAGAGGCATCACAATAGCCAAAGGTGTTATCTACCTAGATATTAGTCAATAGTCATAGATGTTTAATTTTTCGAGTAAATATTTAAATTTCTTGAAGTTTAAAATGAATTAATTTAATTATTGAAATTTAAGATATAAGTCACGTTGATTCTTTAACATTATTTGCATATGACAAATGTCAAGTCATTCCGAAGGAGGAGTGCCGAAGTTGCGGATCTGGGAGTGCCATTTTTTATGCATGGTCTTCCACAGCAAATTTAAGGAAGCACAAGCATATTCTATTCTTTTTTTAATGTTGTAATATATTGATATTTTCTTATAAAATCATCCTCAAAACTCAAAAAGTTAATTGTAGACTTGTAGCTTCACGCAAAAATTATTGCATATGAAATCTCATCTAGTCCGAAAATCTTTACAAATTACAAAGGCCATTTGAATCTTATAACCTTATAGGTTACCAATGAATCATATTTTATTGGGCTATCTCTCATGATGTTAATCACGCGTGTCAATTACTTACAAATTATTAAATTTTATTAAGTTAAAATTCAAAAATTACATAAAACAAAATATAGTGGACTTTAAAACCTGTAGGACATAATATTACAATAAATAATTTTAGAATAAATAAACTTCTTTAGAAGTGTTGTCTAATCAAATTTTTTAGTAATTAAGTTAAACTGAATTTTGCTATACATGATTTTTAACAGTTTATGTACCTTTTTTTTCTTCTTCTTTTGAATCTTCTATCCTTTTTTTTCCTTTTATTTTTTGTGTTATTTTAAAAATTTTATTAAAAAAAGAATAAAGAAAAAAACAAAAAAAAATGTTCAAAACGAAATGGCTAAAAATACACAAAATTGAGATTTGAATCGTGTATAGGAAACTTTTTTCTAAACACAAATATAAGTTCAGAAAGTTTATCAAGTTTTTTAGGTTTTTGAGTAACAGAAGATGTTTGCTAGTGATTTTATGAAAAATTTAAGTAGTTCAGATCTTTAAAAATACTTTTAATGAAATGAATTAAAAAAAATTAGTGATGTTACATGACTAAATTATTTTAGTAATCAAATTCAATTAAGATGATTCAATAATTTATTAGTACAATAAAAATGAATTGAAAAAAAAAAGAAGAAAAGCATTAAAAGAAAAAAAATTTTTGATTGAATTTAGTTAAAAATATAATTTATTTACCTAACATTTCTTAAAACAAATTATATACAAGGTAAAATATTAAATTAGTCTCCTACATTTAGGTGTAATCCTGTTTTGCTCCTTAAAGTTTAAAGCATCCTATTTAAATCTAAAAAAGTTTTATTTAGCTTCAATATAGTCACATCGTGAGGTAAAAGTTAAATAATTAACGAATGTCCTACATGACAGCACTACAAGAACAAGGTCGATAATTTGGAAAATAAGTACAAGTTCTAGAGGCACAAAATCAACCGTGTATGCATCAATACATTTATTTATTATATTTTTCTTACAATTTAAATGAAATATTTTTTTTATAGAACTAAGGAGAATGAAAAATAAATGTATTGATGCATCCATGGTTGATTTTGTACCTCTGAAACTTGTATTTATTTTCTAAATTATCGACCTTATTCTTGTATTGCTGTCTTGTAGGATATTTCGTTAATTATTTAATTTTGACCTCACGGTGGGACTACATTGAAGCTAAATAAAACTTTTTTGAATTTAAATAGAACATTTTAAATACCAAAATAGGATTATGCCCAAACGTAGAAGACCAATTTAATACTTTATCCTATGTATAATTAACAAAGTGAGAAGAGTTAGAAACAAGTATACAAACAATATAAGAACATTTTAAAACGAATTTAATCGTCACAAAAAAATTTAAAAAAATTACTTAACATAAAATTATCAAATTTAAAAAATTAAAAAATTTTATTTTTTAAATAATATTTATAAAAAATCACATCAAAACCTTATTTCTAAAGCTATTTATAAAATCTAATTAATGGATGTCTTTAATAAGAGAATACTTAGGTGCAGTTGTCTTTACATAAATTTGATAATCAAGAGCAATTAGATAATATTTTAGTTAAACATATCAAATCATTTAACGTTTTCAACTAATAATTTTACATAAAAATAACTACACTTGAGTTTTTAGCATGTTTAATATCCAATAATTTTGTCACATTGCTTATTTATCATTTATATTTCCTAAAATTTTATTATTTTTGGTTACCATATTATTAATTATACTTAATTAAATGAATTAAAATGATTCTAAGAAGAAATGACACTTCTCTAGCACGGCAGCACATTGCATCTTTAACAAGTCAACGGGGTCAACATACAAGCCAACAAGAAGGACCTTGGTTGCTTCCCTTCATCTTCCCCATTTGACATTTTCATTCCCAAACATACACTCATTTACATTCCAACTTTTACATTCAAAAACCAGTCTTCCAACCACACCACTAACCCAAGAATATTTATAAATAATCATATTACAATACAATAGAAAGGTATACAGGGTGCACACCAACCCTCAAGAAAGAAAGAAAAGAAAAAATACAATGGCAATGCCATTTTTTTCTTCCTCCTCCGCCGAGTCCAACCTGACCACAGCAAAGACCTTCCTCTCGGCGGCTGCCTCCTTCGCCGCCACAGTAATGATCATCCGGTCAGTAGCCAACGACCTCGTCCCCGGCGAGCTTCGCGACTACGCCTTAGCCGGAATCCACCGCGTCCTCTCCCGGTTCTCCTCCACCGTCACCATGGTCATCGACGAATTCGACGGCCTCTCCAACAACGAAATCTACGAGGCGGCGGAAACCTACCTCGGCGCCAAAATCTCCCCCTCAGCGCAGCGCTTAAAGGTCGCCAAGCATGACACAGAGAACGACTTCACACTCACCATGGAACGCGGCGGCTCCGTAACCGACACCTTCAACGGCGTGAGCTTCGAGTGGATCCTAATCTGCCGCCAAGTCGAGTCTTCTAGAAGCTTCCACAGCCCTAGGGACATCAACTCCACCCTCCGCTCGGAGCTTCGTTCCTTGGAACTCACGTTCCACAAGAAGCACAGGGCAATGGTGCTGAACACCTACCTTCCACATGTCTTGAAAGAAGCGAAATCGATGAAGCAAGAAGCAAAATCTCTTCGGATCTTCACGGTGGATTACCAGAACATGTACGGAAACGCGAGCGATGCGTGGGTGGGGACCAACCTCGACCATCCGGCGACGTTCGAGACGGTGTCGTTGGACGAAGGCATGAAAGAATTAGTGATGAAGGATTTGGAGAGGTTTGTGAGGAGGAAAGAGTTTTATAGAAAGGTTGGGAAGGCGTGGAAGAGAGGGTACTTGCTTTATGGTCCTCCTGGGACTGGGAAATCGAGCTTCATGGCTAATTACTTGCATTTCGATGTTTATGATTTGGAGTTGACGGAGCTGCAGTATAACTCTGAGCTCAGGAGGTTGCTCATTGGGATGGCGAATAGGTCCATTCTTGTTGTGGAGGATATTGATTGCACCATTGAATTCCAGGATCGCATGGCAGAATCTAGTGCTGTCACAGGAAGAAATGACAAGAAGGTTAGTAACGCTTTTCTATTTCAGGGAATTAATTTCCTTGTGCAAATTCTAATTCAATATCATTCGTCGTGTCCTAATCAATGTTAGTTAACATGGCCAATCAATATGATTCCATTGAAATTTAAAAAACTAACTTGTCTCACGTAGATTTTGACCATTTACTCTTTCGAATTTCAACTCTTTCTTTTTTTCTTCTGTCCATTTTTTATTATTTTCTGGTAGTGGCAGCTAGCTAATGTGAGTAAAGAGGAGTGTTAGGGTCAGCAATTTTTGTAATTTATAGTCATTAATTAGTCATTATTAATATTTTTAATAGTATGAAATTAGTCACTTTTCTTTTATTAGTTAAGGGTTGGCCAAATTTTAATAAAAGTACTTGTCTTCTAGACTTTTTCTATTAAGTATTAACAGAGTCTTTTTGCAGTAAAAAATTTCTTTAGATAATTTGTGAATAAGTTTAAGATAATTAATGTTTGGAGGTTTGAAATTTAATTGCAGTGGTTCTCAGTTTTTCTTTCCTTTGTTTGCTACTTTTAAGTCTTCAAAAGAAAGTAGGGAAGAAAAACAGAGGTTGACTTGAGACAAGCGAAATAAAAAAAAAATTCTTTTGAACTCATCTACGATATGGACTCAATTGAAACACAAATACAAATACAAAGAGTGGATTTCTTGAACCAGGAACAATTTTATTTTGTGTTTATCTATTTTTAGCTCTTTAAGATTATAAATTAAAAGTTTTTTTTATTGAAAATATAATAAATTTATCATATATCCTAAGAGTATATATATGTTAGTTAAACTCTTTTATTTTATTTTGTTTTGATTTGACAAAACCAGAGAAAATTAAATATACAGCGATTATTATGGTGCTTAAAAAATATCGTTTAATTTGTCAAAAATAATAAAAAATTAATTTTTAATTTAAAAAATATAAAAAATAAATAATTTTTAAATATTTAATATTTATTATAAAATATAAATTAACTAAAAATTAAACACCATAACAGCGACCTAATTACATGAGGAATCCACAATATCATAAACACTCACCAATAAGTTTTTTGACTCAAGATGAATGGCCAAGGGTGTTTGTTTGCTCTTGCCATTGGTTTTGCATACCTTTTTGTTTGTTGTCAAACATTTGGCTCATTTCTGTGTGCAATATAGACTTGGGGATGAGTTAAGGAAAATGTATATTACTTGTAAAATTAAACCAATCTAAAATACGTATAGGTCTTTATTTGATAATATTATTCAGTATGAGCAGGTCAAAAAAATTGAACCAGAAACACGAGTGTACTGCTCCTTCTATTTACCTTGTTTGAAATATCATCAGAAAATTCATCACTACAAATATTTATTTTATTAGAACATTCAATGGATACATTGTTCTGACACTATAATAATTTCTGTAACACATCACAGGTGACTCTGTCTGGGCTACTGAATTTCATTGACGGATTATGGTCAAGTTGCGGCGATGAGAGGATCATAATTTTCACAACAAACCACAAAGACAAGCTTGACCCAGCCTTGCTGCGACCCGGTCGCATGGACGTTCACATCCACATGTCTTATTGCACTCCATATGGGTTTAGGCAGCTAGCTTCCACGTACCTCGGAATTGAAGAACACACCCTTTTTGGAGAGATTGAGGATGCAATTCAGACAACCAAGGTAACTCCAGCTGAAGTGGCAGAGCAACTCCTCAAGAGCAGCGACATTGAAACCACTCTTAAAGAGCTCATAGACTTTCTTAGAAAGAAGAAAGAAGATCAGGCACTGGAGGATGAGAAGAAGGAACGAGATGCCAAAGTCGAGGAAGAACAGCAGAAGCAACGGCAACATGATGGTGGTAATGGAAAAGAAGTAACCGACAAGGAAGATGATAGTTAATTGAGTTACACATACACAAGCCCTCGGCTAAAATGTTAGATTCTGCATTCATATATGTTTTACTGATTTTTCTGTGTTAGTTCTTGTTGAAATCATTTTCGACTGCTAATCTTTATTATATTTAGGGTCTAATATGGGAGCAGCACAACTACTCCTCCTATAGGTACCAAAAGAAGTACATAAAAGAAAAATGAGAAGAAGGAAACAATCCAAGTTTTATGATTAAGTTTATGTGAAGTTAAACATTATGCCGAAATTATACATACTTATATAGCAATATGTATAACAATGATATTATTATTATATGAAAAGAAATGATGTACAATTTATAGAATTGCAAGGTAAAAACTACTATAATTCATGACATAATGTTAACAAAATATCAAAGAATTAAGGGACACGATTGGATGAATGATTTATAATGTATTTGAAAGATAAAAGAAAGTAAGGTCGACAATAGTCAAAATGTAATCAAAGTAAATTTGTAAATGAGTTAAATTTTAAAATGGTTCTTGAATTTGTAATTGAGATTTAAATTCGTCCCTAAATTTAAAATTGTCCTAAATTTGTTTCTGAACTTAACAAGTCTTCTTTGACATATTTTTCGGTGATAGATTGATGACATGGTTAGACAGAGACCACGCTAGACTTGTAAACGTCATTGTTTCCTTTCAGAAGTTGAAGGTGAATGTGAACTTAGAGAAATTCTTCAACTTCCGCCCTCTTTTTCTCTCTCTCTCCCCGAATTTCATCGTAGCAAGCTCTCCTCTCCCCTCGACAACACCACCCCGTGGCAGGTAACCAGCGCGAAAGCGAAAGAAGGTGGAGCAAATTGTCGAATTTTAGATTTTTTCCTGATAAAGTGTTTCAGATACATTACAAGAAAAATGCTGAATACCGTCGGATTTATCGTTGGATTTAGCGTCGGACGTTAGCGGCAAATTTACCAGTGGATTTACCGGCGAATTTGGCAATAAATTTGTCGGGTAAAAAGTTACCGTCGGATTGGATTTTTTGACGGTGAATCGGCCGTAATATTTAGAGGGGAAAAAGGAAAAATTGGCGCGATCATTACCGTCGGAATCATCCGCCGATAAAAATCAATTAATGGAACGTTGTGTTTTGATCATACGCAATGCATTATCGTTGGATTTATTCACTAGTAAATTCGACGGTAAACCTTATCTAAATTCAAAATGCGCAGCCCTCTCCCCTCACTTTCGAGAATACTTTTTTCTCTTTCCCATTCTCCTCTCTCTTCTCTCTCCCCTGCAACTATCTCCGCTAGCACTTCCCACCTCCATTCTCCTCTAAAGTCTGCGTCAAGTCGCCTATATCGTGTTTCGTTGCCTCAAATAGAGTTGCTCCTTTTGTCTCTGCCACCGTTGGAAGAGCTGCCGCTCCCTCTGTCACCGGAGTTGTGTCCCACCTCCATCGTCCAGGTATGTTGTCTTTATCCCTCTTTTTTCCTTCTCTGGTGGTGCATCCCCTTCCTCTCCCAGAGTTTGAAGCTGTGAGTTCCTCCGTCCGCCACTCTGTGAGCTCTGCCGTCACCTTGTTGTTGTCTTCTGCCATCGCTTTCAGCCTCTGTTAATTATTCTTCTTGTTACTGATTCTTCTTGTTAATTGTTATGTTGTTGTTGCATAGATGTTCAGTTCTTGTAGTTATTGAATTTATTTGCTGTTATTATTGTTGATTACCTTAATTTTTTGCTAATATAATTGTTTAGTTCTTGTAGTTATTGTTGTTATGGTTCTTGTTGATTTGTTAGTGATTGTTACTGTTGCTGTTGCTGTCATTGTTCATGTTCATCTGTTAAATTTTTTGCTAATAATTGTTCAGTTCTTACTAAGAATTCTTTTGCTAATTTTTTGTTAGGTGTTATTAAATTTTATGCTATGTAGTTATTGAATTTATTTGCCTAGTTGTTATTGTTCTTGCTGCCTACTTATTGTTCTAGCTGTTATTTATTTGCATACTAATTGCTGCCTACTTTTTAATTTTGTTTGGATGTTTCTTTTATTATTTGACTTGTGTGGACTTGGACGAGATTATATAACAAATTTTTAATTTGGATGAGATTTTAAGGTCTATATTAGAATATAATTATGTTTTGCATGTTTATTTATATTTTATATATTATTTTATTATAATTCGGTCATTCCGATTGAACTAAGATTGAACCTTTGATCCAGTGAATCAGTAGCTAGATTGAATAATCAGTTATTCTTATAATATGGTGCTAATAAATTATGTCAGCTAAAGTATAAGATGTTGCTGCGGCGTTTCTTGAGATTTTTCGATGACGAGCTGATGAAATTTGATGCAAAACCTTGTTAAAGTAATTGTTGTTTTGACGTTTAAATGAGTAATGCTTGATTGCTTATTATAAAATGTAAAAGTATCTCTAGTGTAAGTCGCTAATTTAAGTCATATGCACTTATAATTGCAATTTTGATTTTCTTAAGGTAGAATGAAAATGAATTAGCAATAATTTACACACTCTATCATGAAGTAATAGTAATATATGAAACAATTTTGAATGTTTAGTGCAATAAACATTGAACATGTTTCTGTGTATCATTAGATTGTATAATGTAATGTCTTGTTGATGTTTTTGCCAATTTGCTGGAAATATTCCAAGTTTCTTTTTGATGTATAATTTTGGATTACAAGTTATGATCATTTTTTTAATAGAATGCTTAATGATAGGAACATAATATGACCTAAAAGTTGATGTAACATAATTGTTTTTGGTATATACGAGTTATACTTTTTTTATTATAGACTTGTAGTTCATATGGTATAATTGATTTTGACAACACATTTCATATTGGATGCTTAAATCTATGTTTTTAAATGTGAAGTAAATTATTTATCCTTGGTTCATTGTAAATGTTAAGTAAATAATTGCTCTTTTCGATTTCTGATTTAATTTTATTCAATTTTTGTAATTGAATTTGTTTGTGAACTTTTAACGAAAAATTATAGACAAATTATTATAAGAAATTATAAAACTTTAAATTTTGTTAGTTTAAAAATTATTAAATTTAAATATTTAAAATTATATATTAAATTTTGAAATAAATTTTTAAAAAATTAAAATTTTAAATTTATCGTCGAATTTACCTGAAAAAAATCCGATAGTAACAAGCTCCAGAATTTTGCAATTAAAATTTTATATTTGTCGCTAAATCTGCCGGTAATTAGTGGCGGACGAAAAAATCCGCCGCTAAATCCGACGATATTAGATGACTTTCTTGTAGTGATAATTGATGTTTACTTAGTTCTCGGTATTTCCAAGGTCATCAAAAGGGAGAGAAGATATCTTAGCAGCGGGAAGAAGGCCAGCAACACAACATTGGCGGCCGGTGGGAGAGGATTTAGGGCAACAGGTACGGGAGTATGTCTGGCGACGAGATCTAATGCTCTCATTAAAGAGAGATGGGTCAATTTTGGGAGTGACAAGGTGGCAGCGGGTGGAGTGGAGATTGAAGACAGAGAGGGATGAGAAAGACAGGGCATAGAGCTTCGACTCTGAGAGAGTTGTAGTGTCTATACGAGTCAAGGATTCTATGTTAAAAAATTGCTACTACTGCAATGGTGGCATCTGCAGCTGCGAGGTAGTTGTAGGAATTAGGAGAAGAAGAAGAGACTTCATGATAGACAGAGGCACATACCAACACATTAAACCCTTTTCAATACTCAAAACAATATTGTTTCAGTTGTATTTAGGGGCCAAAAAGGAAACGGCGACATTTACAAGTCCAGTGTAATATCCGTCCAACCACATCATCAATTCGCTGCCGGAAAATTCGCGAGCTTGGCCCATCCGTTGTCCCTGGCTCAACCTCAACCAAAGAAAAACCCTAGCCTCCATCAATCGTTGTCGTTGTCTGGCGTCCGTATGTCGGAGTGAGAGACTGTCGTTGTCGCCGTCTGTCGCACTCAAGAGCTTCCCTCTTCGTGCTGTCGACGTTTGCTCTCACCAACCCCTATTCACCCTCACCAATCACCTGGTCACCATCCTGCTCACTGTCGTCTTTCGCGCTCAACCGCTCTCCGTCATCCGTCGGAGGCCAGTGCTCACTACTAGTGCTTGTCCTTTGTTTTTTATACTCTATTAAGAAATTAAACCCTCTTCGTGCTTGTTCTTCGAGGGTCACTGCTAGTGCTAGTGCTCGCTGTTGGTGTTTTGTATTTTATTGATTGATTATTGATAAAGTGATGTGCTCACTACTAGCGATTATCCATTTTTTCTCTTCCAGTTTGCTCTATTCAGACTGTTTTCTGCCTCAGTCATTATTATATGCTGAATGTTTTCATTATTCTCTTTCAATTGGGGATTGTATAAGTTATTATATGCTTCATTTAAAGTGATGTGCTCACTGCTAGCGATTACCATTTTTTTTCTTCCAATTTGCTCTATTTAGGCTGTTTTCTGCCTCAGTCATTATTATATGCTTCATTTTTTATTGCTCTAACTTCTATTCTCATTTAAAAAAATTTTAATTAGTGATTTTTTGATTTATTATATACTTCATGTTTTTATTGTTCTATTCATATGAAGAAAAAAATTGTAATTGGTGATTGTATGATTCATGTTTTGATTGTTGTTATTTAAAAAAAAGGTTTAATTACTCTGTTGGTCTCTATAGTTTTGCAAAATTTTCAATTAGGTCCCTATATTTTTTTTCTTTTAATTGGGTCCTTGCACCAATTTTTTTTTTTCAATTAGGTCCTTCTTGGTAGTAATTGGCTTAATTGTATAGGGACCCAACTAAAAAAAAAGTTGGTGCAGAGATTCAAATAAAAGGAAAAAAAGTGTAGGGACTCAATTAAAAAAAAAAATGGTGCAAGGATTCAATTAAAAGAAAAAAAAGTATAGGGACCTAATTAAAAATTTCGTGAAACTATAGGGATCAACAGAGTAATTAAACCTTAAAAAAATTATGTTTTCATTGTTTTATTCATTGTTTGGTTGCACTGTTCCTATTATCGATCTCCGCCAACTCACTGTCTCTCTTCCATGTTGGATGTTTTTTTTTATATTAGGCTATATTGTGTGTTTGTTGTGCAACACTATCTTTTTTTTTTTGCTTTACTTTTTGACTCAGTTACAAAAAGGCAATATTCTTTGTCTTTAACTTGTACACTGTGATTCAATTCAATCATTTTTTGGAAGTATAATTATATTAATTGTCTTTAAATATGCATCAAGTTTTGCATATTTTGATGATTGATAACAAATTTTTTCGTTGGCATTATATATTTGGATATTTTCTTTTATTATTTAACTTTTACGTTTGCACTTTGATAAGATTATAATATTTCGGTTGATGACGTTTCATGTAATGCTTTAAATTTGGAAGATATTTTAAAATTTATATTAGACTATAATTATATTTTAGAATATTTATTTATAATTTGTTTATTATTTTATTATAAAATAATTTTTATGGTTGAACCATAATTAAACCGGTTGGACTAATAAACCAGCAAATTAGTAACTAGAACAGTTCGATGACCGGTCCAGTTTTCAGAACCTAGGTTATATCTTAGTATTTTGTTTAGTTCAAGATAAATATGAAGATGAAATAAGAATCTATTATATATAATATTTTATATATATCTCTAATTTTACAACCAAAATATGTCACATGTCACTTTCTCATTGCAATTAGAATCAAATCTTTTCCTCCAAAATTAAGAAATTCTCCTCTCTTCCTTACTAATTTTACAACCAAAATATGCCACATGTCACTCTCTCATTATAATTGAAATTAAATCTTTCCTTCCAAAACTAAAGAATTCTTCCCTCCTCCTTACTAATTTTACAACCAAAATATGCCACATGTCACTCCCTCATTACAATTGAAATTAAATCTTTTCCTCCAAAATTAAAGAGTTCTCCCCTCCTCCTCTTCCTTTCTCTATTTCTCTCATTCCTTCATGTAAACCTTGCAAAATTAGCAGATAATTAGCAGAAAAATTAAATTTTAATTAGAAAAATAAAAAATATAAATCTAATATTAAAATAGGATAGAGCTCTTCAAAACGAGAATTTTGACACCAATTTTAAAGAATTTGGCCCAAAATTGGGTCGAACGGGTCGAATCGAATGAACCGGGCCCGTGTTGGGCTCAAGGCCCAGCCCAATATATTTAAAACATGAGCTTCAGCTCATTACCCTTCTTCTTCATCACTTCCATGTTGCACCATGAAAAGAGAGAAGGAAAGAGAGTCTTAAACCCTAGCTCAATCTTTAAACCAAGATAACTTTTGATCCGGAGCTCCGATCGCCGCATTGTTTGCGGACACGCGACCGCAGTGACTAGCTCTACAAAGCCCAGTACCTTTCAAGGTGAGAAAATCAAAATTCCAGCCCCTATTCTCTCTTCTTCAATTCGGGAATATTAATGTTTTGGGTGTTAAGATTTTGAATAAATTGATGTTATAGGATCAAATTGAGTTGAGGAATGAGTGGACTTTGGTTCGATTGAGGCACATACAAGGTAAGGTTCATAAACCCTAGCCAATTTCGGTTCTAGTATGTTAAATGTAAATTTTGAGTATGTATGGTGATATATGTGAAATTAGGTGTATAGGTGTATATATTGGAGGCTTGGTGGTGATTGAAGCTAAGATTTTGGTTGGTTTCTCAAAGCTTGAGGGGCTGTATTGTGATTTGTGATGCTGCCTTGGGCAAAATATAGTGATCGGCCAAGGTATGATTTAGGTTTCGCGCGTTTAATATATAAGGTGGTGTGAAAACTTAGACTAGAAGAACTATACGGATAAGCTGAGATCCTCCTTAGCCTTTCTTTTTCATAGCTTTTTTCTGATATATTCTTCTATCTTCTTTTTTATTGATGGACATTACTGAAAGCAAAAGAGAGGAGAGAGAAGAGAGAGAAAATTTTCAAAGGAAGCATTCAAAGAAAATTAAATTCAATTGAATTCCAAATCTCATTCCCCAAGACATGGAGTAATGTGTGGAGCTATTAATGCAAATTAAAAAAAATTGAATTTTATCTTTTCAATTACTAAGGTATGAACTTAATTGAGTTAAAATTTAAAATCCATTAGTCCATAGGAGTAGGTAACCGAAGCTTGCTTTATTACTTGGGTCATTTCCTTCTTTTCTTTTGCTTAGCCAATATTAATTCATGGGCTTGTGATTTGGGCTTGTCTCACTCTAAACTTTAAAGGTTCAGCCACTTGAATTAAATATTTGATGATGAGCTTACACTTGTTTAGAAACTAAAGACGGGCTTCCATTTGCTGGCCCATTAGGAAATTAATTTTTCTTCCTGTACACTAATAAAATCATTAACCAAACAATTGAAAGTAATTTAAAAGCATTGATAATTTTTTAATTTGTATTTAATAATGTTTGATCATCATTTCAATCAGATACAAGTTTTTCAAACTCAACAAAAGAGCGTCATTACTAGTGCTTTTTCTTCTTCTCTTCCCCCGCACTTCTTCTTCTTCTTCTTTCAAATTCACACATATGTTCTTCTTCTTTCAAATTCATGCATACGTTCTCTTTTGTTTCTTCTTCTCCTCTTTCGTTATCATCATCACCAACAACACCAATATTTTGCTAACATCTTTATTGGTTCTGATTTTTTCGGTGCCATCATTAAATCATTTCACTTCTTCTTTAGTTTATTTTGGTTCATTTATGAATTAATTTCGGTTCATTTGTGTGTTAATTTCGGTTCACTTATGAATAAAAAATTTGGTCAATACTTATCAGCATCAAGTGAACCGAAATTAGCACATAAATAAACCGAAATAAATTAAGAAATGAATTGAAATTATTTAATGATGGCAATAAAGAAAATCAGAACTAATAAAGACGTTTGTAAAATGTTGGTATTATTGGTGATGATGATAAAGAAAAAGGAGGAGGAGGAGGAGAAAGAGAAAGAGGAGAAAGAGGAGGAAAAGGAGAAAGAGGAAGAGGAGAAAGATGAGGAGAAGAAAAAAGAAAGAAAAAAACCTGCGTATGCAAATTTGGAAAAAGAAGAAGAAAAATCTGTGCAAATTTAAAAGAAGAAGAAGAAATACGAGGAGAAGGAAAAAAAAAAGAAATGAAAAAGAAAAAAGCGAAATAGAAAGAGCGCTTAATTTAAAAAAATATTATAACGACTTGAATAAATTTTGGATGTAGAACTTTATTCTTTTATTTACTGGTACTATAAAAAAAAGTTACAAAACTTTTTGCATGTATCTTATTTGCTCGTGAGGTAAGTTTGTAATTTTTGAAAAAACTTATCTCATTGTACGAGTTTTTTTTAATTTGATTTGGATCTTCTAAATTTTAAATTTGTACTTTAGAGAGTAAAGTGTGATCTTTTACTATTGAATGATTTCTCTCTTATATTTATTCTTGGTCACACCTATAAAATAAATGGTGAGAGATCACACTTTACTCTCTAAAGTGAAATTCAAACTTTAGAAAATTTAAATTCAGTTTTTTTTTTTAATGTATCTCGTTGCCGCTGCTCGTCGCGCCTATAGTCTCGCTACGTGCTTCCAACTCGTCACACCTCTAGCTTCCAGACTAGTACTCTTCTACCCTTGCCTTTTTTTTTTTCATGATTTTTTTTAATCTGCTTGTTGATTTTGGATTAGGACTAATTTCTTTGATTTTTGGATTACCATTTGTCTTTAGTTTACTGATTATGGATTATTATTTGACCTTTTTTCATTAATATTTTCATAGAGATTATCAAAGGAAAATGAAAAATAATAGAGCCCCGCAAAGATTTTGTAAAACACAGGGATTGAAATGGGGCAAATATTCTCCTATGACTGGAATTGGGGACAGGAACAAGGAGAAAATCAAGGTTCGAGGAAGGGAGCGGAGAGATATCCCTGCCCCGCCTTGTCCCATTAACATGCATGCCTAATGACTTCGGTTAATAATTGATTGCAGGAACAAATTTATATTTCCAAAATTTAAATGAGTTATTGTTCAAGTTTTAAAATGTTGATTTTTATCTGATTTGTATTTTATTATTAAAAACATTTTGGAGTACTATTTAAATAATTATATATATATATATTAAAATTTTGGATGAATTATTTGAATTTAAATTTAAAATATTTTAAAATTTAAAATTAAATTAAATTAAAAATAAAAAAGCAAACCGATATAAATATATAATTCAAATAGTAATAAATTATATTGATTTTTATGTTTTAGATTGATTTAAATTCCATTATAAAATATGATTTATTTTGTATCAACGAAATAGTTATAACATATTTCGTTTGCACTATTAGCGAGATATGGGTAAAAAAATTTAGATTCTTATCTTGTGGGCAAGCTGTTTAACATTTTGTTACTTATATGGTTGGCATAACTATCCGTAAATATTGAATTATTTCTTTGAAATAAAAATCCCACTATGATATGATTTACGAGCGTGTTAATGTTTACGCGCGACGGGCCACATACTCGTGCTTTGTATAAGATATTCATGGCGGTATATCCAGAACAGGACATGCTTTTACTTGCAATGTCCATGGCTGTCTATATACACATAAATAGAACAAGCAAGTCCTTTTCTAGAGTATAGTATTGTACCATATTATGCATGATTGGTACATCTAGTATAAGTATTCATATGTTTAATATTTAACATATAGCAAGTGGGCATTTAACAAGTCTTCGAAAAGCCAGAAATTGAATCCTTAGAGAGTTCACCACCCGAACTGCATTGCAAAAGAAAAAAAAAAAATAAGTAAAGACCACTTCCATGTACGTATACGTATACGTATACATACATTATTGTACGCGGGAAAGTCATTTTATCAAAGAATTAATTTAATTATTACTGGTCAAAAATACAAAATTCTTTTTTGATAATTAATAACCATCAAATAATACTTTATCCCAGCTGCCAAATTTACTCGTTTTTCTTGTATTGTATAAATGTATAGACTATAAGGCAGTAGTGCACAGTAGTGCACGTACCATCTTCTTCTTCTTTTTCTTCTTTTTCTCGATATAAGCAGTCATTTCCTGTTGACGAGCAAGTGAATCCTCCAAAGCCTGATATAGCAGAACCATGGAACCAAAATTTCATAAGGATAGTTAGAGAAGAAAGCCAAGGTTCATAAATTAATAACACTAACAAATGGAAACTTCATATATAATATATTTGATCATAATTCTAGTACTCGATTCCATATATTTGACTAAATTGTCATCTAACGATTATCAATTATCAAGTTGATGCATACCTTCCTGGTTGCCATGAGTTCCCTCTCCAAAGCATCGGCACGGCTGACAGCAATGTTGAGCATCTCCTCCTTGTCAGGAGGCATAACGAAGGGGGTATTGTTGAGATTTCCCATCTTCTCTTCGAGCTCAGCCATGCGCTTCATGACAGTCATGAACTCCTGAACTGAAATGGTAGGACACGTCATCTCATCGGAAGAGCTGGATTGGCCTTTGCTGTAGGCGGAGTAGCTGGCGGTGTTGGAGTAGAAGTTGGCATCGGTGAGCTTCTTGGGCATGTTTCTTGTCATCCTAACCATAGTCACAATGCCCATCAGGAACGTCATCAAACCAGTGAAAATCTGTGAATTCACCCTTTCGTGAATCTTGCAGGAGTCAATCATACTACTGAATGTGTCTACTTGTGCTGTCATCAATTCACCCTTCATAAGTTATTAATAACGAAATGGAATCAACCCTAACTGTTTCTCATATTCTACAACCATATTATTGCCTTTTCTTTTAAACGCACCCTACATCAGTTACTTCTAAAATTACACTAACGAAACCCAAAACTTTTTCATCTCTAGTTCATTAATTCAATTTAAAAAATTACATTATCCTAAAACACCTCGGAAACATTATATAGTCAACGATTTTTTTTTTTTTGGGTTGGGGGTGGGGGAGAAGAAGAATCAAAATTATATCAAAATCAGTTATTAGAATAAAATATATATTAAAATATAAATATATATTAAAAATAAATTAAACTATATATTTTATATATGATGATTGATTTTAGTAGTTAATTTTAATATATAAATTATATTTTTTATTTTAAATTTCAACAATAAAATATAAAAAATTAACTTTTAAATCGACTATTTTTATAAAATATATAATGATTAATTTAACAGTAAATTATATATAATAATAATATTTTGTTTTTGTGTACACATTGTATTTCTTTTAATTATATATTAGATATATATAAAAAATTAATTACTAAATTAATCATTTGTGTAAAATAAAAATTAAAAAATAAAATATATAAAAAAAATAAATTAAATAAAATATATATTTATACACAAATAAATAATAACGCACTTTTAATATAATATTTTTATTTTTGATTTTAGCACGGGCCACTAATCCTAAGTCATCTAATGTCTTTTTAATAATATTCTTTACTCATTCATATCCCTTATCTCCTCACATATTTTCTTCTAATCATTTTCGTGCACAATTCTCATATGTACTACTATTATGTTTTCTTGGAGTAATTATTCAAATGGATTATCAAAAATTTTCAAGACAGATATTTTAGTCTCTAATTAAACTTTTAACTATAACACGTGTACAACAAATTCTTAATATTATGTTAGATATACAAATTTTTAATAAATTTTATTATAAACTAATTAAATTCTAAAAAATACCATGTGTACGAGAGAGGTAATAACTTTTGACTACTCAACAGAAAATAAAAATTTATGCAGCAAAGCGATATAGAGTTTCTTGAGGAGGTGTTTAACTGATTATTCATTTCTGGTAAATAAAATTTACAAATCCAGAAATAATCAAATGGTTATTTGTAGATGGTAAAATTTTAAGAAGCATTCCACCATGATGATGACTTGGAGAGTTGGACAAATCACGCACTATTAATTCACTTCTAATTTCGTATCACTCATCATTACCTTTTGTGATTGCAAACTTGTTATTCTCTTCTACTTTTTTCCAGGGAGCAGATTTGTTAGTTGCAGGGACAAAGGCACCGTAGTTATTGTAAGCTTTCTTAGGAGTAGAGACCTTTTTAGGAGTACACACCTGTCATATTTATTTTCTCAGAGAACAAAAACTTTAGTCAAAACAATGCTTTTTGTGTAAACAAAACAAGAAATAATTGTCAAAATATATTAATCAAGCAAAAACGATACGAATGGAAATTACAAATTAGTACGTAGCATACCTCAGCTGAAATGGTAGATACTTGTGAGGTGGCAGCTCCTCCAAGTTTTGGAGTCTCAGGTTCCTAAACAAGCTAATCGGTTACGGTTACTTTCATAATCCAGTAATAACAAAATTAAAATAAAGATAACAGAAACGATTTCAAAGAAAGAACAGATGTAGAAAGATACCTGAAAAACAGAAAAAAGCTATCATACCTCATTTTTACTCTCTGGAATTGTCTCAATTTTATGGTTTGATCTTTTGTGGAACCCATTCTGAACCATCTGTAAATCCACATATAAATTAGATAGTAAATATTATATATAAAAACTAATAATATGCCGTAAATTAATATATTAAATTTTTTTAAAAAATAATCTTATAATAATACATATATGGATTAAAAAATGAACAGAAACTTAAATTTTCAATAAATGTATTTGGTTTGAGTTTTTAATAACTTTTAGTTTTTTTTATTTTACATCATATTTTTTGTTTTTCTATTCACAAAATCTTATAAACAGAAAATACTAAAAATGAAAATCAAACCAAATAAACAATTAACAATGGTTTGGACGAAGCTACCATCATTATATCTGCATCTTTCCATGGACCCTTATCAGAATGCATGCAGCCTCCATGATCAGCACAGGTACATGTACCTCCTAAAAATTCTGGCAACTCACTATGAATGCAAAAGTAATAGATAAGAACAGTGTGGAGTGTAAAAACTAAAAAGGGATTAAAAGTAATAACGAGTTATATGGCTCACCTAGCATCAATCACTTCTAGCAATTTGCTTTGATACTTATTGCCAAGTACCTGTAAATGTGGAATTAATTTTAGTTTAAATCCTAGTTTCCTTGAGAAAACTAAAGAGGATTAATTAGCATATAATCTTTGTTCTCACATGGATCTTAGATGTGGTTTTTGGATCAAGGAAGGATTTGACAGTGCTCCACAACATTCTGAATCCAGAACCAGCATTAATAATGTACATTTGGCTCAAGGTCTGCAATGAAGGACCCAATTTAATGATATTAAAATTAAACTCTCTACTTCGACATAATTACACATTTAATCGAGACATAAACTCTTTTATAATCCATATTTACTATAACAAAAGCAGGGGAAGGACTTACTTCAGGATAGTTGTCGCCATCAATCTTCTGAAGGGCAGTGATGAGTTCTCTGGCATGTTTGCTGAAGTTCTTAAGCCCCTGCGACATGCGTCAAAACAAAAATTAATAAGTATTCTGTAGAGTAAATGTCATACTTAATCACTTAATCCTTTTCTTTCTCATATAGTTATCAAGGTTCATTTCCTTTTAACAAGAACACACTATCCAAGCCATGCTGCCTAAATTGTAGGTTTTGAAAGTTTGACCATCCATAGTTTGAACCTTAAAACTTTCATTGAAATTCAATTAGAGTTCAAATAATATCGTCAAATAATATACTTATACACAATATATAATTTTATTTAAAGAAACTTTTTATTTTTATTTTTATCAAGTTTTTTGAACTTATTAACTTTATAAATTTTCACTAATTCAAATATTTTGATAGTTAAGTTTAACTAAAGAGTCAATTTTTTCAGATAGTTTTTTTAAAATTATTTTTTTATTTTAAATTCTAAATTTTAAATTTTAAAATTTAAATATTTTACAAAAATGAGGATTAAAATTTTTTTTAATATTGACTAATTAAAAATTATTTATTTATACATATTCTTATTAGTTTTTTAACTAATGCTTGAACAATCAATTTTTAATCAATACACATACAAAATAGATAAATTATTAGATAATTTAATATTTTGATTAAATTATTATCTAAAGATTGTTAATTATTATTTTTTCATAAAACAACTTCATGTGATGAATGATTATTCTCTAATTAATCGGTCTTGATTGACTAGTCCAGTCCAATTCTGACAGCACCAATTTAGAATTATAATAAATTGTAAGAGCATACCACTCCCTGCACATCAAGGATGGTTGTACTTTGATCAATGTGTTTCTTTGCAGCAATGGAACAAGCTGCAAACTTGATATCAAAGGTTTTCTCAAACTCCTTGACATGGTATTTGATGTAACGATCCATGGTTGTGACTTGCAAAAGCTTGGTGACATCTACTTGGCCTATTCTCTCGATGTACACTGGTCGTCCTTCTTTGTCTACACCATGGTGTCCATGAGGATAATATTTCAACACTTCATCGATTTCCTTGAATTCAAAGTCCTAGTACCAAAAACATATAATTATATTAAATAAAAGAAAAAAGGAATAATGTTAAACAAGGAGAGTGCATGCAAGCTTTCAAACTAAATACCTCAACGATTGTGTCAGCACCGAATTCCTTCCTCCACTTAAGCATGTCTGCCCACATTTGCTTTGATTTCTCTAAGTCAAATTTCCTAGCCTTCAGGAACCTATTACACAAATAGAACAACATGAAATCAATTTTTAATCATTTTAGAAAATACTTATTGATATTAACTAATATTGACAAGAAGTTCTTAAAAAATGTGTATTGACAAGTTACTAATTGATTTTTAATTGATGGCTAAAAATAATAAATTCTGATGGTCCTTTAACGTTCTTTTTCGTTAACAATTATTTTTTCAATTTTGTATGCATCCATTATTATGAAGCTTTGTAGCATGCATTACTAAGAATGAACCTGAGCAACATGTGATAGTCATCGTGCTTGGAAGGGAGAAGCTCGTCCAAAATAAGAGCTTGGCGAAACTCATCAACAATTTTGGCTTCGCCAGCGTCACGAAAATCCTCTATTTCAAGGGACATAACCTTGCTGCTACTTCGCCTCCCCTTCCTTTTGAAAGAATTTCTCAGTTTCTTTTTCAATGAACCCACCCGGTCAGTCTTTTCTAAGACTACAACATAAACAATCATAATAATAATAATAAGCGAGGATTTCATAAATCATCTTCTTTCATAATTCAAGTAGAAATTATGAATAGTTCTATATATTTCTAACATAAAGTAATGGCTGGTTTAAATTCAAACCTGCCGGGGGAGAAAGAGGTGCAGACATATTGTTGCTTTTGTTGAATGCTTCTGCTTGGTATTCAGGATAATCAAGCACTCATCATACAAATGTCTCCAACCTGCAAAACCCACCAACAAATTATTATTCATCATCAACATGCAATAAAAGATGTGCAGAAATTTGGGGAAAGAAAATGACCTCTTGAGATTGAAGGGGGAAGGGGAAAGGAAAGAGAGAGAGAGAGGTTATAAGAAGAGAGGGTAATCCTGAAAATAGGTTTGCAGTTTCTGATGAGACAGTGAGGCTCCGCGATGTCCACAACATTGACCAAGTCAGACATAAGATATAGAATGAAGGACCGTTAATATTGTTTCTATATATGTTTTCTATTTGGAGATACAAACACATTAACAAGGGTTTTACTTGGCCGAAACTTTAGCCTAATAACTCTCTTCCTTGCTTCCTAGCTAGTACTAATAATCTTACATCATGCATGGTTCAATTAAATAAATCACTCTTTTTCTATTTTGTGGAATTCAAAACCATGGGATTGCATCATTGTCCTGTGCGTCTTGTGTATGCAGGTATTTGCGATTCTTATAACTAAACATGTTGATGATGCATGGTTTGTGGCATCCCATTTCTGTTTATAATGGGGTAAGACCAAAATTTTAGGAAGAGAGCCACTTAGATTTAGGAATCAAAACATTTTAAAGTAATACTAGGGAATGAAGTTTGCGACGATGTCATGTATCCCTGGAGAAGAAGCTTAGCTTAGGTAATTAGTAATAGGTTTTTTGTGTCAATATTCTGTCTTGTTTATGCTTTTTAGTTAATAACAAAAATTTAATTTTTTCCATGGCAATGTCTTAGAAATAGTTAAATTTTTGTCTTGTTATGGCTGGTTAGGGCGGTGTCTTTGTTTTTGTTTTATGTACCAGACTGTTTGTTTTTAATACGTATCTTTTTGTAAGTGGTTTAGTACTGTTTGATCATTCCTGATATTATCGTATATAAGTTTACATACTTTACTGTCCATTTATCGTCGAATTTTCTAACTAACATATATCGGAAAAAAAAAAGCCAAAACTCTCTCGTATCATGTTTGTTTGGAGATAATGTTTGCTTTTTTGCAAGGTGACAAATACTCAGGTGAGACAAGTGTTATCTATGGGTCATGAATGAATAAGTTACCAAATAATAAACTTGCTAAATGATAGAAATATTAGCAAGCTTATCGTCTCTCACACGAAGACCCCGATTCATCTTTGTAGTACTAAGGGTTCCTGAACATGTTAGATGAGAAAGAGAGAGCAGGAAGAATTTATGGGTTAATTCTGTTATTGATGCAGAATTGAATTATTTACTTATATTAGTTCACTTATATATAGGTGTATTGTATGTAATAAGGAATAAAGCCTATTACTATATCAAATATAAGTAAATGAAACTAACTTAATTATACAATTGAGTAAGCTAAGAATGCAACCTCTCTCAAGCTGAAATAAACAAAACTGAGGTGCTGAGAGCGCCTTGGTGAAAATATTTATGACTTGGTGCTTCCTGGGAATATGCACTAGCTTCACAATGCCAGCTTCTACCTTCTTCCTGATAATAAAGTGATAGTCCATTTCAACATGTTTAGATCTCTCATAAAGTGCTGGATTAGTTGCCATGTGAATGTTAAAAATGTTGTCATAGAAAAGCATGTAGAATTGACTTACACATTCATGAACTTGAGAAGGGCTATGATTGATGTAATCTCACAAGAAGCATTCGCCAGCACCCTGTACTCAGCCTCTATCGAGCTCCTAGATACCATGTCTTGTTTCTTACTTTTCCACGAGATAAGAGAGTCTCCAAGGAAGGAGCAGTAACCAGTGTTGGAACGTCGTGTGTCCAAGCAACTTTTCCAATCAGCATCGGCATATACAGAGATATTGAACTTGAATTTTGAGGAGAAAAGAAGACCCTGGCCTGGTGCGCCATTCAAATATCTCAGCACATGGTGAGTTGCTTGCAGATGTGGCAAGCGAGGGTCAGCCATGAATTGGGCAAGCTTCACCACAGCAAAGGTGATGTCTGACTGCGAAATGGTCAAATACATGAGCCTACCAATCAACCTACGATAACCTAAAGCGTTTGGAACAGGATCACCAACATTAACGGGGCTTCAAGTTGGCTTCCATAAGGATCGTGGCTGGTTTGCACTCCAAATAACCAGTGTCCTCCAACAAAGACAAGGTGTATTTTCTTTGGGTTAAAGAGATGCCTTGCTTTGAATGAGCCAACTCCAATCCTAGAAAGAACTTCAAATCACCCAAAATCATCAATTTAAAAATTGCATGAAGTTTGTTGTTTAACATGTGAGACCAGCGACAATGATGTTGTTCACATACACAATTAAGAATGTAATGTCAATTCCTTCACCCAAAGCAGCCCGTGTCTTGAAGGGAATGATCTGCTCATAAAAGACAACATCCCGTGAAACGAAAAACTGTTTGGTTCTCAAATTGTATAACTTATAACACTTGTACCCAACTGGATAATCAACAAAAACTGATGGTTTAGTTCTCGGACAGAACTGTCTTGGAAGGTGAAGTGTTGGCAGCATAGGTTAGGCAACTAAAAATTCTCAAAGTATCATAAGTTGGTGTTCTTCCAAAGAGTAACTTGTAGGATGATTTAACTTTCAAAAGCTTGCTAGGCGTCCTATTGATAAGAAAACATGGACTTGCATTTCCGAATGATAAATGAAAAACAAAAAAATAACATATTTAAAAACCAACCAAATTCTTACCGTTCTTTTATATAACCTTATCCAATAAGAGGTCATCTGGCAACTTTTCCTTTTGTTCTGTGCTTCTAAAGACCAAAGATATGGAGAGGTGAAAGAAAGTTTATCAAAATTTTAGAAAGGAGCATCAGCTTTCCGAGAAAGAAAAAGTATTGTACGGTTAGATGGAAATTGAATATTTTTAGGGTGGGAATCTCACTAGAATTCAAAAGGCCCTCTGATAAGTCTGCAAGTCGCATGCTCATCATCGATACTGTGAGGGGAGCAATAAAAACCAAAATCAATCAGAAGCATCCTGCCCAGTGACATGTAGTTGGTTCTGTAAGAGAGATAGAGTCAGCTAATTGAAACAAAATTGTGGGAGTGAAGTTTTAAAATGACAAGAGTGCAACAGGTGGAAGGTCTCCTTTGACCTTCATACACTAGTCATGCCATTTTTAACAACAATGCTACGTCACTAACAAATATTATTATTTTAGACTAATATATTTAATCAGTAATAATTTACATTTATATTTATAGATATTTACACACAAAAAATATATAATTTGTATTTATACTTAGTGACAGAACTTTAATTTGACAATGAAGACTATGATCCCAAATTTTTTATAAAAAAATTAATAGTACGTGTAAATAAATAAAATTTAGTTCAAATGGCATACGCTTTTTTTTTTTCTCTCATTAGAGCTACTATGTTCAATACTTACTACTTGCATTTACTTACTTATTTTTAGTTCCATGACTGAAAGAAAAGGACTCCTATGATTCTATAACCAAATGAAGATAGAATCAAATTGCCTCTCAACTGAAAAATAAAAAACGCTAATAGTAATACCTAATAAGAATAACACCATAGCAAGTTAAACAATTGATAAGATATTTTTAGAATTGAATAGCAAATCCAGCAATCATTTTCAGCGATGAAAATAATAAAAACAAGATGAAGGACACTTTTTTTGCAGATAATTTGGTTAGTTATATTGAGATTTTTTTTTAAAAAAAAGTTTAATTATAATTCAATAATTATTAAAAATTTTAAGTCAATCAATATTTAAATAGTATCATTATAAACTATTTTATATTTTTATCTATAAAATTATTTATTTATTATTATATTAATAAAAAATTTAAAGAATAATTATATTTATGAATTTTATTTTAATATAAATACTATTACGTAATTTTTATGTTAAATTTTTTTTTACGTTCAATTTTTTTTTCAAGTTCTGCCAATACTTATATTTACCAAAATTTACATATATGAGTCAATATATTTATATTCACATTTTTTAAAATTTGCATATATAAATTAATAAAATATATTTATAAAAGACAATTTAATATTTATGCTAGTCGAATAATAACTAAAATTATTAAAAATTACTGACTCCTAAAATTTTTGTATTTTTAAATTATCCCAATACCACAAAACATGATACTTGAAATCCTCACTGCTATCAAGACACGAGTTGGACAAATATTACTAGAAAAAGTATTGGAAAATAATGACATTTACGAATAATGTGAAAAATAGTTTAAAATTGGAAAATGAATTATAATTAAAATTCAAATTTTTTAATTAATTATCTAATTAAGATATTTTAAATTTTAAAAAATTAGGATTTACGGTTAAACCCATTTTTGTTATAGACGGTTACTCCTAATATTATCATTTTCTCCCGATTTCTGGTATACCTTTTTGCCGCATGGCTTCACTTGAGCCGTTCAAACTAAGAGATCCCGCTGAAAGTTCCGATGCTGTCATTATCTTCGACTGATGTCGCTGCCGTCCCCTGCTCACACCACTGCCACCTCAAGTTATCCCCCTTGGTCTTCTGTCTCCCGACAATTTCCAGGCACCTTCTTCTCGGCGCGTCTCCTTTGGTGCCGTTGCAACCCCCCGGCAGACTGTGCACATGCCGCCTCAGGCTCCAACCGACACTGCTACGTTCTCCTGCAAACACCACTGCGACGTCAAATAAGTGTCACTCGTCATTCGTAACCATGCGCGACACTCTTCGGCAGCCCAACCGTGACTTTTCCTTGACGCTGCACCTCCTGTCAGTCGTGCCACTGCGGACACAGCTAGGAGCCATCACCGTCGTAGCCTCACCATAAATAGCAAGCCCCTCATTCTCCTCACGGCGCACCACACCAACTTCGGACAGCCTCGTTCGCGCTGCCCACCCAACGCCGCCCAGCCTTCAGCCTTCAGCCGATGCCGTGCAGCCTCTCCGCAAACGTCCGATCGCGCCGCACCAGCTCCAGACAGCTCCTTCGCGTTGCCCACCTGCCGGGGCTGTGCGCAGTCTCCCCCGCAGCCCACTGCGTTCACCGTCTCAACGTCACCATCCGCGACAGATCCAATCAACATACAAGGACGTTCTTTTTCTATTTCAATGGCCAGTTTAGGAAGGTCGTTTTAATAAGTATGCGGATTGTTATTTTAATTCTTATGTGGATAATTATTTTTATTGGATTAGGTTTAGTTATATATAATTAAAATATGTTAGATGTTCAATTAATTAAGTATGCAGATGATTATTTTTATCCTTAAGTAGATGATCATTTTTACTAGGGGTGAGTAACGCTGGTGGCGACGTGTGGCAAGCTAAGCACTAGTGATGAAGTGGAATGATTATTGATAAAAGTGAGATGACAGTCAATTAAAAAACAATAAAATATTAAAGTGAAATACTTTAATAAATTAAAATTTAAAAAGGTAATTCTTTTAAAATAATTAAATGAATTTTTTTATTTAAATAAATTTTAAAGAATCTTTTATTTTTAATATGTATTTAGCTAAATCTCCAATCCATTATTCAAATTATTTAAATTTTTTATTGTTTCTCTAACAAAATTGTACTTAATTGTCCAATATTCTAACTAGGCCATAAGTACCTTTCAGCCGGAACACTTGCTTTTGGAGAGAGAGAGAGATATTGGAGCGTGAGATGAGGACGACGGATAGAAAAAAACAACATAGACGGCGGACAAAGGCAGACACGACGCAGATAGGGCCGTGAAGAGAGGAGAGTGGGGTGTTCAGGTTGTGTTGCGATTGGACCCGCGCTAAATATGATTTTGTATTGTAATAATTTTATTTTTGTTATAAAATTTTTTGTAAGAAAATCTATCCCAATAATACTGTAACGATTTTATAGATTCATTTATTAATAAAATTAGTAACTTTTATAATAAATTTTTTATTATAATTTTTTTTAGGAATTCGACCAATTTAAATTAATTTATACTAATTCTTAATAAGAATTAAATTGATGATCTTTTTAATAATTTTTGCTCACGTGTCTTATCACCGTTAAGTACCATATACATGACACATTAATAATGTGACACACGTTAATATTTACTTGACACGTACATCAACAAAAAATTAATAAAATGATCAATTTAATTCATATTAGATATCTTTCAAACACTAAATTGAGTTATTAAAATTTTAAAGGAGTAAATAAATGTATGCATAATATCTTAAAGAACATTTTCTTTTCTTTTTCTTTCTTTCTTCTGCTATTTCTTTTTCAAATTCAACTTGAGGCCAGGTGTGACCAGGTCATTAATTATTTTAATTTGAGGTCCAAACAGACTTTGTCTAACCTTATCGGCAAGTAATCTGAATTTTTCACCGTATACCATAGAATAATTTATATGTACTATCATTTTTTTTTTCTTTTTTGACATTTGTATTTTAGTTTCTTTTCTTTCCTTTGTCATAACTTCTTTTGCCTCTTTATTTCACAATATTTTCCTCATTTTTATTTTTATTTTTAATGTGCTCTATCTTTAATTGGTTTTCCTTTCTTTACATATAGTTATCAATTATTTTAGAACTCTACATATTTTTTAACTCATTATTTTTTTCCTTCTGAATTATTATTATTATTATTATTATTATTATTATTATTATTATTATTATTATTATTATTATTATTATTATTTTAAAATGTAACTTTTTGGCGTAATAAATATAATAGATATACATATATATATATATATATATATATATATATATATATATATATATATATATATATATATATATATAAACTTCCCATACAATATACGTATGCAACGAAAATTATTTTCAAGTCACATTCTCTTATGTGTACCGTCAGGCGTAGTTTTCCCTTGCAATAAAGGAAATAAAACAAGAGTCTCACAAATATATGTCCTTAGATGTTTAATGTAGAAATATTTTTTTTTAATTAAAAAATTTAAGTTTTCCTAATATTTTTGTAATATACTTATTGATTTTTTTTTTCAAAAAAGTCAAGCATAAATTAAATAAGCTTAACAGGTGCCTGTTAACGAAGTCGTAAAACAAAATTAAAAACGTAACCTAACGTCTTAAGACGAAGTTTTGACTGCAAAAATCAATGTTGGTGTACTATAATTAAAACTAATTAAAATGTCAATTGTTTCACAAATACTATTAGTTTTAGATGGATATATATGTAGGGACGGCACAAAAGCAAGGTCAACAATTGCATATCTAATAATATCTAATAGTAGCGTTCAAATGACACTCTTGACGAACATTTAAAACATGTAAAAGACAAAAGAATAAAAACTTAAATGGATTCCTATTAAATTTTGTTTCTCACCAGTCACCATTTATGTTTTTTTTTTTTCAAGAATAATTTAGTCTATAATTTTTTAAGTTATTAGATAAAATAATTTTTAATATGTTAAAATTTAGGACAATATAATATAATTTAATTTTGATGGATACATTGATTATGTAAAAAATTTTATACAGTTATCTAATAATATTTATTTTTTTTATAATTATTCATACGACTAATATAAAAAAAATTATTTTTATTGATATAATATTATATAATTAAATGTATATATAAAACTATTTTGTATTACTAATTACACATCAAAATTAAATTCCAATAATAATATATCCACCCACTATTTATATTTTAAAGAAAATTAGAAGTATAGCAATCCAAGTTTGACCGGACCGAAAGATCCCTATATAAACCTCTCCTTTATGTTTGTGCTGCCCAGCACACATCCATTTCCATTCTCTTCATTTTACACTGAAAGATATAAGAAATCCAAAAAGTGTTAGTAGAATTCAGCAACCATGTTGAGATCAATGACGACGAGGAGAGGCCCTGGGAGATATGAGAAATTAGGTAAAGAATCTTCTACCACTGCGCTGCTTCATGAGGAATTCAAGAGGAGCACAAGTTTGCCTGCTCATAGAACACTATTATCTTCTTCCAGAAAAATGGGTACTTCAGCATTATTTGGGAACATAAATTTGCAAAGAAACCCGACAAAGAGGGGTAATGGTAACAACAACAATAATGGTAGCAAGAAGAGCCACCCACTGCTGAGTTTCTTGGATCTTCGTAAGAAGAGTAAAACAACGGCAAGGCCTGAATTCGCCAGGTATGTTGAGTATCTCAAGGAAGGAGGCATGTGGGATTTCAAAACCAACAAGCCTGTCATTCATTACACTTGATTAGAGTTAATATTTCTGTATTCTGTGTGTAACAACAAGATTGTATTGGATTTTATTCATTTAATTCCCTTCAAGAAGATTTAGAGTAATATTAGTACTTATCTGTCTGTTTGATTAGTTTTGTAGCTAGGGTGGGTTTACCCTTTTGAAAATTGATGTGGATGGATCAATTGTACACATATACAAAAAGTTAATCAGCTTCCTTCAAATAATTAGTTCTTTTTTCTTTCTCTACGCGAAAAAAAAAAATAGTTAGCGACATCAATTATCCTGTACAAATGTGGTGTCTCGTGTATTATCAGGGTGAATTTTATGATTATCATTAGCTTAGTTATATGCTATTGGTACGTATTATAATTAAAATTAATAAGATGATTTTTTTAATTATTTCATAATATTTTTTAATTTGATTACAAATTTTATAATTTCTCTTTTTTATTTTTAAATTAAATTTTTTTTGTTAAATAATAAAAAAATATAATTTTAATTTTAATTATATTTTTAAATATTATCAAAATTTTATAGTCACTATATCTACTATAATAATAATTAGCGTAAAATTCACCATTATTGTGTCTATACTTTATATAGTATATACGTATTTATACATTGTACACCAAACAGACACCAACAATATATAAAAAGGTAGTTGACAAAATCCTACTTAAAGCAAGCATTAGAAAAGGAATAATATTAAAATAACTATTTGTATCAAAGTTTTGAAAATTGAATCAGTTATTGAACCGTTTTAACTATTGGTTTACTAGTTTATTAGTCTAATCGATTTGATTGGAATTTAACCAAAAAATTATTTTATAATAAAATAATAAATAAATTATAAATAACCACCATAAAACATAAATATAGTCTATATAAACTTTAAAATGTCTTTCAAATTAGAAGCAAGGTTCTTAAAATCGAACCGGTCATCAAACTGCTCTAACTACTAGTTTACTAGTTTATAGGTTCAACCGGTTCGACCGTAGTTAAACCGAAAAAACTGTTTTATAATAAAATAATAAATAAATTATAAATAAATACATTAAAATATAATTATAGTCTAATATAAACTTTAAAATATCATCCAAATTAAAAGTACTACATAAACCAGAATGTTATAATTTCATTCAAATACAAACTCAAAAGTCAAATAACAAAAACAACCAACCAAACATAAAATGCCAACATCCAAGTTTGTCATCAATCATCAAAATCTGCCATAACTTGTTGCAGATTTGCTTCCTTGATATCATCAACTACTTGGACCAGAAAAATCAAGTGGTGCAACATAACATGTACTACTACCACCGCTACCACCACTTTGATCTAAATCAGCATCAATATCATCTATAAATATACAATTAGATTTAATTTTTATTGTGCAAATACGACTACTCCTACTCTACCAGCAACAACATATAACTTGTGAGCAAAGAAAAAAAAAGAGATGAAAGTATCTATTATCTCTGAGGTCCTTCTCGAAACCGTTTATTATTAGTACTAGACTCATCAACCAACCCCTTTTTTTTCTGTCATGTGAATTTTCTGTTTGTGGAATAAAGTGTGTTAGATATCAAGCTTGTGATTTATCCATGCTTACATCATTATAGCTTCATCAAGATGTACCACCACTCTTGTAATGAAATAAAAAGCCTTGTTATGAATGCTAAGAATGAAATGAATTGCGTTATTTAGTAAAGAAACTATATTCCTCTGTTTCTGTAGCGTGTGTCTGAGAGTGAGAGAAAAATGTATAACTATGTTATATGAGTGGTCTACGTGAGTGATATTGATATTGAAGATAATTCACTCATGAAAGTGTGCTTTTCATGATTAACTCATTCTGTGCTTATTAATATACTTTAAACTATAAATCAATCTAAAGTAATCCAAACATACACTTTTAAGAAAAATGTTAGTATACATCTTATTAAGGAAGGGATTATGGTCACCAGAAGAATATGAGAAGCTCATGAAGTACATGATGAACAATGGACAAGGTTATTGGAGTGAAGTGGCTTGGAATGCTAGGTTGCAAAGGTGTGGCAATTATTAATCAATTATATAACAATTAATCAAAATTATTCAATAGCAAGGTTTAGCAATGCTTCAACAATTAATCCTGCTTTAAGCTTTCAACAGCAAGATTTAGATCCAACAACTAATCAATGCTTCAACAATTAATCAACAAACAAACATTTATTCAACAAACAAACAAATTCAGTAGTTCACACTTCACAGCTTAACTAACAATAATTATTCATAAGTATTCAACAAAGTTCACAGTTCAGTTCAGTAACTTCAGTTGAATCAGTTCACAGTTTGAGTTCACAGAACCTTGGTTCACACTTCACAGTTCATAGAAAAATAAAAAATTAGTAAATCACATAGTTAATAAAAAAATTACCTAAAATTAGAAGCTAGAAGAATCAAACAAATTATTCAATCATAGCTAATAAAAAAAATTATTCACAGAGCTTCACACTTCAGTAAATCAGTTCACACTTCAGTGACTTCAGTACTTCACAGTTCACAGAGCTTCACAGAATCAAACAATGGTTCAATATAGTTAATAAAAAAATTTACCTAGAAGTTAGAAGAAGCCTTCAACAGAGCATGCAAGAGACAATTTCACCGAGTGACCAAGACAAGAATCGTGGCTGCGTGATGGGCTTCGAATGGGCTTCGAACTGGATAGAGCTAGGTTGTGCGACAGAGGAAGGTTGTGATGGCTGCGCGATGGAAAGAAAGGTTAATATCGATGGCAGCTGCGCGATGGAGGGAAAGTCAGCGAGCAGACGGCGGCTGCTCGAAAGAACGTTGGCGGCGGCACGAGGCGGTGGCTGGACGGAGGTGAGGGACGACTAGGAGCTCGATTGAGAGGAGCTCTGCCCTGGACTGAGTCTGTGTGAAAGTGAGAGAGGTAGAGCGTTCTGCAATGAGTAGAATCTGGATCTGGGCATCTGAGTTAGGGCTAAGCTAAGTGCAGCAGCTGAAACGGCGACGTTTTGCTCTCCCTCAAAACACCGGCCGGGTTACGGTTCGATTCAACCAACTGGTTCCTGGCCAGTTCACCGGTTCAGTTACGGTTTTTGAAATCTGCAGTTTTGACATTAGTTCGAGTCGTTTTCCTCAGCGGTTCACGGTTTAACCGGCCGGTCAGAACCGATTTTCAGAACCTTGATTAAAAGCATTATATGAAATATCATCAACCTAGGGGTGTGCATGGCCCGGCCCAGCCTGACTCCGAACACTTTAGGGACTAATTTGGTGTGATTTCACCGAGTCTAGGGCCGGGTAAGGGTCTCAAAAATAGACCCGGTCATTATTTCGGGTCGGGTCCGGGCCATGGCTTGGGTCGCCCAAACTCGGCCCGGTGGCCCGATTATCATACACAATTAATATTTTGTATTATTAGTGATGGATGATGGCCATTCTTATGTGGAATTTAAGTATTGTAAGCCTTAATATTTTGTGTTATTAGTTATTATAAGACTATAAGTTAAAGTTTTATGTTTAAAATGCATAGGATTTTAGACTAATGCATAATATTGTGTTATTTGTATTGATTTAAATATTTGGTGTTATTAGACAATATTAGTATTGATTATGGTTATGCTTTAATTTTAGAGAAGAGTTGGTTCTTGTTATATTTTTCTAAGTGAATTTTACCATGTCAAATAATGGTTGGAGTCTTGGAAATTTGGATATTTTCACATGCTAGCTTATAAGAAGGTATCAAGGTAATGTAATGTTAACGGCCCGGTTTTCACCCCGTTTTTACCCGGTATAATCGTGACCCAAAAGTGTATAGGTTTCATCAGGTCTAGGACCGGGTTCGGGTCTAACAAATAGGTCCGGTATATATTTCGGATCGGATCTGGGTCACATCAAACCTGGTTTCACCCGACTCATACACACCCCTAAACCAAAATATTATAATCTTATCAAAATACAAATTCAAAAATTAAAAAGCAACAAGAAATATGCTAATTTACAAAGAATAAATATACTAATAATCACATATCCTAGAGAGACGGCCACCAACCTACATAAGAATTAATTTACAAAGAATAAATATGCTAATAATCACATTCTATTTGATCTACATAATTTTATTTATGCATGTGTTTTGCAGTAAGAAGACAATAATAATCCATCATATGTAAGACCAAACAAGCAGCAAATCAAAAGAGTAAATAAATGAAAAAAATATAAAAGAAACAAGTATATATACCTCAAAAAACCCCTCATGTAAACAATGGGAACCATATTTGTTTACGATGGGTTGCTTGTAAGAAATTAAAATGTGCAGACACACAGATAGAGTAGGTAGAAAGAGATATAGAGAGTAGACTAAAAGTCTAATTTGGTGATTAAACTGTAGCATTCAACAAAGTAGCAAGACCTCTTTTGTAGTTAAACTCAACCTAGCTAATCATCGAGCCAAGCCTTCTTAAAACATAACAATTATCAAAATTTATCACAATCTAAACTCATATCTAACAAACAGCTCAAAACTTTAAGCCATGAACAAACACCAACACAGGCAACAAAGATAAAAAAAAAATCATCAAATTGCTGTGTGTAATAATAATAATGCATGTTGTAATTGCTCAGATACATTCTTTTAATTTTAACAAAAATTTCATTCAACCCAAGAGAGGGATAATAAATCTTGAATCTTCCTCAGCAAATTCAAATCAGCCATAATACTAAATTGTACCTTCTGATTTGGCAACTAGTAAAATATAACAGAGAAATAAAATATGAAAAACCAGAATTAAAGAAATAAATCAGCAATAGAACAAATAAATTAGAAAAAAATTATTGAATGAGTCAAAAGCATAGAACCAATCCTAAACCAGAATTAATAAAAACACAAAAAAAAATTGGAAGTAAAAAAAAAATAGAATTAACAATCCAACCAAAGAATCAAGAACAACCCAACCAAAGAACAAACCAGAATCAACAATAGGGAGGACGACGGAAGAATAAAAATAAATCAGAATCAAACCAACAATCAGAATAAAAAAGTTCATAATAATAAAAACAAATCAGAATCAAGCTGAGGCTCCATTATAGTTTCAAATGCAAGGAAGCATGACGGCGCTGGAAACGGAGAGCTGGCGACGAAGGCAGGAACAGAGATGGCGCCGGCGACGGTAGAGCAAAGCTTCGCGACAGAGGCAGGAGGCGAGTCCGGCGACTATGCTTCCACTGCTGAGAGTTTGAGATGTTAGCTGAGTGAGGGACCGAGTGAGCTTTGAAGCTCCAACCGGCAACAGCGTCAGGAGCAGTCCGGCGGCTAAACGAAAGTGAGGGACTGAGCTTGCCGGCGTTGAGAGGAACGGCCAGCTCGAGGGTGATGGGAGGGACGAGGGAGGGTGTGCTGCTGCACCGTTGGAGAGTTGGAGTGAGTTAGGGTTGGTAACTGGTAAGGGTTGAGGGGTTACTGAATGCTAAACGGATGTGTTTTGAGTGTTTTGGGCAAAGTAAAAAAACTGGTTGGATTTCGGTTCGATTCGACTGACCGGTTATCGGCCGGTTTAGTGGTTCAATTGGTTCGACCGGCCGATTTGAATCAGTTTTCAGAACATTGATTTGTACTCATAAATTTTACGAATGCTGACAAAAGTATCCGTCAAAGAAGGGAATTAATTAAGATTGTACCCATTAAAGATGAGTTCGGTACGATGACTTTTTAATAAAATTTTCAAATTACCCCTCTTTATCTTCAACCTCAACTCCATCACCATCTCTTCCTCCCCAAATCTCAAACTTTCACATTCTTTTGTTACCACGGTACCACCTTTTCTATTCTCTGCTACTCCATTACCGCCACCACCATCGCCACCATCTTTCCACGTCGATGATGACAAAGACAATGACAAGGCCTTCAAGCAATCCACCTGTTTCCATGCAATGTGGTCACCTCCAATGGCACCCACCCCAAACCCTGCGGCGTCCTTAGCGCCACCTCAAGCCCGCATACAAATTACCTCTACTTCGGCACGGTGGCGAGTTTAGAGCCACCACCAGATTCAAGCTCCAGCAACACAATCGGAACCTTGATAGCGCCACCGTACCAAAAACTGATGACTCACTGGAACTGGAATTACTGCCTCCCTTTTCCCGCCATAATTTTCGGCCATGGTAGAGTGAAGAAGACAAGGACGAAAAGCATAAGGAGAATCAAGATGAAGAAGAGAGACAGTTCTTTTCTCTTAGAGGCTCTTCCGGTAACAGACAAGAGAGTCCTCCTTCCCCTGTAGTAGCTCTTGGAACCAAAGATTCAAGTTCTCGTTCATTGGTGGCTTTTGCTTTAAAAAACTCGGATACAGAAGCTTAACTTCAAGAATCTCATCTCATTCTCTTTCTTGTTTCCCTTTCAGCCCCGAGAGCACCAAATTCCTGCCACCACCCCATTAGACCTAGTTTCTGGGCAGCAATTGCCGTCTATTTTATGTTCTTTGTCTTCTTTTCCTAAGACTAGAGAGGAGTTCAGAATAGGAAAGGTTGTTAGGGTAGTGATAATGGAGGAATAGAAAATTTTGATATTTGGGGAAGAAAAGATAGTAGTGAAGTTGAGGTTGAAGATAAATGAGATAATTTAAAAATTTTATTAAAACATTAATAAAATTTTAAAGTTTAAGTATTTTTGTTGTACAAAATCCATCTTTAATGGGTACAACGTTAGTTTTTTTTTCAAATATTAACGGGCATAAATGATTGTTTTTTCCAGTAAAAAAGATTGAAGCCTAATCTCATAGCCAGATATATGAAACAAATCAATACGATAAGTAACCAAAATGAAACCTTGTGTATCATAACATGATTACAATAATAATGTTTATTAAACATTCAGTGTTCAAATTCCAACCGTTTAGAGAACCTTAAGAGTTTGTTAGACTTATTAAACTAGTTCGAATGTTAGATTAGAGACTTTTTTATGGACCAGGTCTCGGAGTATCGAGTGTGTATATATGTACATAGTTATAAATAGAGGGTGTATAAAACGATATAGTACTAACTTTTTTTTGGATAATATTCCTATTTTATATATAATGTACATGATATATATTATGAGTTTAATTTTTTTGTATTTTATTTATTCTTCTATTTTTTATATTCATGTATGTTGGTTCGGTTATTCGTATCCTTTTGTATAAAAAAAAGTCCTTAAAGAATTTATTCATTGACATGTTGTACATATAACGCTAAATAATAAGTACATTATAATTGTTGAGTCTGCAGCAGTGGAATTTGGACTTCTAATAAATACAAAGTAATATGAAATTAAACACTACTCACAATAATGCACTAACTATAACAAAGTCAATATGAGAAAATATGATGTGATTACTCTATATAATATGATGTAAATTAATTTTCTTTCTTATTTTTGATGATGTTTCAATTGCAATGCTACATAAATATATATAGTATCATCTATGCTATAATTTCAATGAACAAGAATAAAATCCTCTTATGAAAACTCCCTACAAGTTCTCTCCTATTAAAACTCTTTGCAAACTTTATTTTACTCCCTAAGTTTTCTCTTAGCCTTCCTGTATTCTAATAGAGATAATAGTATGTCCAATATATATTCAATCTATCATGATTGGCTCTCGTGTATTCTGATAGAGATAATAGTATGTCCAATATATATTCAATCTATCATGATTGGCTCTCGTGCAAGTGAAAAATTATTGGGAATAAGTAGTATATGACCACAATCTAATTTATCATGTGTCAAATAATTCGTTGTTGTTATTATATTGAAGGATTAATATAATAAGGTCCTTAATTAAATTTAGAGATTTATCATTGTGATAGTGATCATAATATTGAGAGATAAATCTTTTATAATTTAATCTAAATTGTTCTTGGTCATAGAATTATTAAAAAAGACATTAATAATTCGAAAAGATCAATATATATAATGGACTTTGTTCCGGCCCAGCCCATCAGCGACCCGGGTCCGGGCATGAGCGGCCGACTCGACGGGTCGCTCGACCCGAGCTAGGAGGTGACCCGCCTTCATCTCATCCTCCACATGGAACCTAGACAGCTAGCAGAAGTTTCCAAGAAGGTGGGCCTGGCCACAAGGGGCCCACCCGAGTACGGACTATAAGAGGGGAGGGACCTACCCCTCCCCACATGTACGTAACCCTAATTCCAATACGCCGCCTTCTTGTATGGATCCTAACTTGAGCGTCAGAGTCCTTGCAGGTGGCTCCCACCCACCGTCCAATCAACGACAGAACCCGGCTCTAGCTTCCCAACTCGCGCTTAGGTCCCAACCTTCTCAAGTTTCTGCTCTCCGAGCCGTCAAGCAACCGAGCAGACGAACATACTTCATATTTAGAATCTTATCATTTCAGATTTGAATCTTTTAAATTTATGAATCATATCATAATTCAATTTAAAATAGAACCAGTTAGGATCTCATCCAAACTTAGAGTTCAAATTTAGAAATAGAATAACTAATTATTCTCAATTCTCATTTAATATTCTCAATTATCATATTATTATTATATTCTTAGTGCTAGTAAAGAATATAACAATATTCTATTTGAATTAATATAATTATTTATTTGATTAAATCAAAATAATAATTAAATAATTTTTTTAGCAAAGATTAAAATACTCGTTAGTGTGTGATCCTATAGGTTCAACACTAAGCAGGTAGTAAATTAATCATACTAAATTTACTAATTAAGATTAACGTCTAGCAACACTTCTTAACGACCCGATAGTATGAAGTAATATATTTTTACTAAGAACCTGAGAAAAATAAAGTATAATTTCTTCTATCTTTCCAGCTCTTAGTTAACCCTTAGAGTATGGTTTAACTGTCAAACTCTAACTTATTACCTTTATTATAATGAACTGTAAATGACCTAAAAAAACTCATTTCTTCATTCATTCAATTCTCTTGGCAAAGGTTTTATCTGTGAAACAAAAAATCAATCTCGACAAGTTGAAGGAAAACTAAGATATTGTAGTTTCAAGAAATGGTTTATTGTAGATTCGGATGGATTATCAGGGGGTTTGGCAATGGCATGGAGGGATGGTTGCACTGTTCAGATTTTACAGCATGGTAGATTCTTCATTGCGGCATCAGTTCTGATAGCTGGTTCTAATGATCCCTATGGTGTTCTAGGTGTTTATCTCAGTTCAAATGATCAACATAGAATGACTCAATTTGCTGAATTAACTTCAGTCACCCAACAGTTCGATGGTAAGGTTGTGTTAATGGGTGATTTTAATGTCATTTCTAATCAATTGGAGAAAGAAGGTGGGGGTGCTAAATCTCCTTCTTCTATTGAAACCTTTAACTGTTTTATTGATGATAATTCCCTGATTGATATTGGTATGGTCGGAAGACCATTCACTTGGTCAAATAGATGGAAGGGTGATAATGAATAGACTAATTAGCCCTACGCAGAGTACTTTTATTAAAGGCAGATTAATATCTGATAATATCCTAATTGCTCACGAGTGTATGCATTACTTGAACAAAAAAAAGGGGACTCGAAAATGAAATGGCGCTAAAATTAGATATGAGTAAGGCATATGATAGGGTGGAATGGCATTTTCTTTGGTTTATATTGGAGAAGTTTGGTTTTGACTCCCGGTGGATCATGTGGATTCGAGAATTAGTGACAACTGTTTCTTATTCTGTTATTGTGGAAGGACAACCTTATAGTTTCTTCAAACCAAATAGAGGTATTCGACAAGGAGATCCTCTATCCCCCTATCTTTTTCTTTTCGGTGCAGAAGGTCTCTCCTTCTTGCTACACAAGGCAGAACAAAACAGACTAATTCAGGGTCTTCAGATACATAGGCGATGTCCCAAGGTCAATCACCTCCTATTTGCTGATGATTCCATCTTATTCTGTAAGGCTAATCCTGAAGCATGTTCAAATATTCTGCATTTATTGAATTCTTATGAAAGCATCAGTGGCCAGAGGGTAAATCTTAATAAATCTACTATATGCTTTAGCCACAACACTCTCTCCACTACTCGTACACTACTGGCTAACTCTATGAATATTAATCATATTGAGGCTCAGGATAAATACCTTGGTTTGCCTTCTACAGTCTCTAAATCAAAAAAGGCTTCTTTTAGTATGATCAAAGAAAAAGTTCGGAAAAGAATCCAAGGGTGGAAGCGCAATCTTCTTTCGTCAGGTGGTAGACACGTATTGCTTAAGGCAGTGGGAGAAGATATTCCTATTTATACATTATCTTGCTTCAAGTTGCCTGATGGTTTAATTTCGGAAATTCACTCTCTACTTTCTCAGTTCTGGTGGGGACAAAAAGGTTCTGAAAGGCGGATGGCATGGATTAGCTGGGACACTATGACTCGCTCACGAAAAGAAGGAGGCCTTGGATTTAAAGATCTCAGAATCCAAAATCTGGCGCTTTTAGGCAAATAGTTTTGGCGACTTGTAACGCAGCCTACTTCTTTATTATCCAAAATCCTAAGAGGTAAATACTTTAGCAATGGTAATGCTATAATGGTAGAAATTGGAGTCTTACCTTCTTGGGGATGGAGGAGCATACTGGAAGGCTGAAAGATTGTTGAAAAAGGTTTTAATTGGGTTGTGGGTACTGGTGAGAATATCCAAACCTTTGAGGATCCTTGGCTGCCTCCTCCGTATCCTTTAATGATTTCTGACATGCCAAATAGACAGGCTATTTCTGAGTTGGTTCCAAGAGTTAAAGATCTAATTACTGAATATAGGAATTGGAATCAGAATCTCATTCAAGAATTATTTCCCCCAAGACGTTGCAAACAGGATTTTGTTAGTTAAAATTCAACAGAGTAGGGACAAATTGCAATGGGATTTGAACAAATCCAAGTAATATGATACAGCTTCAGGTTACAGAATTGGCTATTTATTTTACCATCCGCCTCTGGAGCTTTGCCCTAATTATATGCAGTAGAAAAAGCCGTGGATTGATCTATGGAAGTTGAACTTGCCTCACAAAATTAAGCTATTTATCTGGAAAGCTCTCCATGGCCGACTTCCGGTGCTTGCTCAGATTCATCACCGCATCCCATCTATATCACCAATATGCCCCTGCTGTCATGAAGCAACGGAAACAGTCACTCATTGTTTGATCAATTGCTCTAAAATTAAAGACGTATGGTCTCAGAGTTATCTTCATGACTGTCTTTCCCCTTAGAGTCCTAACGACTTTTGGACATGGTGGTGGACTGCATCAACAGAGATACTTAACCCGTTGAAGAATGCTTACCGTAATCCTCAATTGCTTGCCATCATTTGCTGGAACTGCTGGAAAGCTCGCAACCAGTTGATTTTTGAAGGTTCTACTTCTATGCTGTCTGCCATTCTAGCAAGCTCTGTCAAGTTGCTCCGTGAAATCCAAAGAACTCCCAGTTTAGGTCGTCATCTCCATGAGGCAAGCTCTTAGTTGCATTCAATTTGATTTATCATTCTTTCTTCTTTAAGATTTTTCTTCGTTTTTTGACCACGCACCGTTAGATGAATACCTTCAGTGTGGTGTTTTTGGAAAATTCCCGCCTTTTATTATGTTGTCTTGCTTTTGGACATCTTTGTATTTCATTTTTCAATAATTAATGAAATATAACCTACTATCTTTGAAAAAAAAATTATTTCTTAAGATAATAATAGTAACAATACTGTTTAGTTATCGTAGTATTATTATTATTATTATCTAATAGTAAATAAATATTTATTATTTTTTAATAATTTATTATCATTTTTTAATAATTTATTATTATTATTTAGAATTTAATAGTTATTATTTTACTTATTTCGTTTCAAAAAATTTTGAATTTTCTAGCTTCTAAAATGCAATCTGCGTTTAGCTTAAAATAAAATTAAAAAAAATAAAAAACCCAAAAAGGTAAGCTACGTTTGATTTATTTCAAAATTAAAAAAATAAAAAATTACAAAACACAACTTGCGTTTTGTCTCTAACCTATGGCAGTGCAATATTTTGTATTCCTTCCATTTCATGGTGTATCAAGTTGCTTCTTTCCATAACAAAAAAAAAACAGCCCCTTATCTAAGTTAATTATTTTATTTCTATTGGTCGAAGGCTTGCGGTGTGATGTATATTAAATATATACAAAAATTAATGGTACTCTCATCCATACTTGTAAAAATCGGATCGGACCGACCGGTTTGACCAGAAAACCGATAAACCATACCTTGTACCGGTTCGGTTTGATATATTGACTGCTTAAGGAAATGAACCGCTCAAAACCGATACGAACCGATCAAATCGGTCAAAATCAACACAGACCATAACCGAACCGGTCCAGTCAACAACGCAGTCAATGGTCAACCTGCGTGCCGATGACGTCACGCTGACGTCAGCATGCGGGTTATGAAATTTGGACCGACCGATTCGACCAGAAAACTGATAAACCAGACCTTGTACCGGTCCGGTTTGATATATTGACCGCTTAAGAAAATGAACCGCTCAAATCCGGTACGAACCGATCAAACCGGTCAAAACCGACACGGACCATAACCGAACTGGTCCAGTCAACAACGCAGTCAACGGTCAACCTGTGTGCCGCTGACGTCACGCTGACGTCAGCATGTGTAGGAGTCGAACTTGGTTCTTCTAAATTGAAAACCAAGTTGACAACCACTGCACTAACCCGTCTCTTTAGTTTTTCTAATGCTTTTTATTATATATATTTCAATTTTTTATAACTAATATATATATATATACATGAAAATACTTAACTCAATATTTTTTAAATTAATTATTTTTTAATTGAAGTACAAATTAATTAATTTTAAAATAAAAAATAATAATGAATATAAAAATAAAATAAAAATTATTTATTCTGAGAAAAAAAATAAATTTATATAATTATTTAATTATATAAAAATATTTAGACCTTGAAATTATTCTTTGGATATAATTCATAGATTGTTATTCTTATTGTATCTAATTAAGATACTATATGTATGAACTAATTATATGTCTATTTTTGTATTAGTTATTTATAGAATTCGACTTAATTGTTCTTAAAATGTTAGTAAAAATATGTATTTCAAAATTTAATTTTAGATTTTTGACTATTTTTATTTTTTATTTGCATAGTACCGAGTCAACCAGTGACCCACCGGTTGAACTAGTGACCCAGTAACCCAGTGACTTGACCGGTTCGATTACCGATTCGATTCTGACAACTATGCTCTCATCAATTATTTAAAATATATACAAAAATTATCCATATCCTCTTTAATATTATTATAAAATAGTACTTTATTAATTATTTAATATTTATCATCATGAACATATTAAATATATAGGAGTCTAATTAATTAATAAACATATTAATTATATTAATTATATGATACTTTTAATATACTCGTAATAAAAAAAATTACATATTTGATGAACAATATATTGTATAATAAAAACTCTTCATTAACTTACCAGTGAGATATGGAACTTTATCAAGTCATCATTTCGTCTAACAAAATTAAATAAGAAGGTCAGAGCCTCACTCTTTCTTTGTTCTGATTATCTTCTTTCTATTGATTGTGATCTTAAAATTTCCATTGCATGTTCCATCTAGTTCCAACACTTTTTAGGGTACTTCATTATATTTAAATTGGATTTTATAGTTATTAAATCATGTTTTTTTTTCTAATAAAAAAATAATTATCAAGTTATTTTTAATTTTTTATAGAAATATATCTATTATATTATTATTTTAGTAATTAATATAAATTTTAAAAAATTGAATAAATTTATATTTATTTTGATTATATTTCGGAGTGAATTATATGTTCTCTTATAATTCAAAAATAGACTTAATTTCTTCTATAATAAACAGTTTTTTAATCATTTAATTTATAAGAGATGTCTCATCTTTTTATTTATTCTAAAATTTTAAAATTAAAACAAATACTAATACTTTTTTATTAAGAAAACCAAAATAAAACATAAAAATAAACCGTGAATAAAAATAAAAATACAAAATTTTAAATTTCAAAATATAAAATAGTTATAATGTAAACCCCGTTAAATTAGTAGATAATTAGTCAATAAATTAGTTTTTAATAAAGAAGATTAGAAATGTGAATATTATGTTAAATTAGGATAGAGCTCATCGAAACAAGAATTTTGACACCAATTTCGAAAAAAACGGTCTAAGATTGGACCGAACGGGTCGAACCGGTTGAATCGGGCCCAAACCGGGCCCGTGGGTCCAACCGGACCAACCCATTAAATGAGCTTAAAGCTCGTTCTTCTCTTCAAAGACAGCAGAAGCAGCGACGCATTAGGGGAAGGAGAAGAGAAATTCACCGAAACCCTTACGGTGATTTCAAAACGCCGTAACTTCTTCGTTCGAGCTCCAATCGTCGCATCGTTTGCGGTCACGTGTCCACCGCGTCGAGCTCTACGTTTCTACTGGAACAATTTCATAGGTAAGTCACTAAATATTCCCAGCCATTCCTTTCCCCCAATTTTTAAATTTTGAGTGGGAATGTTGAATTTCTTTGATTTCTGATGTTTTAGGATCCAATTAGCTTGAGGAAAACGTTCACTCTTACTTATGTGAAGCTTGGGTAAGGTGAGGATATGATAATTCTATTTTAATTTTATTAAATTTGAGCTTTGAGTATTAAATTGGATATATGTGTGTTATGAATGTGTATTAGGTTGTGAATAAATAATTGGAGCTTAAAATTGTGAATACTGGAACTTGGAGGAAGCTGATTAGTTGAGGTTTTGAGGGCTGTGTTCTTTAGGAAAATTATCTTGGAATAATACTTGGGAATCGGTTAAGGTATGGTTTAGGTTACTTGCATTTAATATATAATGTTCTGTGAAAACTTAGGTTAGATGACCATAGGATAAGTTGGATTGCATGTGTATATTTGATACTTAGTATCTTGTTGATGAACATGGTTGGTTTGGTGCTTGTTGATCAATTGGTGATTTGGTGAATTATTGATTTGAGGTATATTTATTGTGGAGCTTGTTGTGATAATGAGAGAGGGTATTTTGTGTTATAAGCCTAGGATTTGTGAACTATGATTCTTGGTTGAATTTTAGTTATTGGATTTGAATATTGTATGAGTATAAGTGTTGATCTGAGGTAGATTTATTGTGGTGATTGTTATGATGATGAGGAAGGGTATGTTGAATTGAAAAGAATGCAGGTTTGGACCCGAAAAGGGTGGCAAAGTCCGAGTTTTAGAGGAGATGCTGTCGAAATTTTATAAAAATTAGAGATTTTGTTTAGATAATTATTTGAAAAGATTTAGATTCAAAGGTTATAGGGTTTGATTTTGAGTTATTAAGAAAATGAGTATTTTTTAAGTTTGATTTATTTAGAAAGGAATGAATTATGTTTTGAATTGGAACTATTGATAGACGGAATGGGAGGTGTGACAACGAAGGATAAGGATTGAATATGATTGATGTATGATAATGAATGAGATGCGATTGAGAATGATGTGGATGTTGATGAATTATAATTGAATTATTTATATGGCTTATGAATTTGAATGATCGGAGATACGAGATTTCCTGGATAAAGTGTCGTGGCTTGCCACCACGTGTACCAGGTTGAAAACTCGATACTCTGTTGACCCTACGACGTAAGTGTGAGCGGGCACTATATAAATTCCTGGGAATGTTACCCCCCATTGAGCAATATTGATTATTTGAGAAAAAGTTATGCATAGACTCTTGGGGATGCACGTCGAGGGACAGTCTATGGATAATTCAGACTTGTCGGGTTGGCTGGATAACCGACAGATGAGCCTCATCAGCCATAGGACAGGCATGCATCATATGCATAATACTTGAATTACTTGCTTGTGCTTTAATTGGGTGTGCCTATGTGTACTTGACATGTTAAATGTGTATTTGTTACCTGCAGTAACTGTAACATTCTTGTGCTTGCCTTTATCTGTTTATTTGTCTGTGAAAATGCATGATGGAGTTGGAGGTATGGAGGAATGGTAGTATGGGATTTAGATTTTAAGGTTAAGTTAAGTTAGGATTAAATATTCTTAGAAAACCACCTTTTATGGCTCCTATTTAATACTTTAAGCTCTATAATCTGAGTGTCGGCGTTCTAGGATTGCCTCTGGCATTCCCAGGACCTTATATATTATGTGTGTGGCACCTTTACCGTACTGAGAACCTCTGGTTCTCATTCCATACGATGTTGTTATTTTTCAGATGCAGGTCGAGAGGCGTCTCGTTAGGCGTCTGGACTCTTGAAGCGGAGTGGTTACTGGGTAGTTTTACTGTATAGTGATGTATATATATGTACTTAGTTTTCTCTCCGCATAACTTGTTCTCTTGATCCTCTTAGAGGTTTATGGAGAGGCAGAATTTTGTTATATATATTTGGGTTTTGGATATATATATATATGTGTGTGTGTGTGTGTGTGTGTGTGTTTGTGTGTGTGTAAATATTCTCCGGTCAGTCTTGACTTTGCAGGCTGAGTTAGGAGCTTATTATTTTGTATCTTTGGCACTCTATTCTTATTTTTACAATCTTATGTTTGATAGATATAGTTTTCTTAGCACGCAAATTAACTCGTTCCTTGAACGTTGTGCTTTTATTTTGCGATTTTTATTTCCTCTATTCTTCAAAGCACCTAGCATATTATAATTCTTCTGCTATTATATATACTCATTTTATTTTAGAGGTCGTAATACCACACCACCTCTGTTTTACGACTTAAGCGTAAAACTTTGTGTGGTAGGGTGTTACATTATGGTATCAGAGCAGTTCGTTCCTGTAGAGCCTGAGAGACGAACTGATTATGCTTCTGAGTATACTCTGTGTGTGATTATGTGCTACTTAGGATATCAGACTGGTATGTGTAGCATACGTATTCGTGAGCATGCATTTGAGACTTTTAAGCATTAAACTTGAGATATTGAGACTGATCACCTTAATATCAATTGTTTGGTGTGAAGAGGGACCAAACATCATCTCGCGGATCCGAGCGAGGTGTCCAGAGAGAAAATCTTAGGACCGAACTGATGCAAGGACCTCGAGATGGAAGCTTGGGTGCTGCTACAAGCAATGCAGGTCAATACTACAGGTCCATGACCCTTACTGATTTCCTTAAGAGTGGTCCACCTCAGTTTAATGGAAATGCCAAGGCGTTGGAGGCTGATCGGTGGTTTTGAGATGTGGAGAGGCTTTTGTACACTCAGCACGTTCCTGAAGTACAGTCAGTGGAAATAGTGACGAACATGTTGGAGGGAGATGCCCAGAAATGGTGGTAGGAATTATATTATACCTTGCAGATAGAGTTAACAGATATCCCTTGGAATAGATTCAAGACGGAATTTTATGGGAAATATTTTTTGCATGCACTTCGCACTGCAAAGGAATTGGAGTTAATGCAGTTGAAACAAAAGAATATGTCTGTTGCTGACTATACCCGTGAATTCGACAACCTGTGCTGCCTCTCAAGAGTTTGTCAAGGAAATCCAGTCGACTATGAGGAGTGGAAGTATGCTCGGTATGAGAAAGGACTTAGGAGAGACATCTTTAACTACGTGTATCCGCAAAGGTTAACGAATTTCATTGAATTGGTTAAGAAGAGTCAATTCGCAGAAAATTACTTTATGAAGTGGGCGATGTTACAAGAAGGCTATGGAAAGACTACTCCAGACGAGCCACATAGGGCCGGACTAGGTGAATGTTACAAGTGCGGGAAGCTGGGGCACATGACTCGAGACTGTCCACACAGGAAAGGCCGGGATGCAGCCAAATCTGATTTTCAGACCCGAGGTAACCATAAACTAGCAGTTGAATTTCGAACATCCTTGCATATCATTAATATGTGATATTCATTCGTAATATATGACGCGCGTTAAGACGGAGTAATGTTTAGTTAACTTAGAAGGGTGAATTGGTTTGGAGTGAAGTTAGGTTTAAAATAGATAAGGGTTAGAGATGAACATATTCCAAAAACTGCTTTCAGGACACATTATGGTCATTATGAGTATACGGTGATGTCTTTTGGGTTAACTAATGCCCCAGCAGTATTCATGGATTATATGAACAGGATTTTCTAACCGTATCTGGACAAGTTTGTTATTGTCTTCATTGATGATATTCTTGTTTATTATAAGACTAAAAAGTAGCATGCTGATCATTTGCGAACTGTGCTACAAATTCTGAAGAACAGAAAGTTATATGCTAAGTTATCTAAATGTGAGTTCTGGAAGAGTGAGGTGAAGTTTCTCAGTTATGTGATGAGTAAACAGGGAATAGCTATGGATCCTGCTAAGGTGGAAGCAGTAATGAATTGGGAGCGACCAACTTCAGTGACAGAGATCAGAAGTTTCCTAGGTTTGGCGGGATAGTATCGCATATTCATTAAGGGATTTCACAGCTCGCCTTACCTTTAACTAAGTTGACTAGGAAGGATACACCTTTTGTTTGGACTCTGGAGTGTGAGGAGAATTTTCAAGCATTAAAGCACAGGTTGACTACTGCATCCATGTTAGTATTGCCTGAACCAAGCGAACCGTTTGAAGTGTATTGTGATGCATCACGGAAGGGTTTGGGGTGCTTTCTGATGCAGCATCGGAATGTTGTAGCATACACCTCATGGCAGTTAAGGCCGCATGAGATGAACTCTCCGACACATGATTTGGAATTTGCTGCGGTTGTGTTTGCTTTGAAGATCTGGAGGCACTACCTCTATAGCGTTAAGTTTCATGTTTTCTCAAACCATAGGAGTTTGAAGTATCTTTTTGAGCAGAAAGAGTTGAATATGCGTCAGAGGAGGTGGATGGAGCTTTTAAAAGATTATGATTTTGAATTGAATTATCATCCAGGAAAAGCGAACGTTGTGGCGGACGCTTTGAGTCAGAAGTCTTTATATGCAGCTTGAATGATGCTACGGGAGGAAGAGTTACTAAAGGCATTTCAAGGTTTGAATTTGGGAGTTAGAGAAGAATATGGAATCCTGTGTTTGAGTCAGTTGCAGATTTTAAGTGATTTTAAATCAGAACTTATGAAGGCTCATCAAAACGGTGAAGCGTTACGTAAGGTATTACCAGTAGTTGAACATGGGAAACAGTGGAGAGTGTCAGAAGGTCAGGATGGTTTGTGGAGGTTCAAGAACCGAATCATTATGCCAGATGTCGGAGACCTGCGGCAAAGTATCTTGAAGGAAGCTCATAAGAACAGGTTCTCAATTCATCCAGGGAGTGCTAAAATGTATCAAGATCTGAAAGCGATATTCTGGTGGCCAGGTATGAAGAATGATGTGGCATTGCATGTATCTAAATGTTTAACGTGTCAGAAAGTTAAGATTGAGCATCAGAGACCATCAGGGACCCTTCAGCCTTTGGAGATTCCACAATGGAAATGGGAGAATATCGCAATAGATTTTGTAATAGGTTTGCCTAGAACCCGATCTGGTTGTGACGCTATTTGGGTGGTTGTGGATCGACCGGCAAAATTATCTCACTTTCTTCCTATTCGAATAAGTTGCACAATGGAGGAATTAGCTTGAATATATATCAAAGACATTGTCAGGTTACATGGCGTGCCTTTTACCATTATATCTGACAGAGATCCCCGCTTTACATCAAGGTTCTGGGGAGCTTTTTAGCATGCATTTGGAACTCAGTTAAGTTTGAGTACTGCGTATCACCCTCAGACAGATGGTCAGTCAGAGGGAACTATTCAGACCTTAGAGGAGATGTTAAGGACTTGTGTATTGGACCAGCCGCGAGCTGGAACCGGTATATGCCATTAGTAGAGTTTTCTTATAATAATAGTTACCATGCGAGCACCGGAATGGCTCCATATGAGGCTCTGTATGGCAGAAAATGTCAATCTCCACTATGTTGGTATGAAACTGGAGAAAGAAGTTTGTTAGGGCCTGAGATGATAGCTGAAACTACTGAATAGATAAAGAAGATTCGTAGTCGAATGCTTATAGCCCAGAGCCGCCAGAAGAGTTATGCTGATCAGAGGCAAAAGCCTTTGGAATTCGAGGAAGTGGAGCATGTTTTTCTGAAAGTTACACCAACCACTGAAGTGGGGAGAGCTATTAAGACTAAGAAACTAAATCCCCGTTATGTTGGACCATTTGAGATCCTGAAGAAAATTGGGCCAGTGGCTTATAGAATTGCCTTACCACCGTATCTTTCGAATTCGCACGACGTGTTTCATGTGTCGCAGCTTCGAAAATATACTCCTGATGCAAGCCATGTTCTAGAACCAGAACCAATCCAAGTAAGAGAAGATCTAACACTTCAAGTAATTCTGGTGAGAATTAATAATATTAGTATTAAACGATTACACGAAAAGGAAGTAACATTGGTGAAAGTAGCTTGGAGTTGAGCTGGTATGGAGGAACACATTTAGGAACTCGAATACTATATGCGGAAGGACAACCCATATCTTTTTCAAGTAACTGAATTCAAATTTTGAGGGCAAAATTCTTTGTTAGGTGGGTAGGATGTAAACCCCGTTAAATTAGTAGATAATTAGTCAATAAATTAGTTTTTAATAAAGAAGATTAGAAATGTGAATATTATATTAAATTAGGATAGAGCTCATCGAAACGAGAATTTTGACACCAATTTCGAAAAAAAGGTCCAAGATTGGACCGAACGGGTTGAACCAGGCCTGTGGGCCCAACCGGACCAACCCATTAAATGAGCTTAAAGCTCGTTCTTCTCTTCAAAGACAGCAGAAGCAGCGACGCATTAGGGGAAGGAGAAGAGAAATTCACCGAAACCCTTACGGTGATTTCAAAACGCCATAACTTCTCCGTCCGAGCTCCGATCGTCGCACCGTTTGCGGCCACGTGTCTACCGCGTCGAGCTCTACGTTTTTATTGGAATAATTTTATAGGTAAGCCACTAAATACTCCCAGCCACTCCTTTCCCCCAATTTTTAAATTTTGAGTGGGAATGTTGAATTTCTTTGATTTCTGATGTTTTAGGATCTAATTAACTTGAGGAAAATGTTCACTCTTACTTATGTGAAGCTTGGGTAAGGTGAGAATATGATAATTCTATTTTAATTTTATTGAATTTGAGCTTTGAGTATTAAATTGGATATATGTGTGTTATGAATGTATATTAGGTTGTGAATAAATAATTGGAGCTTGAAATTGTGAATACTGGAACTTGGAGGAAGCTGATTAGTTGAGGTTTTGAGGGCTGTGTTCTTTAGGAAAAATTATCTTGGAATAATACTTGGGAATCGGCTAAGGTATGGTTTAGGTTTCTTGCATTTAATATATAATGTTCTGTGAAAACTTAGGCTAGATGACCATAGGATAAGTTGGATTGTATGTGTATATTTGATACTTAGTATCTTGTTGATGAACATGGTTGGTTTGGTGCTTTTTGATTAATTGGAGATTTGGTGAATTATTGATTTGAGGTATATTTATTGTGGAGGTTGTTGTGATAATGAGAGAGGGTATTTTGTGTTAAAAGCCTAGGATTTGTGAATTATGATTCTTGGTTGAATTTTAGTTATTGAATTTGAATATTGTATGAGTATAAGTGTTGATCTGAGGTAGATTTATTGTGGTGATTGTTATGATGATGAGGAATGGTATGTTGAATTGAAAAAAATGCATGTTTTGACCTGAAAAGGGTGGCAAAGTTCGAGTTTTAGAGGAGATGCTGTCGAAATTTTATAAAAATTAGAGATTTTGTTTAGATAATTATTTGAAAAGATTTAGATTCAAAGGTTATAGGGTTTGATTTTGAGTTATTAAGAAAATGAGTATGTTTTAAGTTTGATTTATTTAGAAAGGAATGAATTATGTTTTGAATTGGAACTATTGATGGACGGAATGGGAGGTGTGATAATGAAGGATAAGGATTGAATATGATTGATGTATGATAATGAATGAGATGTGATTGAGAATGATGTGGATATTGATGAATTATTATTGAATTATTTATATGGCTTATGAATTTGAATGATCGGAGATACGAGATTCCCTGGATAAAGTGTCGTGGCTTGCCACCACGTGTACCAGGTTGAAAATTCGATACTCTGTTGACCCTACGACGTAAGTGTGACCGGGAACTATATAAATTCCCGGGAATGTTACCCCCATTGAGCAATATTGATTATTTGAGAAAAAGCTATGCATAGACTCTTGGGGATGCACGTCGGGGGACAGTCTAAAGACAATTCAGACTTGTCAGGTTGGCTGGATAACCGACAGATGAGCCTCATCAGCCATAGGATAGGCATGCATCATATGCATAATACTTGAATTACTTGCTTGTGCTTTAATTGGGTGTGCATATGTGTACTTGACATGTTAAATGTGTATTTGTTACCTGCAGTAGCTGTAACATTCTTGTGCTTGTATTTATCTATTTATTTGTCTGTGAAAATGCATGATGGAGTTAGAGGTATGGAGGAATGGTAGTATGGGACTTAGATTTTAAGGTTAAGTTAGGATTAAATATTCTTAGAAAACCACCTTTTATGGCTCCTATTTAATGCTTTAAGCTCTATAATCTGAGTGTCAACATTTTAGGATTGCCTCTGGCATTCCCAGGACCTTATATATTATGTGTGTGGCACCTTTACCATACTGAGAACCTCCAGTTCTCATTCCATACGATGTTGTTGTTTTTCATATGCAGGTCGAGAGGCGTCTCGTTAGGCATCTGGACTCTTGAAGCGAAGTGGTTACTGGGTAGTTTTACTGTATAGTGATGTATATATATGTACTTAGTTTTCTCTCCGCATAACTTGTTCTCTTGATCCTCTTAGAGGTTTATGGAGATGCATGATTTTGTTATGTATATTTGGGTTTTGAATATGCATATATATATATATATATGTGTGTGTGTGTGTGTGTAAATATTCTCTGGCCAGTCTTGACTTCGCAGGCTGAGTTAGGAGCTTATTATTTTGTATCTTTGGCACTCTATTCCTATTTTTACAATCTTATGTTTGATGGATATAGTTTTCTTAGCACGCAAGTTAACTCGTTCCTTGAACGTTGCGCTTTTATTTCGCAATTTTTATTTCCTCTATTCTTCAAGGCTCCTAGCATATTATAATTCTTCTGCTATTATATATACTCATTTTATTTTAGAGGTCGTAATACCACACCACCTCTGTTTTACGACTTAAGCGTAAAGCTTTGTGTGGTAGAGTGTTACATATAAGATAAAAAAAATTACTTAAATATAATTTGTGTAAGGTACTCCACGAATGAACTTTGATGAATGAATATTATATGCAAAATAAATCATGATATGTTGGTACAAAATTATTCTATATATATATTTTTTAAAAAAATATTGCTCTGTTAAATTATTTTACTCTTATTATTTTAAAAATATATCTATAATAAAAAAAATCCACATGAATAATTTACCTCTAATAAAAAGCTCTTAATGAAGTAAAATTTAACTATAAAAAATGTGTGGAAATTTTTTTATTCAAGAAAAACTTTTTTTTAGTAATAAACTTTTTTTTTCTTAAGGATAATATTAAAACTTAAATTTGGACGCCAATTGACATTATATATTGTGTAGGTATCTAGAGTACATTAAGAATATGATAATAATTCAAGGGTTAAGTATGGTTTTGGTTTAAAAGTTTTTCGCCAGAATCAAAACCGTCCCTCTTCTAATTTTCGATTTAGAATCGTCCTTAACGTTTTTTTGTATTAAAATCGTCCTTTTTAATAAATTTTTTTATATTATTCCTAAACTACCCCCTATTTTAATAAAAAAGTTATAAAATTTTAAAAAAAAAAAAAAAACGTGTTGTGGGGGGGGGGAGAAAACGTGTCAGGGAAGGGGGGAAGGAAAAGGGTATACGAGGGGAAAGGGGAAAGGGGAAAGGGGAAAGGGGAAAGGAAGAGGGGAGGGGGAAGGGGAAGGGGGAGGGGGACCGCCGCGGGAAGAAGAAAGGAAGGAGGAAAGAGGGAGGAGGCGCGGTAGGTGCGTGTCATTACCGCTGTCGCTGTCGCTGTTGACAGGAGAAGAGGGGGAGATTTGAGAGAGCTGAACGGGAAGAAAACGCAGGAAACCACGCCGCTGCGCCCAGCCCTCACCGTCGCGCCAGCCACCCACGCCAGAGGAGAGAGATCGGACAGAGAGAGACGCGAAGAAGGAGAAGGACTCGCGTTGCTGCTTCTTGCCGCCTCGCCGCTGAGGGAAGCCAGCACCACCGTCGCCACTACTCCTCGCCGCCTCTCCGCTTCTGCTTCTTGCTTCGATCTCTGTTTCTGCTTCGTCTTCTGCTTCTTCTGGGTTTGCTTGAGTTTGAGTTTTGGGTTTGTTTTTTTGAGTTTTGGGTTCTTGTTTTTTGAGTTTGAGTTTTGGGTTTGTTTTTATGAGTTTGAATTATGGATTCTGAGTTATGGGTTCTGATGATGATGATTTTCTGATGATGATGATTCTGGGGTTGTTTTTCTAAATTTGAGTTCTAGATCTGAGTTCTGAGTTCTGATGAGAATGACAATGATGATGTTGATTTTATGAGTTTTGGTTGGTGTGATGCTGATGGTGATGGAGTAGCAATGGGTGGGGATGGTGGTGGTGGATTTTGGTTCTGAGTTCTTATGATTCCATTATCTATGGTGGTGGTGGTGGCGGTGGTGGTGGTGGTATTGGTGGTGGTGGTGGTGGTGGTGGTGTTGGTATTGGTGTTGGTGGTGGTGGTGGTGGTGGTGGTGGTGTTGGTATTGGTGTTGGTGGTGGTAGTGGTGGAGGAGGTAATTGTGCTGATAGTGGTGAGGGTATTTTTGTCCGAAAAAATTAAAAGGACAATTTTAAATCAAAATTAGAAGAGGGATGGTTTCGATTCTGGCGAAAAACTTTTGAGACCAAAACCATACTTAACCCATAATTCAAAGAGAAAAAATATTTTATGTAAATTTATTTTTTAAAAACTAATGTGAAAGTAAAAGAATTTTAAATTATTTTTAAATACTTCTTATTCTTGTGTATTCTTGTGTACTTTTGTATATTCCTGAAGACAATGTAATATATATTTAATATACAAATTGCTACGAGAGTTTCTTTTGATATAAATATTTGATATTGCAAATTTCATTTTTAGTTAATCTAAATGATGAGCTAAATTTTGTAAGAATTGATACATTTAAAGGTAGTTAACTTCATATTCTAAATCAAGTTTTGTCAAACGGTTTTATTATAAATTATTTGCTAAAACAATTCTCATAAGGTGTATAGACTTATTAAAAAACCTGTATGTTTATGAATAGTGTGTATAGATTTATTAAGATATTCGTTGAGTATAGCTATATCAATACAATAATATCTTTCTGGTTATTGGATGTGTTGTATGTTTTTTATGCTATTAATTAGGTTCTATTTTCAGCCCTACTATTGATTAAGTCTGTCTCCAAGAAAAATTAGAATTATAGTTTGCTTGTTTTATCAAGTAAACTTAGTGTGTGTTTGAATTAACGTTTGTCAAATTGGAGTTTGAATGAAAATGATTTTTTATAATTGATTTTGGGTAGAAGTGAGTCTATGCCAATATGATATATGTTTGACAATTCTATATTAAAATTGATTTTTGATAAAATGAATTTTGTTTGGATAATATAAGTTAAAATCACTTTTAGATAGATAATTAGTTAATTATTAAAAAAATATAATATTAAATTATAATATTATTTTTTAGTATACTTAATTTTTTTATATTTCTTTTAGTATATTTTTTATAGTACTCTATTTTAGTATGTCATACTTTTTTAAGTATTCTCAATAATTTTATTTTATATTATTTTTTAAATGCTCTCTTTATAATAAAAATTATTTATTTATTACATTTAAAATAACATATAAAATAATATATTTTCATAATTTTTTTAAGTATTATCAATAATCTTATTTTTATTATTGATTTAAATTCTAACTTTTTATTAGTTATGTTTTTATTATTATTTATGATTAATTTTTTATTTAATTTATCATTTTTAATAAAAATAATAATACATATTATAAAAATTAAAATAATAAATCGTGCACAAGAGTTACAGTGATAAATTTTATATAATTAATTATAATCAGACTTACCTCTCGTTTTTTTGCTTATATATACTCTGATACTCCGTTATTCAAAAATCAAAACCATTTCAGATCATGACATTTGTGACATTTACCTTCCATCATCGCGCTACTGATAGAACATTCACAAGCAACTTTATTAGCAATGACTTCATATCTGAAGTTCTCAAGATGGCCGATATGACCAACAACTGCGTGATAGGGATGAAGGTGATAACTTTGCCTCAACCGGTGTCTCAACTTCTTCTAAAAATTTTTTTCTATTATAAAATAAAAAAAATATTTTTCGAAAGAAATTATTAAAACTTTAAATTCCGAAATCCAACATTTTTGTGGGGGCAAGTTCGCCATATCCACCAACGAACTTTATAAAAACTAATGTGAAAAAGATTAATAATTTGAATAAATAATAACTTGAACATATAATTTCATTTCATTTTTTTTTTTTTGTTTTTAAGAGTATGTATCCTTAAAAAAATTAATGTGAAAGTAAAAAAATTTCAAGTCATTTTTAAATACGACTTATTACTGTATATTCTTGTGTATTTTGGAGACATCATAACATGTCTAAATTAATTAATAAATATTAAAATTTAAAAATAATTACATTAGTATAAAAATAATTAAAAAAGATATTTCTTATAAAAAAAATTAAAATTTTATATAATTATTTAATACAATAACATATTGGACAGATTTCAATATCTTCCTAGTATATTATTAAAATATTATTAATGTTGTTAGTAGTTGAGAGTTAAGTTAGTAATGACTAGTAGTTAGTAGATGAAATATTTATGAGGTTAGTTGGTAATATCCCTATAAATAGGAAAACTCTTTGTATCATTTTTTTTCTAAAGGCAATGAAATTTCATTAATAGAAATAGGATGAGGTGTCCACATTAAAAGGACTGAAATAAGCGAAAGGGGATCTCCCAAAAAGTTATTTGAAGAGACTAAATTTAACATCAAAAGGGAAAAGTGAAACATAGGTAAGAGCAACTAAGGGGGAGAGTGATGAAGAAGGTCTCACATTTCTCTGACTAGCTTCGTCGCCGAGGCTACTACTTCCACTGGGTTGCGGCGTGTGCCCTCATAGAAACAGCTATTTCGTTCCTTCCAAATCAACCAAAGGGTTACAGTAATCTGTTGCAGCAACGAGTTACCTCTTGTTCTACCATGCCCTCGAACTAAAGCCAACTACCATGAGCTAAATTTACTAACCTCCGAGCTAGGTAAGCACCAGTTGAGTTGAGATTGCCCCCGAATTTCTTGTGTTTCTCCGCATTTAACCAAGCAATGAAGCTAGGTTTCCTCTGTTTCCTGACAGCAAGGGCAGATTCCACTACTGGACGGGAATCGGTGATGGAGAAGAGAGGAGACTGGTAGACGTTCATGGCATACTTTCCAGAGGAAGACTTGGATTTTGTGGGGGACTGAGAGCTTCCATAGGGATGTCCAAAGGTCCTTCAGATGCCAGTTTGGAGAGCCAAGCTCCAAGGGCTCGTGGAAAAAGTTGTAGGCAATCTGGTATCCTGCAGCGACACTGTAAGTGTTTGATCTGTGCAAAGTCCATTTAATTTTATCACTATCACCTTCAATCGGAACTGATAAAATTCTACTACTAATGTCTTCGGTAAAAACTTGCTGAATCATATTTGTGTTCCACTGGATGTTTGAATTAATCAGATCTTTAACCCAGAAAATTGTTGGATATGTAGCTTGATGAGCTGATTGTGGAGGGATAGTGAAAGGATAGGGAGGTGGAAGCCACGGCTCTTTAAAGATTCTGATTTCTGAGCCTGTGCCAACGCTCCAAGAGAGCCCCTTCTCAACCACTTTGCGCCCCTCTAGCAAGCTGCGCCACCCCATGAAGGTGTGTTTTCAGTCTCGGCTTTTAATGCATTGCAATATCGATAATACTTTTCTTTTAATATTCTAGATAGGAGTGAACTTGGTTGTGTTGTTATTCGCCAAAACTGCTTCCCTGGTAAGGCTAGATTCTGCGCCCTGAGGTCCTTGATCCCTAGTCCCCCTTCCTTCTTAGGTCTTGTCATAGTATTCCAGCTGATCCACACCATTTTTCTCTCTGTACCTCGTTGTCCCCACCAGTATTGGGAGAGCATTCTATGAATTTCTGAGATGAGTGTATCTGGGAGTTTAAAACAGGACAGTGTATATATAGGGACTGCTTCTCCTATTGCCTTGAGTAATGTGTGTTGACCTCCTGCTGACAGTAACTTTCTTTTCCAGCCTAGAATATGCTTCTTGATCTTATCCTTAATGAGGCTGAAGGTAGCTTTCTTCGATTTATTAACAATAGAAGGAAGGCCCAAATATTTGTCTGTAGCCCCAATGTGGTTAATATTTAGAGCCGCTGCCTATTGATTTCTGAGTAAATCCAGAGTATTATGACTGAAGAAGACTGACGATTTGTTGATATTCACTTTTTGTCCACTAAAACCCTCATATGTATGTAAGAGTTCCAAAATATTCTCGCACGAAATCGTAGAAGCCTTGCAAAATAGGATCAAATCATCCACAAATAGTAGCTGATTGACTCTGGGGCACCTCCTTGACACTTGAATACCTTGAATTAGATTGTTTTGTTCTGCCTTGTGTAGCAAGAAGGAGAGACCTTCTGCACAGAATAAGAAAAGATATGGGGATAGGGGGTCTCCTTGACAGAGCCCTCTATTTGGTTTAAAGAAATCATAGGGTTGACCTTCCACAACGACAGAATAAGAAACAGTTGTGACTAACTCCTGAATCCAAGCAATCAGAGTACCATCAAAGCCTAGTTTAGTTAACATGAACCAGAGAAAGTGACATTTCACTCTATCATAAGCCTTGCTCATATCTAATTTCACAGCCATTTCAGTCTCCAGCCCTTGCCTCTTATTTTTAAGATAATGCATATATTCATGTGCAATTAAAATATTGTCTGAGATCAAGCGGCCTTTAATAAAAGCACTCTGGTTAAGGCTTACCAAAATTTTCATCAAACCTTGAAGTCTAAAAATCAGAATCTTAGAGATAATTTTATAGACCACCGTAAAGAGGCTAATAGGTCTCACCTAAGTCATGTTGTTAGCATCTGAAACTTTAGGAATGAGACAAATACGAGTGTTTTTTAAGCTCCTAAGAAGTCTTCCACCTGCATAGAAACTTCGAGCTGCACGAAATAAGTCACTGCTAATGATGTCCCAGTAACACTGGAAAAACTTGGCTGTCATGCCATCTTCTCCCGGGGCACTCTGGGGATGCACACTAAAAGTGGCTCTCTTAACTTCTTCTATAGTAACCGGCCTTCGCAACCTACGGTTCATGGAGGGGGTAACCTTAGGCTCAAAGTCGGTGAAATAAGGATTCGGTTTGGTTTGGCATGTGGAAGAGAAGATCTCCTTAAAATATTCCTCAGCTACTCCTGCAATGTCTGAGTTTGTAGTTGCTGTTTCACCATTTACACTCTCTAATTTCCAAATTCCGTTCCTTCTTATCCTGTTTCTGAATTTTTGATGGAAGAATTGAGTGTTGCGGTCTCCTTCTTGAAGCCATTTAACCCTGGATTTCGCCTTCCAATACATCTCTTCATCATGGTAGACTATTTCCAATTTTCTCTCTAGTTCTAGTAGTTCCTCCCCACCATACACGCCCACTGATCTCAGCTCTTCAATCTGACGGCTTAGTTGCTCAATCTGTTTTTTAGAGTTATGCTCTCCCTCTCGTTGCCATTGAACGATGCGGTGTCTACATCGTTTTAACTTCTGGGCCAGAATGAACATTGGGGAGCCAGAGATTTCTTGTTTCCAAGCATCACAAATAATCTGTCGCACCTCAGGTTTTGAGCACCATCGCTCTTGGAATGTGAATCGTCTCTTAGAGTTTCTTGGTCTTGGGTTGGAGTCTATCAAAAGAGGGGCATGGTCTGAACCCAACTCTGAGAGCCTAAGGACTACCGAATTAGCGTACAATGATAGCCAATCAATCCCGACAAGGGCCCTATCTAATCTTTCCTGTACCAAGTCATCTTTGTGGCACCTATTTGTCCAAGTGAAGGGTCTCCCTATCATTCCTATGTCCACCAGAGTTCCATCATCAATAAAGTTACGAAATGCAGCAATGGAAGATGACGATTTAGCAATACCTCCTAATTTCTCAGCTTGCAAAGTGATGGCATTAAAGTCTCCAGTGACTACAACCTTTCCTCCGAATTGTTGGATAACCAGTTGTAATTGAGAAAATTACAATGAACGCACTTGCTCATTGGTGTTTAAGTGCACCCCTGTCAAACCCTAGCTCTCGTTAAGACCATGATCAGTAATTCTTGCCGCGATAAAGAATTGGTCCGATTGCACAACCTGCACTGTCACCCCTTCCCTCCAAGCCAACGCCATTCCTCCCGCCACACCATCAGGGTCAACGATAAACCAATTACTAAAACCAGCTGCCCTTAATTTTTGCTCCACATTACAAGCCTGGTTCTTAGTTTCACATAAGAACCCAAGCTCGGGGAAGTGGGACCTTGACATCCCTTTCAAATGATGGACTATCAGGGGTCTTCCCAAACCCTGACAGTTCCAACAGAGTAGCTTCATATCTCTTTGGGTGCCAATTGAAGGCTGGCACCCTCCACCTGATCATCCAAACTCCGATTAAGACTAAGGCAAAGCTTTTTCTGCTGCTCATTATTTTCTTTACCCACACTCCTCCTTTTCTCTCTAGCTTGTTTGATGTAGTGACCTCCTTCCCTTGCCATTTGCTTCAGCTTTGGGGTCTTCCCTTTTTTAGTAGCCATAGTAGCAATATTGGTATTTCCATTAGCATCAACCTGAGCTATCGAAATTTCTCCCAAAATCATCGGGGATGTAGATTCATTTGTAGGGATCCAAGAATCATCAGTATCTTCAGTTGAATCCTCTGCACTGGCCTCTGTGTTACTTCTTATTGGGTTCTTAGTTTGTGTCCTCAGTTCTGACATGCTAAGCTTTGAAAAGCCTTCCATCAGCCAGGTTGGGGGAGGTTTCTTCTTTGGGTGAGGCGGCATTGAGCTTGCTGAGTTTGGTTTATTATGGAATCCCCTTTCATTATCTGCAATTCTTCTCCCACTTGATCAGACTTCACCCAGTCTCCAATTTTGTTTTCCTAAATATGACCGGCAGCAGAATCTTCTAACCATTGTGAACAATTTTTGATCTCGTGGCCTAAATTTGCATAATAAGTGCACACGGTGCCTAGCCTTTCATACCTGAGACCTATTTTGATGGCCTTCCTATCCGGACCAGCAATTAGCAAGCTGTCTTTTACTTCTTTCTCACCACAAATATCAACCCGAGCCTTGAGGATTCTGTTTTCCTTTCCCTTAACTTCAAAAAACCCAAATCAGACACCTTCCCCAAGCTTTCTCCTATTTTCCTCCCAGATTCCAGTGTTTTGAACTTTTCCGGGATCCCCCACAATTGTACCCAAACTGGAAATTTAGATATTACATTGTCAGCAGCCTCCTCCTGGATATTCCATCGTCTAACATGCAAAACAAAATTTTTAAATAGCCAAGGAGAGCCTTGTTCAATTCTCAGTAGTTCTTCTTCCATATCAAAGAAAAATTGAAAGACATTAGATTTTATTTCAGTAACTCTGATTCCTTTTGGCTTACCCCAGATCGCTGTTAATGCATTCTCCATGGTGCCCATTGTGAATTGTCTATTAGCGAAAATTCTGCCTGTCAGGCTATTGGCACAGGCTTGAACCCCTTCTACGATATCTTCTTCTCCAAGAAATACCACCCCTCCACGGTGATCTTCTGCATTCTGGTTCCTCCAGTCAGTCTCTTCTCTCGTATCGCCCATACTGCAGCATCTTAATGCAGTGGTCAGGTGCTTAGAACTGGATCAGATCCCAATTTGAATTTATTAGATTGAAGAGCCTTAGTAAGTGCTAGAATAAACCCTAGCAGAGCACTAAAGAAGCCTTAGTAGGCACTTTTTGTATCATGTAACTTGAACGTATACAACTTCACATATAATATTATCATCTTCTTATTCTGTTCTTCTCCCAGAAATTCAACATGGTATCCTCCTTGCGGAGGATAAGCCATTAGTTTTTCGGTGAAAAATCACCACGTTTCTTCTTCAAACCCAAATAATCAAAATCCACATTATCTCCTTCCTCTCTAATGGCAGAATCATCTTCCAACGTAGTACAAGATCGCACTAATCCTTTCTATATTCATTCTAGTGAAAATCCAACTTTTGTCACCGACTCTGTTCCTTCTCCTCTAAACTGATGATCTTCTGTTTTCAATAGTTGGTGTTGTCTTGGTTATATCATTCCCTCTCTCTTTCTATTACCCAAAATTATGGTCATTGAGACCTGCGGTTTCACGTGCCTCTTTGTCATCATCATTTTTTCTTTTTTTCTCTTCTCTTCTTTCTTTTCTCCTTCTTCTTCGGTAAAAAAAAAAAACCACCTCCTGTCTGTACATTTTCTTCCTCTCTTTATCTATCTGTTCAAAACACTGTCGGTCGTTGCGGCGTCTCCGACGTCTCCTTTCTTCTCTCTTCTTTTTCTTCCCTGGTTGTCTCACTCTCAAATACAGAACAAGAGAAGTAGCCTTATTTCTTCCTCTCTTTATCTATCTGTTCAAAACACTGCCGGTCGTCGTGGCATCCCCGACGTCTCCTCCCCATTTTTTTTCCTTCTGAGTTCAACAGGTCAAAAATCACTAGCATCCGCCACCAAAGGCTTCTTCTTCCTCTGCGTCACCGCATCGCACGCATCGTCTCCTTTGCGTCACCGCCACTCACGTCTTCCCCTAGCAGAAGCCCTGTTCCTCCTTTCTGTCATGACCAGAATTACGGCTCATGCCGCACCTCTCTTCCTTTTGTCTTCTCTGCGTCTCGCGCCACACGCCTTTTCATCTGCGTTACCGCGCCGCACGCCTCTTTCTCAATCATTTCATCGAAACTTATCCAAGTTGGGAATTATTGACATCTTCCATCCACCAACTTGCGGGAGCATATTAAAATATTATTAATGTTGTTAGTAGTTGAGAGTTAAGTTAGTAATGACTAGTAGTTAGTAGATAAAATATTTATGAGGTTAGTTGGTAATATCCCTATAAATAAGAGAACTCTTTGTATCATATAACTTGAACACATACAACTTCATATTATCATCTTCTTATTCTGTTTCTCCCAGAAATTCAACATGTATGTCTACTATGCTGAGATTGTATTGCATATAAAGCAGAACTCTAGAAGGAGATTGAAGTATATAGAAATGTTGGTTCATCTGAATGATACTATCAGTATATTTAAGGAGAAGGCCGCTCGACACCTAACAACATAATTTATTTGCGATGGCCGGATATATAATAAAGATACTGCTTTAGATAAGTGGAGGTCAAATCACGGATTTAGCTGAGGTTGCTATGCCGCTGTGGAAATTTGATGTCTTTCATAAGTCAAAAGTCCTAATCACTTATGGTTATGCTCCCTTTCTCATTGGCGAGAACTTCAACAACTTCTAACTATCCATATTATACCTATAGAGTTATAGTTTAAGAAGAGTTATAATAATAATTGTTTTCATTTTGTTTTGTGGTACACTATAGAAAGAGATAAAAAAAATTAAAATATTATAGTTATACTTGTAATGCTTTTTATTTTGTTTTGTAATAAAAATATATATTTAATATACAAATTATTATGAGAGTTACTTTTAATATGGACATTTGATATTGTAAATTTCATTTTCAGTTAGTCTAAATGATCAGCTGAATTTTTTTAGAATTGGTGCATTTGAAAGTAGTTAACTTCATGTTCTAAATCAAGTTTTATTAAACAGTTTTGTTATAAATTATTTGCTAAAACAATTCTCATAAGGATTGTTGAATGTAAAGCTAGGATTAGTGTGCTTCCACTGTTAGACCAACATATTACAAAGGGAGTGGTTATACAAAAATTATGGAGGTTGATACATTTGTTCTGCATTTTCTGGTGATGAAAATTTAATGTGAATGATATGTTATTTTATTGTTTGTATAGATAGACGGAGAAAAAAAATATAAAACAAAAAAAATAGTATTTTTTAGATTTGCAAATTAACCATTGGTTCATGAATAGTGTGTAGGTTCTATTTTCAGTCCTACTATTGATTAAGTCTGTCTTTAAAAAAAATTAGAATTATAGCCTGCTTGTTTTATCAAGTAAATTTAGTATGTATTTGGATTGACGTTTGTCAAATTAGAGTTTGAATTAAAGTGATTTTTTATAATTGATTTTGGCTAAAAGTGAGTCTATGTCAACATAATTTATGTTTGGCCATTTTATACTAAAATTGATTTTGATAAAATAAATATTGTTTGGATAATATTAGTTAAAATCATTTTTAGGTAGATAATTAGTTAATTACTAAAAAATATAATATTAAATTATAATATTATTTTTTTAGTATGTTTAATTTTTTTTATATTTCTTTTAGTATATTTTTTATAGTATATTTTTTATAGTACTCTATTTTAATATGTTATAATTTTTTAAGTACTCTCAATAATCTTATTTTATATTCATTTTTAAGTACTCTTTTTATCATAAAAATTAATATTTATATATTAAATTTAAAATAACATATAAAATAACACATTTTAGTAATTTTTTTAAGTACTTTCAATAATCTTATTTTTGTTATTGTTTTAGATTCTAACTTTTTACTAGTTATGTTTTTATTATTATTTATGGTTAATTTTTTATTTAATTTATTATTTCTAATAGGAACTGATGGTTATCAGTGATTAAGAGAAGGGGAGTTGATTCTTAGTCTCCTTTTCTGTTGGATATTGCTTTTAGCTATCTCAAAGAATCTTAGGAGATATTTTTGCTTTTATCTCATATCAAGTTGAGAGACACTTTACTTTTGTTTCCTAAGTAACAGAACCAAAAGTGAGGTAGAGAAGAAGTGACACATAGATGTATCCTGATTCAGCTACCTAGTGCAATGTAGCCTACATCCAGTCTCCATTACAATCATGATGGAATTTCACTATCTTTTTCACAAGATTACAAACACCAATGCTTCCCTATGATCTACCCAATCCTACTCGGGACAAATCCAGATTCTAACCTAATCTGAATTTGACTAGAACTCAATCTAACTTTCAACAGCAAAGTGCTAACCCAACTTGTAAGGGAATCCCCACAGGATCATGAAACAAAACAGAAAGATGTACAAAGTAAACCTGAGACATCTTAAGGCTTTTTCTCTAAGTTTAACTCACTGGCTTTTACCTCTTATTGGCTTTTTCTTACAAACCTCACCATGTCTGCCTTTTTCAATGAGACTCAAATAAACTAAAAGTGAAAAAAAGAGAATACTAAATGAACAACATGAAGGAGAAGAACTCAATCAGCTTAGGTAGCTATGAGAATTGAACTCTGTGCTTTTTACTTATTCTCTTTGCCTTCAACCCTTGTTGTTCACCATTATTATAGAAGAGTGAAGCTTCCAAGGTTGAATCAGGTTCAACCCTAATGCTGTTTTCTTCTCCATCATCAGAGCTTGCAGAAACTTTGACAGTGAGGAGAGAGAAATCCGAATCTATTGCATACAACTCACTCATTCTCTCTCATCTTTTTTCTTCTAACTTCTTCAATCTTGACCGTAGAGCTTTACTTTGGCTCCCTTTTTGACTTTGATTTCTCTATGGTTGCTTAATTTGTACTTGAGACTTTGTTGATTTTTTCTTGGTTCCTTGGTGTAGCACAAATGAGAAAAACACCTTTTGAAGATGCTCTGACCGGATGCTATCTTCCTTTTGTTGTAGCTTGAAAACTTGCTTAAACTTGGTAACAAGTTTTTTTTGTCCTTCAACCCACCATAGCTTCTGTACTTTCCTTTTCTTTCTTTCTTCCTTGCTGAGTTACGTGACTGAAGTAAAAAGAGAGAGGAGAGAGAAGAGAAAACTTTTGGCTTACAGTGGAAGTTTCAATGAAATTAATTGAAATGAATTTGGGATTTAAGTATCTGAGAGTGGGAGTAGGTAAACGTATGAGGCTGGTAAATTTTGGGCTCATTCCTTTATTTCCTCATATTTGGTTCATGGACTTGTGATTGGACTTTAGCTTAATTATGATGGATCACAATGTGTGTGCTTGATTATTAGTTCCTTTGGTCATATTTTCAAAATTATTTTCTTGCACACAAGCACATTATAATTATATAAATGATTAATAATTCTTTAATAATGTTTGTTCATCATTTTAATTAAATATTTATTTTTCAAACTCAACAATTTCCTCCTTAATGACAAACATTATTAAAATGAATTTGAAAAAGATTAGGAGAGAAAACTTTTTTTTGATGAATGATTCACGTAATACTCCCTTTTTCTTTTGATCATCATACTTCCCCTTAATGTGTACTTTGATCAACTTGATTTGGATAATTTATTCATAGAAATCATGCCTAAATTCAAGATATATTCTAGTAGATATGAGCTCCTTTGATTAGGCTATTAGTGACCCAACTTAAAGCATCAAGGCAAATTAAAGTTTTATCGAAATTTCAGTTCTTTTAATGGGACAAGATTTCAAAACTTATAAGCACACAAAACTAATCATGATTGGAAGCATGTTATCCTTGTAGAGACATGATCAAACAAAATATGGCAAAATATTATATTCCAAAAAAAAAACATAATCAAAACATATCTCAAAATCAAATCAGAATCCAAAGTAGAGCATGAAATTAACAAATAAAAGCTCATTACCTACTCATGATACAGCCTATTGTAAACCCCGGTTAAATTAGTAGATAATTAGTCAATAAATTAGTTTTTAATAAGGAGGATTAGAAATGTGAATATTATATTAAATTAGGGTAGAGCTCATTGAAACGAGAATTTTGACACTAATTTCGAAGAAAACGGTCCAAAATTGGACCGAAAGAACTGAACCGGTTGAACCGGATCCGAACCGGATTGTCGGTCCAACCGGACCAGCCCTTTTAAGTGAACCCAAGCCTTCGTTCCCCTCATTTCAACGTAAACGAAGCTGAAAGCTTCCTAGGGAAAAGAAGAATGAGGCATTCTCGTAAACCCTCACGTTAACTTCCGTAAGCCGTAACTCCTCCGTTCGAGCTCCGATCGCCGCACCATTTGCGGCCACGCGTTCACCGCGTTGAGCTCTACATTTCTACTGGAACAATTTCATAGGTAACTTGCTATTTCACTTCAGCCTCTCATTTCCCCCAATTTTCGAGTTTTGAGAAGGGGTGTTGAATTTCTTTGATTTTTGATATTTTAGGATCCAATTAGCTTGAGGAAAACGTTCACTCTTGCTTATGTGAAGCTTGGGTAAGGTGAGGATACGATAATTCTATTTTATTTTCATTGAATTTGAGCTTTGAGTATTAAATTGGATATATATGTGTTATGAATGTGTATTAGGTTGTGAATAAATAATTGGAGCTTGAAATTGTGAATACTGGAACTTGGAGGAAGCGGATTAGTTGAGTTTTGAGGGGCTGTCTTGGTTTTGAATAAATAGCTTTGATCGTTACGTGGAAATCGGCCAAGGTATGGTTTAGGTTTCTTGCATTTAATATAAAATGTTTTGTGAAAACTTAGGCTAGACGACCATAGGATAAGTTGGAATACAGGTGTATGTTTAATGTTTAGTAATTTGTCGATGAATATATTTGGTTGCAGTTTATTGAATAATTAGTTATTAATTTTGGATGGTGAATGTTGTTATGTTAATTTGGAGAGAATTATGGTTGAATGTTATTGTTGATGAACATGGTTGGTTTGGTGCTTGTTGATTAATTGGAGATTTGGTGAATTATTGATTTGAGGTATAACTATTGTGGAGGTTGTTGTGATAATGAGGTATTTTGTGTTAAAAGCCTAGGATTTGTGAATTAGATTCTTAGTTGAATTTTGGGTTGTTGGATTTGAATATTGTATGAGTATAATTGTTTATCTGAGGTAGATTTATTGTAGTGATTGTTATGATGATGAGGAATGGTATGTTGAATTGAAAAGAAAGCAGGTTTGGACCCGAAAAGGGTGGCAAAATCCGAGTTTTAGAGGAGGTGCTGTCGAGATTTTATAAAAATTAGAGATTTTGTTTATATGATTATTTAAAAAGATTTAGATTCAAAGGTTATATGGTTTGATTTTGAGTTATTAAGAAAATGAGCATGTTTTAAGTTTGATTCATTTAGAAAAGAATGAATTATATTTTGAATTAGAACTATTGATAGACGGAATGGGAGGTGTGATAATGAAGGATAAGGATTGAATATGATTGATGTATGATGATGAATGAAATGCGATTGAGAATGATGTGGATGTTGATGAATTTCAATTGAATTATTTAAATGGCTTATGAATTTGAATAATCTGAGATACGAGATTCCCTGGATTAAGTGTCGTGGCTTGCCACCACGTGTACCAGGTTGAAAACTCAATACTCTGTTGACCCTACGACGTAAGTGTGACCGGGCACTATATAAATTCCCGGGAATGTTACCCCCATTGAGCAATATTGACTACATGAAAAAAAAAAGCTATGCATAGACTCTTGGGGATGCACGTCGGGGGACCGTCTAAGGACAATTCAGACTTGTCGGGTTGGCTGGATAACTGACAGATGAGCCACATCAGCCATAGGACAGGCATGCATCATATGCATATTACTTGAATTACTTGCTTGTGCTTTAATTGGGTGTGCCTATCTGTATTTTCCATGCTAAATGTGTATTTGTTACCTGCAGTAGTTGTAACCTTCTTGTGTGTTTGCCTTTATCTGTCTATTTGTCTGTGAAAATGCATGATGGAGTTGGAGGTATCGAGGAATGGTAGTATGAGATTTAGGTTTAAGGTTAAGTTAAGTCAGGTTTACATATTCTTAGAAAACCCATCTTTTATAGCTTTTGTTTAATACTATAAGCTCTACAATCTGAGTGTCGGCATTCTAGGATTGCCTCTGGCATTCCCAGGACCTTATATATTATGTGTGTGGCACCTTTACCATACTGAGAACCTCCGGTTCTCATTCCATACTATGTTGTTGTTTTTCAGATGCAGGTCGAGAGGCATCTCGTTAGGCGTCTGGACTCTTGAAGCAGAGTGGTTACTGGGATATTTTGTTATGCTATGATGTATATATATGTACTTAGCTTTCTCTCTGCATGACTTATTCTTTTTGATCCTCTTAGAGGTTTATGGAGAGGCAGGATTGTGTTTATGTACATTTGGGTTTTGGATATGTATATATATGTGTAAATATTCTCCGGCCAGTCTTGACTTCGCAGACTGAGTCAGGAGCTCGTTACTTTGTACCTTTGACTCTCTGTTCTTGTTTTGGGTTACTTTACACTTGACAGCTGTAGCTTTCTTAGCACGCAAGTTAACTCGTTCCTTGAGCGTTGCACTTTTATTTCACGATTTTTATTTCTCCTATTCTTCAAGGCTCCTAGCATATTACAATCTTTCTGCTATTACATGTATACATTTTATTTTAGAGGTTGTAATACCACACCACCTCTGTTTTACGACTTAAGCGTAAAGCTTTGTGTGGTAGGGTATTACACCTATGTTCTCACAGTCAGAGCAGAATATTTCACCAAGCTAAAAACAGAGCTGAAACGGAGCTCAAAACCAAATTAGAGCTAAAACGGAGCATGATGTTCTGTTTTCAATTCATTTCATCCTTTCTCCCCCTTTTGTTATCAAGGAAGAAAATTTGCAAGCATAAACAGTAATTAAGATATTCAAAGCCAATGATGCATACCAAAAAGAGTGTGTCAAAGTTAAAGTTATTACAGTCACCCAAAATAAAATAAAGTTCAAGAATAACTAGAAAAATACCAAAGTTTCAATTTCAGAGACAGCAAAATATGAGTCATTCAAAGGCAGCAGAGAGCAATACTAGGCATCAGAATCTTCGTCCTTCAGTGTCCAAGGTATCTTCATCTTTGTCGGACATAGTCTAGTCCTCATCAAGGGAATCAAGATGTTTCAAAAATACCTCAATCCTGTCATGAGACTTCATTAAGGATTTTTCATTGTGTAATGAAATCTTTTGCTGTTCCTTGCTTGATCGAACCATTTGTTTGGTCATAAAGACAAATTCTTGAAGAATGTCTTTTACTATCCCAGTGATCAAGTACTTATGCGAATCTGAGGTACCAGCAACAGAGGGAGAGGGAAGGCTCTCACTCTCATACAATGTCGATGCTTTAGTACCCTTGAAACCTTTGCCTTTAGCCTGTTTGGGTACCCCACCGCCTTTGATAATAGACACCTTGTTCTCAACAGGCTCATTACTCAAATCAAAAGTAAAATATTCGAACAGACAAGTTAAAAACATTCCATAAGGAAGAGAGCTCTTTTTATCATTTTTTACACAATTTCACATGTGGCGAATCATAAGATATGCAAAAGAAATAGGGATGGAGTTCAAAATAGTATAAAGCACAAGAGTGTCACAAACTGTTACCCTTTGATATGATCTGCTTTGAGACATAATTATGTGAGTTATGATGTGATGCAACCGAGCCCTAACAGGACCTAGGGCCTTGTGTGTGGGAGTTGTACCATCCATGGAGGAGAAGTTTTCACATATTCTGGCCAGGGCTTCTTGGTGAGAGATGCCAACGTGGTTATCCCATTTTCCAGACATATAGATATTCGCTCCTGTGTCTTGGCAACCCAGGGCTTCACCAATGGTTACAGCATTGCAAAACAAATTGAGTATTTTTAATAAAAGAATGAAATTCTCCTTCATGAAAAAGTAAATTTGCATAAAACTCTTGCACCAGATTCGAATAAACAGGCTTTCTAATGTTGAAGATTTTAGTCCATTTCAGATCATAAAAATTGTTTTTAAAATCAATCCCCTTTTCAGACAGAGCATTAAGATCAACAACATAAGAGAAACAGAGAGTTCGGTTCGAAAGAACTTGTTTATGAAACTCATAGTCAGTGCAACTGGCAAAACGATGAGGATCAAAATAAGAGTGTGATGGTTTACTATACTTTTGTTTGAACTAAAAAGAGTCAAGATGTGGTGGCTCTCTAGTATCATGAAGTATGGACCTTCTTGGACTTTTAGAGGGACGAGCAGAACGTCCAGAAGGATGGGGAGTAGAGCAACGAGAAGGAGATGGTGGACGGTCTTCTTCTTCTTGTGTAACACCCTAATATTTTTAAACTGGGTTAAGCCTTATTTGGAATATATTAGTCGTTGACATTCAAAAACCTTGCAGAATTTTTAAAGTAATATGAAATCTTTTTATAAAATAATTTACATGTGTAAAAAAATATTGAATAACTAGCTTTTTATTAGAATAGTTACTAGTTGAAAAATATAAGTGGATCTGGAAATACTAACATGAAAAATGGGTGTGCTAAACTATGAAGGTACAACAATGACATGCTTTACTCATATCAAATAATCATAACAAGAAACATCATAGTTACAATTGCAATCACTCAATAAAAATAAAACAAGACACAGCGAAAATACTAATTCTCTTAATTTGTATAACTATAGCTAAAACAATCGCATATTCTTCCTTCTTAAGGTAAATGCTTAATGTTTTGTATTTACGTCCTCGATAGCTTGCTCTTAATAGTGCACTTGTCTTTTCACCTCAACTCAACTGAGCAGTGTATTGCTTTGTACAGCATCGTTCCTGAAGATGGTACGGAAAGAGGGGTGAGAAACAAAAGTTTCTCAATAGTTTATCTATATGGTGTCATCGTATCCATCCCCAACCACTCCGAGTTTTAAAATAAAAACAGTGATAATGCAATGTTGTTCAATTATTATTTTCAAAAGTTCTTATTAGTCGGAGTGGTGTGACTTTTAGATACTTCTCATTTACTTATGTTATGACATGTGTAATGCATACAAAATGCCTATAGCGTTAAAACATATAAATATAAACTCATAAACTTTGGTATGATGTCCTCATAGGCCATAAAGCAAGGCAAAATAAATAATAAACAAGAGAAGAATAGTAACATTGGCATAGATAAGTCAAATAGAATAGATCTGAATAAAATAAAGATCTTAAACAATATCACCCATCGAATAAAAATGAACTTTGGATAAAAGAATGATCTTTGAATGAAATAATAAACATAATCATAAATTAAAAAGGATAAAAGAAGAACAATCATGATCACACTTTTCATTGTACTTTTCATTACTTTTTCTCGTAGCTTTTATGGAAGGTATTGAGCTCAAACCGGTATAAAAAGTGGGATCCCCTTCCCTTACTGAAGGTTCTTATCCCAAACGTTTTGGCGATCACCTTCCCTTACCGAAGGATCATCTCAATCGATCACCTTCTCTTACCGAAGGATCATATCGATATCTTGTCTTTGGGGGTCACCTTCCCTTACCGAATGATCATTCCCTCAGTTCAATTTACAATCAAGGTTATTTAGATATACACAAGAAGGAAGTTATGGCAACCAAGATATATTATTATAAAATTGATGGGAGTCCCCTTCCCTTACCGAAGGTTCTCAAAAGTTTGTCGATCACCTTCCCTTACCGAAGGATAATCTCGATTATCTTGTCCTTGGGGGTCACCTTCCCTTACCGAAGGATCATTCCCTCAGTTCTTTAATGCACATAAGATTGTTATTATAATGTATAATGAGTATGAAGAAAAGAGATATTATATCATGACGTGCAATGTTAACATATATGTTCAAAAATATTTAAGATATGACATATAAAAATTAGCACAAAATCTCCTACCTCGAGTGAAGTTCCAATAGGTATTCCGATGCAAATAGATGAGGTTTGTTAGTGAAGAGAGACTTGTTCCATGGCTAGACTTTGTGTATACTAAAATTTTTTGTATAGAAAAAGAGAATAGAATGAGAAATGAAGGATCAAATAGCTCTCAGGTATGTGCAAATTATGTTAGGAGGCATTTAGGTGAAATCTTCAATCTGGATCGTTACTTTGTGAGCCCTATAACTTTTTTCTACGTTTGGAATTTGGAAATATCTATTAGAGAAAATTTATAGATAATTAAATTAGCTTTAAAACGAATCTTAAACGAAGTCAATCGTATAACCACAACTTGAGATATTCTCGAAATACTGTTAGTATATCAGGCTAGCTGATAAGAGCGCGATTTTCTACTATGAACTTGTAACCAATTTATCTACCTAATTTAATTTGAATTTGATTTTATACTGAACTTAAGGAATATAGGTAGTATTCTTATCTTTTCATATAACTAAATATCATTCAAATCTAATAAATGTAGAATTAATTATGACTATGTTTTAAAAGGTTGTTTATTATCGATTAGAGATTTACTACCACTAGTGCTTTTATATGTTTAAATTTTAAATTCAAATCTTAAATCATTACCATTTTAATTAATTAATTAGTTATTAAAAAATGACTTGATTCAAAAAGTTGGGATGTTACATCTTGTATGGTGTCTTTTCCCTTTTCACCTTTCCCACGAGATGATTTGACTCCCTTATTAGTAGAGGGACCCTTGGGGTGAACTATTTTTCTAGCCATTGATTCGCTTGGTTGAGAGGAAGATGATGAATGGGAGTGTATGTAAATATGTGTGTGAGATTGGGGTTGTTTGGATTAAGAAGGATTTCGAGAAGGGAGGAATATACCAGTACTCCTTCTTGTTGCTATTTCTTTCTTATATTGAATGAAGAAAGGAAGGTTGAGGGAAGAGATAGCGCCAAAGAGGGTTAGTGGAGGAGAGAGAGGTTATCTTTGAAAGGGAAACCGTCATTAATGCTTAATGGAAAACTTCTCTTTTATAACAAAAAATTAATGAAACGGTTTTTTAAAAATTTTGAATTTTAAAATAATAAAATATGAAATGACAAGTTATGAAAAATGATAAAGGTTTCTGATTGACATTACTTGAAATAGAATAGAAAGAGAAAGGGTTGAATCAAAAAATTAAAAAAATATTTTATGATTTTAGTAATAAGTCCATATTATATGAACAAGATTTGTCTTATATAAGTCCAGACGTGGTAATAGCAAGCTGGGCTATATGGCATAGATTTTCATTCTCTCAATCCAAAAATTTTCTGGGCTTCGTTCAAGCCCCATTTTGAAGAGTTCATCACATGCCCAATTTTATCTCCCTGGCTTTATACTACATCTTTTGATTCTTCTGCTCAAAATGGAAGAATTGAAGGTGCAGACAATCCAAACGCAACGAATCTGTAGCAAGATTTTGTAGATTTTAATGATTGATGACATGTTGCTATTTTATATTTAGATTTTTTTTTATTATCTGACTTTTTTAAATTTGTACTTTGATAAGATTATAAGAGTTTGATTAATGTAATACTCTAAATTTAGATAATATTTTAAAATTTATGTTAGACTATGATTATATTTTAGTATGTTTATTTATATTTTATTTATTATTATATTATAAAACGCTTATTTCGATTGAACCATAATTAAACTAATTGTATTAGTAATTAGAGTAATTTAAGAACCGATCCAATTTTCAGAATCTTGAATAAAACTATTTTGTTAATCCCTCGGCTTTTTGAGAATTAGATTTCATTAATAGAAAATATTAACTAGGCCCTTAAAATATGTTTAGTTTAAATAAGTAATTTTTAGCATAAAATATGTGTTCTTTAATTTTGGTACTGGTAAATTCTTATTTAAATTTGTTTACTAGTCCTTGCAAAATTAAGAAATTTTATCCTCTGATATGGTAAATTTTGATTAATAGTAAATTATTAAGAAATTTTTGTGATGGATTTATAGATTTTCAATAAAATAAAAATATTAATAAAAAATTAATTTTAATGTATTGTTAATGTATAATAATTTTATATATCACGTAATATCACATTAATAAAAATAATTATTTTTTACGTTAACTGTATGAATGATCATAAAAAAATTATTTTTATTTATATTTTCAATTTTAATGATATTTTTAGATTTATTTTAGTCCATTATATTTGTATTTGGAATAAGGTTGTATATTTATTATTTAATTAATTTTGAATGATTACTTTTTTATATTATTATTTAGTTTAAAATTTTATTTAAATAGTTAATTGATATAACAAGTATTTGAACATATAAATAATAAACATATATAAATCCCAGCAAAAAATAATGTTACTTAGGATATAAATGTTAATTTCGGGATAAATAAAAAAATAAATATTTTTTAATCATTGATAATACCTTATAAGGTCTAGCATGACTTCAAAAAGCTTTTAAAAGACTTTTTTGAGGTATCGTAAGTAAATTTAAAACTCCCAAAAAATAAATTAAATCTTGAAACAAAGAGGCAAATTCATAATAAGTACACAAGTAATGTATAGTAGTTCGATTTATACTAGTTAGGGGTGACAATGGGTAGGGTAGGGTAGGATTTGGATCCAACTCTAACCCTACTCGCGGATTGAGATTTTTATGTAAACTCAACCTTACCTTACCCGCGGATTGAGAATATTTTAACCCTAACTCTACCCGCTCTTAACCTGCGGGTACCTGATCCTACCCGCAGGTTACAGAAAAGATACACTATTATTATATAACTTGATGATAATTTAAAATAGAACTGTTTTTTATATAAAAAAAAATATTAAATTATTAATTAATAATATTTTTTTAGTGTCTAAGGATCTTTTGCATTTAATGAGAGGTCTTTGGTTCAACATCCACTTAAAACATATTTTTATATAAGTATATAACATATACATATATAGAGTGCGAGTTGGTCGGGTAGGGTTGAGGTTCAACCCGCACCCTACCCTACCCGCACAAAAACCCTACCCACACCCTATCCTACCCGCTGCAGATCGGGTTAGCAACCCTACCCGATCGGGTGGGGTCGGATTGGGTACCTGCGAATAGGGTACATATTGTCACCCCTAAGATTACTGGGTACATCTAGTACTCAAATAACTTAATAATTTTATATGAAAAAATACCATTAATCAACAGAACAACACAGAGACAAAAAAAAATACTATTAGTCAAAAGAATTAATGTCAATTATTTCCAGTGCTATTCTATGTTTGCAAAATCTTTATTCACATAATGGCTTAGTGAAGATATCAGCCAATTGCTCTTCAGATTTTACAAATTGAATCTCAATAGTTTCTTTTTGCATATGTTCTTTAATGAAATTATATCTCACTTTAATGTGCTTAGTTCTTAAGTGTAACACAGGATTTTTTGAAATATTTATTGCATTCATGTTATCACAAAGTAAAGGAATACTATCAATTTTCAGTTTGTAATCTGTAAGTTGAGTTTTAAGCCAAATCAGTTGTGAACAACAAGCGGATGCTGAGATATTCGACTTTAGCTGTGGATAAGGCAACAATGACTTACTTTTTACTTGACCAAATATTTAGAGATTTTTTTCAGAAAGCAACACATTCTCGGAGTACTTCTTCTATCCATACGATCACCCGCATAATCTGCATCACAATAACCTACTACACAAAATTCATTAGTTTTAGGGTACCATAAACTAAGGTCAGGTGTACCTTTTATATACCTAATAATTTGTTTCACAGCTGAAAGATGTGATTACTTAGGGTGAGATTGAAAACGAGAACATATATCTATACTTTGAACTATGTCCAGCCTAGAAGATGTTAGATACATTAATGATCCAATCATACCTCTATACCGGATTTCATCAACATATTTTCCATTTTCATCCTTGTCAAGTTTTGTATTTGGATGTATAGGTGTATCCATTGGTTTGGAGTTTTCTAAACCAAATTTCTTTATTAACTCTTTGGCATATTTACCTTGGTGAACAAAGATGTCACTAGGAGTTTGCTTGATTTGAAATCCAAGAAAAAATGTTAGTTCTCCTATCAAACTCATTTCAAACTCGTTATTAGTCATTAGATTTCCAAACTCTTTACACAATGATTCATTAGCTGATCCAAACACAATATCATCCATATACACTTGGACAAGTAAGAAATCATCATTAGATTATTTGATAAATAAAGTAGTATCGGTAGTACCCCTTAAAAAATCATTTCGCAGCAAGAAGGCACTAAACCTTTCATACGCTCTTGGAGCTTGCCTAAGGACATAAAGAAACTTTGATAGTTTAAAAACATAATTTAAAAAGTCCTTGTTAGAGTTGAGCTACAAATACTTCTCTAACAATAGTTTATAAAATAATAATTTTTTAATATCTTATTTAATTTAAATTTATAAATTTTATACGTTTTAAAAGTTAAATAACTTATAAAAATTTTTATATTTATTTGTCAATATATTTTATTCTTAATTTTTGAATTATTTTATTAAATTTATAATTTTAAAAATAAAAATATAAAAATTAATAGCTACAAATATAAAAATTATAATTTTTATAATACTACTAATTTTTTTTGTTTTATTATATCTACAAATAAGAAAAAAAAGAAATAATATCTAGTTTAAATTTAATGAAATAAAATAAAAAATAAATATTTCATTAAAAATTTTAAAAAATTAAATAATTAATTACTATAAATACAATAAAAGTTAACTCTTATTATGAAATAATTATCGTTCATCGTTGTTTACGGTAGATACAACATACAACAAAAAAAATAATTAAAAAAATATTCTTCTTTAAGCCATTATTGGCGAATAACATGCAAAAGAAAATTGAGACAAATTCCAGTAGACAGCAAAGCAATGGTGATCCTGACCCACAAAGAGGATCTAAATGCTTCTAAGACGAAAGAATTCCATAGCCAATACCACGAGATAGATAAAATGGATCCGAGTATAGCTCCAACAATCACCTGCTTTACTGTATGAAGCTTTTGCGACACCCGTAGATATGACTGCTTACATAGCATACAAAATGGCCATAAGCAATTTATTTACGCTTACATCAGCATATTGTAAACTTCAAATAGTGATAATATTTTTTTAAACTCAGTTACAATTAATTTTATGTGAAGTTGATAGTTGAGAGTCGTTAAATAATTCGACAGATTTTATTAAATTGTTATTTAAACTATTTTCAACTATCAATTTCACATAAAATTAACTGCACCTAAATTTTTATATTTAACGAGATATATAGAGAGATATCAGAAATAAAATTAATTATATTTTTGGTGACAAAATTAATTATATTTAATAATGACAAAAATTGGTTGGATTATGAATTAATCCAAATTAAATTGTTAGTTTAGTTCGATGTGAGTTTTACTTTTAGTATTGGGCATATCCAAAATCAACAAGTGAACATCCCAAAATAAAGTCGAGCTAGAATAATCTCACAAGGCCAAAGCATAAGACATAGTGCTGAAATTAGAAAGAAAAAAAAGCTGCAAATTTGGGGGCCAAACTTCAAAATAAGGAAAAATGACAACATTAATTTGTACTAATGATTGGATAATAATGAAGGATAAAGGGCAGCATCATGATATGCAGTAAGCACAGCCTACAAATATTTAGATTTGGAGGTGCAGAAATTATCATTTATATTGTTTGCATTTTTTAAAAATTGAAGACAAGAAAAGAGAGCATTCCTTATATATATATATTTTTTTTTTGTTATTTTTTGTTAGATAAAATACAAAAAATATCTAGAATAATATAATAAATTTTCAGACTAAAAATAATCAAAAGAGATGAAAAGGACATAGTGTACTTGATTCAACTCCATTCTCAAAGTATAGAAAAATCATCAATATATATCTAATGCAATGAGTTGATTCATTTTGCTCTACTACTATTAGATGGAATGAGATATATAAAGCAATTTGTTTTTCGACTATATCTATATGTAAAATAAAATAATTTAAAACATAGTATTTTATCTATTTTATCATATCTGTGTTAAAATAAAAAATATATATACAAAGAAAATAAAAATATATCTTGATAATAATAATAAAAAACGTTGTGTCAAATAAAAAGATAAAATTCAAGTAATATTGCTTGTATTTTTCTTTTTAAAATGGCATCATTCTTTAGGATAAATTTAATCAAAGAAAAGAAATAAAAAATATCTAAATATTATATATGAGACAAATAGTTTAAACAAGTGCAAATAAGATAGGATATATATCTCATGAAATTGTGGGACTATCATGTTGAGTTAGCCGGACTATTTGAATAAAAATTCAGTAAATATTATTATTTTTTTGTCAGTATTTAATCAATAATAATTTATATCTATATTTATATATATATTATATATAAAAAATATATAATTTATACTTATATTTATTAGAATTTTATATATAGAGATTAATATAATTTTTATCCACATTTTTAAAATTTGCACATACAAATTAATAAAATTTATTTATTAAAAATTAATGACCTTCAAAAGTTTTTCTGTGAATAATTAAAATAAGTATAAGAAATTAAGTTTTGATTGATTAATGTTAATTAATTTTTTCATTATAAAATTATTTTATTAATCCTATTTTTTTGGAGATTTTAAAATTAAGAGTTTAAAATTTAGAACTAAAATTTAATATTTTATTATTTAAGATTTAGAATTTATTAAAATTTAAGTTTTATTTTAATGCATTGATAGTGTAAAATATTTTACACAATTATCTAACTGTATCTATTTTTTTAGATGATCATTTATATGGTTAATGTAAAAAATAGTTACTTTTGTTAATATAGCATTATATAATTGAATGTATATATAAAATTATTTTAAATTTATAGTATGTCAAAATTAAATTTTTAGAATTTAAGATAAAAAGATCATTTAAAAAAATTAGTTGATATTAATTGAAAAATGAAAACTTGAATAATTATGAGGTTGTCTAACACGATGTATCTAATGACAAAGAAGTGAAATTATATTTTCCTTGCAAATGAAGCGATTTGAAGATGTACCAATTAATTAACAGGAAATACATACAAAATAAGAACCAAACCCCAAGGCCATCCCACTGCAGGTAATGGTGTATGCATTTACCCCTAGGCATCCGAAACCTGCAGCAACACGGAAAATTGATCAGCAGTCAAGGGCTTGTTTGGTAAACTTTTAAAAAAAAAAAAAAAATAATTTTATGTTTAAATATTTCATACAAATTTTTTATTTATTAATTATGTTTAAATATAATAATATAAAAATATTTTTTTATTTATAATGTAAAAATTATTTTTTTTAAAAAAATAAATAATTTAAAAAATATTTTTTTATTTTTTTATTATTAAAAATTTGTCAAACATGTTAAAAAAAAAAGGGATAAATTACTTGACAAAATTACGAAGAGGACGGTAAAGGAGATGGATTGTGCATGTGAAGAGGGCATGCCAGGGTCAGATTTGAGTGTTGAAGGTCGTTTCTGGTTCAATATTTTCTTAAGTGAAATAGAAAACATTGCATTTGAAATACATCCCCCTGCAAACCATATGGCTTCTCCGTCGTGTCTCCAGAGAATGAAAGCCACAAATAAGGTCGTTACTATCCACTTGCTCTGTAAATCAACACACACCATCCATCAACATTATTTTATTATTTCGCAACAACAATAATGTCGTTGATCTTTCGGAGAATATAATAATTTGTACAATGATCATTAGGTACATCTCTCTATAACAATGTTACAGCAGTATGGTTATGGATTGTAATTTGGAAAGTTAAAGAGATTACTGAGTTACTAACCAGCTGATTGAGAGTTGACTCCACATCATGAAACCAATCATGAATGAAGGCTTCTTGTTCAAGCACTTGAACTTGAACTTGGTCATTATTATGATTATTTCCTTCTCTGAATCCACGCTCTTTTATTGTCTGAATTGCTTCACAATTTTTGTTTCTTCGCAAACAAGGAATGTAGCCTCCACCAGGCAAGACAGATCTTGAGGCAGAGGAACTAGCACGAAACGACATAGTTTTCAAGTATCTTAGTTTTGCCAATTTCATCCCCAGAAATTCAAAAGATGGGCTGAAGCAAATGGAGGTTGTTGCTACTGTCATTGTAATGTAATATATACTACTATATCTATATACCAAAAGTTGTTATCAAATTTTGATAGTTTAGAAGTTTTTAACTAAGTCTTTCACTATATTATACCATTTTATCTTTTTCTTTATTTATTAAAAACAATAATCAAACACTTATTTTAGAAGATAAATTTTTATTCCTTTTTTCTCAAGATGGTTTAGTATAGGGATTTCATCACAATTTTTAAACTATTAAAACTTAATTATTGAATAGCCTTTGTAGAGATTTAACTAGAAATACTTGAGTAAAATAATTTTGTATTATATAAAAACATAATTATATATTTTTAAAATGCAAGAATCTAATTAAATATTGAGTAAATTTATAAGAGCTCTAAAATTGTTAAACAAACCAAGATTATTAAAGTACAGAACATGCTATTTGTAGCATAAGACAAAGTAACCTCTTCCACATTTCTACGTCTTTGCATCCAAAAGTCCAAAACTAGTGGAAAGGGAATATTTCCTCCGGAAACTGATAGAGATCCTTCTGCAGGTGGTTGGCTAACAAGTATCCAAACAAGGTTATTAATTGAATATGGGAAAGTACGAAGAGCCAATGGAATATTTATACAATATGTACAATGGAAGTTTAGAGAGTATTAGAGATATAATCATTAATGTTATCTTTTTCCATCAGCTGAATCTTTTGGGATGAGTGGTATTATGCATGGTATTAAAGCGCTAGATCCGAAAGGTCAAGAGTTTGAGTCTTGGTAAACCCCAAAATCAGTTTAAACTTTTGGGAAGATGTTTATTATCGCTAGTACTTGGATGGTTATTCTAGATAGTATGAGAGATGTTCATTTTATAACTCAATAGCCCATTGTACATATTGTACAAATAGTCCATTGTCTCCCTAGCGGGATCCATTGAATATATACTTTTGAGTTTTGATATAACAAGTTTATTGTATATTTCATTACTCCATATATAAATAATAAACATTAGCCAATAATCGGTCCAGACTAATTCAGTTCAAGATAAAAATCATTTAATGGTGAATCAATTAAAATAAAAAAATTATTAAATAATTGATTAATCAATCAAATCAATACGAATTTTAGCGATTAATTAATTTAAAATAATAAATTATAAAAAGTCAACTTTAAAAAAAATTATATATTTTATACCTAAATATATTATTGTTATATCTGGTTCAATTTCAATGAAATTTTGATTAAATTTTTAATTCTACTGTTGACCGGAATCGTGTAAGGTACTTAGGTTTAATTATTTTCATTAAAAAAATATCAGAAACATAGCTGGTCATTATGTCTTCCCTTTTGTCTCATTCCCTGTTGATTATAAGTAGTTATTTCTTTTAAGATTAAGACAAAACAACCTTTGAATTATTATTCGACTATAACCAGAATAGTGGCAATCATGTGATAATTGGATCTTTATATATCTCTGTGTGTGGTCGTCGGTGCGATCCATTAGAAAGAGTGGCATGCTCGTTTTTGAATATTCTTTAATTATAACATACAATATACAAGAAATTTCAATAAACCCTTACTTCCATTTACAAATGAAAAGACATTACAAGATAAAATATTCCATGGATGATTTCTACTAGAAGAATCAAAGGATTGATCTATGAATTCCGTTCACTATTGCCAAGTTGGAGTTGCCTTTAGAAAAGAGATTGAGGTTGAGAGACAAGAATGAAAAGATATAAATTGTGTTAGGTTAAATTAAATTTTTATATTATATTTAGTGTAAAGTATATAATATTAAGTCTTAATATTATATTTGGTTTAAGATAAATATGAATATAAAATAATAATATTTATTAAAATATTTTTAATTATTAAAAAAATATTGTTAAAGTTTTGTCTTTATTTTTTGATAGTTTATTTAAAAAAATTTTAATGGTATAAAATTGAATTGAATTTTAAGGTTTGGAATGAATTAGTAAAATTATAGATTTGAATTGAATTTTAGTATTTGGCATGTTTATTAAATGAATTAAAATTTTATAGTGGATAACTTTATTATTTATTAATATAATATTATATTTAAATAATTTATATACTTATTTATTAAATTATATGAAATAATTAAAAAAATATATTTTTTAATTACAATTTTTTTAACTGAAATTTATTCACCTCCTTTAAAAAAAATAAAAATTAGATTAATTTAAAATATTAAATTTAAAAAATATTGTTATTAATTAAAAAAGTTAAATGGTTCTCTATAGTTTATTTCGACGACAAACCAACAACAAAAAATAAATATGACCTATCAAAAATTAAGTTATTGAGTGATCTAATGACATAGTAAGTAAAAAAAAATTAATTATTAACATCAAATTATAACAATTAATTAATGTCATTAAAATTAGACAAACTCATTATTTAAATTTGTATCATTACAGGAGACTTTTCTAAAATCGATAAAGAAAATTTGTAACATTAAAAAAATACTATCACTAAATTATAATTATGACCAAGAGTCCAAAATTTGTTATATTATTTTATTAAAAACTTTTATTTTGTTTATTTTAGTCTGTATGTTAAAAGATTTAATTGAATAATATTAAATTAGATTTGTTAAAGTTGAATGTGTTCAAATTAAGTTTAATTTCATACGATTTAATTATATTGTATAGAATTTTATTATAATTGTGATTTTTTTATTTTTTAAAATTTATCTACAGAAATGGAAGTTATGGGACGAGAACAAGAAGCATTTTTTTAGGATGGCGAAATTCTCCGAGACGCGGAGATCCCTGCGGGGACTGCTCCGAATGGAGATCCGATTGTGGGAAATTTTTTCTGCGGGGATGGAGATGGGGAACAAAATTCTCCTGAAGCAAGCGCGGGACCCGAGCAGGGATCCTCGCCCCGTCCCCGCTATTCCCCGAAATTTATGAATTCCTTTAATTATCCTTAATAGTTTATTTCTCATATATGTTTTTTAGTCATTTCTCACACACATATATATAGAAACCCAAAGGTTGTCCATACTCCATCCAACCTCTCTGCAGCCACCCCCTCGTCACCCTTCTCACCGCATCGTCACACCCCACCGTGCCATCACCCTTAGCGCGTCGTAATTCCTATTTGCAGCATTCTTTTTCATAACTCTGCCGTCGTGTCCATTCTCCTCTCTGTTACCGCGTCTCCCACCTCGTCCACTGCTTTTTCCTTTGGCTCGTCGTTGCGTCCCCCCATTGCGTTATTTCGAAAGAAATCACCATCATGTCATTTAAATTTTTTGTATAAAATCTTACAATTTTTGTATAAGATAAATACTTGTAGCTCTATTCATATGAAAATTAATAATTAATTAGAACTATTATGTAGATGGAGAATGAGGTCCCCGCAGAAAATGAAACCCCATGGAGAATGGGGATGGGGAACAATATTTCCCACGGCAGGAAATGGGACGGGAATGAGGAGCAAATCTAAGGGTAGGAATGGGGAGCAGGGAGGCATCCCCGCTCCCGCCCTGCCCCGCCCCATTGACATCCCTACATTTTCCTAATCAGAAACAGATGCTGGGAAAAGATCTCCATCCCTATAAATATCCATTATCATCCCTAGTAGCAAGTAAGAGTGGCAGTGGATCGAGTAGAGGCAAATTTTTCCCCTACTTGACCCCCTCTTTTTTAACACTTCTTTAAATTTCCCCTACTTGACCCCCTCTTTTTTAACACTTCTTTAACACGTATAAAACCCCACCCCAATAACTATTCGAATCTAACAAACAAGATTAATTTTTAAAATTTATACAACTATGATCACGTCTGAACATAAACTAAAAAAACACAAAAAACCACTACTACATAATTGACTTTTACTAACGTTTAAAAAATATTATCAAATTATATTAAAATATTACCTATGTATATTAGTAACATTTCAATAAATGTTAAATATACTTTATGTTACTAAAGAGTTTTACTAACATTCTTCTAAATATTTAATAACATTTAGTAAAAATGTTACAAAAGATATTCTATAGTAATATTATTAAAAATATTACAATAGACCATTCATGATAACACTTAGAGAAATGTTACAATAGATATTTTTTATAACACTTAAAAAATTATTACCATAGATAAATTTTGATAACATTTAGAAAAATATTACCATAGATATTTTCTGTAACATTTAGCAAAATATTACAATAGATATTTTTTGTAATATTTAAAAAATGTTACAATAGATATTTTATATAACACTTAAAAAATATCATAATAAGTCTTTCTAATAACACTTTAAAAAAATATTACAATAAATATTCTATAATAATACTCTAATAAATGTTACAAAAAATTTTCTTTGCTAACAACAAAAGAAATATTACAATAGATCTTTAATAACATTTAAATGCACAAAATATCAAATTAAAATTTTTTTCTTCAATTACATATTCTACGCCCACTTTACAAATTAAAGTCAAGATATTTAAACATTAAAATTGGTCTAATAAATCTTCCTATTTCTTTAATATACTTACATGATTAAATACAAAATATACTAGAGTATCCAAAATGATACTTTACTCATCAGTCATATAAACGTATCAATTCCAAACGCACTTAAGAAAAGAAATAAACTAATATAAAACAGCACACAAAACTCTCAATATTTTAATGCTATTGTGGATGATTCGATTAAAAGACTCGAATTAAAGCAAAAGACACTAATCTTAATAGCAAAATTACACCTGACTTATCATGTTCTTTATCTCGTCCATGTGATCAGAAACACGAGGCTCTTGAGAAGGTTTCTCACACTGAAGATCAGTCATATCAACATTATATTCATGGCAAAAACGGTTGCTTAAGTCCAACGGATTGTCACCAATCTCATTTGCTCTCTTAATTATCTGCAGCAATTCTGATATTAGCAGTCACAAATAGTCATTAAAGAATAACATAAGAGACTCATGTAAAATAATATTGCTTCAAGGTCTATATTTTGTAGGACAAATGGACTCGTGACATTTCTAAAAGATAGATATATGTATGTCTCAATGGCACATAGCTAACTTTTTAAAATCACATAAAACAAATTATAATTGACAGAAGCAGAAGCATGCAGTTATATTTTGGATTACAAAGAAAACTTTTCAATATTAATACTAACGAAGGGTGAAAGGGGTTACCTTGTCATCAACTTCAGTGAAATTCCGCACATATGTTACCTCATAGCCCAAATGCAGAAGGTACCTGCAGGTTTTCATGCTAAGTATGCTACCTCTATCTAATGCAAGTAATTAAAGGAAGGCAAGAATAGAAAGAGTGGTTAAAATACTCTGAATCATATATCTGAATTTAATCTTAATAACAATAGCAGGACTACACCACCATCAAGGACAGAAGCAAAATACTGACTTTATGCTTTACTTAAGACAATAATACGATAAATTAATAACCTGAAATTCATAGAATTGACCCGTGTTCTCACCTTCAACCAGGTCACTGCTAACTACTAACTAGTTCCATCAAATAAAACAAATAGCATTTTTTATTATGATACTCTCAAATTGATAATGTCATTTTTATTTAGAAAATACCTTTTTTTCAAAATAAAAATCACATTTATAACAAAAACTTTATCAAATTTAAGTTATATTATTAAAAGTGGAATGATAATATCTTCTCACGATACCAGCAAGAATGAAGATAAATGATCCAGTTGAAAGTAGCATTCGTCCTTCAAGATGGGAATAAAGAAAGTATTATCAAGGAAGGGAGCAAAGAAGAGGGGGATGACAGATGGAGCAGCATGGGGCACATGATCTGGGCTATATGGAAGACGAAAAATGCAGCAATATTTCACAATCTAAAACCAGATCCTCTAAGCACTATAATCCAAGCTAGAGTACAAGAAACAGAATACAAGAAAGACAGGGATACCACAGAGCAAATAGAATCAAAGCCAGTAGAGGAACCATACCAGTAAAGTGGAGGCCACTGCCCAAAGAATGCCTCAAGATCAACACAGATGCAGCGTTCTCAGAGCACAGCAAAACAGGGATGATGGTTGCAGTAATCAGGGATGACAGTGGTTCAGTAAAAGGTGGAACTGCAAGAAAAATCAGGGCAAGCTCAGCTCTCATGGCAGAAGCAATGGCAGTGAGAGAAGCGGTAATTATGGCAAAAAATCTAGATATGGGAAAAGTGCTCATTGAAACAGACTGCTTACTGCTAATTGAGGCTGTTAAGGCTAGAGGAGAGCTGTGGAAAATTGACCCCATACTGCAAGACATTAGAGCTATAGCTGCAGATTCCCCACTAAGGAGAGAAACAAATAAAACAAATCGTCCTTGTTAGTTGCTACTCTGTGTGTGTGTTGTCTATCTAGTATTTTATCTCAAGATACATATAATAAAGTGTAAACAACATTAAAAAGTTAGTTCTACCACATTTTTTTTTTTAAATATAACGGTTTACTGTCAACTAGTCTCAACCATTTCAAAAGCAAATTAAGATAGAATAAAAAAGGGGCAAGATCAAGAGAGAATAAAGAGCAAAAATGCAAGAGGATATAGCTAGAGGCTCTTATCCTTGTAGTAAATAAGAGCTTCCAGTTTCAGTTCCTCCTCATTTTTCTTTAATTATTTTGAATTTACACAATTAGCAGACTCTCAATTAGAAAACCATAATACCCTTGTTTTGAACCAAATGAATTATAGCAACCACTTAATTTGATAAATAAAATAAAATGAGCACCACTTAATACTATTTAAAAATTAAGAAATTATCCAAAGAAGATACCTATGCTCTAAGCCTAGTAGTGTAGCATCTCCCAACAGCAGTTGCTTTGTTTTTTGCAATTTGCACCTAATCAATGAAGGCTTCTTTTGCTTTCACGATTTGCTATGGCTGTATGCTGCTGCGGCACAAGAAAACAATGAAAAAGAAAGGGTATCAAAGGACGTTATCGTGCATCATACGCTGACATGTATTGCCATTTTAACTAATTTAAAAGTCTTAGTGATAACAATGATTATCTGGAATCACCAGAATTGATTTATTTTCCTAGTATCCTATTTTTAAGAAGTTGCTTTACAATTCAACTCTGAATCTAATATTTTTATGCAGAGAAGAAAAAAGAAGGAATGACGAGATGTTAGTGATCAAAGCACACCTCAATATCTTAGTTCAAGCAGTCCAAGTCCTACTTTAACATCTTCAATCATAGGATAATTCAAATGCCAAAACATATATAATACTAATAATGAATGAAAATAGAACTAGATATGTGAAAATACATGAATTCGGTATGAAAAAAGAACCAAATACATAAAAGCAATCGAGAAGACAAAATGTGCTAACACTTCATAATATCCTCATTAAGTCTCAATTAAAACAATACATATATGATATGATTCAGACCTTATATCAAACATGTATTGTGCAGCTACATCTAACCAACCTATGCTGCACCAAATCGAAATTTATAGAGCAAAACATAGCAAATAACATTTAATTAATTAAAATAGGACTGTGAGATAAGAATGCTAAACATTATATACATATTAAACTCTTGCTTAACCTTGAAATTGAGTTAACAATGACAAGAAGGAAACTTACGTTCAACATACCCCAGCAAGCAAATTGATTTATTTTAAGTTCTAAATTTTGACATAGCTGAAAGAGAACATGTTTCTAACAACTTCAAGAAAAGTGTCTTTGGTTTATCCAAATCAATGAGCAAATATTCATAATAAGAATTTAGCTCGCACATTTTATTATTACCATTGGCATATGAGAAGGAGACAGAGCAAGATTGAGAGATTCAGAGCACTGAGAGTGAAGGTGAGAGTGAGAACACGGGATGCTTACGGAGATCTTCCGGTGTGGAGAATTGGTGGCGACCAGAGGGCTTGCTCTTGAATTTCCCCTTTTCATCACAATTCCGATTCAATCACTCACGCACACTACGATCAGATTAGAATAATGCAACTCTTCTTCTGCACGTAATTTTCTGGAACAAAATTAAAAAGAAATCGGAACAAGCATGAAACGAAATGAAATAATCAGAATTGAGAAAAATCAAACCCTAGAATTAGATTGAGATTGAAAAAGGTTTCAAGGAGAACAAATCACGATCCAGAGGAAGAGGGAGAGGAAGAGATTGTGATGGAGAATGGTTTCTTGATTCTTGATTTCAAAGGAAACAATCATTGTGAGCACCGATTGAAAGCACTGAGCTAGAAAACATGCAATGGTTCGTGAGGTTTTTGGGAGAGTATGAATCCTATTGTGTTTAGGAATAGGAATAGGTAACAGTTCTTTAAATTTTTTAAGAAAATTAACTATATTTACTAACATTTTATTGTAAATGTTATCAAAAATATATTTTATCTACAATGCTAACATTTTAACAAATGTTAAGAGACAAATGTTACTAAATATATAAAATGTAGTAGTGAACGTACAATGTCAAACAACATAAAAAAGAGGGAAAAAAAAAACCAATGTCTAGTCACTAAACAAATTTAACACAATTAATCTTGGTCATTTCTAACTCCCCATCATCATTAATAGTTTGGAGGTCAAGATTGAAACCCAAAAATCAAGAGTACAATAGCAATTAACAAATTAATTTGCATTCCTTCCTTCTTCAGGAGCATGAGTGCCACCAACAAGAAGCACCCTCAAACATAATGGAATATTGGAACCAAGTGCAAAAATATACAGATCAGTAAAACCATTAAGCGAAGATGAGCAGATCTATCATTAAATTTAAGCACATTTTCAATAAAATTGGATAGCATTAATTTTGTTGAATATACATTTATTTGTTGCTAGATTCTGACAATTTTATGGTGAGTATATACATTAGTTAAAATTTTAAAAAATAATAGCCATTCAAGGTGTAATTTTTCTTTCAGGATTTGCGAGTTTTCAATTTTAGGATACTGTGCAAATATTCTTGTTTAATTTCAACGTCTTAAACAAAGAATTTCTTACAATTATTGGTCTTCATCTCCAACAGCAAACCTGTCCAGTGTCCACAGAGCTAAAGCAGTAAATATCAAAGCTCAATGAATAAGGTCAAGAAGTTTAAAGAGAGAAAAAGAGGGGCATACTCACATATAAAGATTTACATATTCACCAACGTTAAGATTACCCTTGGATTCAATCTTGGCAGAAAAAGTTTTTGAGTTGGAGCTTGACTCTGGCATAAGAAACAACCCCAGAACCAGAGTAAGTAAATGGCTCTCCCTCGAAAACATTTCCAGGTTCCATGAACATATAAATCAAACTTTCATCGCTAGTGTTGTGGCAACAAAAAATATCCCTTACTTGTGCGGTCTTGTCCAAACCATGCACCTCCACCGTTGCCACAACATTCATCTTAGATAAATCATAAATATGCCACATTGGAGCGAAGTCAACAATCAGAAGATAATGACTGCATCCCAAACGAACAAGTTTCCTTGGACAAGATCCACGAACTGGAGGAAAATTCCAATCAAGGTATTCCCAATTGTTAGCCTTGACGTCATATGACACGAGCCCTTGATGTTTCCCACGAGAAGCATACAATACAATGTGGGTCTTCTTGTAAGGCTTGGTGCTGTCCTCCCACAGAAAGTAAGAGTCAGGGTCCGTGCAATATGAGAGGAGAGCACTTTCGGGCACTTCCCTTGTTTCCCATAGACCTGATTTTAGGCTATAAATATCAACCCAGCCATTTGCACTTCCACCACCCCCAAAGATGTACAATTTGCCATCATAGGGGACTACTAAGGGTCTTAATCGGCGGCAGAACATGCTTCCACAAAACTTCCAACTCCAATTAGAACCCTCATACTTGAGGCACCACATCCTTGAGGGGTAATGATCATCCAAATTCAAACACAATTCTGGATCAATAAAAGACAGGTTACCACCAGCAAAGAAGAAGCTGTGACCGACAGAACAAAATCCTTGACAATATGGTAATGGATAATCGACCAATAGACCATCTCTAAGAGGCCATTTGGCAGTTACATGACCTCCATCTTCAAGATCAACAGTGCCATTCTTAATAAAGTTGGCCTCAGTTATAGTTAACATCCTGCGCGTGACGGTTGATTTCCCAACATGATTGCTTTCAAGATCTAAATTTTCCACCAACAGGTATAAGCGCTGCGTCATGGATAGCTTTGGATCAGAAGAACGAACATCCTGGAATTAGGGAAACAATCATAGAATCAAATCACAATAAGTTTACAGCAATTAACTATTAAATAGAAAGCTTTGCAGTGTGTTGATGATAAATTGAAACGTCATACTTATCCAGTTAAGTTTATAAGGATAAGAGGATGCAGAAACCGACCTCAGGATCATATTCCCCGCACATGGTATCAGCAGCACCTCCCGAAACAGCACCTTGCAAAACCCCAACAACACTTCCCCACCAGCGGTCAAAATCCGCGTTCAATTCAACAGTGTCCCCTAAATCCCTAATATGATTGGCAGCCTTAGCCATCAAATTCGTGTCATCTTCAGAAGCCCCTTTGCCGGCGACAAACGCACTGAAACTGTAAGCATTCACAACTAAGGATCCAAACTTACAGCCCTTCGCGTAATTGATGATCCAACGGGCGAACAGCTTTGCTCCGAGAGGACGGTTGTCAGTGAAGATGAAATTTTGTCCGAGAAATTGGTTCCAAACTTCCGAAGTTGAAGCAACGAGGACGACAAGGTTCTCCTTGGGTAGGGCTTCGGGCACGTAATCCCTGGCATCTACAAGCTCCATAACGACGCCGAACGTCTCGAACAAATCGCAGAGGCACGAAGCTAGGGCTTTTGAGGTTCCGATTTGGGAAACAAATAGAATCTTGCCAGTTGAATTGCTTTTAGGTTGTTCATGATGGAGTCTTATGAGGTTCTTTTCGTGGGAGTAGAGGCGCATGAGGCGAGACTTGCAGATTAATAACAAGGTTGTGGCAGTGGCCGAGACGACGGTCACGGTGGACAAGAGCGCAGAAGTATCTGCTTCTAACGACGACAACAACGAAAGTATTGCCATATTTCTTTTCTGCTTCAGAGGGTTTCCACTTTCCACCCCCCCCTCCTCTTTTTTTCCCCAGTTGCTGAAGAGAGTCGGTGTGTGTTCGTTGATGGCAAAACAGAGGCGGTGGAATGAGAGAAAAGAATAAGTATGACACCAGACCCCCTCCTCTTCATTATAACATTTTTAGATTAAACTACCACTTTTATTAAAAAATATTTAAAATATTGATAAATTTATTAAGAAAAACTAATTTTATAGTCATAAATAATAGATTTTCGTTGATAAAGTTATCCAAAAATTTTAAATTATCATTTAATTATTATATTAATTATCAAAAAATTCTTCTTTTATTTATATTAAGAATATTTTAAGAAATTAATTTTATAATATCTTTTATTTGATGTCTAATTTATCTTTTATAATAATTTTAAATATTTTTAATTTTCATATTTTTAAATTTGAAATTAATTATTTAATTTTTTAAATAATTAAATAATAACTTTTAAATACTGTAGTAATTAGCCAACATTATTTTAAAAATTAAGAATTTATTCCTAAAATATACATAATGATAAAACATATTTTTAATTTATTCTTAAGAATATTAAGATCAATTCTCAACCATTTATATATATATATATATATATATTATAATATTTAGATAATTGGCTTTGAATATATATAAAGGCATATTAAGTAGGACCGTTAAAATGGGATAAATTTATTGGGCCAATTTGTTTACCTATTTAAATAAGTGAGTTTTGTTTTTAAAGTTAAATTCGTTTAAATTTCAGGTTAACCTGAAAAAAATGACGGGTTAAACGGACTAAATGGGTGATCCGTTAATTTTTTTTTTTTTGTATTTTTTCAAAATAAAAAATAGCACTTTTAGAGGATATTTTTTCGTTTCGATCCAAAAATTCGACCCATCAACTAAATAAATATTATTTTTTAAAGGTTTTTTTTCTAAAAGTGATATTTTTTATTAAAATATTTTTCAAAAAATAAAATAAAAAGATAAACGAGTTGGTTCATTTAACCCATCGAACTGACTATAAATGACTCAGGCGAAAAAATTATGGTTCGCGAATAAAGCGAGCTTAAATAGTCTAGTCCATTTAACTTACAGGCTTAACGGGTCGGACTTAAATGGACAACTAGTCCGTTTCACAGCCCTAAAAATAACTTCTGTTGTTCTGTTACAGTGACATGTAAAACGTGTACAACAAGTAGCACGTGATAGAGTGTCATAGTTTTCTATTGGAAGTTAAATAGATTAACGGTAATTAAAAATGTAATAATTACGGCCATAAGTCCATATATTATAGTATTGGTAAGTGGATTAGGCTCATGTAAGTTAGTCCCAAAAGAAAATTTATTTTGTGGTTTGAGTTGAAGAAAGAAAGTTTAAAAAAATAGAAAGTAAAATTAAAAAATAAATAAATAAATAAAAAATACACATTTGAAGTAAAAAATTTAAATAAAAAAAATAGAGGACTTGGATAACGGAAACAAAAAATTAACGATGCTGTTAGAATTATATAGATAAATTGTGTTAGATAATTTTAGTAGAAAAATATAATAAAAAGAAGTAAAATGATAATACCAAAAATAAAAAAGTTATATGAAAAGAAGAGTAGTTTGATTAAAGATGTGAATGAAAATAAAAGTGAATGAAAGCAAAATGAAAAGAAAGATTATTAAAAGTTATAATGAATAATTGAAAAAAAATAGAACAAGTATAAAATGCCACATTTAGTAATGTTGTGATAGTATCTAAACAGAATAATTTTGATTATTTTAATTTAAATATAGTTGTAAATGAAGTTAAGAAAAATGTTATAGTAAATTACAATTTGATATTAAAAATAAAGTTGAATACAAATATGAAAATAATAAGTAATTAAATATAAATATAATTGATGATATTTTGATGTAGAAGTAGTAGTAATTTTGCCAGAAATTTAGGTTTTAATTAAATATAAGTATAATTGTATTTTAGTTTTATGTATGTATATATAATATGGTGTATTTAAGTGAATTTGTATATAAAAAGAGAGGAATTATTTATTTAATTTTGTATTTCTTTAGTGTGCAGTCTTGCTAAAACTATAGGAGAACAAATTTGTTTAAATAAATTTCATAATGTTGGAATCAAATTAAGAAAAAATCAAATAGAAGATGCGTAATTAGTTAGAACGTTTTTTTAGGAATTCATGATTTTTTTTTTAAAGTTTGATTTTGTGGCTAGTTAGAAATTTATTTCCATTGTAGTTATTTCTATTATTTTAGTAATTTAATTAGATTTGTGGATATTGTGCTTATTTTTTCATGTGGACTAGAAAAGACAAAATGTCTAATAACTAATAAGAGACAAGTTGGAGGTATGTCCGTGCATTATATAAACCTAATTTGTAAAGAACATTTCTTTTTCTCCTAAAAGAACGGGCATGTCGAACAAGTTATTGAGAATAGAGAAAAAGGGATACCACCCGAACAAAGTTTTTTATTCATCCATATAGAACGATCTACCAACAAAAATAATAAAGCACATGTAATAATGACCTGCTATTATTTTTTATTATGGGATTTATAATTAAAATTAATCTACAACATTAAACTACTTTTATTTTTAATAATAATAATAATAATAATAATAATAATTTATAGCAATACATAAAGAAAATAGGAAAATTTGGTGTCCAATTTTCGCTTCCTCATCTTAACTCTATTAGTAAAGAGCAACTGAAATATCTTTTTATTTTGAAAAAAAAAGCCAAAAAAATAAATTATTAATTAACTTTTTTTATTCCGGTTACTTTTTTATTCCACGTATAATTTCCAATCACTTCGTCTTCTTTATTATCCCATTTTTTTAGGTATTTGTCTATTTTTTATTAATTTTTTTATCTCTTTGTATCTTTTTTTATTTATTAAATTAATTATATATTACTTTTATTTTTTGTTTGTCTCTAAGAAATTACAAGAAAAAAATGACTCATAATATGTAAAAAATTCTTCCATTTTTATGATAATTATAAGAAAAGTGGTTATAACTTTTTTTTTACCAATCTGTAATAGTATGAAAGATATTTATTTATACTGGATTAAGACACAGTTAAAGAAAAATTGAGAGTTAATGGAGTATATATTTTTTGCATTCATATAATTTACATAGAAAATTAAGAATGAAGCAATTTTTTAGGAAAAAAAGGTATACTTTAGAAGCGATGAAGAGAAGGAAATAAAATAGTCTTAATTTGTATGGATTAATATTCGGTATATATTCTGTGATATACTGACTTGTAATTCGATCTCAATTTTTAACAAATATAAATAGAGAATTCATTATATGTATACATGTATTTTTTTGAAAATGATATTATAAAATAATAAATTAAATTTTTTATTTATAATATTATTTAATTGATATATATCTCACATTTTCTTTCTCATTCTTTTTACTATTTCAACTATTAAAATTTATAATTATCTTTTACTCTTTTTTATTCTTCCATAATTACTTATTTGACTATCCTGATGTTTACTTATCTTCACATAATATTTTATGTATATGTTGATTCACATAAGATTTTTGAATTTTTTTAGTTATTTTTAAAGTATTATTCATTTTTAAGTGTAACTAAAATTAATAATTTAATATAAATTGATAATTATTTTATTTTATTAATTAAAATTATGATGTGATTGTTATTATTTTTTCATTTAACTAATCATAATAATACAAAAAAATTATTTTTTTGAAATTTTAGAAAATATAAATGCAATGGTTTTGAATTATATAACTTAGGATTCAAATATGATTTTTTAAATGCATATTGATTGGAACTAAAAAAAATATTGTAAAAACATTACATAAATAATAAAAAATATGTTGATATAAATTAAAATAAGTAAAAAAAAGATATAAAATTTTATCTTTTATTTTATGGTACAAAAATAATATATAATAATATAATAAACCATAATACTTTTATATAAAAAAAATATGAAATTTTTAAGATAAAATGAAAAGATGTGATATTTTATGTATTAAATAATTTAAAAAATACTTGTTATAGAGGAAGTTAAAAATATTCTAACTTAAAAAAACTATTTAATAAAATTAAGAGAGAGAAAGAGAGAGAGAGTGTTAAAATTTTTTAACTAATAAAAAAAATTAACACCGTCAACCTATTAAATTTGAGTAATATCAATTGAGAATTAAAAAATAAACCAAAATGATAAATTCAAAGGTTTTCTATTTTTTTTTATATAGTGTTTTACTTTAAGTAATTATTTTTTATGGATAATATTTAAATGACAAATAAAATAGTAAAAAGATTTATAGGGTGAGATTGAAAACCAGAACATACATCTACACTTTGAACTATGTCCGGCCTAGAAGATGTTAGATACATTAATGATCCAATCATATCTTTATACTGGATTTCATCAACATATTTTCCATTTTTACCCTTGTCAAGTTTTGTATTTGAATGTATAGGTGTACTCATTGGTTTGGAGTTTTCTAAACTAAATTTCTTTATTAACTCTTTGGCATATTTACCTTGGTGAACAAAGATGCCACTAGGAGTTTGCTTGACTTGAAATCTAAGAAAAAATGTTAGTTCTCCCATCAAACTCATTTCAAACTCGTTATTAGTCATTAGATTTCCAAACTCTTTGCACAATGATTCATTAGCTGATCCAAACACAATATCATCCATATACACTTGGACAAGGAAGAAATCATCATTAGATTATTTGATAAATAAAGTAGTATCGATAGTACCCCTTAAAAAATCATTTCGCAGCAAGAAGGCACTAAACCTTTTATACGCTCTTGGAGCTTGCCTAAGGCCATAAGAAGACTTTGATAGTTTAAAAACATAATTAAAAAAATCTTTGTTTTTAAAATCTGAGAGTTGAGCTACAAATACTTCTCTAACAATAGTTTATAAAATAATAATTTTTTAATATCTTATTTAATTTAAATTTATAAATTTTATACGTTTTAAAAGTTAAATAACTTATAAAAATTTTTATATTTATTTGTCAATATATTTTATTCTTAATTTTTGAATTATTTTATTAAATTTATAATTTTAAAAATAAAAATATAAAAATTAATAGCTACAAATATAAAAATTATAATTTTTATAATACTACTATTTTTTTTTGTTTTATTATATCTACAAATAAGAAAAAAAAGAAATAATATCTAGTTTAAATTTAATGAAATAAAATATAAAATAAATATTTCATTAAAAATTTAAAAAAATTAAATAATTAATTACTATAAATACAATAAAAATTAACTCTTATTGTGAAATAATTATCGTTCATCGTTGTTTACGGTAGATACAACATACAACAAAAAAAATAATTAAAAAAATATTCTTCTTTAAGCCATTATTGGCGAATAAGATGCAAAAGAAAATTGAGACAAATTCCAGTAGACAGCAAAGCAATGGTGATCCTGACCCACAAAGAGGATCTAAATGCTTCTAAGACGAAAGAATTCCATAGCCAATACCACGAGATAGATAAAATGGATCCGAGTATTGCTCCAACAATCACCTGCTTCACTGTATGAAGCTTTTGCGACACCCGTAGATATGACTGCTTACATAGCATACAAAATGGCCGTAAGCAATTTATTTACGCTTACATCAGCATATTGTAAACTTCAAATAGTGATAATATTTTTTTAAACTCACTTACAATTAATTTTATGTGGAGTTGATAGTTGAGAGTCGTTAAATAATTTGACAGATTTTATTAAATTGTCATTTAAATGATTCTCAACTATCAATTTCACATAAAATTAACTGCACCTAAATTTTTATATTTAACGAGATATATAGAGAGATATCAGAAATAAAATTAATTATATTTAATGATGACAAAAATTGGTTGGATTATGAATTAATAATCCAAATTAAATTGTTAGTTTAGTTCGATGTGAGTTTTACTTTTAGTATTGGGCATATCCAAAATCAACAAGTGAACATCCCAAAATAAAGTCGAGCTAGAATAATCTCACAAGGCCAAAGCATAAGACATAGTGCTGAAATTAGAAAGAAAAAAAAGCTGCAAATTTGGGGGCCAAACTTCAAAATAAGGAAAAATGACAACATTAATTTGTACTAATGATTGGATAATAATGAAGGATAAAGGGCAGCATCATGATATGCAGTAAGCACAGCCTACAAATATTTAGATTTGGAGGTGCAGAAATTATCATTTATATTGTTTGCATTTTTTAAAAATTGAAGACAAGAAAAGGGAGCATTCCTTATATATATATATATACAATTTTTTTTGTTATTTTTTGTTAAATAAAATACAAAAAATATCTAGAATAATATAATAGATTTTCAGACTAAAAATAATCAAAAGAGATGAAAAGGACAGAGTGTACTTGATTCAACTCCATTCTCAAAGTATAGAAAAATCATCAATATATATCTAATGCAATGAGTTGATTCATTTTGCTCTACTACTGTTAGATGGAATGTGATATATATAGGGCTGCACATGGATCGGATAATATCCGCATATCCGCATCCGATCTGAATTTTGCGGATATTATCCGATCCGCAGAGTCATCGGATCGGATCGGATCGGATCCGCACTATGATCGGATCGAATTGTGGATTTGACAGTGATATCCGCGGATCCGATCCGCAAATCCGCATATCCACACATCACATATAAATAGTATAGTTTAAGAAAATAAACCCTAATGTGATATGAATTTTAGTGTGTTATTTATGAATTTTATGATATTTTGTTTTTAATTTTTTATGTTGTACTTCAACTTAGAATAATTAAACTTAAATCTTGTGTTATTATTTTGTTTTTGTTATTCAAAAGAACTATTATTGATAATATTTTAGGAGTAAATAAGTTTAAACAAATAAAAAATAAATTTTTTTTATTTTTTTTTGTAAAAACAGTCAAATAGAATCTTAAAATAGTTTTTTTTGTAATTATGCGGATATACCCAATATCCGATCCGATCCGATCCGCATATTTTGGTCATTATTATGATTATTTCCTTCTCTGAATTCACGCTCTCTTATTTTCTGAATTGGTTCACAATTTTTGTTTCTTCGCAAACAAGGAATGAAGCCTCCACCAGGCAAGACAGATCTTGAGGCAGAGGAACTAGCACGAAACGACATAGTTTTCAAGTATCTCAGTTTTGCCAATTTCATCCCCAGAAATTCAGAAGATGAGCTGAAGCAAATGGAGGTTGTTGCTACTGTCATTGTAATGTTATATATACTACTATATCTATATACCAAAAATTGTTATCAAATTTTGATAGTTTAGAAGTTTTTAACTAAGTCTTTCACTATATTATACCATTTTATCTTTTTCTTTATTTATTAAAAACAATAATCAAACACTTATTTTAGAAGATAAATTTTTATTCCTTTTTTCTCAAGATGGTTTAGTATAGGGATTTCATCACAATTTTTAAACTATTAAAACTTAATTATTGAATAGCCTTTGTAGAGATTTAACTAGAAATACTTGAGTAAAATAATTTTTTATTATATAAAAACATAATTATATATTTTTAAAATGCAAGAATCTAATTAAATATTGAGTAAATTTATAAGAGGTCTAAAATTGTTAAACAAACCAAGGTTATTAAAGTACAGAACATGCTATTTGTAGCATAAGACAAAGTAACCTCTTCCACATTTCTACGACTTTCCATCCAAAAGTCCAAAACTAGTGGAAAGGGAATATTTCCTCTGGAAACTGATAGAGATCCTTCTGCAGGTGGTTGGCTAACAAGTATAAACAAGGTTATTAATTGAATATATACTTTTGATATAACAAGTTTATTGTATATTTCATTACTCCATATATATATAATAAACATTAGCCAATAATCGGTCCAGACTAATTCAGTTCAAGATAAAATTCATTTAATGGTGAATCAATTAAAATAAAAAAAAATTATTAGATAATCGATTAATCAATCAAATCGATACGAATTTTAACGATTAATTGATTTAAAATAATAAATTATAAAAAGTCAACTTTAAAAAAATTATATATTTTATTGTTATATCTGGTTCAATTTTAATGAAATTTCGATTAAATTTTTAAATTATTAAATTTTTAATTCTACTGTTGACCGGAATCGTGTAAGGTACTTAGGTTTAATTATTTTCATTAAAAAGATATCAGAAACATAGCTGGTCATTATGTCTTCCCTTTTGTCTCATTCCCTGTTGACTATAAGTAGTTATTTCTTTTAAGAATAAGACAAGACAACCTTTGAATTATTCGACTATAACCAGCATAGTGGCAATCATGTGATAATTGGATCTTTATATATCTTTGTGTGTGGTCGTCGGTGCGATCCATTAGAAAGAGTGGCATGCTCGTTTTTGAATATTCTTTAATTATAATATACAATATACAAGAAATTTCAATAAACCCTTACTTCCATTTACCAATGAAAAGACATTACAAGATAAAATATTTCATGGATGATTTCTACTAGAAGAATCAAGGGATTGATCTATGAATTCCGTTCACTATTGCCAAGTTGGAGTTGCCTTTAGAAAGATTGAGGTTGAGAGACAAAAATAAAAAGATATAAATTGTGTTAGGTTAAATTAAATTTTTATATTATATTTAGTGTAAAGTATATAATATTAAGTTATGTTTCAATATTATATTTGATTTAAAATAAATATAAATATAAAATAATAATATTTATTAAAATATTTTTAATTATTAAAAAAATATTGTTAAAGTTTTATGTCTTTATCTTTTGATAGTTTATTTAAAAATTTTTAATGGTATAAAATTGAATTAAATTTTAAGATTTAGAATGAATTAGTAAAATTATAGAATTGAATTGAATTTTAGTATTTGGCATGTTTATTAAATAAATTAAAATTTTATAGTAGATAACTTTATCATTTATTAATATAATATTATATTTAAATAATTTATATACTTATTTATTAAATTATATGAAATAATTAAAAAAATATATTTTTTAATTACAATTTTTTAACTGAAATTTATTTCACCTCCTTTAAAAAAATAAAAATTAGATTAATTTAAAATATTAAATTTAAAAAATATTGTTATTAATTAAAAAAGTTAAATGGTTCTCTATAGTTTATTTCGACCACAAACCAACAACAAAAAATAAATAACTTATCAAAAACTAACTTGTTGAGTGATCTAATAACATAGTAAGTAAAAAAAAAAATCAGTTATTAACATCAAATTATAACAATTAATTAATGTCATTAAAATTGGACAAACTCATTATTTAAATTTGTATTATTACAGGAGACTTTTCTAAAATCAATAAAAAAATTTTGTAACATTAGAAAAATACTATCACCGAATTATAATCATCGACCACAAGTCCAAACTTTGTTATATTATTTTATCAAAAATTTTTTATTTTTTTTTATTTTAGTCTGTATATTAAAAAATTTAATTGAATAATATTTGAATTGGATTTGTTAAAGTTGAATGTTAAGTTTGATTTCATACGATTTAGTTATATTGTATAGAATTTTATCATAATTGTGATTTTTTTATTTTTTAAAATTTATCTACAGAAATGAGAGTTATGGAACGAGAACAAGAAGCATTTTCCTGATCAGGAACGGATGCCGGAAAAAGATCTCCACCCCTATAAATATCCATTGTCATCCCTAGTAACAAGTAGGAGTAGCAGTGAACCGAGTAGAGGCAGGTTTTTCCCCTACTTAACCCGCCCTTCCTTAACACGTATAAAACCCCACCCCAATAACTATTCGAATCTAGCAAACAAGATTAATTTTTAAAATTTATACAACTATGACCACGTCTGAACATAAACTAAAAACACAAGAAACCGCTACTACATAATTGACTTTTACTAATATTTAAAAAATATTACTAAATTATATTAAAATATTACCTATGTATATTAGTAATATTTTAACAAATGTTATATATACTCTATTTTACTAAAAAATTTTACTAACATTCTTCTAAAGATTTAAATAGATCTAATAACATTTAGTAAAAATGTTACAATAGACCATTCATAATAACACTTAGAAAAATATTACAATAGATATTTTTTATAACACTTAAAAAAATATTACCATAGATAATTTTTGTAACATTTAGAAAAATATTACCATAAATATTTTCTGTAACACTTAGCAAAATGTTACAATAGATATTTTTTTGTAATATTTAAAAAATATTACGATAAATATTTTATATAACACTTAAAAAATATCACAATAAGTCTTTCTAATAACACTTTAAAAAAATATTACAATAGATATTCTATAACAATACTCTAATAAATGTCACAAAAAAATTTCTTTGCTAACAAAAAATATTACAATAGATCTTTAGTAATATTTAAATGCACAAAATATCAAATTAAAATTTTTTCCTTCAATTACATATTCTACGCCTACTTTACAAATTAAAGTCAAGATATTTAGACATTAAAATTGATCTAATAAATCAATTTTCCTATTTCTTCAATATGCTTACATGAATAAATCCAAAATATACTAGAGGATCCAAAATGATGCTTTACTCATGAAATAAACTAATATAAAACAGCACACAAAAAGCAAAATATTTTAATGCTATTGTGGATGATTCGATTAAAAGACTCGAATTAAAGCAAAAGACACCAATCTTAATAGCAAAATTACACCTGACTTATCATGTTCTTTATCTCGTCCATGTGATCAGAAACACGAGGCTCTTGAGAAGGTTTCTCACACTGAAGATCAGTCATATCAACATTATATTCATGGCAAAAACGGTTGCTTACGTCCAACGGATTGTCACCAATCTCATTTGCTCTCTTAATTATCTGCAGCAATTCTGATATTAGCAGTCACAAATAGTCATTAAAGAATAACATAAGAGACTCATTTAAAATAATATTGCTTCAAGGTCTATATTTTGTAGGACAAATGGACTGGTGAAATTTCTAAATGATAGATATATGTATGTCTCAATGGCACATAGCTAACTTTTTAAAATCACATAAAACAAATTATAATTGACAGAAACAGAAGCATGCAGTTATATTTTGGATTACAGCGAAAACTTCTCAATATTAATACTAACGAAGGGTGAAAGGGGTTACCTTGTCATCAACTTCAGTGAAATTCCGCACATATGTTACCTCATAGCCCAAATGCACAAGGTACCTGCAGGTTTTCATGCCAAGTATGCTACCTCTGTATCTAATGCAAGTAATTAAAGGAAGGCAAGAATAGAAAGAGTAGTTAAAATACTCTAAATCTTATATCTGAATTTAATCTTAATAACAATAGCAGGACTACACCACCATCAAGGACAGAAGCAAAATACTGACTTTATGCTTTACTTAAGACAATAATACGATAAATTAATAACCTGAAATCCATAGAAGACCCGTGTTGTCACCTTCAACCAGGCCACTGCTAACTACTAACTAGTTCCATCAAATAAAACAAATAGCATTTTTTATTATGATACTCTCAAATTGATAATGTCATTTTTATTTAGAAAATACCTTTTTTTTAAAATAAAAATCACATTTATAACAAAAACTTTATCAAATTTAAGTTATATTATTAAAAGTGGAATGATAATATCTTCTCACGATACCAGCAAGAATGAAGATAAATGATCCAGTTGAAAGTAGCATTCGTCCTTCAAGATGGGAATAGCTAATGCAAGCAGAAAGTATTATCAAGGAAGGGAGCAAAGAAGAGGGGGATGACAGATGGAGCAGCATGGGGCACATGATCTGGGCTATATGGAAGACGAAAAATGCAGCAATATTTCACAATCTAAAACCAGATCCTCTAAGCACTATATAATCCAAGCTAGAGTACAAGAAACAGAATACAAGAAAGCCAGGGATACCACAGAGCAAATAGAATCAAAGCCAGTAGAGGAACCATACCAGTAAAGTGGAGGCCACTGCCCAAAGAATAACTCAAGATCAACACAGATGCAGCGTTCTCAGAGCACAGCAAAACGGGTGATGGTTGCAGTAATCAGGGATGACAGCGGTTCAGTAAAAGGTGGAACTGCAAGAAAAATCAGGGCAAGCTCAGCTCTCATGGCAGAAGCAATGGCAGTGAGAGAAGCAGTAATTATGGCAAAAAATCTAGATATGGGAAAAGTGCTCATTGAAACAGACTGCTTACTGCTAATTGAGGCTGTTAAGGCTAGAGGAGAGCTGTGGGAAATTGACCCCATACTGCAAGACATTAGAGCTATAGCTGCAGATTCCCCACTAAGGAGAGAAACAAATAAAACAAAACGTCCTTGTTAGTTGCTACTGTGTGTGTGTGTTGTCTATCTAGTATTTTATCTCAAGATACATATAATAAAGTGTAAACAACATTAAAAAGTTAGTTCTACCACATTTTTTTTTTAAAATATAACGGTTTACTGTAAACTAGTCTCAACCATTTCAAAAGCAAATTAAGATAGAATAAAAAAGGGGCAAGATCAAGAGAGAATAAAGAGCAAAAATGCAAGAGGATATAGCTAGAGGCTCTTATCCTTGTAATAAATAAGAGCTTCCAGTTTCAGTTCCTCCTCATTTTTCTTTAATTATTTTGAATTTACACAATTAGCAGACTCTCAATTAGAAAACCATAATACCCTTGTTTTGAACCAAATGAATTATAACAACCACTTAATTTGATAAATAAAATAAAATGAGCACCACTTAATACTATTTAAAATTAAGAAATTATCCAAAGAATATACATATGCTCTAAGCCTAGTAGTGTAGCATCTCCCAACAGCAGTTGCTTTGTTTTTTGCAATTTGCACCTAATCAATGAAGGCTTCTTTTGCTTTCACGATTTGCTATGGCTGTATGCTGCTGCGGCACAAGAAAACAATGAAAAAGAAAGGGTATCAAAGGACGTGATTGTGCATCATATGCTGACATGTATTGCCATTTAACTAATTTAAGAGTCCTAGTGATAACAATGATTATCTGGAATCACCAGAATTGATTTATTTTCCTAGTATCCTATTTTTAAGAAGTTGATTTACAATTCAACTCTGAATCTAATATTTTTATGCAGAGAAGAAAAAAGAAGGAATGACAAGAGATGTTAGTGATCAAAGCACACCTCAATATCTTAGTTCAAGCAGTCCAAGTCCTACTTTAACATCTTCAATCATAGGATAATTCAAATGCCAAAACATATATAATACTAATAATGAATGAAAATAGAACTAGATATGTGAAAATACATGAATTCGGTATGAAAAAAGAACCAAATACATAAAAGTAATCGAAAAGACAAAATGTGCTAACACTTCATAATATCCTCATAAGTCTCAATGAAAACAATACATATATGATATGATTCAGACCTTATATCAAACATGTATTGTGCAGCTACATCTAACCAACCTATGCTGCACCAAATCGAAATGTATAGAGCAAAACATAGCAAATAACATTTAATTAATTAAAATAGGACTGTGAGATAAGAATGCTAAACATTATATACATATTAAACTCTTGCTTAACCTTGAAATTGAGTTAACAATGACAAGAAGGAAACTTACGTTCGACATACCCCAGCAATCAAATTGATTTATTTTAAGTTCTAAATTTTGACATAGCTGAAAGAGAACATGTTTCTAACTTCAAGAAAAGTGTCTTTGGTTTATCCAAATCAATGAGCAAATATTTATAAAATTCATAATAAGAATTTAGCTCACACATTTTATTATTACCATTGGCATATGAGAAGGAGACAGAGCAAGATTGAGAGATTCAGAGCACTGAGAGTGAAAGTGAGAGTGAGAACACGCGATGCTTACGGAGATCTTCCGGCGTGGAGAATTGGTGGCGACCAGAGGGCTTGCTCTTGAATTTCCCCTTTTCATCACAATTCCGATTTAATCACTCACGCACACTACGATCAGATTAGAATAATGCAACTCTTCTTCTGCACGTAATTTTTTGGAACAAAATTAAAAAGAAATCGGAACAAGCATGAAACGAAAATGAAATAATCAGAATTGAGAATAATCAAACCCTAGAATTAGATTGAGATTGAAAAAGGTTTCAAGGAGAACAATCACGATCCAGAGAAAGAGGGAGAGGAAGAGATTGTGATGGAGAATGGTTTTTTGATTCTTGATTTCAAAGGAAACAATCATTGTGAGCACCGATTGAAAGCACTGAGCAAGAAAACATGCAATGGTTCGTGAGAGGTTTTTGGAAGAGTATGAATCCTATTGTGTTTAGGAATAGGAATAGGTAACAGTTCTTTAAACTTTTTAAGAAAATTAACTATATTTACTAACATTTTATTGTAAATGTTATCAAAAATATATTTTATCTACAATGCTAACATTTTAACAAATGTTAAGAGACAAATGTTACTAAATATATAAAATGTAGTAGTGAACGTACAATGTCAAACAACATAAAAAAGAGGGGAGAAAAAAAACCAATGTCTAGTCACTAAACAAATTTAACACAATTAATCTTGGTCGCTTTCTAACGCATCATCATTAATAGTTTGGAGGTCAAGATTGAAACCCGAAAATCAAGAGTACAATAGCAATTAACAAATTAATTTGCATTCCTTCCTTCTTCAGGAGTATGAGTGCCACCAACAAGAAGCACCCTCAAACATAATGGAATATTGGAACCAAGTGCAAAAATATACAAATCAGTAAAACCATTAAGCAAAGATGAGCAGACCTATCATTAAATTTAAGCACATTTTCAATAAAATTGGATAGCATTAATTTTGTTGAATATACATTTATTTGTTGCTAGATTCTGACAATTTTATGGTGAGTATATTCATTAGTTAAAATTTTAAAAAATAATGACCATTCAAGGTGTAATTTTTCTTTCAGGATTTGGGAGTTTTCAATTTTAGGATACTGTGCAAATATTCTTCTTTAATTTCAACGTCTTAAACAAAGAATTTCTTACAATTATTGGTCTTCATCTCCAACAGCAAACCTGTCCAGTGTCCACAGAGATAAAGAAGTAAATATCAAAGCTCAATGAACACGGTCAAGAAGTTTAAAGAGAGAAAGAGGGGCATACTCACATATAAAGATTTACATAATCACCAAGGTTAAGATTACCCTTGGATTCAATCTTGGCAGAAAAAGTTTTGAGTTGGAGCTTGACTCTGGCATAAGAAACAACCCCAGAAGCAGAGTTAGTAGATGGCTCTCCCTCGAAAACATTTCCAGGTTCCATGAACATATAAATCAAACTTTCATCGCTAGTGTTGTGGCAACAAAAAATATACGTTACTTCTGCGGTCTTGTCCAAACCATGCACCCCCACAGTTGCCACAACATTCATTTTAGATAAATCATAAATATGCCACATTGGAGCGAAGTCAACAATCAGAAGATAATGACTGCATCCCAAACGAACAAGTTTCCTTGGACAAGATTCAGGAACTGGCGGAAAATTCCAATCAAGGTATTCCCAATTGTTAGCCTTGACGTCATATGACATGAGCCCTTGATGTTTATCACCACAAGAATACAATACAATGTGGGTCTTCTTGTGAGGCTTGGTGCTGTCCTCCCACAGAAAGTAAGAGTCAGGGTTCATGCAATATGACAAGAGAGCACTTTCGGGCACTTCCCTTGTTTCCCATAGACCTGATTTTAGGCTGTAAATATCAACCCAGCAATTTGCACTTCCAGTACCCCCAAAGATGTACAATTTGCCATCATAGGGGACTACTAAGGGTCTATATCGGCGGCAGAACATGCTTCCACAAAACTTCCAACTCCAATTAGAACCCTCATACTTGAGGCACCACATCCTTGAGGGGTAATGATCATCCCAATTCAAACACAATTCTGGGTCAATAATATTCAGGTAACCACCACCACCAGCAAAGAAGAAGCTGTGACCGACAGAACAAACTCCTTGCATATATGGTAATGGACAATCGACCAATAGACCATCTCTAAGAGGCCATTTGGCAGTTACATGACCTCCATCTTCAAGATCAACAGTGCCATTCTTAATAAAGTTGGCCTCAGTTATAGTTAACATCCTGCGCGTGATGGCTGATTTCCCAACATGATCTCTTTCAAGATTTATATTTTCCACAAACAGGTATAAGCGCTGCGTCATGGATAGCTTTGGATCAGAAGAACCAACATCCTGGAATTAGGGAAACAATCATATTATCTACGACAGAATCAAATCACCGTAAGTTTACAGCAATTAACTATTAAATAGAAAGCTTTGCAGTGTGTTGATGATAAATTGAAACGTCATACTTATCCAGTTAAGTTTATAAGGATAAGAGGACCTCAGGATCATATTCCCCGCACATGGCATCAGCAGCACCTCCCGAAACAGCACCTTGCAAAACCCCAACAACACTTCCCCACCAGCTGTCAAAATCCGCGTTCAATTCAGCAGTGTCCCCCAAATCCCTAATATGATTGGCAGCCTTAGCCATCAAATTCGTGTCATCTCCAGAAGCCCCTTTGCCGGCGACAAACGCACTGAAACCGTAAGCATTCACAACTAACGATCCAAACTTATAGCCCTTCGCGTAATTGACGATCCGACCGGCGAACATCTGTGCTCCGAGAGAACGGTTGTCAGTGGAGATGAAATCTTGTCCGAGAAATTGGTTCCAAACTTCCGAAGTTGAAGCAACGAGGACGACAAGGTTCTCCTTGGGTAGGGCTTCGGGCACGTAATCCCTGGCATCTACGAGCTCCGTAACGACGCCGAACGACTCGAACAAATCGCAGAGGCACGAAGCTAGGGCTTTTGAGGTTCCGATTCGGGAAACAAATAGAATCTTGCCAGTTGGATTGCTTTTAGGTTTTTCATGATGGAGTCTTATGAGGTTCCTTTTGTGGGAGTAGAGGCGCATGAGGCGAGGCTTGCAGATTAATAACAAGGTTGTGGCAGTGGCCGAGACCACGGTCACGGTGGACAAGAGCAAGGGTACAGAAATATCTGCTTCTAACGACGACAACAACGAAAGTATTGCCATATTTCTTTTCTGCTTCAGAGGGTTTCCACCACCCCTCCTCTGTTTTTCCGCGTTGCTGAAGAGAGTCGGTGTGTGTTCGTTGATGGCAAAACCGAGGCGGTGGAGTGAGAAAAAAGAATAAGTATGACACCAGAGGGTTTCCCCACCCCTCCTCTTCATTATAACATTTTTAGATTAAACTACCATTTTTATTAAAAAATATTTAAAATATTGATAAATTTATTAAGAAAAAACTAATTTTATAGTCATAAATAATAGGTTTTCGTTGACAAAATTATCCTAAATTTTTAAATGATCATTTAATTATTATATTAATTATCAAAAAATTCTTTTTTTATTAATATTAAAAATATTTTAGAAAATCAATTCTATATCTTTTATTTAGTGTTTAATTTATTTTTTATAATAATTTTTAAATAGTTTTAATATTTTTAATTTTCATATTTTTAAATTTAAAATTAATTATTTAATTTTTTAATAATTAAATAATAATTTTTAAACATTATAGTAATTAGCAAATATTATTTTAAAAATTAAGAACTTATTCCAAGAATATGTATAATAATAAAACATATTTTTAATTTATTCTTAAGAATATTAAGATCTATTCTCAACCATTTATATATTACAAAATAAATAATTTTTTTATAATATTTATATAATCAGCTTCGGATATATATAAAGGCATATTAACTTTAAATAATTTCTGCTCCGTTAGAGTGATATACAGAACGTGTACAGACAGTACAGCAAGTAGCATGTGATAGAGTGTCATAATTTTCTATTGGAGGTTAACTGGATTAATAATAATTAAAAATATAATAATTATCAACATAAGGTTGGGCTGAGTTTTTTTAGTAAAGTCCATGTATATAGTATTGGTAAGTGGATTAGGCTCATATAAGCGAATAAAAATTTATTTTGTGGTTTGAGTTGAAGAAAGAAAGTTTTAAAAAAAGAAAGTAAAACTAAAAAAAAAAAAAAAAGAAAAAGTACACATTTGAAGTAAAAAATTTAAATGAAAAAAAAAATATAAGACTTGAACAACGAAAACAAAAAGTTAACGATGCTGTTAGGATCATATAAATAAATTGTGTTAGATAATTTTGGTAGAAAAATATAATAAAAAGAAGTAATATGATAATACCAAAAAAAAAAAAAAGAAGTAATATGAAAAGAAGAGTTGTTTGATTAGAGATGTGGATGAAAATAAGAGTGAACGAAAGCAAAATGAAAAGAAAGATTATTAAAAGTTACAATGAATAAAAGAAAAAAAGAATAGAGCAAGTATGAAATATCACATTTAGTAATGTTGTGATAGTATCTAAATAGAATAATTTTGATTATTTTAATTTAAACATAGTTATAAATGAAGTTAAGAAAAATGATATAGTAAATTACAATTTGATATTAAAAATAAAGTTGAATGCAAATATGAAAATAATAATTAATTAAATATAAATATAATTGATGATATTTTGATGTAGAAGTAGTAGTAATTTTACCAGAAATTTGTGTTTTAATTAAATATAAGTATAATTATATTTTAGTTTTATGTATGTATATATAATGTGGTATATTTAAGTGAATTTGTATATAAAAATAGAGGAGTTATTTATTTAATTTTGTATTTCTTTAGTGTGCAGTCTTGCTAAAACTATAAGAGAACAAATAAATTTCATAATATTGGAATCAGATTAAGAAAAAATCGAATAGAAGACCATATGGAACGACCTACCAGCAAAAATAATAAAGCACATGTAATAATGATCCGCTATTATTTTTTATTATGGGATCCATAATTAAAATTAATCTACAACACTAAACTATTTTTATTTTCACACCATGTGCATCAATAGTACTAACATCATTGTCGCCTCTGTACTTCTTTTTCACGTTTCTCAATTTTTGTCTCTCGCTCGTCGATACATGAAACTATATCCATTTGACACAGCATTTCTATAGAGTAAATAGCCTCTCCGGCCCCTGTCCATTCTGAAAATTGACTACACGCCCCCTAACGTTTATAAATTATCAAATCGGCTCTTATCCATTTACTCCGTGATACCAATTAGCCTTTGAGTTGGTTTCTCCGTTCAAAGTCGACGGAAAATGCTGAGGTGTAACGTGCAGACCGTGACGTGGCGTTGGATCATCAAACGTGGATTGCTTTGTAGGCATGTGGACAAATAAGCCCCTGCAGACTCAGCAAAGCGACGTCGTTTTGCTTGGCATCATTTTGCTCGTTTGGGGTGAAATCCCATTCTCCCCCTTGTGCACACCCCAATCACCATACATCACCCTCGTTCTCTCCTCAAAATTACGAAAAAACCCTAAGAGACCGAAACGCCTCCCTCCAAACAGGCTGACAGAGACTTCCAACAGGGAGGTGTTGACGGTGCTGCAGACGGAGGAACTGACGGCGCTACTAAGGTTAGTGTCGCTATCTGATCTTGAAGCTTCGTTAGCTTGTGTTGCTCCATTTTTTTTTACTGAACTTGGTTATTGTTAATGATGATTTGGATTAGTGATCACCCCATGCATGTTCTAAAATGTTAAAATGAGGCGTGATGGAAGTTGTTAATTAATTTCTAATTATTGCACATTATTGTTCTAATAGATGTCATATGAAATAGTCCCTATTTTTCATCATGGGAGTTGGTTTGAACGGGATGAAGATGGTGCATTATTCAACCGCGACGGAAGTGTTGAGACATTTCTTACGTTAGACATAGATTATGTTAATTTCAAGGATTTGAAGAAAATGTTCAAGGGTTTAGGGTATACAAGTTACAAACAGATGTATTGGTATGATGGCAGTGCCCTTGATTTAGAGTCTGGGTTGCATGTTCTCAAAGGGGATAAGGAAATCAATGAAATGTGTGATAAAAAGATGGAGAATGTGGAGTCGGATTTGCTGGTTATTTACTTTGAGCATGATGTTAGTCAACCAGTATATGGGCCTGATGTTGTTGAGGTAGATTCACCTTCTTCCGATGACGGATATGAAATAACTGAAGTCGAACCCTAAAAATCCCCTCCAACTGGATTAGAATCTGATAGTAGTAGTAGTGATGAGGAAGTAAATGTACAGAGGAAGAGTGTGAGGAAGAAGCAGCCTAATGTGAGAATGAAAGAAGCAATGGATGCTGGACGAAAGGGTGCTAGGAAGAAGAGTTGTGTTAGACAATAGACACCTAAAAAGAAGAAGAATGTGCCACCTGGTAGTTTTGGTGATAAGGACATGTCTCCTAAGACTAAGAAGAAGAAGGCAAAGAGGTATGTTGGAAGAAAAAGAAAACATGTTCTATCCCAACAAGAAGCAGACAATGAGCCAAACAGTGGGCCTAGTGGAGATCAAGGTAATGGGCCAGGTGATGTTGACCCAAATGATGAGGCAAGGGATAAGCCCAATTCAGATCCAGTGGCTGAGGAATTGGACTCAGACCTGGAAAAGCCATATGAATATGAGTCTGAGGCATTTAACTCTCCAATTTCTGACTCAGATGAAGAGCATAAGGCAAGATATCCTGATTTCAATGAGGATACAGAGTATGGTGAAGTTCAGTTTTAGGTTGGACAACACTTTGAGACCATGGCAATGTTCAAGCAAGCACTTAAGGATTACTTTGTATATGAGGGAAAAGAGCTTATGTATTTGAAGAATGAGCCAAAGAGGATTAGAGCAAGGTGTGCTGAGGAAGGTTGTCCATGGCTGGTGTTTTGCTCTCATAATAGTCAGAGTCTAAGTTTTCAAATCAAGACATTCATTGGAGAGCATAACTGTGGTAGGAATTTGAGCAGCAACATGACTGATAGAGCTTGGGTGACAAGTAAGTTGGTAAAAAGGTTGGTAACTCAACCTCTAATGACTCTGAAAGAGGCACTAGAGCACATGAAGCAGGACTATAATGTCCATATAAACTATAGGATGATATATAGAGCCTTGAAAGCTGCTAGAGAGCAAGCAATTGGAAAGGAGCGAGAACAATATGGAAAGCTACATGACTACTTAAATGAAATTCACAGAAGCAATCCTGGATCCACTGGTATGGTTGATGTAATTCCTCAACCGGAGGGTCGTCCACTCTTCAATAGGTTGTACATTTCACTGGATGCTTGCAAGAAAGGCTTCAAGGTGCGCTGTCGTCCTCTGATTGGATTGGATGGATGCTTCTTAAAAGGGTACTTTGGTGGTCATCTGTTGTCAGCTGTGGGACAGGATGCCAATAATAGTTTCTTTGTTATAGCATTTGCTGTAGTTGAAGCTGAGAACACTGATTCCTAGAAATGGTTTCTTTCAATCCTTCATGATGATCTTGGTTCTGTGGTTGCCAATGGGTGGAACTTCATGTCTGACCAACAGAAGGTTACATTACTAGTTTCTTTGTGTTTCCTTTTTGTTATATGGTTTGTGTTCTGTGCTTACTTGTTAATTCAATTGTTCTTATGAATTGTTATTGCAAGGGTTGGCTAAGGCATTGCATGAGGTAATGCCACAAGCCCATCATAGGAATTGTGTCTTACATATATGGAAAAACTTCATCAAGCACTTTAAGGACAAGCACACAAAAGGGCTAGTTTGGAAGGCTGCTAAGAGCACAACAATGAGAGAATTCAAAGACTCAATGGAACTTGTAAAGAAGGTGAACAAGGATGCTTGGGAGTATCTACGGAAGTTTGATCCTGGTGCATGGACGAAGGCTTACTTTAGCCATGGCCCGAAGTGTGACAATATCACCAATAACATGTGCAAAGTTTGGAATGCCAAGATCGTGGAGTATAGAGAGAAACCGATTTTAACTATGTGCGAGGAGCTTCGAAGTTACATTATGCGAAAGATAGCAGGGCACAAGCACAGAATAAGCAAATGCAAAGGTAAATTAGATCCAGTTCAAAAACTAAGGCTGGATGAGTATATCATTCCTGAGAGCAATAAGTGGACAGCAGAGTGGACTGGGGATGAGGCAAAGGTATTGTTTGAAGTCCAGAGGTACCAGACCAGAGTGACTGTTAATTTGCAAAGACAAACATATGCTTGCAATGTTTGGCAACTAACAGGTATATTCATCAACTCATTTCTTGGCAATGATTTAAGTAAATATTGATTGAGTAAAAGTCATTTATGTATCTATCCTACCAGGTTGCCTTGCAAGCATGCAGTGGCTGCTATCTCAAGGTTAAGGAAACAAGGGCTGAGGCCAGAGGATTTTGCACATAAATGGCTTACAATGGAAGCTGTTCGGGTTACTTATGGGGACTCCATTAAACCAGTGAATTCTGAGGAGTTTTGGGAAGAAACAAACAGGCTTCGTCCAGAGGCACCAATCATTAGGAGACCTCCTGGGAGACCAACCAAAAAAAGGGCTGTTGATGTGGTGGCTGAGTCACAAATGCAGCAGCAAGGTCACAAGGCGAGGAAGTCATTCCAAGTCACGTGCAGTAAATGTGGGCAAAAGGGACACTACCACATGACTTGCAAAGGACCTCCTGCAAATCCGAATTGGCAGCCAAAACGAAAGAAGGCAAAGCAACAACAAACTGTAAACCAATCATCACAGCTACCTCCAGATCAGCAGGAAGCACAGGTAAAAGAAGTTCTACATATTTTTCTTTCCCATTGTAGTAGTTGTTATTTCCTCTATTCAATTGCGCAGTATAGTAGCTGAGATTGTTATTTTTGGATTTGCACAGGCCGGGGAAGGAGTTGGAAGCAATGTTCCCCAAAATGTTACTGCCACATCTATTGATCCAGTGGTAGTTTTTTATCTGAGACCCTAAACTTAAGTTATTTTTTTCTATCATGACTGTGCTTACTTTGCTTCTCATATGTCTTTCACAGGGTAAAGCAAAAAGGCAAAAGAAAAAAGTCCCAAAGACCTCTAACACTCACTCAGTCCAACAAGAGACAAGGGTTGACACTCAATCTTCACACCCTGCCCAACCACCAGTAGAGGTAATGTTATTTTACAGATTCATGCCCTTTAACTATAAAATTAATTGGCCCAAGAGCATATACAATAAATTGAGTTGTTTTCATTTGGTTTAGGGGTGGACTACAACACTGAGCCCTCAAACCCTGCTACCCCAACTGCACTCAACCACGGGCCAAACTTCAGACCCAAGCAAGCTATAACTAGACCTCCAGCACCTACAGTGCACCACCCTCAACAGCAGGCCACAGCCCCAACAATTCAGCCACCTCTACAGCAAGCAACAACCCCAAACTCACAACCATCAACTGAGCAACAACTTTCACCTGAAGGAGCAACTGACTCAGGGACTGCCACAACTCCCTTCATGTTTATCCCCACACCAGGCCTAAATGCACACCCCAAATTCAAGCCAACATATGGGTTTAGGCCACCAAGACTTCAGAAATGACATAATCCTAGTTATAGTTATGAATATTTTGGTGTAAAATTTTTTGGTTGTCAAGTTATTGGAAGTAATACACTAAACAATATGGAACATATTTTTTGTTTTGTGAATTTAGACATATGCTGATGATTTTGGCTCACTATGTAAATGCCTTTGTGCTTAGCAGTATGAATATAAACATTATGCTTTTACCTTATACAGCATTGTGCAGAGTTATCTTGGGTTCAGCCTTTACATTATTACAAAGAAAAATTCACATTCAATTCATTTAGAATCTACAATTACAGAGAAAATTAACCCAAATCTTAACATATATCCATGCATCACTTAAAGCAACATAATATACCCTAAAACACTACAAACACAACTACTGTTAACACAATTAACATTGCCAGCATAACAAACACACTATGGCTATTACTACATTTTATTGATTTTGCTTCATATTCATCTTCAATCTTGAATTCCAGTTGCTCCAACCTTTTCTCCATCATCATCATTCTTCCTTGAACATCATTGTCATCTTCATTGCCAAAACATTTAGCAATCAGTTCATCTAGCCAAACAAAAAAGTTGCAGTGACGTTGCTCCATCTGCAATTGCCATTATAGTGAATACAACTTGTTAAACAACGTAGGAAGTTGATTACATAAACTGAAGATGGGTGCACACTTACACCATAGTAAGAACAACCCAGGAAGATTCTGTCCGGGTTCTTGGCTGTCCCAGACTGTTGCATGACTGCATAGGTGCCACACTTGCATTTAGGGTGCTGGAACTTGGCCTTCTTGCCCTCATTTGCATTGCTACTCGAACCCACCAAATTCTTTCTCTGGACACGACGTGTGTTTGAGGTTGAAGATTGCTCTGGATCGCTCATGCTTCAGGCACTAGTGTTAGGGTTCAGAAATGGGGAGACTGAGATTTCGCCCTAAACGAGCAAAAGGACTTCTTTTTAAAACGACGTCGTTTTGCTGAGTCTGCAGGGGCTTATTTGTCCACATGCCTACAGAGCAATCCACGTTTGATGATCCAACGCTACGTCACGGGCTGCACGTTACACCTCAGCATTTTTTGTCGACTTTGAACGGAGAAACCAACTCAAGGGCTAATTGGTATCACGGAGTAAATGGATAAAGGCCGATTTGATAATTTATAAACGTTAGGGGGCGTGTAGTCAATTTTCAAAATGGACAGGGGCCGGAGAGGCTATTTACTCCATTTCTATATGTATAGAAATAAGATCCACTTTCTACACCAGAAACACCACCTTAAAATTAATAATTAAAATCACTGAAATATTGATAATTTTAGAATACTTAAAAATTCTTCTAAAATAAAAAAAAAACTCCATGTATATGCAAACATTTTCTCTTTATGATGTTGTGGTGAGTAAGCCAAAGCTCCTTGTACATTATTTAATTCTTTCTAGTTGAAGTTCTATTATTTGTAGTTTGTACTGACGTGTTTATTATAATTTGAGTGTCTCCTTTTTGAAGAGTCAAATGTGTGTGGTACGTTATTTATTATTCTATAAAAAAATACTGTATATTACTATTTACGATATTTTTTAACTTTTAAACTGATAAATCAACTTAAATATTTTAATTTTTGTTAAGTCAAATATTTTAATTATTTTTTTAAAATATAAATCTTTTGAAGTCAAATCAATGTTAGACAACAAAATGGAAAATTATATATTTTACCGCTAGATTGATAAAATAAAAATGAATTTCACTTCTAATTTCTTTTTACCAAAAGATAAAAGTTTGTTGAAATCCTCAATTTTAAAGAACCATTTTTTTCTAATTTTTAACATCATTAAAAACCTAAAAGGCTAAAAATTAAAAGCCTATAAAAATATGCAAACAAATAACAAAAATGCAAACCATATAAAAAAATATTTTACTAAAACTTTGATTTGTTGATGACTGCTCAAAAGATTTTCTAATAAGTAAAAAATAGGATTTTTTTATTTAAATTAATAAAATATAATATTTATTGAATTGTGTAAACGTCAAATATTTATCTATATATATTATGTGACACATTTTGGGTATTGTGTCCCAAAGCACTCTAAAATCATAAAACATATTTTAAATATGTAATCATCAGGATATAACATACGCATTACACATTTTGAATACATCCGGAATATGAAATAAATGCTTAAAACGGATTCTGAGTACTTAGGATACCTGGCTAATGATACTGGGTCTTAGTATTTAAGATATTTTGTTTTAGTTGATACTTAGGATATTTTGATTCAATTAGTTAGAAAATATATTAGAATAATGACATATTAGATTAACTTATTTTGATTAATCAGTTTTTTATGTTAGGATAATTGAATTTAAGTAGTTAGAGTACGTGTTAAATGTAGGGTTGTGTTGCTATTTTTTTTTATGGCTTTTGAAGTTGTGTTGCTATATTTTTTTAATAAGGGTTAAGTATCCACACCAATATCCATAAATTTAAAAGGATATATTCGGAACAAAACTTTAAATATGAACTTCTGACTATAGAATTTAGGGTTTAAGTTGATTTCTTTTCGAATTTTTTGATATTTTTCTAAAATTTGTATGCATTTGTTTTCTTTGAATTTGTATATATTTCATCTTTATATATATATAAAAAAAGCTAAAACAAAATGTGTGTATGTTGGGAACAAAAAAGTATTGAGTTCAATTTTGTTTTTGGGGGTTGAGGATAATATTATATATATATATATATATTTTTTTTTTTACAAATTATCTTTGGTATTAAAAGTTCTCTTTTTTTTTTCAAATGTAGTAATTTATTTATTAAAAATAAGTAATAGATGTCCAAGTTATAGAACATAATAAAAGAAAAGGGGGGAGGGGAGTTTCTCCTAGTAGCACTAAAGGCCTTCGAAACAACTAAATAAAATAAAAAAGAATAATAGAAACAGATAAGAGGAATAGGAAATGAAAGGTAAAGTAAGAACAGGTCTTCAATTAGAAATGGTGGGCATCGTCGAGCGCCTTTTTCAATGAGTTTCTTCGAGACAGCCACCACTTCAATTGGAGTGCTTGTTTGATTTTTAAAAATGGCTTTGTTTTTGGTCTTCCATACATTCTAACACTGGCAAGCTAGCAGGTCTATTTTTCTCTCTCCACCATGACCACCACGTAGGGATGCTGATGAAGCTTTCTACTATGCTCAGATGCTTGAGAACTGGTGAGCAAAAATTGGAGTTCTAAAGTTGCTTTGTTGCCAATATTTCTTTGATTCAAGACATTGAGTGATACAATGATTGATTGTTTCTTCCATAGATTGGCATCTCTGCAGATTGGACGTGTTGTGGAGATCCTTTGGTGTAGTTGTGAAAGAATATAGAGCCGTTCATGCAAGCACTTCCAAATAAAAATCTGGACCTTATGAGAAATTTTTTGTTTTTAGGTATCCTTCCAAACTAAATTATTCTGGTTCTAGTTTAAGTTCACATTTGGGTAGAAATGGTAAAATTGATATGCAATATAGTAACCAGAAGCAACATCATATGATTTTGACTTGTTTAAAGTCCATTTTAAGACATCTTCACCCTCACCCGGTTTGATTGTTTCAATTTGGTCTATAATAGAAGGGAAAAAGAGTTCTTGTAAGAGGTACTAATTACATTCTCTATTCTCTGTTAGCAGATCTTTGACATAGGCAACTTGAAAGGACTACGTGCCATAGCTGGAAGAATACTCACGGGGTAAGGAGGAGGTAGCCACGCATATAAAAAAAATATGAATTGAAGTTCTAGAATCAACTCTTCAATGGAGGCCCTTTTCAACTAGTTTTTGGCCCTCCAACATACTACACCATTCCCAGGAAGGTATGTTCCTTGCTTCTGCAGACATAATATTACCATATATGTAGTATTTATCTCTGTATATATCGGCTAGGATAGTCTGTGATTTTGTTGTGATTCTCCAAAACTGTTTGCCTAATAGAGTTAGGTTTTGAGCTTGGAGATCTTTAAATCCGAGACCCCATCCGTCTTTGGTCGAGTCATTCAGTTCTAACTAATCCACACCATACGTCTTTCATCCCATTTCTATCCCACCAGAAATTAGTCTGGATACTATGAATTTCAGATAGGAGAGTATATGGTAACCTGAAACATGATGATGTGTATATAGGAACTGACTCGCCTATAGCCCTTAGGAGAACTTGCCTGCCTCCAGCTGACAATAAATTCTGTTGCCATCCATCCACCTGTTCTCTTACTTTCTCCTTGATTTCACTAAAAATTTTTCTCTTGGATTTCTGGACAAGAGAAGGAAGCCCCAAATACTTATTCTGAACTCCAACATGAGTGATATTTAATCTGTCTGCTATATGTGTCTGAATCTGAGGAGGGGTGTTGTTGCTGAAAAAAAGAGCCAATTTATTCAAATTGACTTGTTAAACACTAACACCTTTAAATAAATTGAGCAAGTTTAGAATATTTTCACAATTCTCTTTTGAGACCTTACAAAATAGGATAGACTCATCAGCAAATATCAAGTGGTTTATAATAGGACATTGTCGATTAATCTGAATCCCCGGAACCTGTCTATTTTGTTCTGCTTTGTGTAGCAAGAAGAAAAAACTTTCTGCACAGAAAAGAAAAAGATAGGGAAAAGGAGGTCACCTTTTCGGATGCCCCTTTCTGGCTTGAAAAAGCCAAAGGATTGACCTTCCACAATAACCAAATAAGAAACAGTTGACACAAGTTCATGAATCTAGTCAATAAATTTTTGCCCCAAAACCTAGTTTGTCCAAAATGAACCATAAAAATCTCCATTCAACTCTGTCGTAGGCTTTGCTCATATCCAACTTGACATCCATTTCGGTCTCCAGACCACTTTTCTTATTTTTAAGATAATGCATGCATTCATGTGCTATTAGAATAGTATCAGAGATAAGCCTTCCTTTTGTAAAAGCACTCTGACTAGGGCTTATCACTAAATGCACAAATTTTTGCAGTCTATGAACTAGGACTTTAGAAATAATTTTATACATAACTGTAGAAAGATTTATTGGTCGTACCTGAGTCATGTTGCTAACATCAGTAATATTTGAAATCAAGCAAATTTTAGTATGGTTGAAACTCTTAAGAATTTCCCCTCCAAAGAAACTCTGAATATCCTTGAAAATATTTCCTTCTACAATGTCTCAATACTTCTGAAAAAATCTAGCAGTCATACCATCATCTCCTGGAGCACTTTGGGAATGGACATTGAAGGTGGCTCGCTTCACTTCCTCCATATATACTAGTCTTTGTAGCCGTCGGTTCATGAGAGTTGTAATCTTCAGCTCAAAGCCCTCAAAAATAGGTCCTCAGACTGTTTGACCTATAGAGGAAAAAATCTTTCTGAAGTAATCATCGACAATTGTTGTTATACCTTGGTGCGTGGAAGCTGCATTTCCGGTAAGGCCAATCAATCTCTAAATCTTGTTCCTCCCAGTTTTGCCTTTGAACTTTCTATGAAAGAAAGTTGTGTTTTTATCCCATTCCTTGAGCCACTTGATCTTGGATTTTTCTTTCCAGTATCTTTCTTCATTATGCACTGCTTCCTCCAACTTTTGTTCTAGCTTCATAATTTCCATACCTCCCTGAATCCCACTCTGTCTTATCTCTTCTATTTCCGCGACAAGCTGATTAATGGCCATTTTAAAGTTAGCATCGCTGGACTGCTATCATTGTACCAACTCATGGCGGCAAAGTTTAATCTTTTGAGCCACCACATTCATTGTCGAGCCTTCTATGCTAGTCTTTTAGACCTCCTCAATTAAACGCCGAATTTCCTCCAGTTCACACCATCTATCTTGGAACTTAAACCTGCATTTTTATTTCTCTGAATGGAGAGAGGAATCCATGAGCAACGAGGCGTGATCTGAGCTAGTCTCGGATAGGCGGAGAACCATCGGATTAGGGTACAGCTATAACTAGTCTTCAGTCACCAAACACCTATCTAGTCTCTTTTCAATTAACTTATCTCCCCTCCTCCTATTACTCTATGTGAATTTTCTGCCAATCATACCCAAATCAGCCATTAAATTTCCCCCAATGAAACCATTAAATTCTGCCATAGCCACTGAGGACTTTTCTCCTCCTCCCTCCTTTTCACTTGGGTTGGTAAAGGCATTGAAATTTCCTGCAACAATAATTTTTTCTCTATTTTGTGCGATCGGCGCTAATAGCTTTTTAAATTGTTGACGCCGGAGTTAGTCACTATGATTGAAGTGCACACCAATGAACAACCAGCTCTCTCCCAGATAGATATCCTTAAGTCTTACTACTATAAAGAACCCCTCAACTTCCAAAATCTGCGCATCCACACCTTCTTTCGATGCCAAAACTAAGCCACCAGCTCTCTTATTTGGTTCCACCATGTACCACTTTGCAAAGCCACATTCTCTCATCTTTACCACAACTTGTTGAGATTGATTTTTGGTTTCACTAATAAAATCAATCTTGGGAGAGTGGAATTTGCTAATCCATTTAAGATTATGGATTGTCAGGGGTATCCCCAAACCCCGACAATTCCATATAAGTAGTCTCATGGATCCCCAGGTGACATTTGACAGCTGGCACCCCCACCATTGCATCATTCTTCTGTTTCTCTTCTAAACATATCAATTTTTGTGGATTAGCATTTTCTGTGTCCTCGTTCTCCATTTTTGCACCAGCAATTCGATTATATTCCCCCACTTTCTTTCTTGCCATCTTCTTTAGGCTCTGTTTTGCATTCGGAATTCCTTGCTGTTTTGCTCCCATCTTCTAATTTTTCTCCATATTTAGTGGCATTATTATATTAGATAGAACCTCCTAAGTCTTGGATTTTTTCAACTTTGTAGCCCCAGTCTCAAATGTTTCCTCATTCCTCCTATTCTCCTTGACTAGATGATAATTATTTGCTTCCTATTTTTTCGTGTGTTCATCATTGTCATTCATTGATAAATTAGGGAAACTATCAACCAGCCACGTAGGGGAAGTCTTTTTTTGAGGAACGCTTCTTGATTTATCAGCAGAATTTGATGCATTAGGTTGTCCTTCTTCAAAATTGTACACTTTTCTTCCAACTTGATCTGCCGTAACCTATTTTTCAATTTTGTCTTACTTCATGTTACCCTCATCGGGGTCCCACATGAATGATTGACAATGCTTCATCTAATGTTCTAGCATCTTACAATACGTGCAAAAGGTGCCTAACCGTTCATACCTCATCCCTACTTCAATGAGTTGTTGGCCTAGTCCAACAATTTGCAATTGATCTTTAATCATCTTAGCGGCCTCCAATTCCACCTTTGCTTTTACAATTCTTGATTCCTTGCCCTTAATATCAGAATCCACATTCTATCACCTTTCTGATGTTATTTTCGAGTTTTCTCCCCACCTCCAAGGTTTTGTAGCTCTCAGGTAGTCTCCAGAATTGTATCCATACTGAAAATCTATGGATCAAACACCCTTCTACATGATCCGTCTCCTTCCAACGTTGGACATGGAGGATAAAATCCTTGAAAAGCCAAGGAGATCCTTTCTCTATTCGCAGCATATCCAATTCACTATTGAAGAAGAATTGGAATTAGTTTTGTTCCCTTTTAACAATCCTAAAGCCCTCTGGTCTCCCCAGACAGCATTCAAAGCATAGTTGTCAGAATCGAACCGGTTAGATTACTGGATCACTGGTTCAATTGGTGGGTCACTGGTCAAATCGGTTAATCCGGTATAATTAAATAATTATATAAAATTTAATTATTTTTCTTTATTATAAGTACTTTTATTTTTTTTATGAAAATAATGATCATTTTTAAATTTTAATACTTTATTAATTAGTTTATATTTATTGTATTATTATATTATTATAGGTGAAAACTTACATACAGTTGTTTTCATGTGAAGTTGATATTTAAGAACAATTAGATGATTTGACAAGTTTGACTAAATATCATCTAATGATTTTTAACTATCAACTTCATATGAAGATAACTACATATTAGTTTTTACCTATTATTATATACTACAAGTATTTATTAAAAAAATAATATTAATAGATATCATATAATCATGAAAAGAAAAAATAAATTGTGATTAATAATTTTTTTGTTTATCTTTTTAATTTATAAATATTTAATAAATTTTATAGTTAAATTAAATATAATTGATTTAAAAATGAGTAACTTTAAAATTAGGGGTAAGTATTATTTTGGTTCCTAAGGTTTAAGGTCAAAATCAAATTCATCCACAACGTTATTTTTTATTTAAAATCGTCCCAAACGTTTTATTTTGTATTAAAATCGTTATTTTAATTCTTTACGGACAAAAATACTCTCCACCAGCACCAGCACCTTTACCACCACCACCGCCTCCCTTACTTCCACCAAATACTAATAATGAGATTCAAGAACACCAACAATAACACATTATTCAAATTCAGAAATAACAACATCAAATTCAACAACAAAATCAACACACAACAACAATAAAATTAAAAAACAACAAATCAAAATCAGAATTAGAAGCAAAAATAGAAGCAGAAGAAGCAAAAGCAGAAGCTCAAGCGAAAGCTCAAGCAGAAGCAGAAGCCAAAGCAAGAAGCAGAAGCAGAAGCAGAAATGGGGAGGTGCAGTGGCGGCGAGGTCGGTAGCAGCGGTGGCAGTGGCGGAGCGTGACAGCGAGCTCTCTCCCTGGCTCGCGTCTCCTCTCTCCCTCGAGAGCTCTGATTCCCGACGGCGACGGTGACGGCAGCTCCGAGTTTCGCTGGCGCCGTGGTGCGGTATTTTACAACCCACACTACTAACCGGCAAGTGCACCGGGTCGTACCAAGTAATATCTTACGTGAGTAAGGGTCGATCCCACGAGAATTGATGGATCAAGCAACAATGATTGAGTGATTGGCTTAGTTAGGCAAGCATAAAAGGGTGTTGGATGTTCAATAAGTTTAAGTTGAAAATAAGACAGGCACACAGTAAATAAGTTGGGAATAAAATATTAGAGAAAACAGTTAAGGCTTTGGAGATATCTATTTTTTGGATTGACTTTTCTTACTAACTAATTTAATCATGCAAGATTTAATTCATGGCAAACTAATTGTGACTAGACCCTAATTCCTTAGACCTTCCTAGTCTCTTCTAAAATTCATTAACTGCCAATTCCTTGGTCAATTAATTCCAATTAGAAGGTGATAATTAAATTCCAGTTTATATGCCACAAAAATCCTAATTATCCAAATATAAGGGGATTATATGTCACGTATCCCGTTAAATACAAACAATTAGAAATTTAGGATAATATGTTTTCAAGCTGTTGTTCAAGTATAGAGTTTTTCCAAGTTATACAACAACTCAATTAGAACATGGGTCATACTTCCGTTCCACCCAAATTCATAGAATAAAGAACGAAAACAATTATTGAAATATAAATCAAAACATGAATCGAATTAGAAAAATCAAATGAATCAATCCATACAATAGACAGAGCTCCTAACCTTAACAGTGGAGGTTTAGTTACTCATAGTTCAGAGAGAAAATAAGGATTCTGGTAAACTGTTTCAGATCTCAATGTCTCTGAATAGAAGAGAAGTCTCCCCTTTTTATAACTAATCCTAATTAATAAAAAATCTAATATCTATAAATAAGATAATATCTTTTCCTAAAAGATAAGATTTGAATTTAAATCAGAATTAACTAACTATCATCAAGTCTTCAACTGATGGATGGGGACCACTTGATTCCTTCACTCTGATCCACGCCTAACTTGGGCTTGGTAGCATGAATTAGAGTTTAGTTGAGTGAAGCTGCCTAACTTGGGCTTTAGTGTGCCTAACTTGGGCTTTAGTGCGCCTAACTTGAAGTGGGCAAGACCAATCTCGCGTATTATTGTTGTGTCTTGCACCTAACTTGGGAAATCTCAAGTTAGGCACAGCCTTGGCAGCGAGTTCGGAGAAGAAGTATGGACTATTATATATCGTTGGAAAGCTCTAGAAGTTAGCTTTCTAATGTCACTAGAATCACGTCCATTGGATATTTGTAGCTCGAGTTATTCAAGTTTGAGTGCAGAGAGGTCAGGGTTGACAGCATCATTCGCCTTCATCTCTTCTTCTGCAGAAACTCCATCAAATCCAGCTGAATGCTACCTAAAATAAACAGAATTGCACAAGATTCGAAGTAGCATCCATATTGGCTAAAAGATAATTAATTCTGTATTAAACTCAACAATTTAGATGCAAATTCACTAGGAAATGATAGACAAGATGCTCACGCATCACAACACCAAACTTGAACTGTTGCTTGTCCTCAAGCAACCAAAACTAATATAGGCTTAGGATGTGAATTTGCATGAGAATGAGAGTTCGATTAAGCTCATGTCTCTTTTTATAGTGGGATTTATAACTGCAATCCTGAATAGTTTTGGCATCTCACGCTCCTTTGAATCCGAAGAATGTTATTGTCATTCAGAATTAGAATCCGGATAATATTATGAATTCTCTGATCTTTTATAATTTAGTTTAATCCTTGAACACAGCAAAATTTACTTTAATTTATTTTTCTTTGGTGCTTTGCACCTTGAGCCTAGCCGTGACTTTAAATGTTTTGTCTCAAGAATTACTTGATACAGAAACACCACAAGCACTTAATTGGGGAACTCTCTTTGAGTTCTGATTTTTCTTTCAGTTACTCCCAGACAGTGGTGCTCAAAGCCTTTGGCATACTCTTGTTAAATGCAATTGATCTCGACTCTAAGTGTTCTGTCTCAAGGATTTTTTGACACAATCACACCACAAGCATATGACTAGGGAAACAACTCTTTGAGCTTTTAATCATGTCTGACATCCCTAGTCATTGATGCTCAGAGCCTTGGACCTTGCTTTTATTTATTAATTATTTTATTTTATTTTTTTTGCTGTTTCTTTTGCTTCAAGGATTAAATTTTTTTGTTTATTTCAGAGAAGTCATAATAATTCTCTAAATTCCTGTTCCTTGTACCTCAACATTCTTTTATTCAAATTTAAATATGTACTGTTCATGTCATGCATTCAGAATTACAATTAATACCATCACATTTAAGTAAATAAGACTACTCTTAAAATTAACTCAATTTCTCATGTAATACATCACTTCTTTTCTTTTCTCTTTAGATTAAAGTTCAGTGAGTGGTACATGAAACATCTTTTCATAATTAAAGCAATTAAAAGAAAACTAAACTAGTCCTAGGATTCTAACTAATAAAGGATCATGCAACAAACAATGCAAAATAGCAGAAAGCCGGAACATAACATAGAAAAAGAGGGGAGGAATAAAAAATAAAAGGAACTCAACCACCTTAGTTATCCTAGCGGTCGTTTTATTCTTTAGGTTGTGCTCCTCAGTGAAGATGATTCGCCTCCCTTTTGGTGCTATAGGAATAAACAGAAAACCTTTAAGCGAAGCGTCAACACCAAACTTAAAGGTTTGCTTGTCCTCAAGCAAAGAAGAACTGAGGTGTCCGGTTCCTGTGATAAAATAGCTGCATGATCAGAAAATTAGTAAGAACTCAATAGAATCAAATAAGTAAGAAAACTACTACTATGAAAAATAACTAAGAATGAAAAAGAACGATCATACCACGGTGGGTTATTTCCCACCAAGCACTTTTAGTTAAAGTCCTTAAGTTGGACATGTGGTGAGCTCCTTGTCATGGTGGCTTGTGCTTGTACTGATCCAAGAATCTCCACCAATGTTTGTAATTCCAATGGCTACCGGGATCCCAAACTAGGCGCATAACACTTTTGAGCAAGTTGAAGCAAGTAACAAGGCCCCAAGAGTGTTGATTGTGGGAATGAATTCCCGGGACCCAAACCTTGCTTTTACACCCGTCTTCTTGTGTATCAGCATTGTTCCCACCGAGTGGCAAGCAATTTGAATTCTCACAGAGACATCCAAACAACCTTCTAGACCCATTCAAATTAGCTCTACACCAATCCTTGCACTTTAATTTGGAGCATGCAACCATATTGAACCTTGCTTGACAACTCTTACCACTAACCATCTTCCTCTTGCTCTTAATGCCACAAAAAGCTCTAAGTTGACCATCCGTCTCTAGTAGCCCATATTCAAGTGGGAAAATAAGGATTAAGGATAGGAATTTTACCCACTTGAATGTTGTATTGGATGGTGATGGCTTTGGGAGAGGTCTTGCAAGCTCCACTCCCTTGTGTTCTTCTTTGAATTCTTCCATCTCTTTGCAAGCTTCCTCAATTTCAACCTCTTCCTCTTGGTAGCTTTCTTCTAATTCAATCTCTTCTTCATTGCTTACCACGGGGATGGGAGGTTGTGCATCTTCCTCTTCTTCCATATGTGCATCTTCCTCTTTTGTTTTTGCATCTTCCTTTTCTTCCATGTGTGAGGATGGAAAGTTCTCTAGTTCACTGGAGTATGAACTCCTTTGATTGATTTTCTCACTTTCTTCTATAGGATCTTGTATTATATCTCTTGGGAAGGAATTTGCTTGCTCCTATTCTTGGTTCTTGATTATTGTCTGCACATATTTCTCTATATTTTTGACACTTGTCTTTATATCGTGTAGGCATTCTTTCATGAGAAGCTCAAGATCAGATGGTATTTGAGATGAATAAGAAGATGGTGGCTCTTAATATGCATAAGAAGGAGATGATGGTTCTTGATAAGTGTAAAAAGAGGATGGTTCTTGGTATGAATAGGGAGATGGTGGCTCTTGATATGGATAGAAAGATGATGATTCTTGGTAGTTGGAACATGAAGCATTGAAATTTCTTTGGTTTTGACTTTGCCAACCAAAATTTGGATAGTTCCTCCATCCACCATAATATGAATCACTACTCGGGTGTGAGTAGTAACCCATGTGATCTCTCTCCATTATTTTTCCTTAGCACACAACACCAAACAGGATTAAACACACCATGTGGTTGACAAGCAAGTAAAGAAGAAAGAGCATAAAGAAGATTTAAACTCAATAGCCAAGGGGATACCAAACTTAATTTCAGAATTTTTTTTTGTATATTTTTTTTTATTTTTTTATTTTTTTTATTTTTTTTAATAATAAAAAGAAAGAAAACGAAAAAGGGGGAGGGGGTACGAAGGAAAGACGACGGAAAGAAGAAAATAAATATTTTTTTTGTATATATTTTTTATTTTTTTATTTATTTTTTTTCGAAAAATACTAATAATAAAAAAAATTTAATTAAAAGAAAAATTATCTAATCTAAGCAATCAAACAATGAATAGTTGTTAATCACAATCAATCCCCGGCAACGGCGCCAAAAACTTGATACGGTATTTTACAACCCACACTACTAACCGGCAAGTGCACCGGGTCGTACCAAGTAACACCTTACGTGAGTAAGGGTCGATCCCACGAGGATTGATGGATCAAGCAACAATGATTGAGTGATTGGCTTAGTTAGGCAAGCAGAAAAGGGTGTTGGATGTTCAATAAGTTTAAGTTAAAAATAAGACAGGCACACAATAAATAAGTTGGGAATAAAATATTAGAGAAAACAGTTAAGGCTTTGGAGATATCTATTTTCTGGATTGACTTTTCTTACTAACTAATTTAATCATGCAAGATTTAATTCATGGCAAACTAATTGTGACTAGACCCTAATTCCTTAGACCTTCCTAGTCTCCTCTAAAATTCATTAACTGCCAATTCCTTGGTCAGTTAATTCCAATTAGAAGGTGATAATCAAATTCCAGTTTATATGCCACAAAAATTCTAATTATCCAAATATAAGGGGATTATATGTCACGTATCCCGTTAAATACAAACAATTAGAAATTTAGGATAATATATTTTCAAGCTGTTGTTCAAGTATAGAGCTTTTCCAAGTTATACAAGAACTCAATTAGAACATGGGTCATACTTCCGTTCCACCCAAGTTCATAGAATAAAGAACAAAAACAATTATTGAAATATAAATCAAAACATGAATCGAATTAGAAAAATCAAATGAATCAATCCATACAATAGACAGAGCTCCTAACCTTAACAGTGGAGGTTTAGTTGCTCATAGTTCAGAGAGAAAATAAGGATTCAGGTAAACTGTTTCAGATCTCAATGTCTCTGAATAGAAGAGAAGTCTCCCCTTTTTATAACTAATCCTAATTAATAAAAAATCTAATATCTAAAAATAAGATAATATCTTTTCCTAAAAGATAAGATTTGAATTTAAATCAGAATTAACTAACTATCATCAAGTCTTCAATTGATGGATGGGGACCACTTGATTCCTTCACTCTGATCCACGCCTAACTTGCGCTTGGTAGCATGAATTGGAGTTTAGTTGAGTGAAGCTGCCTAACTTGGGCTTTAGTGTGCCTAACTTGGGCTTTAGTGCGCCTAACTTGAAGTGGGCAGGACCAATCTCGCGTATTATTGTTGTGTCTTGCACCTAACTTGGGAAATCTCAAGTTAGGCACAGCCTTGGCAGCGAGTTCGGAGAAGAAGTATGGACTATTATATATCGTTGGAAAGCTCTAGAAGTTAGCTTTCTAATGTCACTAGAATCACGTCCATTGGATCTTTGTAGCTCGAGTTATTCAAGTTTGAGTGCAGAGAGGTCAGGGTTGACAGCATCATTCGCCTTCATCTCTTCTTTTGCAGAAACTCCATCAAATCTAGCTGAATGCTACCTAAAATAAATAGAATTGCACAAGATTCAAAGTAGCATCCATATTGTCCAAAAGATAATTAATTCTTTATTAAACTCAACAATTTAGATGCAAATTCACTAGAAAAAGATAGACAAGATGCTCACGCATCACGCCGTCCCCTCCCCCTTCCCTTCCCCTTCCCCTTCCCCCTTTTCCTTTTCCTTCCCCCTTTTCCTTCCCCCTCCCTGCGCATCCTTTTTCCTTTTCCTTTCTCCCCCCCTCGACGTTCTTTTCTTTATTTTTTTAATTTTATAATTTTTTTATTAAAGTAGGGATAATTTAGTAATAAAATTAAAAATTTTATTAAAAAGGACGATTTTAATATGAAATAAAACGTTTAGGTTGATTTTAAATAAAAAATAACGTTGGGGACAAATTTGATTTTGACTCTAAATCTTAGGGACCAAAACAATACTTTTAAAATTAAAATAAATTGAATATAAATAAAATAAAAAATTACTATATGTATTATAACTTGTATATATGTTAGTAAGAAGCATTGCAACTTGGTGGTATGATCATCCTTGTTGCATCCCTAGGGCAAGGGGTTCAAACCTCATGTGAGACACTTTGAAAAAATTTCCAAAAATAACAATCATTGACACTTGGTAGCGCTAGAGCATATGGAGCACGGTGGACTTGCAGAACCCTGGTGCGTCGTAGATTCGCCTTCAACTATGATCGAGCGGTTCGGTTCGGTCTAATTTTCACCGATTTTGGCCGGTTCCCTCCGGATTTGACCGGTTCGTGCTAGTTCTCTACCTTAAACGATCATAATCTTGAACAGAACCAGTATTGGGTCCGATTTACTGGTTTTTCGATCAAACCGATTGGTCTGATTCGATTTTAATAACTATGATTCAAAGCATTAGTCGTTGTCAGCTTGGTGGTATGATCATCCTTGTTGCATCCCTGGGGTAAGGGATTCGAACCCCATGTGAGGCATTTTTGAAAAATTTCCAAAATTCACAAGTCTTGACACTTGGCAGCGCTAGAGCATATGGAGCATGGTGGACTTGTAGAATCCTGGTGCGTCATAGATTCGCCTTCAACTGCAACTGAGAGATTCGGTCCGGTCCAGTTTTCACCAATTTTGGCCAGTTCACTCCGAATTTGACCGATTTGTGCCGGTTCTCTACTTTAAACGGTCCTAATCTTAGACCAGACTGGTATTGAGTCCGATTTTTCGATTTTTCGATCGAACCAACTGGTCTAATTCAATTTTAATAACTATGATTCAAAGCATTAGTCATTGTCTCTGCTAAGATGAATTTTGTAGCTACTATCCTCCCAACAAGACTTTTCCTCACTCTCTGCCTGATTGTGTTGGTCCCCTCGTGTCCTCTCCTACTTCATCTTACATAAATCTGATAAGGATTCAAAATTTTCTTTTCTCACAAAAGCTCATAAGAACACTTTTGCCGTAGTAAAGCACTTGGAGAAACCCTAAAGATATTTACCTAAATGAAATTTTTTTTTTAATAGCTATTACATACTTGCTATTATTATACTATTAAATTTTATGAAAATTTAGAGTAACAAGTCTATAATACGTTATTTTCTTGATAAATATGTTTGAATTCAAATCTTATGAATAGAAAAATTATGAATATTATTATTAGATATATGATATAGTAATTTTAGATTTACCACATTATTCACACACTATTAAAATATTCCAAATACTCAACTATTATTAGAGAACTATAATATACCAAAATTTAAAAGAAAATACATAAATTTGTGAAAGAAAATACGAATTTTTTTTTCACCTCTTTATCAATAAGTACAGCTTTTTTGTAGAAAAATACAAATGTTCTATTTTTTTTCATCCTCATCTCCTCTTCTGGTTCTTTTCCATTCATTTTTTTTCCTTCTTCTTCGCTTATTTATTTATTTATTATTATGATTATTTGATAGTTGTAGATAATATATTTTTATTAATATTAGTTTGCATAGTATACTTTGTAACCATTTTATAATAGTGGGATAAATTTTTACCATTTTCTACACATAATTAGACTCACAACTCCAAAGATAAGTTTTATAAATTTTAATTTTTTTTTTCTATTTTTCCCATAAAAAAATTATGCCTTTATTTCTATACTTAGGTTTACATACATAAATGTGAATACTAAGGTTGTAAGAACTGGACCGATCAATGAACCGATGAGACAACTGGTTCACTGGTTTAATAGTTCGACTGAAATTCAACCGGTTTAATTAAATATTAAATCAATTTATTAAAAATTTAATATATAATTTCAAATATTTAAATTTAATAATTTCTAGTATAATAAAATTTAAAATTTTACATAATAAATTATCTATAATTTATCAATAAAAATTTATAAACTATTTTAAACATCAAAGTTTATAACTAAATAGATCAAAACACATGTAAATACCAAACACTTGCACATAATGTTCTATTATGAAACAACATTAACAAATAAGTTTTTAACTAAACTAAATTTGAGTTCCAGAAAGATAAGAAACTTAATATTGAACAACACTCTCATTCCTGTTTAATACAAGAAGTACACTCTCATCACGATCCTCTGCAATATTCAATTCACAATCAAAAGAGGAAAGACAAGCAAATGCCTAAAAACAAAAACAATGAAGAAGGAGAATCAAATATTTAAACCACATTAAAATAAAGAAAAATGTCTCTCTTTTGAAATAAAAATCATTGTCATATTACTTGTTGGTGCGCAAAATTTAGAACTCCGCACAACTTAACCGGCAAGTGCAACGGGTCGTCCAAGTAATACCTCAAGTGAGTGAGGGTCGATCCGACGAGGATTGTCAGATTGAGCAAGCAGTGGTTATCCTGCAGATCTTAGTCAAGTGAATAGAAAGTTGGTTGATTGTTGTTGAATGCGCATAAAATAAATAAGAAAGTGGTAAAGAAATAGCAGAGAAACAATAGTAAGAAATCAGTTAAGGTTTTGGAGATGCCTTATCTTTCTGGATTAACTTTTCTTACTGTCTATTCCAATAATGAATGATTCATTCCATGGCAAACTGTAAGTGATTAACGCCACGCCAATGGTCGTTAATCTCCTTTGATCCACATCAAATGTGTAAACCCTACCACACTGAGCTTTACACCTAGGATGCAAAACAGAGGTGGCGAGGTGCTACGACTTCTAAAAGAAAAAAATATAATTATATAATATAGCAAAGAAAGATTTATAGCTAGGAGCCTTTGAAGAAAGGGGTAAAGCAAAAATCGTTAAATCGAAAAGCGCAAATCTCACGAAAGTGATAACGTAAGCAAACCGAGGTAAAGGATAAGTTAACACGAGTATATGTACAAAAGAGTGCCAAAAAATAGGTATCAAAGCCCAAGACTCGGTTTGCGAAGATGACCAGTCCGAGCATATAAGCATACATACATACATACATACATACATACATACATACATACATACATACATACATACATACATACATACATACATACATACATACATACATACATACATACATACATACATACATACATACATACATACATACATACATACATACATACATACATACATACATACATACATACATACATACATACATACATACATACATACATACATACATACATACATACATACATACATACATACATATATATATATATATATATATATATATATGTATGTATGTATATATAACCTGTTTCTCCAAAATAACCTCTAAGAGAAGTTAATACATCATGTATATGTGTGTGTGTGTGTGCGCGCGCGCGTGCATGCGTGCGTGCGTGCGTGTGTGTGTGGAGATAATACGTGTCTAAGTGTATATATATATATATATATATATATATATATATATATATATATATATATATATATATATATATATATATATATATATATATATATATATATATATATATGTATGTATGTATATATATATATATATATACATACATATATATATATATACATACATATATATATATATATATAACCTGTTTCTCCAAAATAACCTCTAAGAGAAGTTAATACATCATGTATATGTGTGTGTGTGTGTGTGCGCGCGCGCGTGCATGCGTGCGTGCGTGTGTGTGTGGAGATAATACGTGTCTAAGTGAATACAGTAGATAACCAAAATAAAGCCCAAAAGATAAAGATCTTTGCCAAATCAGAAGCTTCCAGCATGCCTCAGGGAGGAGGCTCACGTCCTGCATCTGAAAACAAAAAAATTCGCATGGGTGAGATTGGAGGTTCTCAGTATGGTAACAGTGCCCACATATCTAACATATAATGTCCTGGGAAAGCCGAAGGCAATCCTAAAACTTCCAACAGATAATTAAAGCTTAAAACATAACTAAACCATGAAATTAAAATAGGCAACTAGCTAAGGGTCTTCAGAATTATCTAAAACTCGCCTTTCCAACTCCTCTAAACCTCCCAACCACCAGTAGAACCAAATGCAACAAACACAATTATTACAAACAGAGAAATCATAAATAGGATTCAAATATAGCAAATAATCAAGTAGCATTTTGTTATGCCATCACTTAGGCAATCCAAACAAGACATATAGATGCATATGATGCATGCCTGTCCTAGTGGCTGATGAGTCTCATCTGTCAGTTATAAAACCAACCCAACAAGTTCTGGTAGCTAACCATTGGACCGTCCCTTTGTCGTGCATCCCTAACTGGAGTAATTCTCAATCATAAACATAATCATAATCATACAACACTCACACTGGTGTTTATCCACGGGGGTGAGCTCATCCAGAACTTTCACAGTATCCGGCCACACTTACAACATAGGGTCAGCAGAGTATCGAGTCTCAACCTGGAGCACGTGGTGGCTAGCCACTGCTTTCACCCAGGAAAACTCGTATCTCAGATAGTCATTTAATATTCATTCATAACATTCCATAATCATTCATTATGACCATATCATCACTTATACATCACATAATTGCACATTTTATATATCACTCATCATAACCGGGGACAAGTGAGGCGAAACCACAACCCTTGCGTCCACCCGGGGAGCCTCTATACTAACCAACTTGGAGTAAGTGGGGGCAAAACCACAACCATTGCATCTACCCAGGAGATACATTCTCATATGCCCAGGAGGAACCAAGGAGGGGATCCTAACCTCCCACAATCTCGATGGCGGCGATTTTACAATACCAGGAGAAACAAGGAAGGGGATCCTCACCTTCTATCATCTCTCTGGGGTCGCACTTCCGAGAAAGAGGACTCAAGATAAAACAATCATCCAAATTCATATATTTGATGAATGGATAATTTATACGCTTTTTGGCATTATTTTTAGGTAGTTTTTAGTAGGATCTAGCTACTTTTAGGAATGTTTTCATTAGTTTTTATGCTAAATTCACATTTCTAGACTTTACTATGAGTTTGTGTGTTTTTCTATGATTTCAGGTATTTTCTGGCTGAAATTGAGGGACCTGAGCAAAACTCTGATAAAAGGCTGACAAAGGACTGCTGATGCTGTTGGAATCTGACCTCCCTGCACTCGAAATAGATTTTCTGGAGCTACAGAACTCTAAATGGCGCGCTCTTAACGACGTTAGAAATTAGACATCTAGAGCTTTCCAAAAATATATAATAGTCTATACTTTGTTCGAGATTAGACGACGTAAACTGGCGCTCAACGCTAGTTCCATGCTGCATTCTGGAGTCAAACGCCAGAAACACGTCATGAACCAGAGTTGAACGCCAAAAACACGTTACAACTTGGCGTTCAACTCCAAAAGAAGCCTCAGATCGTGTAAAGATCAAACTCAGCCCAAGCACACACCAAGTGGGCCCCGAAAGTGGATTTATGCATCAATTACTTACTTCTGTAAACCCTAGTAGCTAGTTTAGTATAAATAGAACTTTTTACTAGTGTATTAGACGTCTTGGACTATCTAGTTCTTTTGACCATTCGGTCATTCATGGGGGCTGGCCATTCGGCCATGCCTAGACCTTCATCACTTATGTATTTTCAACGGTGGAGTTTCTACACACCATAGATTAAGGGTGTGGAGCTCTGCTGTACCTCAAGTTTTAATGCAATTACTACTATTTTCTATTCAATTCAATTTATTCCTGTTCTAAGATACCATTCGTACTTCAACCTGATGGATGTGATGATCCGTGACACTCATCATCATCCATCCTTATGAACGCGTGCCTGACAACCACCTCCGTTCTACAAGCGAGAGCTAGAGTGTGTATCTCTTGGATTCTTGATGCACGACGCATGGTTGCCCCTCACCTGACAACCGAGCCATCCATTCCGTGAGATCAGAGTCTTCGTGGTATAAGCTAGAATTTGATGGCGGCATTCATGAGAATCCAAAAAGTCTAAACCTTGTCTGTGGTATTCCGAGTAGGATTCTGGGATTGAATGACTGTGACGAGCTTCAAACTCGCGATTGTTGGGCGTGATGACAAACGCAAAAGAATCAATAGATTCTATTCCGACATGATCGAGAACCGACAGATGATTAGCCGTGCCGTGACAGAGCATTTGGACCTTTTTCACTGAGAGGATGGGATGTAGCCATTGACAACAGTGATGCCCTACATACAGCTTGCCATGGAAATGAGTAAGAAGGATTGGATGGGAGCAGTAGGAAAGCAGAGATTTAGAAGGAACATATCATCTCCATGCACCTATCTGAAATTCCCACCATTGAATTACATGAGTAACTTTATCTTTATTTTCTGTTCATTTATTTATTATTCGAAAACTCCATAACCAATTATTATCCGCCTGACTGAGATTTACAAGATGACCATAGCTTGCTTCATACCAACAATCTCTGTGGGATCGACCCTTACTCACGTAAGGTTTATTACCTGGACGACCCAGTACACTTGCTGGTTAGTTGAGCGAAGTTGTGAAGTTATGTTTAGACCATGGTATTGAGCACCAAGCTTTTGGAGCCATTACTGGGGCAATTAATTTCGAACAACAATTTAAGTATGAATCACAATTTTGTCCACCAAGTTTTTGGCGCCGTTGCTGGGAATTGTTCGAGTTTGGACAACTAAGGGTTCGTCTTGTTGCTCAGATTAGGTAATTTTCTTTTCAAAAAGTTTTCAAAAATTTTTTTTTCAAAATTTTTCTTTGTTTTCATTTTTCCCAAAAATTATTTTCAAAAAAAAAAGTTAATAATATTTTGAAAATAAATCATTCTATGGCTTCAGAATTTTTAAGAATGAATTCTAGAGTTTCATGAAACATGTTGAAGCCTGGCTGGCTGTAAAGCCATGTCCAAATTCTTTTGAACTGAGGCTTCCAAACCATCATCACAAGAGCAAGCTAGTTGTTCCTAATCCATCTGCTGTTGTATGACTGATTGTATCCTAAAGCTGGCTGGCTATTAAGCCATGCCCAACCCTTGGATTGGAGCTTTAGGCCAACATTGAAAGATTCCTGAAATTCTTATTAAAAATTTTGAATTTCTTATTTTCTTTTTCCTATATGTTTTTCGAAAAAAATACAAAAAAAATACAAAAAAATCATAAAATCATAAAAACCAAAAATATTTGGTGTTTCTTGTTTGAGTCTTGAGTCAATTTTTAAGTTTGGTATCAATTGCATTTTTTTAAAAATTTATGCATTATTTTTCAAAAATTCATGCATTCATAGTGTTCTTCATGATCTTCAAGTTGTTCTTGATAAGTCTTCTTGTTTGATCTTGATGTTTTCTTGTTTTGTGTCTTTTATTATTTTTCATATGCATTTTTGCATTCATAGTGTCTAAGCATTAAAGATTTCTAAGTTTGGTGTCTTACATGTTTTCTTTGCATCAAAAATATGTTCTTGATGTTCATGATGATCTTCAAAGTGTTCTTGGTGTTCATCTTGACATTCATAGTGTTCTTGCATGCATCATTAGTTTTGATCCAAAATTTTCATGTTTTGGGTCATAATTGTGTTTTTCTCTCTCATAATAAAAAATTCAAAAAATAAAAAAAATATATTTTCCTTATTTCTCTCAAAATTTCGAAAATTTGAGTTGACTTAGTCAAATTTTTTTTTTAAAACTTAGCTATTTCTTATAAGTCAAGTCAAATTTTCAATTTTAAAAATCTTATCTTTCTAAAATCTTTTTTAAAAATCAAATATTTTTCATTTTTCTTTTATGATTTTCGAAAATTTAAAAATGTTTTTTTTTTCAAAATCTTTTTCTTATCTTTATCTCAAAATTGAAACTTTACTAACAATTAATTGATTCAAAAATTTGAAGTTTGTTACTTTCTTGCTAAGAAAGGTTCAGTCTTTAAATTCTAGAATCATATCTTTTAGTTTCTTGTTAGTCAAGTAATCAATTTTAATTTTAAAAATTAAATCTTTTTTAATCATATCTTTTTATCATATCTTTTTCAAAACTTTATCTTTTTCAAAAATTTGATTTTAAAATATCTTATCTAACTTCTTATCTTCTTATCTTTTCAAATTTGATTTTAATATCTTTTTCAACTAACTAATTAACTTTTTGTTTGTTTCTTATCTTTTTCAAAACCACCTAACTACTTTTCACTCTCTAAATTTTCGAAAATGTCTCACCCTTTTTCAAAATTCTTTTTAATTAATTAATTGTTTTAAATTTTAATTTTAATTTTATCTCACCTTTAATTTTCGAAAATCACTAACTCCTTTTCAAAAACTATTTTCAAAAATTTCTCCCTCTCTCATCTTATTCTATCTATTTATTCATTTACTAACACCTCTCTTCATCTCAAATCACTGCCTCTATCCTCACCTTTGTGTTTGGATTATTCATTCTTCTTCACTCTATTTCCCTTTCTTCTTCTACTAACAATAAGGAACCTCTTTACCGTGACATAGAGGATTTCTCTTCTTTTCTTGTTCTCTTCTCTTTCATATGAGCAGGAACAAGGAAAAATGCATTCTTGTTGAAGCTGATCCTGAACCTGAAAGGACTCTGAAGAGAAAACTAAGAGAAGCTAAATTACAACAATCCAGAGACAACCTTTCTGAAGTTTTCGAATAAGAAAAGGAGATGGCATCCGAACCCAACAACAATAATGTAAGGAGGATGCTTGGTGATTATAATAAACCCACGTCCAAGTTTGATGGAAGAAGCATCTCAATCCCTGCCATTGGAGCAAACAATTTTGAACTGAAACCTCAACTAGTTGCTCTAATGCAGCAGAACTGCAAGTTTCATGGACTTCCATCAGAAGATCCCTATCATTTTTTAACTAAATTCTTGCAGATCTGTGAGACTATTAAGACTAATGGAGTAGATCCTGAAGTCTACAGGCTCATGCTTTTCCCTTTTGCTGTAAGAGACAGAGCTAGAACATGGTTGGACTCACAACCTAAAGATAGCCTGGACTCTTGGGATAAGCTGGTCACGGCCTTCTTGGATAAATTCTTTCCTCCTCAAAAGCTGAGCAAGCTTAGAGTGGATTTTCAGACCTTCAAGCAAAAAGATGCTGAATCCCTCTATGAAGCTTGGGAAAGATACAAGCAGATGACCAAAAAATGTCCTTCTGACATGTTTTCAGAATGGACCATAATAGATATATTCTATTATGGTCTATCTGAGTTTTCCAAGATGTCATTGGACCATTCTGCAGGTGGATCCATTCACCTAAAGAAAACGCCTGCAGAAGCTCAAGAACTTATTGACATGGTTACAAATAACCAATTCATGTACACTTCTAAGAGGAATTCCGTGAATAATGGGATGCCTCAGAGGAAGGGAGTTCTTGAAATTGATGCTTTGAATGCCATATTGGCTCAGAACAAAATGTTGACTCAACAAGTCAGCATGATTTCTCAAAGTCTGAATGGATGGCAAAATGCATCCAACAGTACTAAAGAGGCAGCTTTTGAAGAAGAAGCTTATGATCCTGAGAACCCTGCAATGGCAGAGGTAAATTACATGGGTGAACCTTATGGAAACACCTATAATTCATCATGGAGAAATCATCCAAATTTCTCATGGAAAGATCAACAAAAGCCTTAACAAGGCTTTAATAATGGTGGAAGAAACAGGTTTAGCAATAGCAAGCCTTTTCCATCATCTTCTCAGCAACAGACAGAGAATTCTGAGCAGAACACCTCTAACTTAGCAAACATAGTCTCTGATCTGTCTAAGGCCACTTTGAGTTTCATGAGTGAAACAAGGTCCTCCATCAGAAATTTGGAGGCACAAGTGGGCCAGCTGAGTAAGAAAGTCATTGAAACTCCTCCTAGTATTCTCCCAAGTAATACAGAAGAGAACCCAAAAGGAGAGTGCAAGGCCATTGATATAATCAATATGGCCGAATGCACAAGGGAGGAGAAGGACGAAAATCCTAGTGAGGAAGACCTCCTGGGACGTCCTCTGAGCAAGAAGGAGTCCCCTATTGAGGACCTACAAGAATCTGAGGCTCATATAGAGACCATAGAGATCCCACTAAACCTCTTTCTACCATTCATGAGCTCTGAAAACCATTCTTCCTCTGAAGAGGATGAAGATGTAACTGGAGAGCAAGTTGCTCAATATCTAGGAGCTATCATGAAGCTGAATGCCAAGTTGTTTGGTAATGAGACTTGGGAAGGTGAACCTCCCTTGCTCATTAGTGAACTAGATACATGGGTTCAGAAAACTTTACCTCAAAAGAGACAAGATCCTGGTAAATTCTTAATACCCTGTACCATAGGCACCATGACCTTTAACAAGGCTCTATGTGACCTGGGGTCAAGCATAAATCTTATGCCACTCTCTGTAATGGAGAAGCTAGGGATCATTGAGGTATAGCCTGCCATATTCTCATTACAAATGGCAGACAGGTCAGTAAGACAAGCTTATGGATTGGTAGAGGACGTGTTGGTAAAGGTTGAAGGCCTTTACATCCCTGCTGATTTTATAATATTAGACACTATGAAGGAGGAGGATGAATGCATCATCCTTGGAAGATCTTTCCTAGCCACAGCAGGAGCTGTGATAGATGTTAATAGAGGAGAATTAGTCCTTCAACTGAATGGGGACTACCTTGTGTTTAAGACCCAAGGGTGTTCTTCTTTAACAATGGAGAGGAAGCATGAACAGCTTCTCTCAGTACAGAGTCAAACAGAGCCCCCACAATCAAACTCTAAGTTTGATGTTGGGAGGCCACAACCAAACTCTAAGTTTGGTGTTGGGAATCTACAACATTGACCTGATCACCTGTAAGGCTCCATGAGAGCCCACTGTCAAGCTAGTGACATTAAAGGAGCGCTTATTGGGAGGCAACCCAATTTTTATTTATCTAATTTTATTTTTATTTTGTGTTTTATTAGGTTCATGATCATGTGGAGTCACGAAAAAAATACTAAAATTAAAAACAGAATAAAAAATAGCAGAAGAAAAATCACACCCTGGAGGAAGGACTTACTGGCGTTTAAACGCCAGTAAGGAGCATCTGGCTAGCGTTCAACGCCAGAACAGAGCATGGATCTGGCGTTGAACGCCAGAAACAAGCAACATCCTGGCGTTTGAACGCCAGGAATATACCCTGAGGAGAGCTGGCGCTGAACGCTAGAAACAAGCATGGAACTGGCGTTCAACGCCAGAAACATGCTGCAATTGGGCGTTGAACGCCCAAAATGAGCATCACTTCGGCGTTTAAACGCCAGAATTGTATGCAAAGGCATTCTACATGCCTAATTGGTGCAGGGATGTAAATCCTTGACATCTCAGGATGTGTGGACCCCACAGGATCATCTCAGGATCTGTGGACCCCACAGGATCCCCACCTACCTCCACTCACCTTCTCTCCTCTTCACACAATCCAATAACACCCTTTCCCAAAAACCCTTCACCAATCACCTCATTCTCTCTTCCCCATCACCTCTTCACCACTCACATCCATCCACTCTTTCCCATAAACCCCACCTACCTTCAAAATTCAAAATTTCTTTCCCACCCAAACCCACCCTAAATGACCGAACCTACTCCCTCTCCCCTCATCATATAAACCCCTCCATTCTTCTTCATTTTCATACAACACAACCCTCTCTTCTCCTTCTTGGCCGAATACACCTCTCCCCCCTCTCCTCCATATTTTCTTCTTCTTCTTCTATTCTTTCTTCTTTTGCTCGAGGGCGAGCAATATTCTAAGTTTAGTGTGGTAAAAGCATAGCTTTTTTGTTTTTCCATAACCACTCATGGCACCTAAGGCCGGAGAATCCTCTACAAAAGGGAAAGGGAAGACAAAAGCTTCCACCTCCGAGTCATGGGAGATGGAAAGATTCATCTCAAAGGTCCATCAAGACCACTTCTATGATGTTGTGGCAAAGAAGAAGGTGATCCCTGAGGTCCCTTTCAAGCTCAAGAAAAATGAGTATCCGAAGATCTGATATGAGATCCAAAGAAGAAGTTGGGAAGTTCTGACCAACCCCATGCAACAAGTCAGAATCTTAATGGTTCAAGAGTTCTATGCCAATGCATGGATCACTAGGAACCATGATCAAAGTGTGAACCCGAATCCAGAGAATTATCTTACAATGGTTCGGGGGAAATACTTAGATTTTAGTCCGGAAAATGTGAGGTTGGCATTCAACTTGCCCATGATGCAAGGAGATGCATGTCCCTACACTAGAAGGGTCAACTTTGATCAAAGGTTGGACCAAGTCCTTATGGACATATGTGTAGAAGGAGCTCAATGGAACTCCAAAGGCAAGCCAGTTCAATTAAGAAGACTGGACCTCAAGCCTGTAGCTAGAGGATGGTTGGAGTTCATCCAACGCTCCATCATCCCCACTAGCAACCGATCCGAAGTTACTGTGGATCAGGCCATCATGATTCATAGCATCATGATTGGAGATGAAGTAGAAGTTCATGAAGTCATCTCTCTTGAATTCTACAAAATAGCCGAAAAGTCCTCCACCATGGCAAGGCTAGCTTTTCCTCATCTTATTTGCCATCTATACTACTCAGCTGGAGTTATCATAGAAGGAGACATCCTCATTGAAGAGGATAAGCCCATCACCAAGAAGAGGATGGAGCAAACAAGAGAGCCCACTCATGGATCCCAAGAGACGCCTGAGGAAGCTCATCATCAGGAAATCCCTGAAATGCCTCAAGGGATGCACTTTCCTCCCAACAACTATTGGGAACAACTCAACACTTCCCTAGAAGACTTGAGTTACAATATGGATCAATTAAGGGTGGAACATCAGGAGCACTCCATCATTCTCCATGAAATTAGAGAAGATCAAAAAGCAATGAGGGAGGAGCAACAAAGGCAAGGAAGAGACATAGAAGAGCTTAAGGACATCATTGGTTCTTCAAGAAGAAAGCGCCACCATCACTAAGGTGGACTCATTCCTTGTTCTTATTTTTCTGCTTTTCGGTTTTTTTATGCTCATGTTTATCTATGTTTTGTGTCTCCATTAAATGATCATTAGTATTTAGTAACTATGTCTTAAGGCTATGAATATTTCCATGAATCCTTCACCTCTCTTAAATGAAAAATGTTTTTAATTCAAAAGAACAAGAAGTACATGAGTTTCGAATTTATCCTTGAATTTAGTTTAATTATATTAATGTGGTGACAATACTTTTTGTTTTCTGAATGAATGCTTGAACAGTGCATATTTTTTATCTTGTTGTTTATGAATGTTAAAATTGTTGGCTCTTGAAAGAATGATGAACAAGAGAAATGTTATTGATGATCTGAAAAATCATAAAATTGATTCTTGAAGCAAGAAAAAGCAGTGAAAAAGAAGAAGCTTGCGAAAAAAAATATAAAAAGAAAAAGGAAAAAGCAAGCAGAAAAAGCCAATATCCCTTAAAACCAAAAGGCAAGGGTAAAAAGGATCCAAGGCTTTGAGCATCAATGGATAGGAGGGCCCAAGGAAATAAATCCAGGCCTAAGCGGCTAAATCAAGCTGTCCCTAACCATGTGCTTGTGGCATGCAGGTCCAAGTGAAAAGCTTGAGACTGAGTGGTTAAAGTCGTGATCTAAAGCAAAAAGAGTGTGCTTAAGAGCTCTGGACACCTCTAACTGGGGACTCTAGCAAAGCTGAGTCACAATCTAAAAAGGTTCACCCAGTTATGTGTCTGTGACATTTATGTATCTAGTGGTAATACTGGAAAACAATGTGCTTAGGACCATGGCCAAGACTCATAAAAGTAGCTGTATTCAAGAATCAACATACTTAGCTAGGAGAATCAATTAACACTATCTGAACTCTGAGTCCCTATAGATGCCAATCATTCTAAACTTCAAGGGATGAAGTGAGATGCCAAAACTGTTCAGAAGCAAAAAGCTACAAGTCCCGCTCATCTAATTAGAATTAATATTCATTGATATTTTGGAATTTATAGTATATTCTCTTCTTTTTATCCTATTTGATTTTCAGTTGCTTGAGGACAAGCAACAATTTAAGTTTGGTGTTGTGATGAGTGGATAATTTATACGCTTTTTGGCATTGTTTTTAGGTAGTTTTTAGTAGGATCTAGCTAATTTTAGGGATGTTTTCATTAGTTTTTATGCTAAATTCACATTTCTGGAGTTTACTTTGAGTTTGTGTGTTTTTCTATGATTTCAGGTATTTTCTGGCTGAAATTGAGGGACCTGAGCAAAACTCTGATAAAAGGCTGACAAAGGACTGCTGATGCTGTTGGAATCTAACCTCCTTGCACTCGAAATGGATTTTCTGGAGCTACAGAACTCCAAATGGCGCGCTCTTAATGGCGTTGGAAAGTAGACATCCAGAGCTTTCCAGCAATATATAATAGTTCATACTTTGTTCGAGATTAGATGACGTAAGCTGGCGCTCAACGCCAGTTCCATGCTGCATTCTGGAGTCAAACGCCAGAAACACGTCATGAACCAGAGTTGAACGCCAAAAACACGTTGTGATGAGCGGATATTTTATACGCTTTTTGGGGGTAATTTCATGTAGATTTTAGCATACTTTAATTAGTTTTTAATAGAATTTTATTAGTTTTTAAGCAAAAATCATATTTCTGGACTTTACTATGAGTTTGTGTATTTTTCTGTGATTTCAGGTATTTTCTGGCTGAAATTTAGGGAGCTGAGCAAAAATCTGATTCAGGCTGAAAAAGGACTACTGATGCTGTTGGATCCTGACCTCCCTGCACTTGGAATGGATTTTCTGGAGCTACAGGAGTCCAATTGGCGCGCTCTCAATTGGGCTTGAAAGTAGACATCCAGGGCTTTCCAGTAATATATAATAGTCCATACTTTGCACGTAGATAGAGAACGTAAACTGGCGTTCAACGCCAGTTCCATGTTGCATGTTTCAATATATAATAGTCCATACTTCTCACGTCACGAACAAGAGTTGAACGCCAGAAACACGTTACAACTTGGCGTTCAACTCCAGAAACAGCCCAAGCACGTGAGAAACTTAAGTCTCAGCCCCAATACACACCAAGTTGGCCCCAGAAGTGGATTTCTGCATTATCCATCTTAGTTTACTCAATTTCTGTAAACCTAGGTTACTAGTTTAGTATTTAAACAACTTTAAGAGGATTATTTTGTATCTCATGACATTTTTAGATATGAAATTTGTACCTTTTGGCAGCATGAGTCTCTAAACTCCATTGTTGGGGGTGAGGAGCTCTGCAGCGTCTCGATGAATTAATGCAATTGTTTCTGTTTCTCCATTCAAACGTGTGTGTTCTTATCTAAGATGTTCATTCGCGCTTAACTATGAAGAAGGTGATGATCCGTGACACTCATCACCTTCCTCACCCCATGAACGTGTGCCTGACAAACACCTCCGTTCTACATCAGATTGAATGAGTATCTCTTAGATTCCTTAATCAGAATCTTCGTGGTATAAGCTGGAATTGATAGCGGCATTCATGAGAATCCGGAACGTCTAAACCTTGTCCGTGGTATTCCGAGTAGGATTCTGGGATTGGATGACTGTGACGAGCTTCAAACTCGCGAGTGTTGGGCGTGATGACAAACGCAAAAGAATCAATGGATTCTATTCCGGCATGATCGAGAACCAACAGCTGATTAGCCGTGCTGTGACAGAGCATTTGGACCGTTTTCACTGAGAGGATGGGAAGTAGCCATTGACAACGGTGACACCCTACATATAGCTTGCCATGGAGGGAACTTTGCACTTTTTCATGGATGGAATATTACATTACAGAGATTCAGAGGACAAAGCATCTCCAAAACTCCAACATATTCTCCATTATTAAGTAACAATTATTTATTTTATGCTCTTTTATTTTTCGTAATTCAAACTGATAATTATAACTGATATCCTGACTAAGAATAATAAAATAACCATAGCTTGCTTCAAGCCAACAATCTCCGTGGGATTCGACCCTTACTCACGTAAGGTATTACTTGGACGACCCAGTGCACTTGCTGGTTAGTTGTGCGAAACTGTGTTAAATAGTCCATTAATATTGGCATACACAATTTTGTGCACCAAGTTTTTGGCGCTGTTGTCGGGGATTGTTCGAGTTTGAACAACTAAAGGTTTGTTTTGTTTCTTAGATCAGGAATAATTTATTTTTGTTACTATAGAGTCCTTTAATTTCTTTTCAAAAAAATTTTCAAAAATATTATTTTTCTTTATCAATTTTTAAATTTTTTCGTGAGTCTAGTGTCTTGTTCTAAGTTTGGTGTCAATTGCATATTTTATATTTTTCCTTAAAATTTTCGTATTAGTGTTCTTTGTTCTTCCTTGATCTTCAAGCTGTTCTTGTTTATTTTTATTGTTTGATCTTTAGTTTTTCTTGTTCTGTGTGTTTTCGTGTTTTTCTTGTACTTTTTCAAAATATTAGTTTTCAAAAAAATTTTTAATTTTATTTTTATCCATAAATATAATACATCTTTAAAAACAACATTAAATTAATAGCTCAGTTGGCTAGAGCGTTGGCTTATGCTCTTGACAATTGGGCATCTTCTTTTAAAATCTTTTTCAAAAATAATTTTTCTTTGATTGAATCTTGTGCCAAACTTTAAGTTTGATGTTTTCTTGTTAATCTTTTCATAACTTTCGAAAATTTATCTTGGTTTTCTAAAAATTTTAAGTTTGGTGTTCTTTCTTTTGTTCTTGGTGTTCTTGTGAATCTTCAAGGTGTTCTTGAGTCTTCTTTGTGTTTTGATCTTAAAATTTTTAAGTTTGGTGTTCCTTGGTGTTTTTCCTCCAAAATTTTCGAAAATAAGGAGCATTAGATCTAAAAATTTTAAGTCTTGTGTCTTTTGTGTGTTTTTCTCTTTCATCATAAAATTCAAAATTAAAAAAAAAAGCTTTTCTAACTAATTTTAAACTATATTTTCGCAATTTTTATATAAAAATTCAGATTTCAATTTCAAAATTTTTCAAATCTTATCCTTTTAAGATTTCAAAATTCAAAAAAAATATATATCTTTTTCAAAAAATATCCTAACCACTTTCTCTCTCCTCAATTTTTCGAAAATCTTCATAAAATATTTTCAATTTTTTATTAATTTTAATTTGTAATTTTCTTTCTTTCTTTATTTTATTTTATTTTATTTCGGTCTTTGTTATATTTTTATTTTATTATTTCGAAAATAAATTTTTATATATAATAAAATAAATAATATTTACATCCATACCATCTCCCTTGCTCCATCATGGAACTAAGTGGAAATGAACAGTCTAGAAGGACTCTGGGGTCATATGCTAATCCCACTACTGCTTCATATGTGAGTAGTATATGTATACCCTCCATTGGAGTTAGTAGCTTTGAGTTGAATCCTCAACTCATTATCATGGTGCAGCAAAGCTGCCAGTATTCCGGTCTTCCACAGGAAGAACCTACAGAGTTTTTGGCACAATTTTTACAAATTGCTGACACAGTACATGATAAGGACGTAGATCAGGATGTCTATAGATTATTACTGTTTCCATTTGCTGTAAAAGATCAAGCTAAGAGGTGGTTAAATAACCAACCTAAGGACAGCATAAAGACATGGAAACAGCTGTCAGAAAAATTCCTGAATCACTATTTTCCTCCAAAACGGATGACACAGCTAAGGCTAAGCATCCAAGGCTTCAAACAAGGAGATAATGAATCTCTTTATGATGCATGGGAGAGGTACAGAGAGATGCTAAGAAAATGCCCCTCTGAAATGTTTTCAGAGTGGGTGCAATTAGACATCTTCTACTATGGGCTTACAGAAAAAGCTCAGATTTCTCTAGACCACTCAGTTAGTGGATCTATACGTATGAGAAAAAAAATTGAAGAAGCTCAAGAGCTTATTGATACAGTTGCCAGAAATTAGCATCTGTACCTAAGCAGTAAATCTTCCATGAAAGAAAAGGCTAAAACAGTGACTGCTGAACTCAGTCCTGTAGATCAGGCTAATGAATTCAATCAGCAATTAGACTTTCTAACAAAACAGTTAGCCGAATTCAAGGAGATATTACAAGAAACAAGAACGGCTAACTTGAATATGGAAGTACAGTTGAAGCAAACAGAACAGCAACTATCAAAACAAATAACAAAAGAATGCCAAGCAGTTCAATTAAGAAGTGGGAAAATATTAAATACCTCACTTCAAGGCAGCAAGAAGCCAAGAAATGAACAAATGGCTACCCAAAATCCCTCTGAGGACAATCAGAGCCCAGAGAGGAATAATGCTGGCGCTGAACGCCCAAACCATGCCCAATCCTGGTGTTCAACGCCAGAAACAAGCAAGGAGTTGGTGTTGAATGCCCAAAGGAAGCACAGTTCTGGCGTTTAGACGCCAGAAACAAGTAAGGAGCTGGCGTCTAACGCCACTCCAGCTTCCACCCCTGGTATTCAAATGCCAGTGGGGGATCAGGCACATACAAGTGCTGATAATAACCCTTCTAAAAAGGCTTCCCAACCCACATCTGTAGGCAATAAACCTACAACAACTAAGGTTGAGGAATACAAAGCTAAAATGCCTTATCCTCAGAAACTCCGCCAAGAGGAACATGATAAGCAATTTGCCCACTTTGCAGACTATCTAAGGACTCTTGAAATAAAGATTTCGTTTGCAGAGGCACTTGAGCAAATACCCTCTTATGCTAAGTTCATGAAAGAGATCTTAAGTCATAAGAAGGATTGGAGGGAAACTGAAAAAGTTTATCTCACTGAAGAATGCAGTGCAGTCATTCTAAAAAGCTTACCTGAGAAGCTTAAAGACCCCGGGAGCTTTATGATACCATGCACTTTAGAGGGTACTTGTACCAAGCAAGCTCTATGTGATCTTGGGGCAAGTATCAACCTAATACCTGCATCTATTATCACAAAGCTTGGTTTGACTGAAGAAGTCAAACCAACCCGAATATGTCTTCAACTTGCTGATGGTTCCATTAAATACCCATCAGGCGTGATTGAAGACATGATTGTCAAGGTTGGGCCATTTGCCTTTCCTACTGACTTTGTGGTGCTAGAAATGGAGGAGCACAAGAGTGCAACTCTCATTCTAGGAAGACCTTTCCTAGCAACTGGCCGAACCCTCATTGACGTCCAAAAAGGGAAAGTAACCCTGAGAGTCAATGAGGAGGAGTTCAAGTTGAATGTTGTTAAAGCTATGCAGTATCCAAACACCCCAAATGACTGCATGAGTGTTGACATTATTGACTCTCTGGTAAGAGAAGTAAATATGAATGAGAGTCTCGAATCAGAGCTAGAGGATATCTTTAAAGATGTTCAGCCTGATCTGGAGGAATCAGAGAGAATAATAGAACCTCTGAAAATCCCTCAGGAAGAGGAGAAACCTCCTAAACCTGAGCTCAAACCATTACCACCCTCCCTGAAATATGCATTTCTGGGAGAAGGTGATACCTTTCCTGTAATCATAAGCTCTACCTTAGAGCCACAGGAAGAGGAAGCACTAATTCAAGTGCTAAGGACACACAAGACAGCTCTTGGGTGGTCCATCAGTGATCTTAAGGGTATTAGCCCAGCCAGATGCATGCACAAGATCCTATTGGAAGGTGACGCCAAGCCAGTGGTTCAACCATAAAGGTGGCTAAATCCAGCCATGAAGGAAGTGGTGCAGAAGGAGGTCACTAAATTACTAGAGGCTGGGATTATTTATCCTATTTCTGATAGCCCCTGGGTAAGCCCTGTCCAAGTTGTCCCTAAGAAAGGTGGCATGACAGTGATTCCTAATGAAAAAAATGAACTGGTTCCTACAAGAACAGTTACAGGGTGGCGTATGTGTATTGATTATAGAAGGCTCAATACAGCCACCAGAAAGGATCATTTTCCTTTACCATTCATAGACCAGATGCTGGAAAGACTAGCAGGTCATGAATACTACTGCTTCCTGGATGGATATTCAGGTTATAATCAAATTGCAGTAGATCCCCAGGATCAAGAGAAAATAGCATTCACATGTCCATCTGGAGTATTTGCATACAGAAGGATGCCATTTGGCTTGTGCAATGCACCTGCAACCTATCAAAGGTGCATGCTCTCAATTTTCTCTGGTATGGTGGAAAATTTTCTGGAAGTCTTCATGGATGACTTTTCAGTATTTGGAGACTCATTCAGCTCCTGTCTTGACCATCTAGCACTTGTTCTAAAGAGGTGCCAAGAGACTAACCTAGTTTTAAACTGAAAAAAATGTCACTTTATGGTGACTGAAGGAATCGTCCTTGGGCACAAAATTTTGAACAAGGGAATAGAGATGGATCAAGCTAAGGTAGAGGTAATTGAAAAATTACCACCACCTACCAATGTTAAGGCAATCAGAAGCTTTCTGGGGCATGCAGGATTTTATAGGAGGTTTATAAAGAATTTTTCAAAAATCGCCAAACCTCTAAGTAATCTGCTAGCTGCTAACACGCCATTTATCTTTGATAAGGAGTGTCTGCAGGCGTTTGAGACTCTGAAAGCTAAGCTGGTCACAGCACCAGTCATCTCTGTACCAGACTGGACATTACCTTTTAAACTGATGTGTGATGCCAGTGACCATGCCATTGGTGCAGTGTTGGGACAAAGGCATGACAAGCTTTTGCACGTCATTTATTATGCCAGTCGCGTTCTAAATGACGCACAGAAGAACTACACAACCACAGAAAAAGAGCTACTTGCAGTGGTTTACGCCATAGACAAGTTCAGATCCTATTTAGTAGGATCAAAAGTGATTGTGTACACTGACCATGCTGCTCTTAAATATCTACTCACAAAGCAGGATTGAAAACCCAGACTCATAAGATGGGTGTTTCTTCTGCAAGAGTTTGATATAGAAATAAGAGACAGAAAAGGGACAGAGAATCAAGTAGCAGATCACCTGTCCTGAATAGAACCAGTAGAAGGGGCGTCCCTCCCTCTTACTGAGATCTCTGAAAACTTTCCGGATGAGCAACTCTTTACCATCCAAGAAGTGCCATGGTTTGCAGACATTGCGAACTACAAGGCAGTGAGATTCATACCCAAAGAATACAGTAGGCAGCAATCAAAGAAGATGATCACGGATGCAAAGTATTATCTTTGGGATGAGCCGTATCTCTTCAAGAGATGTGCAGACGGAGTAATCCGTAGATGTGTGCCTAAAGAAGAAGCGCAGAAGATCCTATGGCATTGCTATGGATCACAATATGGAGGACATTTTGGAAGTGAGCGAACAGCCACAAGAGTCCTCCAATGTGGCTTCTACTGGCCTACTCTCTATAAAGATTCCCGAGTGTTTGTACTTAATTGTGACAGTTGCCAAAGATATGGTAATCTGCCTCACAGTTATGCCATGCCTCAACAAGAGATCTTGGAGATTGGGTTGTTTGATGTATGGGGTATTGACTTCATGGGGCCTTTCCCACCATCATACTCAAACACTTATATTCTGGTGGCAGTGGATTATGTATCCAAATGGGTGGAAGCTATTGCAACACCCACTAATGACACTAAGATAGTGTTAAAATTCCTTCAGAAACACATCTTCAGCAGATTTGGTACCCCTAGAGTATTAATCAGTGATGGGGGCACTCATTTCTGTAATAAACAGCTTTACTCTGCTTTGGTTCGTTATGGAGTTAGCCACAGGGTAGCCACTCCATATCATCCACAGACAAATGGGAAAGCTGAAGTCTCTAACAGAGAACTTAAAAGAATCCTGGAACGGACTGTAATTAACCGTAGAAGGGAGTGGACAAGAAGCTTGGATGATGCTCTGTGGGCATACAGAACAGCATTCAAGACCCCTATAGGGACCTCTCCATACCAGCTTGTGTATGGAAAGGCATGTCACTTGCCAGTGGAACTGGAACATAAGGCCTACTGGGCGACCAGATTCCTGAACCTTGATGCCAAGTTAGCTGGAGAAAAGCGGTTGCTCCAGTTAAATGAGCTAGAGGAATTTAGACTCAATGCTTTCGAAAATGTAAAAATTTACAAAGAGAAAGCAAAAAGATGGCATGATAAGAAACTGTCATCCAGAGTCTTTGAGCCAGGGCAGAAAGTTCTGCTATTTAATTCTAGGCTCAAATTATTCCCCGGGAAATTGAAATCCCGGTGGAGAGGTCCATATGTGATTACAAGTGTGTCACCATATGGATACGTAAAGCTTCAGGATAATGACTCTAACAAAAAGTTCATTGTTAATGGACAGAGAGTTAAACATTATCTTGAAAGCAATTTTGAGCAAGAATGCTCAAAACTGAGACTTGATTAAAGCTCAGTAAAAGTCCAGCTAAAGACAATAAGGAAGCGCTTGCTGGGAGGCAACCCAGCCATTTACAAAATTTATTTGTTAATTAATTGATTTTTACAGGTATATGTCAAAGTATCTTCAAGGTAAAATAGCAATTGCTTGAATTCACAGAGTTACAGGGGAATTTGGAAGCTCATTGGCGTGAAAAAGCCAGTAAGAAATGTTTTGGGCATTGAACGCCCAAAAGAAGCATCCACTGGGCGTTCAACGCCAGTAAGGATAGCCATCTGAGCGTTGAACGCCAGAAAGGAGCATCTTCTGGGCGTTAAACGCCAGAAAGAAGCTCCTTCTGGGCGTTTAACGCCAGAATTACAGTGTCCTGGGCGTTCAGAAAAACGCCCAGTGACAAAGGACTTCTTGGCGTTCAACGCCAGAAAGAAGCAACAGCTGGGCGTTGAACGCCCAGGAGAGCAGCAATTGGGCGTTAAACGCCCAAAACATGCAGCATTTGGGCGTTTAACGCCAGGATGGTGGGAAGGAGGTAAAATTCGTTTTTCTTCATAAATTTTCTAATTTTTTATGTTTCAATTCATGATTTCTTGCATAAACATGTTTCAAAATGTCATCCTTCAATTTCAAAAATTTTAATCCTAATTTCTAAAAACCCTAATTTCTAAAATCCCTTTTTCAAAAATATCAAATATATCTTAATACATAAACACAAATTTTTTTCCAATCCAATCTAACTCTTTTTCAAAATTTTTCAAAACTTTATTATCTTTTAAAATCTTTTTCAAATTAAAAATTCAGATTTATCTTTTTCAAATATCATTCACAACTTTTTAATTTTAAATTATATCTTTTTCTTATAATATCTATCTTTTATAAATCATATCTTTTATCTTATCTTTCTAACATTTTTTCGAAAACCCACCCCCTCCCTTTTAAATTCACATTCGGTCCCCTCTTCTCATCCACCATTCGACTTTAGCTCTCCTGCTATCCCTCTCCTTTCTTATCTTTTGCTTGAGGACAAGCAAACCTCTAAGTTTGGTGTGTTTATCCGTGATCACAAAAACATACTCACTAAGATCATGGCTCCTAAAAGAAAACAACCCACTCCGAGAGGCAAGAAAGAGAATATTCCAAAACCACTTTGGAATCAAGGGAAGTTCTTAACCAAAGAACATTCAGACCATTACTACAAAATAATGGGTCTAAGATCAGTGATCCCGGAAGTCAAGTTCGATCTGAAAGAAGATGAATATCCGGAGATCCAGGAGCAAATTCGAAACAGGAACTGGGAAATCCTAGCTAATCCTGAAACAAAAGTGGGAAGGAATATGGTTCAGGAGTTCTACGCTAATCTGTGGCAGACAGACAGGCAAAGAATAACTGGAACTGCCCTCTATGACTATCGAACTTTGGTCAGAGGAAAGATTGTTCACATCCACCCTGACAAAATCAGGGAGATCTTCAAGCTTCCTCAACTAAAAGATGACCTAGAATCCTTTAATAGGAGAATGATGAGGGTAAACAAAAGCCTGGACAAGATTCTAGAGGATATATGCATCCCTGGAACCAGGTGGACCACCAGCACCACTGGCATCCCAAATCAACTCAAGAGAGAAGATCTCAAACCAGTTGCCAGAGGCTGGCTGGACTTCATTGGGCGTTCTATATTGCCCACCAGCAACCGTTCGAAAGTCACTGTTAAAAGAGCAGTGATGATTCACTGCATCATGTTGGGAAGTGAAGTAGAAGTTCATCAACTAATCTCGTGTGAACTCTACAAAATAGCAAACAAGAACTCCAAAGATGCCAAATTGGCCTATCCAAGCTTAATTTCTATGCTCTGCAGAGATGCTGGAGTGAGGATGGGAATAACTGAGTACATCTCAGTCGAGCGGCCAATCACTAAATTATCAATGGAAAGACAACAGTTGTAGGATGACCCAATCAAGAGGAGAGCACAAGAATTCCTCCTAGAACTCCCTCAATTCGAATATTGGGAGCATCTTGAGGCATCTGTTTCCAAGCTACAAGAAGCTATGAACCAAATAAAAGAAGAACAAAATAATCAAAGTAGCATTCTTTGCAAATTGCTTAGGGAACAAGAGGAGCAAGGGCGTGACTTGAGGGAGCTGAAGCGTCAGAAATTAATTCTTGAAGGACCAAGCACCCTACAGACTAGAGGAACATCCACTTCCCAAAATACAGGTTGTTGAGTTCTAATTTTAGCTTTAACTCTGTGATAGTGTTATTATATGAATTTACCTTAGAAGTTATATAGGAGTAGTAGTAATTAGCATGTCTATTTTGGTTTTATTTCCAATTAATTTATAATTTATTCTCATCATCATCAAACATGAATAAAATAGTAGATTTTTAGAATAAAGAAGTAATTTATATTTTTCGAGTCCTTAATAAGAAAAATTATAATTAATTATATGTGGTGGAAATACTTTTTATCTTCTGAATGAATGCTTGAACAGTGCATATTTTTTATCTTGAATTTTATGAATGTTAGAAATTGTTGGCTCTTGAAAGAATGAGGAACACGAAAAATATTATTGATGATCTGAAAAATCATGAATTTGATTCTTGGAGTAAGAAAAAGCAGTGAAAAAAAAAATTTACAAGGAATCATTGGATCAAGAAAAAAAAACTAATAGCCCTTAAAGCCAAAAGGCAAGGGTGAAAAGGATCCAAGGATTTGAGCATCAGTGGATAGGAGGACCCAAGGAAATAAATCTAGGCCTAAGCGGCTAAATCAAGCTGTCCCTAACCATGTGCTTGTGGCATGCAGGTCCAAGTGAAAAGCTTGAGACTGAGTGGTTAAAGTCGTGATCCAAGGCAAAAGAGTGTGCTTAAGAACTCTGGACACCTCTAATTGGGGACTTTAGCAAAGCTAAGTCACAATCTGAAAAGGTTCACCCAATTATGTGTCTGTGGCATTTATGTATCCGGTGGTAATACTGGAAAACAAAGTGCTTAGGGCCACGGCCAAGACTCATAAAGTAACTGTGTTCAAGAATCAACATACTACACTAGGAGAATCAATAATATTATCTGAATTCTGAGTTCCTATGGATGCCAATCATTCTGAATTTCAAGGGATAAAGTGAGATGCCAAAACTGTTCAAAAATCAAAAAGCTACCAGCCCCGCTCATCTAATAAGAATCTGAGCTTCACTTAAAACTCTGAGATATTATTGCTTCTTAATTTCTTTTCATCCTATGTTATTTATCTAGTTGCTTGAGGACAAGCAACAATTTAAGTTTGGTGTTGTGATGAGCGGATATTTTATACGCTTTTTGGGGATAATTTCATGTAGATTTTAGCATACTTTAATTAGTTTTTAATAGAATTTTATTAGTTTTTAAGCAAAATCATATTTCTGGACTTTACTATGAGTTTGTGTATTTTTCTGTGATTTCAGGTATTTTCTGGCTGAAATTTAGGGAGCTGAGCAAAAATCTGATTCAAGCTGAAAATGGACTGCTGATGCTGTTGGATCCTGACCTCCCTGCACTCGGAATGGATTTTCTGAAGCTATAGGAGTCCAATTGGCGCGCTCTTAATTGGGCTGAAAAGTAGACATTCAGGGCTTTCCAGCAATATATAATAGTCCATACTTTGCACGTAGATAGACGACGTAAACTGGCGTTCAACGCCAGTTCCATGTTGCAGTCTGGCGTCCAGCGCCAGAAACACGTCACGAACCAGAGTTGAACGCCAGAAACACGTTACAACTTGGCGTTCAACTCCAGAAATAGCCTAAGCACGTGAAAAGCTTAAGTCTCATCCCCAATACACACCAAGTGGGCCCCAGAAGTGGATTTCTGCACTATCCATATTAGTTTACTCAATTTCTGTAAACCTAGGTTACTAGTTTAGTATTTAAACAACTTTAAGAGGATTATTTTGTATCTCATGACATTTTTAAATATGAAATTTGTACCTTTTGGCAGCATGAGTCTCTAAACTCCATTGTTGGGGGTGAGGAGCTCTGCAGCGTCTCGATGAATTAATGCAATTGTTTTTGTTTCTCCATTCAAACGTGCGTGTTCTTATCTAAGATGTTCATTTGCGCTTAACTATGAAGAAGGTGATGATCCGTGACACTCATCACCTTCCTCACTCCATGAACGTGTGCCTGACAAACACCTCCGTTCTACATCAGATTGAATGAGTATCTCTTAGATTCCTTAATCAGAATCTTCGTGGTATAAGCTGGAATTGATGGCGGCATTCATGAGAATCCGGAACGTCTAAACCTTATCCGTGGTATTCCGAGTAGGATTCTGGGATTGGATGACTGTGACGAGCTTCAAACTCGCGAGTGTTGGGCGTGATGACAAACGCAAAAGAATCAATGGATTTTATTCCGGCATGATCGAGAACCAACATCTGATTAGCCGTGCTGTGACAGAGCATTTGGACCGTTTTCACTGAGAGGACGAGAAGTAGCCATTGACAACGGTGACACCCTACATATAGCTTGCCATGGAGGGAACTTTGCACTTTTCCATGGATGGAATATTACATTACAGAGATTCAGAGGACAAAGCATCTCCAAAACTCCAACATATTCTCCATTATTAAGTAACAATTATTTATTTTATGCTCTTTTATTTTTCGTAATTCAAACTGATAATTATAACTGATATCCTGACTAAGAATAATAAAATAACCATAGCTTGCTTCAAGCCAACAATCTCCGTGGGATTCGACCCTTACTCACGTAAGGTATTACTTGGACGACCCAGTGCACTTGCTGGTTAGTTGTGTGAAGCTGTATTAAATAGTCCAAAAGAAGCCTCAGCTCGTGTAAAGATCAAACTCAGCCCAAGCACACACCAAGTGGGCCCCGGAAGTAGATTTATGCATCAATTACTTACTTCTGTAAACCCTAGTAGCTAGTTTAGTATAAATAGAACTTTTTACTAGTGTATTAGACGTCTTGGACTATCTAGTTCTTTTGACCATTCGGTCATTCATGGGTGCTGGCCATTCGGCCATGCCTGGACCTTCATCACTTATGTATTTTCAACGGTGGAGTTTCTACACACCATAGATTAAGGGTGTGGAGCTCTGTTGTACCTCAAGTTTTAATGCAATTACTACTATTTTCTATTCAATTCAATTTATTCCTGTTCTAAGATACCATTCGTACTTCAACCTGATGGATGTGATGATCCGTGATACTCATCATCATCCATCCTTATGAACGCGTGCCTAACAACCACCTCCGTTCTACAAGCGAGAGCTAGAGTGTGTATCTCTTGGATTCCTGATGCACGACGCATGGATGCCCCTCGCCTGACAACCGAGCCATCCGTTCCATGAGATTAGAGTCTTCGTGGTATAAGCTAGAATTGATGGCAGCATTCATGAGAATCCGGAAAGTCTAAACCTTGTCTGTGGTATTCCGAGTAGGATTCTGGGATTGAATGACTGTGACGAGCTTTAAACTCGCGATTGTTGGGCGTGATGACAAACACAAAAGAATCAATGGATTCTATTCCGACATGATCGAGAACCGACAGATGATTAGCCGTGCCATGACAGAGCATTTGGACCTTTTTCACTGAGAGGATGGGATGTAGCCATTGACAACGGTGATACCCTACATACAGCTTGCCATGGAAAGGAGTAAGAAGGATTGGATGGGAGCAGTAGGAAAGTAGAGATTCAGAAGGAACACAGCATCTCCATGCACCTATCTGAAATTCCCACCATTGAATTACATGAGTAACTTTATCTTTATTTTCTGTTCATTTATTTATTATTCGAAAACTCCATAACCAATTATTATCCGCCTGATTGAGATTTACAAGATGACCATAGCTTGCTTCATACCAACAATCTCTGTGGGATCGACCCTTACTCACGTAAGGTTTATTACTTGGACGACCCAGTACACTTGCTGGTTAGTTGTGCGAAGTTGTGAAGTTATGTTTAGACCATGGTATTGAGCACCAAGCTTTTGGAGCCATTACTGGGGCAATCAATTTCGAACAACAATTTAAGTATGAATCACAATTTCGTCCACCAATATTCATTATCAGCCATAAATCAATATTTATCATAGTCATCTGACTCATAACATAATCCATAACCAGCCATAAATCATGATCAAATACAGCCCTTCGGCTCATGGCATACACCGCACTTCCACCATCACCCTCAGCAACTCATACAATCATCATTAATCATAATTCATCATTAACTCTCCCCTTACTTCATCCTCAAGCTACCACCCTTCCTAGCTTCTTCTCAATACTAGGCATACTATAAGGATTTAGGACTAAAAGGATGAAAATGGAGGCTTAGAAGTTTGAAATTTGGTTTTGAAAACACAAAAGTCATATTTGTTGAAAATAGGGTCACACGTATACGTGAGCGCCAAAGAAATCCCATGTCATGTGTATGCGTGGGCCACGTGCACGCGTGAACGTTCATGTTAGCCCATTACGCGTACGCATTGCTCTTTTTCGTGCACGCATGCGGACCAGGCAGAATCGACTGGTCGCGCATGAGAATTTCGTGTACGCAAAATCCCCATGTCACGTGTACGCGTGGGGCATGCGATTTTGCCCGCGTATGAGATGCATGCGTACGCATGTTATACAGCAACACAAAAAGCTACTAAGTCCCATTTTTTCAGTTTACGCACCAAATTTTGATTGAGAATAACTTCCTCATTTTAAAATATTTTTCCTCTGTTCTTCGAATGACATAAACGTCTCGGACCCAATTTTATTTCTAATCAAATTTAACACAAATCGGGGGTCCGGAGACTAAGTTATGCTCCGCCAAAGTTGGGCCAAAATCAAAGTTTTCAACAAAAACCAACAAGCCCCACTTTTCAAACTTACACTTCCAAACCCCTTTAGACCCAACTAAAACCTTACCATTTCAACCTCAACCACATTTCCAACTTCCATATTCATTCCACAATACATCAATTCTCTATTTCATTCATTTCAACTCAATAATCCAAGTTCATAATTCACAATATACATCATCAAATACCCAACCTTCCATTTTTATCAAACCTCAAAACAAAGACTTCTAATTCCACATTGTTCAACACACAAACCAACTAACCACATCAAGCATAATTTTCAACTTCAAATCAACCTTTACACATGCCAAGTACCATCATACACAATTCATATATATTACACAAAGACTTCTAATTCCACATTGTTCAACACACAAACCAACTAACCACATCAAGCATAATTTTCAACTTCAAATCAACCTTTACACATGCCAAGTACCATCATACACAATTCATATATATTATCAACAAAAACATTAATCCCACCTTCAAAAATCAATAATCACATAATCCATACAATTTGTTATAACCAATCAACATCTCAAATTCAATGCCTATCCTAGGGTCTCGAGTCTAAGTTTTCACATTACATTACATTTTAGATACAGGAAACCGAAACCATACCTTGGCTGATTCCCTGCTCAACCCGAAACACTTCCAATTTCACTTTTTCCTCAAGCTTTCGAGATTCAACATCTCACCAACATAATTTCCAGCTTGAACTCCACTTCCAAGCTTCCAAAATCACCAACAAGCTCCAACTCACTTATATATACATTGCCTAATACACATAATATGTACCCAAACATATAAACTCAATATCTAATCACAACAACTCAAGCATTTGGCTTAGGGTTGAAAATTTTACCACACCTAAGGATCAAAGAGTCAAGATTAAGCTTCTCCTTCAAGCTAATTAGATCCTATAACATCAAAGGGCTCAAAATCTCAACATTTTCACTCACAGTTTTTAAAATCAAGGCTGGAAAAACTGGAAGGAAAACATGGCTTACCCTAGAAACAAAGTTGTGGGCTTTGTAGAGCTCGACGCCACGGTCGCGTGGACGCAAACGGTGTGATGATCGAAGCTCCAGATCAAAAGTTATGTTACTTTGAATCACAAGTGAGGGTTTGGAGAACTTGTGATATGTTCTTCCTCTCCCCCAATGTGTTGCAACGTGTGTGTGTTTGGCTGGAGGGAGAAGGCTGATGCCTTCATTTAATTTGGCTATTGGGTTAGGCCAAGGGCCCACTTTGGATTCGATTCAACCGGTTCGGTCTGTTTGGTCCAATCTTGGGCCAAATTCTTTAAAATTAGTGTCGAAATTCTCGTTTTAATTTTCTCTATCATATAAAACCACAAAAATCTCATTTCTAGTTTTTTTTAATAAATTTTAATTTGTGGGTTAAATTATTTATTAATTAACCGGGTTTTACAAAATGCCACGCCAATGTTCATTCAATCTGAACGAGGGTGAAGCTCTAGCAATTCAATCTCTGGTGATCCTACTCAAAATGTCACGGACAAGGTAAGATCTTCCGGATCAGAGAATGAAGCTTTATGATTCCAGTTTATACCACAAAGGCCCTAATCGCCCCAGATTTCAGCTGAACAGATGTTCCCATGTCCCCAACGAGTCGTGGATTAGCCGTCTAGGAGATGTATTCTCAAGCTTGTAGTTCAATGCTATCCCGCTAGAGACTCGCAAGAACCCTTATAGATAAAGGGTCATACTCTCGTTCTACCCAGTTTTATTTAGATTGAAGAATGAATATACATCTTAGAATGGAATCAAACATAGATTGAAATGGAAATAGTAATATTATTAATCCATAAGAATCAACAGAGCTCCTAACCTTAACCTAGGAGGTTTAGTTACTCATGCTTTATAGAAAAATAAAGTGTAATTCAAAAGTGGTGGTAGATGAGGCAGAAGATCCTAAACATGGGTGATCTTTTCCTATATATACTAATCTAATAATGAAAGAAATACAAAAAATATGATAGACTAGGCTAAAGGTGCAAAAATCCACTCCTGGGCCCACTTTGGTCGAGTGCTTTGGGCTGAGCTTGGCATCTGCCTTGAGGAATGGGTGTTGAAAGCCCATTAGGGAGTTGTCCACACTGCCTTGTGCTCCCTTGGTGGCGTTGAATGCCAGGTTTGGGAGTTCAACGCTGGCCTTGGTCCTCTTGGGGAGTTGAACACCAGAAAGGGGGTAGTTTGGGCATTCAACGCCCAATATGGGCAGTCTCCTCCAAAGAAAAGTATAGACTATTATATATTGCTGGAAAGCTCTAGAAGTTAGCTTTCCAACGCCGTTGAAAACATGTCATTTGGACCTCTATAGATCTAGAAATACTCGTTTGAATAGATGGAGGCCAGGATCTGATAGCATCTATACTCTGTTCTTTACCTATGAATCAGACTTTGCCAAAACTTGTCAATTTCAGTAAGAAATTACCTAAAATCATAACAAAAATACAAAAACTCAAAGTATCATCCAAAAAATGAATTTTACACTAAAACCTATTAAAATTAAATAAAACATAATGAAATATACTGAAAACACTAAGAAAACAGTGCCAAAAAGCGTATAAAATATCCACTTATCACAACACCAAACTTAAACTGTTGCTTGTCCTCAAGCAACTAAAACAAAGTAGGACTAATGGAAGAGAAAAACACAATAAGTCTCAGAGTTGTTAATAAAGCTCAGTTCCAAATACTGAATGGGGCTATTAGCTCTTTACTTCTGAACAATTTTGGCATCTCACTTCCTTTGAAGCTTAGAAAAATTGGCATCCCTTGGAACTAGAATCCGGATGATATTATTGATTCTCTTCTTTTGGTTTTTCTTGATTCTTGAACACAGCTTCTTTTGGTGCTTCGCACCTTTTTTAGCTTAGCCGTGACCCTAAGCATTTTGTTTTCCCATATTACCACCGGATACATAAGCGCCACAGGCATTTAACTGGAGGAACCCTTTGGATTCGACTTCAGCTTTGCTTAAAGTCCCAGACAGTGGTGCCCAGAGTTCTTAAGCATACTCTTTTGCTTTGGATCACGACTTTAACTGCTCAATCTCAAATTTTTTACTTGACACCTTCACACCACAAGCATATAGTTAGGGATAGCAGCTCATTTAAACTTTTTAGGTCAATTTTTGACCCTCCTAACCATTGATGCTCAAAGTCTTGGATCCTTGCTCTTTTGCTTTATCTTTTGAGCTTTTATTTTGCTTTTTCTCTCTTTCTCTTTTTTTTTTTTGCTGCTTTTTCTTGTTTCAAGAATCAATATTTTTTATTTTTCGGAAAACTAATAATATTTCTCTAAATCCATTATTCTTTCAAGAGTCAACATACTTATCTCCATTATCAAATATGCACCGTTAATTCATACATTTAGAAGGTAAATGCAAGGCCACCACATCAAAATAATTGGAATAACTCATGATAAAACTCAAAATTTATGTATTTTACTGCTTCTTAAGGAAAATAAAATTTTATTCAAGTTCGATGGGATGATAAGTGGAATATATTATACTGAATTCAATAAAAATAAACATTAACTACTAAACTAAAAAGTGGGAAATCCTACTAATGATCATGCATCCTAGAATAGAAAAATAGGAAATAAACTATTGAAATAAAAACTGGATATGGGTTGGAAACTCAACCACCTTAATCATGGTGATCACTGCTCTCTTCAGAAGATGTTTTCTGCTGCTTTAGTTCTTCTAATTCTTGCCCTTGCTCCTTTTTATTTTCGGCCAGCTTGTGGAGTATGCAAGACTGCTCCTTTTGCTCCTCTCTTAATTGGTTCAGGGTGGATTGCAACTGCTCAATAGATGCTGCTAATTGAGTCCAACATTCAATTGGAGGAGTGCTTCGTTCCTGAGGCTGCTCAGGCGTCTTCCTCTTGGGAGGACTGTCTGGCTGCTGAGTCTTGTCTGATGCTGATCCCTTGATATACTCCATGCTCTCCTTAGTGATTGAGTGTCCACTGCAATACATGTGTCTCTGTTAATCAGGACTCCTACCTCACTACACAAGCGAGAGATGAGATGCGGGAAGGCTAGCTTGGCTTGAGTTGAAGCCTTGTTTGCGAACTTGTACATCTCACATGGGATTATTTGGTGAACTTCTACTTCATTGCCCATCATGATGCAGTGGATCATCACAGCTCGCCTTACCGTTACTTCAGAACGGTTGCTAGTAGGGAGTATGGAACGCCCAATGAAGTCCGACCATCCTCTGGCAAACTGGCTTGAGATCCATTCTCCTCAGTTGGTTTGGTTGATTCTTGGTGTTGTTTATATCCACTGAGTTCTGGGCAGACATATGTTTCAGGGTCATTCTTTTGTGGGGGTAGTTTGAAAACCTCCCTCACTCTATCCAGATTAAAATGCAGTATTTTTCCTCTGACCATGGTGCTCCATAGGTTGAATCCCGGTCTTTCTTTCTTTTGCTTGTCCGTCAGCCATAGATTAGCATAAAACTCACGGACTTGTACTATTCCAATGTTGGTTCTAGGGTTGGCCAGAACTTTCCAACTCCTAAGTCAGATTTGTTCTTGAATTTCTGCGTATTCATCTTCTTTTAAGTCGAACTTGACTTTCGGAGTAAAAGAATCACAAAACCAAATAAAATTTTAATAGCAAAAATTCCGGAGCAATTCCAGCCCAAGTTCATTTGTGCAGAGCAGCTATGTTTATGCAAATTCTTCAACAATCTTAAGAAGTCTATTATTCATTAAACATATTATCTCCACATTAATATTTTTAACACCAACATATTATCACTATTTTCCTTTGACCTCCACACACTAGAGAATAATAAAGATCTTATTGTTTGCATATTCACCCCTCCACCATTAACCCTTTTCATGCTCTAAGAAAATTTGACAGAGAACAGATCTTACAATAATAAATTAATAATTGAAAATTCCAAGGTTCTGAAAATTGGACCAGATATTAAGCCAGGCAAGCCACAAAGAACTAGTTTAATGATGTATTACTTCAACCAGAGTGAAGTACTTTTTTATTGTTTGTAAGCTTGGCCAACCAAAGTATACGTTTAGCCATCATTTATAAAAATGTAGTAAACTCACATTTGTTAGGTTTGGCCAATTAACTGGTTTTCAGCCAGTTTTTCCCTGTTAAATGATAGTTTCCATTTAAATCACGACTTTTTAGGCATGCCTGGACAAGGTACCCAACCAATTCCTAGTACAACTCGTCAGACCAGACAATTTGTTTCCGTTGTAAGAACCATGATAAATTGAGCAGAGTTGCAGATAATATCAAGAAGGAACACCAACAATGTATAAGGTGAAGAAGCTTTATGCATGCAGATTAACCAGAAGATATACCATGAACACCAACATTGCATGCAGAGAGGACACCAAAACATTGAACAAGTAGAAAAATCAGATGCAAAGCGCAATCACTCAAATTAATTACATTGCATTTACCTTTGCAAGGGACTTGGCAAACTGATTAGGCTGGGGATCAGTATCCTCAGGTTTATTCCAACTCTCAACAATTTGAGGCAACCCACGCAAATGGACCTGTAATCTCTCTCGCATTATCTGAACTAATTTAGAATGTATTTCATCTCTGTGAACTTTATAATCCTGGATGGATAAAAAGGGAAAAGAAACCACACAAAATGAAAAATCAATGTGTAAGAGACCACAAAGAAATAGGAAGAGAGGTTTGTATTATTAACACTTATAGCTGGATCTCAGCTATAAGGGAAGGAAATTCAAAAAATTAGGCAACAAGCAGAGGGCAGATAGAGCACTATAGCAGCTCTGCTCATCCAAGCCAATTTCCCAGAAATGACTTATTTAAATTAAATTGATAAATTGATTATATGAAATTACCCTTATTAACTCTTCTTTTTTAATACCCAGATTCTTTTTCCACTTACACACTATCTCTCATTCATTTAATAGAGTTATTTTTTAAAATGGACACTTGTTAAGATACCAAATAACACTTTTAAAAATAGACACTTTTTGAAACCAGAGTACAGGAAAATTATCACCAGACTCAAAGAATTGATTAAGCATAAACTTTCATCAACATGCAGCAACAAATGAAACCATTGTATTTGCAACAATGAAACTCATTCAAAACGGCAGTAGATAAGCAGTGATTGAATAAAGACTAAGCATGTGCCTGAGCAACTCGATCAATCTCCGAAAGCAAAAATGCTTTTCTAGTCTCCGGTATTTTCAGAAAAAGAATATGCCAGAAATGAAGAACAGAGATCATATCAGAACATACAAAAACTATTTAATAAAATCTTTTGAAACCAACATATTAGGGAAATTTTCATTAAAAACAATAGTTAAGTGCATCCATTAGTACCAGGAATAACAGCATGGGTAAAATTAATGACTTGACTTGGCAATGCCAGTCGAAGTGGAGGACTTCAAACCAGACACCTGCACAAAAATTAGAAAAATTAAGAGCCTGAAAAATGACAATATTAACAAGGAAATGAAATGGAATGAAGACAGTCAATCCTCAGAAGGATAAATACTTAATCAAGAAGAAGTAAAGAAACAAAAATTCTAGCGACTGTTCTAACTTTGACATAATTGGAGTAGCACATACTCAGCATTCAATTAAACAAAATGATATCCAACATTAGACACCCAAAAGTCTTACAGTTTTTCCTGTGCGAGAGACAATACACAAGCGGAAACAATGAAAGTATATGCACCCTTAGGTAAGTTGATTAATGAACAAGTTGAATCCTGAAACCTAGTTCAAGTTTTGCAAGGGAAGCATGTGTATCTATGCTTGTAGATAAAAGGCAAGAGAACACTATGAGGATAAAATAAGCTGGTTTAGAACAATTATCTGTGTAAGACAACAACCTGCAGTCAAATCTGACAGAACCATGCACGAATTGTCACTGTCAGGTATCTTAGAGAGCTTTCCCTCGATTATCAGTTTGGTCCCTGAGTTTTTAAACATAAATGAAATTGCTACTTTGACTAATCTAGTTAACAAAATACTTATATGTGCAATTAACTGCCATTGTGGCAATCTAAGAGCTAGTTGACATTGTCATGCATAAGTATAAAATTTAGTCCATTGTGAGACCAAAAGAAATCCCTTAAGAGACAAAATTGAGCTCAACACCTTTAGTGCTATCGTGTTATATGAGCTAGCTGTTAAACTACCATAGTGGCAGCTAACGAGGTAAGCATTCAATTAATTAGATTGGTGCCAGAAGGATCAACTTGATTCACACTCACTTATAGAACTTAGGAATCAAACTGGCTATGTTTAAAATTCACGGACCAAACTGATTATTGAGTGAAAACTCATAGACCAAATGGATTCTTATCAATAGTGAGGAAGTGTGAGAAAAAGTAAGAAACTGAAGAAGTTAAAGTGAGATACAGTTGGAATCTTGTGAGTCAAATCAAGATCTGAAGCTATAATCTAAAACATTTTGAATGAGTTAGGGTTTGGTTACAAGCTATAGAGTTTGTACACGTGCTGTGAAAAATAACCAAATGCAACCTTATCTCACATCTCCCAATCAGTGTAAGAATTGGCAAAGCAAACTACTGAATACATTTAAAATATAGTGATATTTCTAAAAGGTAATAAGAGTTCAGAGAACAATATTAGTACTACCTGCATAGCACCAGCCCCAAGCATAAGTTGACAAGTTTGTGTGTTGAAAAGTTTCAAAATTTCTATCACACGATGTACAATTTCTGAAGAAAGTGGCGGCAACAGGTTGTTCTTATCAATGTACTCTGACAGCATCTTCAGCAATATTAAGCCACTGAACCAGAGCAAGCAAATTAATGTAATTTAATCGACAAGCTGGCATACCAATCAAAAAGACTAAACAAATCATAAAAGTAGAGGTGGACCATGCAGATTGGCAACATCAAAGTAAGAGTGAACGCATACAACTATAGAAGTATATTGAAACAATTAAATAATCAAGTGTACATAGAAATGCTTATTCTGGGAGAACTGCAAGAAAGGGAAAAGGAAAAGGGAAGGGAAGGGAAGGAGTACAAAATGGAGAAGTAAAAACAAAGCTAACCAGTTTACCATGTGATAACCAACACCTTTGTAGTAAAGAGCCTGAGATGCAGATCTTTTATGGTCTTTCTCTGTATTTTTACATTGTGCTGATGAAATTTTGCTATTAGCTCTATTGAATCAGCCTGGGCTTTAGTGTTATCCAATTCAGTAGTAGGCAATTCAGTGGACTTAGTCTGCTCCTTGGGTTGTTCAGCATTTGACTGTCCAGTTTCTGACGTTGGCAGAACATCATTGTAACTAGTTGAACTAACATCCTCATATTCATTAAGGCTCTCAGAATGCAATGCATCAGATGAAAAAACCACTTTGATAATGGATTGAAATTCATCAGGAATATCTATCTCCACCCATGTTTCCTGGTCAAGCACTGCCCTAATTTTTGTCATCTGATTGCAAAGAAGCAACTATTAGAAGCAAGTAGAAACTGAAAAGATTCATGATAAAAAATGAGAGTAACGGAGTTAAAACTAACCCGAGATTCATGCTGGAAATCAACAAAGGATTTGGTCTGAGACTGCAGTGTCCCACGGATGCTGTTTCCCAATCTTCCACCAACCTGTTAAATTGACCATGCAAATTACAAGATGGATATAAATAACAATTTCTAAATAACAATTTCTAATCTTAAGCTTCAAACCGAGAGGAAAATAAGTACTTTTTCTGTAGCAGTAATGAACTCCTGGGTGATGTTATATATGTTCTGAAAATCCTGCAATTTCAGCCTTGGATGGAGAACAGCACGGACCACAAGAAGCTTTGCCCATCTTCCATGAGCAGCATCACACGCTGCAAATACAGCTTCTGCGTTTTCTCGCAATACATTAGCTCTATTTAGGACCAAATTCTATGAGAAAATCAGACAAATTACACAGCAAATAAAATACAATATCTAATTCCATCTTTTTTTTATGTCAACAAGTATAAGAAGTAGCCATGAATTCCACATCATGTTCTCTTTTTAGAGGATATTCATTAAGTGCCATAAGGAATAACAAAAAGAAATTCAGCAGTTAATCTGAGTCTTGAGGCACCTGAGCACCTCGAGGACAGCTAAATGATTAATAAGAGGAATAATATGAAGATTAAAACATTTCAGATCAAAGAGCATACTGATGTTATTGTTATGGCAATCAAAGCAATTGCTTTTGCACATAAATATCATGGTGCACACTCAATTTAGCTAAAAAATTCCAATGCCAGCATAACATTTTTAATTATATAATGCACTTTGATATCATGAATCTTGAGCAATATAGATCACAACTTGCTTACTTGCACAAAAAGAAACAACTAAGCCTTATCCCATTAGATGAGCTGGCTACACAGATTGAAAGGCTCATAGTGCTATATCGTAAATCATATTTATGTTTGAACCATTGATAAATTTTTACATATCTCTTTTAATAATCTCCACTGTGGTTTTCTTAATTCTCCCTCAATATCTAGCTTTAGGACTACTCTCCATCTGAACCACTCTCCTTGCTAGAGCCTCTAAGGGCCTCCTCCAAACATGTGCAAGCCTAGTATGACGAGTATTGGGTTTACCCTAAAGGATAGGATTGCTGGTACTGAGAAAAAGGAAACAAATTGTTCTCACAATGTGCAATCTATGCCACTAATTGAATATTGGGTGGAGGTAATTTGAATATTTTTAACGTATTTGTATTTCATTCATATTCAATTCAACAATAAATAAAAATTCCATTTAGATCACTCAAATAGAATATATATATATATATATATATATATATATATATATATATATATTCTTGCATAACATAAATATTGTTTAAACCTTTCCGGTGTAAAAACCGAAAACTAAACAGTTTGAAATGCTTTTCTTGCGTATTCTTATTAGTTGATCATTTTTTGAAAGATTCTTGTGAAGTGAAAGGTTTCGTTAACTACTAAGTATAGTAGTGTCGAGTAGATCTGGTTGTTTTTAATGGCACAAAACAAGTATGGCACGATTAAGACTTTGCAAAGGTCTAAATTTAATAATCTTTTTAGATTAGTTTCTCTCTGATCTATGTTGAGACAGAAAAGTTTGTCTTCCAAGGGTGGTCCTCTCTTCATCTTAATAAAAATTTTCGTTCAATCTATTGAATTATGAAATTCAGGTGCCTCTGAATTTCAAATAGCACATCAATCTGCAACTTAAATGGACTGGAAAACGACTTAGAAAAAAAAAGATTTTTCAACAAGCCTATAACATCAAGAGGCCAGATTTAACCTGAAAGTTTTTTACATGTTTGCAAAGCTTGCAGCATCAACTGCTCTTCCCTGAAATGAACCCCGTGCACCATTTCGTTGTGGTGAATGTGACAATAATGTATTACCATGAACTTCGCTTTCATTCGATGTTTCTGCAGCGGCAGCACCATGAGCAATTGCAGCAGCAACAGAATCAGAAGCATAATGACCATCACGGTTGTTCAAAATCCATTCAATGGCCCATTTTCACTTCAGCCGCCCGCACTAAATGTGCCTGCAATCACTAAATGGAAAAAAGATCTTACTAAATCTCTTAATAGCAGATGTAACAGATGAAATTTCTAGCATATGATTAATTAAATCTAAGAAACCATCCCATGGGTTCTGCATTCTTCCATCAATCAAGTAATGATATAGGGCATTTAAATGGTAACTCCATTGGCAGTTTACAAATTATAACATGGAAGTAAGATGTGGTTGGATCTATGTAGCTGCATCCACCTAGTGGGTGTTGTTATGATGACTTTATGAAATGATTGACTATCATACCATTATCACTAATAATTTAAGTCCAAGTGAAAATTGGAAGGAAAAAAATACTTTAGTTTTTTAATTATAATTTTACACTTTCGTAATTCAGTAATTATATTTTGTGACTTATGATTAAGAATCATAATTATTACAAAAGTTCGTGATTTTTATTTTATGATATAAAAACCTCATTATATTAAATGTTATTTGTTATTTATTACTAAAACTTTTAAAAAATATTTTTATTTTGACAAATATCTAATGTTCGGATTTTTTATTTTTATAAATTAAATAAATGTAATAATTACTAAAATAAATAATTTTAAAAATATTTACCGAAATAAATACTCTTTTCTTATCTCGTTTACACTGTTATCTCGTTTATAGTGTAAACGAGATAAGACAGATATAGCAACACGTGTTTATCTCGTTTACAGTGTAAATGAGATATATGTATTTTTTTTAAAAAAAATTGAAAATAATAAAAAATATTAATAATATCAATGATCCAAATTTTTTCCATGCAATTAATACATAAAAATGTTGGTAGAAGAGATTAAAATGGATATGTTTGATCAATTTTAGTCTATTTTAAATAATAGGGATTAACACATTTACTTGGAAATCATTAAACTGCCCATTATTAACACAGTCTAACTACCAACGTTTAAAAATTTAAAATATAATTTAAATACACGTGATTTATTTAATGACTTAATTAATGCATGTCACTCTTATATTGGTATATAATAATGGACAGTCCACTATTGATAATGGGTAGTTTCAAATATACTTCAGCACACTGTTAATAATGGACAATTACAAATATACTTTTAAGTATACATTATTAATATATTTGTTTCTTCCAGAGTAAATATAAATTTTATTTGTTGCATGGGAGTACATAAAAATTTGAAATATAATTTAATTAAAAAAGATTTCATATTATATACCAATAGAGTAATCTGAGTCATTAAATAAATCACGCGTATTTAAATTATATTTAAAATTTTTAAACAGAGGTAGTCAGAAAAGAGGTAACATGTTAATAGTGGGTAGTTTAATGGTTTCCAAGTAAACGTGCTAATCCCTATCATTTAAAATGGACTAAAATTGATCAAACATATCTATTTTAATCTCTTCTACCAATCTTTTTATGTACTAATTGCATGGCAAAAATTCTACCAACCTTTTTATGTACTAATTGCATGGCAAAAATTTGGATTATTGATATTATTAATATTTTTATTATTTTTAATTTTTTTTAAAAAATACATATATCTTGTTTACAGTATAAACGAGATAAACACGTGTCGCATACTGGGTAAACGAGATAAGAGAAGAGTATTTATTTCGGTAAATATTTTTAAAATTATTTATTTTGGTCATTATTATATTTATTTAATTTATAAAAATAAAAAATCCTCTAATGTTCTATTTCTCTTATATACTATTTTTTTACTTATACTTTTCATCATAATGGATAAAAAGAAAATATATATTAAATATTAAGTTTATTAAAATTTTAAATCAAACATTTTTCTACTTTACTATCTAAACATAGTTTATACTAAATGTTCTAAACTTTAAACTACATTTATTAAAATAGTTTCTATTTATGAAATCTGTTATCTGTAATTCCAAAGAACTAATATTTAATAAACCGTAAGTAGACAAGCATCTTGAATTTATAAATAACACATCTTCCTAGCAGAGGTCGTACCAAATGAGATACTTAATCTTGTCAAAAACTGGACCTACGTAGCAAATTTGTTTAACTTCATAAAGAAAAGTGGGGGACAAGATATCAACTAAAGCACAGAGCAAAATACATCAGCTGACGAAAAGTAAGTCAGGCAGTAACAAAGCAATTCAATCTCAATGATGTGACAACCAAATTAAAACAACCACAATATGAACACAAGAGCGCATCCCCAACCCCAAGTAAGAAGGGAAAAAAAAAGTCAGAACCAAATATAGCAACAGACCACAGAAATTGAACAGTGCCAAAGCAAGCTTACATCCGTTTAATAAATAATTTAAACCTAACAAGAAGATACTATTTTAATTTGCAAAGCTAATTTTGCAGTCAGAGTTCATATCTGTTTGTGGATCATTGTACATGTGTTCTAGCAATAGCAGCAACAGATCATAGATCCACATAAATTTTTTAGTTAAAATAATATAAATTATTAAATGTAAACATTTCAAAATATGCAAGACTTCTAGGGTAGAATGTAGATGGGCGAAACAGTTCAAGTAAAACTTACCTCTACTATCATGAAAATAGCACTAAGGAGATGCACAAAGCAATCAGATGATAGGCTCCTCAACTTGCTAGCAAGTGATGCACCACCACCTGCTATAGAATCATTATTTAACATTGGAAGGTTGGTAGTAGTATAGAATCCATAAGAATATGATGGGGTGAAAAAAAGAATGTATCCTCTTACAATAGAATATGATCTACGTTAAAGATCTCACCGTCTGCTTCTACAGCTCTGTCTCCAGAAAAGAATTCTAAATCTGAACCTCGTGCAACAAGAACCAGAAGCAACTCAGCAATGGCAGTTTTAAATTTTAATAGCACCCTTCATATCAGTAGTTAGTGTATCCTGATAGATCCTCAGAACAGAAGGAAGTTTAGCCTACAAATAAAGGACTTATTTAACCAATTTAAAAGAGTAGTTTACAGAGAAAGCATTAATAATTAAAGTGATATTTCTCAGAAAAGCTATTTAATGTAAAGCTCATTATTATTTTAGGGGACTTTCCATCTTAAACATGTTGAGACTGTAAAGTTGTGCTTTATAAATAAATCTTTTATTTTTTCTTGCTTTTGTATAGGGGAACCCTTATCCCCAATTTGTATTATCTTTCTCGTCATCTTAATGAAATTCCTTTTTTTTTTTTAAAAAACCCAAAACAATATTTTTAAGAAAAGCAAAGTCATATCACAAAAGAATATTAAAGCAAAGATGTGTAACACCCTACCATACAGAGACTTATGCTTAAGTCATAATTCAGAGATGGCAAGGTATTACGACCTCTAAAACAAAAATTTAGTACGTATAGTAGTATGAATGATTGATTATAACTAGGAGCCTTGTGGAAAAAAGGGGTAAACAAAAACCGCAACTCAAAAGCGCAACACTCCGATCACTAACACAACGAGCAAGGATAAGCTAACGCAAGATCATATATATAAAGAGTATCAAAAACAGGAATATCAAGACTCAAAATCCGGCTGCGAAGGTAACCGGTTCGAGCATAGCAATATATACATATAATAAAATAAGGAAAACCCCAAGGAAAATCCAAAGGGACACAAATACCGAAAACCTAATCTCCAAAATCCCCTCTAGAAGGAGTCATCACAGTTTGTATTATTTAATGGAGATAAAAGTATCTAAACAAGATATATAAATCAAGATAGAGTCCCGAGAACAAGAATCTTCGCTAATCCAGAAGTCCCCAGCATGCCTCAACGAGAAGCCTCGCGTCCTGCATCTGAAAACCACAAAATCCGCATGGGTGAGAACCAGAGGTCCCCAGTACGGTAACAGCTTCCACATATATAATACATAATAATAGAGGAAAGCCGAAGGCAATCCTAGAACTTCCTCCAGAAAATATCAAAGCTTATAAACAAGCTAAACCGTAAGCGGCAACTAACTAAAGATCCTTCAGTCTAACTAATACTTCCCTTTCTACTTCCTTCAGACCTCCCAACAACCAGCAGGAGTATAATATAGCAAACACAGTTATATCAGACAAGAGATTTACAAATAGGAACAAATAAGGCATTTAGGCAATTAGCAAGTAATATGCAGTCAAATAGGCAATCTCAAACAATTCATGTAGTATGCTTATGATGCATGCCTGTCCCTAGTGGCTGATGATATCATCTGTCGGTTATAGAGCCAACCCGACAAGTCCTGGTAGCTAGCCATTGGACTGTCCCTCTGTCGTGCATCCCCAACTCGAGTTATACTCATCATAAACTTGATCATAATCATGATCCATATCCATCACCCTCACTGGTGAATATTTATCCATCACCATCACTGGTGAATATTTATGGGGGCGAGCTCATCCGGGCCTTTCACAGTGCCCGGCCACACTTACGACATAGGGTCAAAAGAGCTTCGAGTCTCAACCTGGAGCACATGGTGGCTAGCCATTGCTACTACCCAGGGAAACCCTCATCTCCAATGGTGGAAGTGCAAACCTTCACAATTCAATCAACATCATATATGCATTTATACTTGGCCATAAACATGGCTCCGCCGTAACACGGCAATAATCTAGCCATCCGGCTCACGGTTAAATCCATAACCAGCCAATTCATTAACAATTACGGCCCTTCGGCCCATGGCACAACAAGCACTTCCACCGCCATTCTCCGCATCTCACATAATCATCTTTGATCCTCAATGATCATTCATTTTTCCCTTGCTTCACTCGCAAGTTACCACATTCACTAGCCCTTTTTCTCATGCTAGGCATATCATAATGATTTAAGACATAAGTGGTGAGATCGGAGGCTTAGAAGTATGAAATTTGGCTTTTAAAACTCAAAAATCAACTTTGGGATGAAAACAGGTCCACGCGTATGCGCACTCCACGCGCACGCGTGGATGGCGCTTTCTCGAAGAACGGCGCGTACGCACCAAGTGCGCCTACGCGCGAGGGGTCATTCTGCTAAAAATTTTCTAAGTTAAAAGCTGCAGAATTTACAGATTCAAACCCCAATCTTCCGACGGACATAACTTCCTCATTTTAAATCGTTTTTCACTCGTTCTTCGAACGGCATGGACATCCCGGATCCAATTTCATTTCTAAACAGATTTGGCACAAATCAGAGATCCGTAGTCCAAGTTATGTCCCGTCAAAGTATGCCCAAAAACCATGTTTTCATACAAAACCACAAGGTGCCATTTTCAAAACAAGCCACTTTCAACTCTTTTCAAAATCAATCAAACATGCCAATTTCAATCCTTCTCTTTGAAATCATTCAAAATGTACCAAAATCAACAACAAGCCATCCTCAACTCACACATTGACACTTTACCAAGGTTTCCAAAACCACATCCAACCATTTTAACACTTCTCAATCAAATGGCTAAAGGACAAACACAATATCATGTCATACATCCTTCCTCATCCCAATTTCCAATAATACCATTTCCAATTAACCATCATTATACATAATCAACATCATACTCACCATCAACATGGTACCACCCATCAATTCAACCTCAATCATCCATCAAGCATATATCACAACATGCATTTCTCATATTTCACACAATCAAGGCATCAATATTCATAATCACATATATGAACACATCATATATTTCAACCATTCAACAACACCAACAATTCAATGCCTATCTTAGGGCCTCTAGCCTAAGTATTTCCTACCACATTACATATTAGATACGGGAAACTAAAACCATACCTTAGCCGATTCCCCAAGCTCAACCGGAGCACTTCCAAACCACTTGTCCACAAGCTCTCAAGGTATCAACACCTCCAAGAACAGATTTTATCACACAAAACCCTCTTCCAAGCTTTCCAAAATCACCAATCAAGCTCCAATATTCACATATACACAACCTAAGCCACAATCATCATACCCATACACAATATCTCAATACCCAAACATCATAGAACAACAAATTATACTAGGGTTGAGAATCTTACCACACCCAAGGTCCAAGGAGACAAGATTAACCTTCTCCTTCAAGAGAGTTGGGTCCTATAACATCAAAGAACCCAAAATCTCAACATTTTTGCTCATGAAACTCGAAATCAAGGGCTGGAATTTCGAACAGTAAAACGTAGCTTACCTCAAGATTAATTGTATGGGTTTTGTAGAGCTCTCCGCGGTGAACGCGTGGCCGCAAACGGAGCGGCAATCGGAGCTCTAGATCAAAAGTTATGGTGGTTTGAAGATCAAGTGAGAGAAAGAACTTGAGAGAGTGTTCTTCCTCCCCTCTCTTCAATTTCAGCGTGTTTGAGTGTGTTGTGAGGAGAGAGAGTGCTGAAAACTAGGGTTTTGGTTTAGTTTAGTTGGGCCAAGGGCCCACTTTGGGTCCGGTTGGCCCGGTTTGGCCCGTTCGGTCCAATCTTGGTCCGATTTCTATAAAATTGGTACCGAAATTCTCGTCTCAATTTCCTCTATCATATTAAGCCATAAAAATAACATTTTTGGCTTTCTAGAATAAATTCTCATTTATGGGTTAATTAGCCGTTAATTAACCGGATCTTACATTCTACCCACCTAATTGGGAATTTTGCCCACAAAATTCAAATTCAAATTCAATTACCTGAGAATAAGTGCGAATAATCCGTTCGCATCTCCGACTCAAGTTTCCAAGTGTGTTCCTCAACACCGCCTCGACTCCAAGCCACTTTGACTAATGAAACCACTTTTCCACGCAACCGTTTGATACTAGTATCATCAATTCTGACTGGAGCCACTGGAAGCGTCAAATCTTCTCTTAACTGAACCGATTCGGGTTCTAACACATGGCTAGCATCAGGAGTGTACTTTCGAAGCTGCGACACGTGAAATACGTCGTGCAGGTTTGAAAGATGGGGTGGTAGAGCCACCCGATACGCCAGCGGCCCAATCCTCTCCAAGATCTGAAATGGACCAATGTATCGAGGATTCAACTTCTTTGCTTTAATCGCTCTACCTACTCCTGTGGTCGGAGTAACTTTCAGGAAAACATGATCTCCTGCCTCAAATTCTAAGGGCTTCCGCCTTTGATCGGCGTAACTCTTTTGACGACTCTGCGCCGTAAGCATCCTATCTCGGATTTTCTTGACTTGTTCAGTGGTCTCAACTATCATTTCCGGCCCCAACAAGCCTTTCTCTCCAGCTTCATACCAACATAGTGGAGATTGACATTTTCTCCCATACAAAGCCTCATACGGAGCCATTCCGATGCTCGCATGGTAACTATTATTGTATGCAAACTCTACTAACGGCATATACCGATCCCAACTCGCCGGTTGGTCCAAAACACAAGCTCTCAACATATCCTCTAGTGTTTGGATCGTCCTCTCGGATTGACCATCTGTTTGAGGATGGTACGCTGTACTCAAGCTTAATCGAGTTCCAAAAGCTTTCTGAAATGCACCCCAGAATCTCGAAGTGAAACGAGGATCTCTATCAGAGATTATAGTAGCAGGTACACCATGGAGTCTCACAATCTCCTTTATGTATAACCGAGCTAGCTCCTCAAGGGTGTAAGTCATCCGAACGGGTAAAAAGTGAGCTGACTTCGTCAGTCGGTCCACGATCACCCAGATAGCATCAAAACCAGTCCTAGTCCTTGGCAATCCCGACACAAAGTCCATTGCAATACTTTCCCACTTCCATTGCGGAACCTCTAAGGGTTGCAACATCCCAGAAGGTCTTTGATGTTCAATCTTTACCTTTTGACAAGTTAAGCACTTTGAAACATATTCTGCCACATCATTCTTCATACCCGGCCACCAAAACATCGCCTTTAAATCATGGTACATCTTAGTACTTCCCGGGTGAATGGAGAATCCACTTTTGTGTGCCTCCCTTAAGATATCTTGTCTCAAAGTACCAACATCCGGCACAATGATCCTACCCTTGAATCTCCATAACCCATCTTTTTCTTCCGACACTCTCCACTGTTTTCCTTGCTCGATAGCCGGTAACACCTTCCATAATGCTTCATCATTTTCATGAGCCTTTAGGAGTTCGGACTTAAAGTCACTTGAGATTTCTAATCGGCTCAAACACAAGTTTCCAGATACTTCTCGAGCACCAATTTTTAGACTCTCGAATCCCTTGAGCAACTTCTCCTCTTGAAGCATCATCCAAGACGCATATAACGACTTCCGACTTAACGCATCCGCCACTATATTCGCTTTTCCCGGATGGTAATTCAACTCAAAGTCGTAGTCCTTCAATAATTCCATCCACCTCCTTTGCCTCATATTAAGCTCTTTCTGATCAAAGAGGTATTTCAAACTCTTGTGATTGGAAAAGACTTGGAACTTAACCCCATAGAGATAATGCCTCCACACCTTCAAGGCAAATACGACCGCAGCGAGTTCCAGATCGTGCGTAGGGTAACTAACTTCATGAGGTCTCAACTGTCGTGAGGCATACGCCACCACATTATGATGCTGCATCAGCACACACCCTAGACCCTTCAACGATGCATCACAGTACACCTCAAAAGGCTCGTTCGGCTCAGGTAACACTAACACAGGTGCAGTGGTCAACTTTTTCTTCAATGCCTAAAAGCTCTCCTCGCACTCAGGAGTCCAAACAAACAGAGTGTCTTTGCGAGTTAACTTTGTCAACGGCAAAGCTAATTGCGAAAAGCCTTTGATGAACCTTCGGTAATAGCCAGCTAAACCCAGAAAACTCCTTATCTCAGTTACTGTGGTTGGTTGCTTCCATTCCATCACAGCCTCCACCTTAGTTGGATCTACGGCTATTCCCCTCTTACTCACCACGTGACCCAAAAACTTTACCTCATCCTTCCAAAACTCACACTTAGACAATTTCGCATAGAGTTTCTTCTCCTTTAAAATTTGCAACACGGTCCGCAAGTGTTCCGCATGCTCTTCTTCGGTCTTGGAGTAAATTAGTATGTCGTCAATGAAGACAACAACAAATTTATCCAGAAACGGACGGAACACTTTATTCATGTAATCCATAAACACTGCAGGAGCGTTCGTCAACCCAAAAGACATTACAGTATACTCGTAATGACCATAACGAGTTCTGAAAGCAGTCTTAGGGATATCCTCACCCCTCACCCTTATCTGGTGATAACCGGATCGCAAATCGATCTTGGAGAAAACCCCAGCTCCTTGTAATTGATCCATGAGATCATCAATCCTCGGCAATGGGTATTTATTCTTTATGGTGACCTTGTTCAGCTGCCTGTAATCCACACAGAGCCGCATACTTCCATCTTTCTTCTTTACCAGTAATACTGGAGCACCCCACGGGGAAACACTTGGTCGGATAAAGTTCTTACCCAACAATTCCTCTAACTGAGACTTTAGCTCGGCCATCTCTAACGGTGACATCCTATAAGGAGCACTTGAGATTGGTCCCGCCCCAGGCACCAACTCAATAGCAAACTCGACCTCTCGGTTAGGTGGAAATTCCTCAATATCATCGGGAAACACTTCCGGAAACTCACACACTACCGGAATCTGATCCAACTTTTGATCATCACCCGAAACACCAGCGGTTAACAACAGGATACCCTGACATTCGATTCCAGAACAATTCACCATCATCGAATTCAAGTAATAATTATTCACCACGACCGGCCCTTCTGTATCTTCCGGCATAAAGTACACCGACTTTGTAGAACAATCAAGCAGGACATGGTTCTCAGATAACCAGTCCAATCCCAAGATAAGATCAAGACCGATCATCGGTAAGCAGATTAAATTATGGACAAAATCACGCTGCTTGAACCTGAACGAAACTTTCGGGCATCCTAGCCTAGTTACCATGGCTTCATGGGTAGCATTATGTACCTTTAGGTCATAACCTAAGGTTACGATCTTCAATCCTAACTCATGGGCTTTCTCAAATGCAATAAATGAATGCGATGCTCCCGAATCAAATAAAGCATTTAAAGTTTGACCAGCCATTTCACAGTTACCTCGAATGAGTGTCTCAGATCCTTCTGCACCCACAGCTGAGGTGGTGAACACCCGACCAGTCTGTTGTGCTTTCCCAGCACCTTGCTTTTGCTTCTCTGGACAACTTGCGGCTTTATGCCCCGCCTTTCGACAATTGTAGCACAAACCCCATCCGGCCTTGCATGGTACTCCCGGATGGTGACTCCCACACCTAGTACAAGCTTGATCATTCTGAGGCTGCTTCCCAAACCTTTTTCCTTGGGAGTAGTTGTTGTTGGGCCTCCTAAAAGAACCTCCCCTTTTGAAAGGCAGACCTCTAGGTGCAAAACTCTTCCCTCGGTTCTATGAAAATGATCCTTTGTGACTTCCTTTCTCAGCGGTTGCCCTCTTCACACACTCTTCAGCAACCCTACACTTGTTCACCAATTCGGAGAAAGTCCTAATTTCCATTGGTCCCACTGAACTGAAAATATCGCTCCGGAGTCCTCCTTCATACTTAACACACTTCCATTCCTCATATTCCACTGGAGTCCCTTGACACATACGAGAGAATCTGAACAGCTCCTCAAACTTGTCAGTATACTCAGATACGGACATAGTACCCTGCTTCAGCTGCAACAATTCAAGCTCCTTGGCCGTCCTAGCAGAAGTCAGAAAGTACTTCTTATAGAACTCCTCTTGGAAGACATCCCAGGTGATATAATCATCACCCTGCTGCAGAAGACGACGGATACCTTGCCACCAATGCGACGCTTCACCTGTGAGCATATAGGTAGCGAACTCGACACGCTGTCCTTCAGGTACCACTTGTGCTTGCAGTGCTCGCTCTATAGCCTGAAACCATGTATCGGCCTCAGTCGGGCTAGTAGTTCCCTTGAACTTAGGTGGATTAACCTTCAAAAAGTTCGCCAGTGTCATCGGGCCCTGAACTCCACTTCCGTCATTACCATGGTTGTTCATTTGTTGACCAAGAGCCTCAGCAGTGGCTTGCATAGCAGCAGCCATATTCTCCAATGCAGTCATAAAGTTCACCGGGTCATTAGGGTTAGTCTCCGGCGCACGAGCATTAGTACGACCCCTCCCACGGCCTCTACCGCGTCCACGAGGCGCCATTTGGTTCCTATACACACCAAACAATCGATATTAAGTTGATCAGTCTCAATATCGGAAGTTCAGTGCTTCAAAGTCCCAAATGCATGCTCATGAACGTTTATGCCAATTATATCAAGCAGATATACTAGTAGCACATAACACACACACAGAGAATGCACAGAAGCATAGTCAGTCCATTCCTCAGGCTCTACAGGAACGAACTGCTCTGATACCATAATGTAACACCCTACCATACAGAGACTTATGCTTAAGTCATAATTCAGAGATGGCAAGGTATTACGACCTCTAAAACAAAAATTTAGTACGTATAGTAGTATGAATGATTGATTATAACTAGGAGCCTTGTGGAAAAAAGGGGTAAACAAAAACCGCAACTCAAAAGCGCAACACTCCGATCACTAACACAACGAGCAAGGATAAGCTAACGCAAGATCATATATATAAAGAGTATCAAAAACAGGAATATCAAGACTCAAAATCCGGCTGCGAAGGTAACCGGTTCGAGCATAGCAATATATACATATAATAAAATAAGGAAAACCCCAAGGAAAATCCAAAGGGACACAAATACCGAAAACCTAATCTCCAAAATCCCCTCTAGAAGGAGTCATCACAGTTTGTATTATTTAATGGAGATAAAAGTATCTAAACAAGATATATAAATCAAGATAGAGTCCCGAGAACAAGAATCTTCGCTAATCCAGAAGTCCCCAGCATGCCTCAACGAGAAGCCTCGCGTCCTGCATCTGAAAACCACAAAATCCGCATGGGTGAGAACCAGAGGTCCCCAGTACGGTAACAGCTTCCACATATATAATACATAATAATAGAGGAAAGCCGAAGGCAATCCTAGAACTTCCTCCAGAAAATATCAAAGCTTATAAACAAGCTAAACCGTAAGCGGCAACTAACTAAAGATCCTTCAGTCTAACTAATACTTCCCTTTCTACTTCCTTCAGACCTCCCAACAACCAGCAGGAGTATAATATAGCAAACACAGTTATATCAGACAAGAGATTTACAAATAGGAACAAATAAGGCATTTAGGCAATTAGCAAGTAATATGCAGTCAAATAGGCAATCTCAAACAATTCATGTAGTATGCTTATGATGCATGCCTGTCCCAAGTGGCTGATGATATCATCTGTCGGTTATAGAGCCAACCCGACAAGTCCTGGTAGCTAGCCATTGGACTGTCCCTCTGTCGTGCATCCCCAACTCGAGTTATACTCATCATAAACTTGATCATAATCATGATCCATATCCATCACCCTCACTGGTGAATATTTATCCATCACCATCACTGGTGAATATTTATGGGGGCGAGCTCATCCGGGCCTTTCACAGTGCCCGGCCACACTTACGACATAGGGTCAAAAGAGCTTCGAGTCTCAACCTGGAGCACATGGTGGCTAGCCATTGCTACTACCCAGGGAAACCCTCATCTCCAATGGTGGAAGTGCAAACCTTCACAATTCAATCAACATCATATATGCATTTATACTTGGCCATAAACATGGCTCCGCCGTAACACGGCAATAATCTAGCCATCCGGCTCACGGTTAAATCCATAACCAGCCAATTCATTAACAATTACGGCCCTTCGGCCCATGGCACAACAAGCACTTCCACCGCCATTCTCCGCATCTCACATAATCATCTTTGATCCTCAATGATCATTCATTTTTCCCTTGCTTCACTCGCAAGTTACCACATTCACTAGCCCTTTTTCTCATGCTAGGCATATCATAATGATTTAAGACATAAGTGGTGAGATCGGAGGCTTAGAAGTATGAAATTTGGCTTTTAAAACTCAAAAATCAACTTTGGGATGAAAACAGGTCCACGCGTATGCGCACTCCACGCGCACGCGTGGATGGCGCTTTCTCGAAGAACGGCGCGTACGCACCAAGTGCGCCTACGCGCGAGGGGTCATTCTGCTAAAAATTTTCTAAGTTAAAAGCTGCAGAATTTACAGATTCAAACCCCAATCTTCCGACGGACATAACTTCCTCATTTTAAATCGTTTTTCACTCGTTCTTCGAACGGCATGGACATCCCGGATCCAATTTCATTTCTAAACAGATTTGGCACAAATCAGAGATCCGTAGTCCAAGTTATGTCCCGTCAAAGTATGCCCAAAAACCATGTTTTCATACAAAACCACAAGGTGCCATTTTCAAAACAAGCCACTTTCAACTCTTTTCAAAATCAATCAAACATGCCAATTTCAATCCTTCTCTTTGAAATCATTCAAAATGTACCAAAATCAACAACAAGCCATCCTCAACTCACACATTGACACTTTACCAAGGTTTCCAAAACCACATCCAACCATTTTAACACTTCTCAATCAAATGGCTAAAGGACAAACACAATATCATGTCATACATCCTTCCTCATCCCAATTTCCAATAATACCATTTCCAATTAACCATCATTATACATAATCAACATCATACTCACCATCAACATGGTACCACCCATCAATTCAACCTCAATCATCCATCAAGCATATATCACAACATGCATTTCTCATATTTCACACAATCAAGGCATCAATATTCATAATCATATATATGAACACATCATATATTTCAACCATTCAACAACACCAACAATTCAATGCCTATCTTAGGGCCTCTAGCCTAAGTATTTCCTACCACATTACATATTAGATACGGGAAACTAAAACCATACCTTAGCCGATTCCCCAAGCTCAACCGGAGCACTTCCAAACCACTTGTCCACAAGCTCTCAAGGTATCAACACCTCCAAGAACAGATTTTATCACACAAAACCCTCTTCCAAGCTTTCCAAAATCACCAATCAAGCTCCAATATTCACATATACACAACCTAAGCCACAATCATCATACCCATACACAATATCTCAATACCCAAACATCATAGAACAACAAATTATACTAGGGTTGAGAATCTTACCACACCCAAGGTCCAAGGAGACAAGATTAACCTTCTCCTTCAAGAGAGTTGGGTCCTATAACATCAAAGAACCCAAAATCTCAACATTTTTGCTCATGAAACTCGAAATCAAGGGCTGGAATTTCGAACAGTAAAACGTAGCTTACCTCAAGATTAATTGTATGGGTTTTGTAGAGCTCTCCGCGGTGAACGCGTGGCCGCAAACGGAGCGGCAATCGGAGCTCTAGATCAAAAGTTATGGTGGTTTGAAGATCAAGTGAGAGAAAGAACTTGAGAGAGTGTTCTTCCTCCCCTCTCTTCAATTTCAGCGTGTTTGAGTGTGTTGTGAGGAGAGAGAGTGCTGAAAACTAGGGTTTTGGTTTAGTTTAGTTGGGCCAAGGGCCCACTTTGGGTCCGGTTGGCCCGGTTTGGCCCGTTCGGTCCAATCTTGGTCCGATTTCTATAAAATTGGTACCGAAATTCTCGTCTCAATTTCCTCTATCATATTAAGCCATAAAAATAACATTTTTGGCTTTCTAGAATAAATTCTCATTTATGGGTTAATTAGCCGTTAATTAACCGGATCTTACAAGATGCATACAACAACAACAACAGCAACAACAACAACGACGACGACGACGATGACGACGACAACAACAAAACTTTATCCCACTAGGTGGGATCAGCTAATAGCAAAGATGCATAATCCTGCATAAGGAAATACCAACAGAGCTAAAACACATCCAACCATGAAGTTTGACAAACAGCTCTAACCAGAAGAACAAGATGGAATGGAAAAACATGGGATAAAAATATCTGCCCCCCATTCTCTGTATTGTAAAATCTACGATAGGCCGAAAATACTTTAGGAATATTGGAAGTTTTTTTTTGGGACAGAGGAAGGGGGCGGGGGAGCAGCTACTCAGTCCTCATGAAGTGTGTGAATCAATAAAATCTTGTAATCAATACTTAAGAAGAATATCTTCAAGACAGAATGAATAATACAAGATGGGAGGATAAGAGATCCTCCTTACAAAAGCCAAAAAAACAAACAAAAGAAAAAGTTGTCTATGTAGTATAGCTTTCCACTCTCTCAATATGTATGATAGGAAAAGCCTCCAAAAGTTTCACACCAAACAGAGGTGAAATGTTTAATCTTATCCCAGATAACTTGATGGTCTGAGAAACATATCATTTAAGATTCACAAATTACACTCCAAACAATGGCTGATACTACACATAGCCAAAGATATTGCTTTTTTTAACTCCCAAACCAGCAAATCAAGTCGAGAGAAATTGATAAAGGGTTGTAGGACACACCCAACATACCAAAGAAGCCAAATGAGTAGATGTGATGCATGCTTACCTTATTTGCTCCATACATAACACACACATTAGAGCGAAAGCCCTGTGTGGCCTTCAACAAACAAAATGTCATTGTTGATAATTCCGTTGAGCACAACTGTCCAAATCAAGCATTCCACTAATTCTTCTATTCCAACAAACCATTTACCCAGTAGGATCCGGTCAACCTTATGGATCAAACGAAGTTTGTGTCCTGTTATAAAGTACATCTATAGACAACCCATTTAAATATAATATTTGAAATTATTTTTTAATAGGTTTGTCTACAGTACTTTTGGTTTCCTTTTTTATGTTCAACTGTTGGGCTACCCTCTACTTGCCTTCTTTACACAAGACCATAACCCCCTGAAGTGTCACATTATCTTTTCCAAAATAGCTGCTACCTTCCACTTCCTACCCTTTGCAATCATTTCAAATCCTACTTTTATTAATGGGACCACATCAAACTGGAAAGTTTCTTGTCAGAAACATTGAGCTTTGTTCTGTTTAGCTTTTATCTATGAAGATCGGACACTTTTTTGAATTGTCGTGTCCACGTGTCAGAGACATTTCGAAAATGACACTTATTCGACCCGCGTGTCTTTCATTTCTAACCATGCTTTAATAAAAAATAAAAGTACTTACGTGTCGACGTGTACAACCTTATTCTTGGTCAATATGCTAGTAGTAAGATTAGAAATAGTATGCATTAATTATTAATAAAAAAGGTTATCTAAAATGCTTCATATAATTAAAAAAGACAAATATTTTAAAAAGTTAGTTTATACTTTAATATCAATAAAAATTAATATATTATTATAATCTATCTAAAATATCCTTTATATTTTAATATATCTCATGTTCCCATATCTAACAAAAATCTAAAACTAGTGTGTCTATGTCTCCCATGTTGTGTCATATCTCGTGTCAGCATCATAGGCTTTTACTTCCAAACATACATTCACATACAACATTGTAAGTCTTATGGTTTCTAGGTAAAGTTTTCTAAATTTTCAATCGCAGAAAAACACCTTAAGAACTCTTGTATGACATCAACAAAGCTTGAATCCTCTTCCCCTAATTTTACTATAATTTCATATGGCCTCAAGGTTTTTTAGCTCTATGGGTAAGACCTTTGGAATTGAATGATCTTCCATATTCACCTCTAAGCCTAAATTAGTGCATCTTTTTCCTCCATCTGACTTTATACCAACAAAAAAAAGTCATGTGCATCCAAAGCTTTTCTCCATCACTCTTAACTTCCAATTTTTTTCCAGTCTTACTCCGTAAATAGGCATATACCAAAAAGAAAAATATCCCCTAAGGTAGTGGCTATTATACCTGTTCAATAAGCACATCCAAAGATAAAGTAACAACTTAAAGCCTACAGCTATAAGAAAATCTTTTATGGCCTAAACTCATTCACATACAACCCATTACCCCATGATGCATTATTTGATTTTTTTTTCTTTCCCATTTGCTGCTTATATCTTTGATTAATTGAACATAGGCAATACGAACTCCTCCTAACGCTAACGGACAAGAAGCTTGAAATTTACAAAAGGGAAAAGCATTCTACACAATAACAGCCAAATGAAATATATAAATTCAACTAATATAAACAATTTCTGAGGATTAAATACAGTTATGTTACTCACTTTTCTAAGCAATCCAATTACGGAAGGAAGAAGACGATCTTTGAGATTAGTAGTTTCTTCTTCTTCCAACTTTACCTGGTTGAAAAAAAACATCTAGAGATTAGATCACAAACAATAACCTCAATAGAAACAATAGTTCACATAGCATAATAATTTCAAAAGGAAAAAAGTACTGACAAGAATAACATAAAGAAAAACAATAATAAATTCACTATAAATTATAAAACTTTATACCGTGTGAAATTTAGAGTGGCCCAAGCTAACTACTATAACATGCAACAATTAAAATTATATAAATAGAACATCAAGGTGCCTTTGAATTTTTACTTGATTCAACTCATTTACATTCCAACACGAAGAATATTATTAAGACAGAAAATAAAGAAAGCAAATGGAGGATACTGAATCTACTAATTATCAGACCCATTTCGAACTCCCCAACACTCCTCTAAACTCAGGTTTTCTAAATCACACAACTCCTTAATAGCTTTGATGAAAATAATGAGATTTTATGTGCAGGTCTTGCGCAATTAATTTCTGCACTGCAAAGTGGGTGCTCGACATAAAAAGATCTGTTTGGCAATTTTTTAGTGTATGTGAAGAAATTTCTCTATTCACAAGGAATCTGGTTTTTGGAGAATATCAATCATTTATATGAATGTCATATGTAACACCCTACTACACAAAGCTTTACACCTAGGATGTAAATCAGAGGTGGTGAGGCACTATGATCTCTAAAAGTAAAAATTTAATATATAATATAGTGAAAAAAAGCTTATAACTAGGAGCCTTTGAAGAAAGGGATAAAGCAAAAATCGCTAAATCGAAAAGCGTAACGCTCACGAAACGATAAAGTAGATGAAGCAAGATAGAACCAGCTAAGGAGTAATATACCAAGAGTTCCAAAATACATATAACAAAACTCAAGGACTCGGCTCACGAAGATAAACCGGCCCGAGTGAATAAGTGTATATATATATATATATATATATATATATATATATATATATATATATATATATATATATATATATATTAGAGAACCCGAAATACACCCAAAATATAGAGTTACAGAACCTATTTCTCCAAAATGACCTTTAAGAGGAATTAATACAGCATATATATAATAAGTGGAGATATTAAGTATCTAAGTAGGTACAAATAACCAAAATATAGCCCCGAGAGATAAGAATCTTCGCTAAATCAGAAGCCTCCAGCATGCTTCAGGGAGGTGCCGCCTGTCCTGCATCTGAAAACCACAAAACTCACATGGGTGAGAACCGGAGGTTCTTAGCATGGTAACAGTGCCCACATATCTAACATATAATGTCCTGGAAAAGCCGAAGGCAATCCTAGAACTTCTAATAGATAATTAAAGCTTAAAAACATAACTAACCCATAAAGATAAAACAGACAACTAGCTAAGGATCTTCGGAGCTATCTAAAACTCCCCTTTCCAACTCCTCCGAACCTCCCAACCACCAACGGAACCAAATGCAACAACCACAATTATTACAAACAGAGAAATCACAAATAGGATTCAAATATAGCAGATAACCAAGTAGCATTTAGTTATGCAATCACTTAGGCAATCCAAACAAGACATATAGATGCATATGATGCATGCCTGTCCTAGTGGCTGATGAGTCTCATCTGTCGGTTATAAAGCTAACTCGACAAGTCCTGGTAGCTAACCATTAGACCATCCCTCTGTCGCGCATCCCCAACTCGAGTAATTCTCAATCATAAACATAATCATAATCATAATCATACAACACCCACACTGGTGTTTATCCACGGGGGCAAGCTCATCCAGTGTTCGGCCACCCTTATGACATAGGGTCAGTAGAGTATCGAGTCTCAACCTGGAGCACGTGGTGGCTAGTCACTGCTTTCATCCAGGGAAACTCGTATCTCAGATAATCATTACACATTTTCATTCATAACATTTCATAATCATTCATTCTGACCATATCATCATTCATCATAACCCCGTGTAAGTGGGACGAAACCACAACCCTTGCGTCCACCCAGAGAGCTTCTATACTAACCAACTTGGAGTAGCAAGTGGGGCGAAACCACAATCCTTGCATCTACCCAGGAGGTACATTCTCATATGCCCAAGAGGAACCAAGGAGGGGATCCTAACCTCCCACCATCTCGCTGGGGGCGATTTTACAATACCAAGAGGAACAAGGAAGGGGATCCTCACCTTCCACCATCTCTCTGGGGTCGCACTTTCGAGAAAGAGAGCTCAAGATAAAACAATTATTCATATTCACATTTTCATTTCTAGCCATAAATCACAATTTATCATAGCCATCCGGCTCATAACTTAATCCATAACCAGCCAATAATCATTATTAAGTACAGCCCTTCGACTCACGGCATACACCACACTTCCATCATCACCCTTAGCAACTCATACAATCATTATTAATCATAATTCATCATTAACTCTCCCTTTACTTCACCCTCAAGCTACCCCCATTCCTAGCTTATTCTTAATTACTAGGCATTCTATTAAGATTTAGAACTTAAAGGATGAAATGGAGGCCTAATAGTTTAAAATTCGGTTTTTTAAAAAACCACAATGGTCATATTTGCTGAAAACAGGGTCATGGAAGGTTACAAGCTTGCTGGGAAGGTGAAACACTTAAAAAAAACAAGGTTTTTATAAGAAAACAGGAGAGTGTGCGTACGCACAGAGGTGTGCGTGCGCACGCCCAGAAGAATTTCAAGATGTATGCATACGCATAGAGGTAGGGTGGCAATATGTACCCTACCCGCGGGTACCCAACCCGACCCCACCCGATCGGGTAGGTAGGGGTGGCAACGGGACGGGTAGGGGCGGGTTTTTGCTCTATCCGACCCCGCCCCGCCAAACAAAAACCCGCATCGAACCCGCCCCGCCTCTACCCGCAGGTAGTAAAATGTTAAACCCTAACCCGCCCCTACGGGTACCCGCCCCGCCCCTACCCGCCCCTATAATTATTAAATCTAATAAATAAAATAAAATTTTAAAAATTATATAACCATTATTTACATACATAACATAAATTAAAATAAAAATTTAAATATGATATAATATTATTAATCATTTTACTAATTTTTTTGTATATATTACATATATTATCTATTATATATATATATATATATATATATATATATATATATATATATATATATATATATATATATATATATATATACCGGGGCGGGTCGGGTCGGGTTTAACCTAAACCCGACCCCGCCCCGCACAAGAACCCGTCCCGTTAAAACCCGTTCCGGTGTGGGGGCGGGTAATTGAACGGGTAGGGGCGAGGTGGGTACCCGCGGGTTCGGGTAGTGTTGCCACCCCTACGGGTAGGGTTGCCAACCCGATCCACAGCGGGTAGGGTAGGGTTCGGGTAGGGTTCTCGTGCGGGTCGGGTAGGGTTCTCGTGCGGGTCGGGTAGGGTACGGGTTGAGCCTCAACCCTATCCGACCAACCCGCACTCTATATATGTTTATGTTATATACTTATATAAAAATATGTTTTAAGTGAATGTTGAATCAAAAATCTCTTACTAAATGCAAAAGATCCTTAACCAATAAAAAAAAAATCATTAATAGATAATTTAATATTTTTTTACATAAAATTAATTCTATTTTAAATGATCATCAAGTTATATAATAATGTTGTATATTTTTAGAAACCCGCAGGTAGGGTCGGGTACCCACGGGTTAAGAGCGGGTAGGGTTAGGGTTGGGATATTCTCAAACCGCGAGTATGGTAGGGTTGAGTTTATATAAAAATCTCAACCCGCGGGTAGGGTTAGGGTTGGATCCAAACCTACCCTACCCTACCCATTGCCACCCCTACATAGAGGTGTGCGTACGCACAGGAGTAAAATTTTTCAATTCTGTTCGCTCGCACAAGGCGTGCGAACGCCCTCAACAGAACATGCTTCCCAACGTGTGCGTGCGCACAAGGCTGTGCGCGCGCACAGCTTGCAAGACTTCGTTGGTTGTGTGCGCGCACAGAGCGTGCTAACGCTCCCAGCAGCAGCCATATCCCTGTGTGTGCGTACGCACAAGGCTGTGCATGCACACAGGTTCAAAAATCTACAAGGTGTGCATGCGCACACAAACCAGGAATCACAAATTCTGCAGCATTCTTAGAATTCAGATTTCAGACCCCCAACTTTCAACGATCATATCTCTTTCTACAGAATTCAGATTTCCACAAAATTTAAACCATTTTAAAGGTTGTTAAATTATCTTTTATTTGATATAAAATGCATTAAATTTCAAAACGGTAGCTCAAGATATGATCCGTTGAAGTTCATAAAAATCCATTTTTTTTTCACAAAATCTCCAATTTTCAATCATACACTTCCAAACCCTTTTAAAACCAACCAAAACCTTACTATCTCAACCTCAACCACATTTCCAACTTCCATATTCATTCCACAACACATCAATTCTCTATTTCATCAATTTTAACTCAATAATCCAAGTTCACAATCCACAATATACATCATCAAGTACCAACCTTCCATTTTCATCAAACTCCACCACTAAAATTTTTAATTCCACAATGATCAACATACAAGACCAATTATCCATATCAAGCACAAATTTCAACTTCAATTCAACCTTCATATATACCAAGTATCATCATCATATGAAACTCACATACATCATAAATCAAGAACTTCAATCATACCCTCCAAAAACCAACAATCACATAATCATATAACAATTTCAACAACCAATCAACTATCATCACAAATTCAATTCCTATCATATAGGTCACTAGCCTAAGTTTTCACAACCACATTACATTTTAGATACAGGAAACCGAAACCATACTTTAGCCGATTCTCCGCTCATCCCGGAACACTTCCAATTTCACTTTTTCCTCAATTTTCAAGGCTCCAACACCTCCAAGGTCATATTTCCAGCACCACAAGACCACTCCAAGCTTTTCAATACCTCAATCAAGCTTCAATATTCATATACACACTACCTAAACCACAATTATCACATCCAAACACAACAACTCAATACCCAAATGCCTAAATTCAGAAATTTCATTAGGGTTTGAGATCTCTTACCTTATCCAAGGATCAAAGAGGCAAGACTAAGCCTTTCCTTCAAACTATTCCGATCCTATAACATCAAAGAGCCCAAAATCTCAACACTTTATCCTAATATTTTTGAAATCAAGGGATGAGAAACTGAAATCAATTCATGGCTTACCTCTGAAGCAAAGTTGTGGGCTTTGTAGAGCTCGACGCCGTGGTCGCGTGGCCACAAACAGTGCGGCAATCGAAGCTCCGGATCAAAAGTTATCAAGGATTGAAGATTAGATGAGGGTTTGGTGTTGTTGCATGTTCTTCCCCTTCCCATTCATGTTTCCAGCGTGTTTTTGCTTGTGTGGGGGAGAAGAGAGTGCTGAGCTCTCTTGTTTAATGGGGCTTGGCTGGCCCGGTTTAACTCAATCTTTGGCCAAATTCTTTAAAATTAATGTCGAAATTCTCATTTTAATTTTCTCTATCATATTAAACCATGAAAATCACATTTCAAATTTTCTAGAATAAATCTTAATTTATGACTTAATTATTTATTAAATAATCGCGTTTTACATCATATCATATGCCTTATTTCACATTTTGTTTCACCTAAGGTGAATTTTTTATCCTGATCAAAATTGCACATCCCTCCTTCCAAATAATAATACACCTCTTCTGTAAATAAGAAAGAGAACAACAGCATGTATGCGTGAAGCATTTAACAATGCACCACATGGAAAAGGTTTAAGTATGTTACAATTTAGAGTTCAATGTAGTTACAAATATGAACATACAGTTTTAGATGATGTGAAGTGTTAACTTACATACGAACTCCATCAGCTAATATTGTTTATATCTAAAGCCCATTGGGCAAGTTACATAAAGAAGCAGCTCATTTGGCTATATGCTGATGAATCCCTTATCTAGGAGATAATACCGACAATTATAGCATACCACTAAAAGTTTGGAAGATTTCCAACACAAGGGTCATTTAATACAAAAGAAAGACAACATAAGAAGGATGAAGAAAGAAAAGCCTAAAGTAAATGTAAATGAAAAGACAATCTTACTTCATTATCTTTTACATTCACAGAAAGGGAATCCCTTGGTTTGGCTTTGGATAAAATTCTCACATCTGTTTCCAAGGCATCATCTATGAAAGTTCGAATAAATTCTGCTGAAAGAATGCTACAAAAATTATTTTGGTGCTGTTAAGGTTTTATTGTTACTCTTATTATATTATTAAACATAAAAAATTGACCAATCATTTATTTAAAAAATACAGAATTCATATTTAGCTAAATTCATATTGAGATAATAATGCTTTGCATTTCATAAAAGAGAATAATTCAACTTACCTAAATATATATTCTATAACAAAATTCAAGACTAAAAGTTCAAAATGACAATGGTCACAGAAAACAATTATAATGTAAGAAAGAGTTTAAAATATTTAAAGCAAGACAAAAGGAATGGAATTACTTGGCGAGGAATAGTTCAAATAAAAAAGTTGTATAGGATATAATTAGACATTTGGTTTTATGGTGTAAAAGCTCATGATATCCAGAGGTCTTTCCCACTTTCGACAGGTTGGGAGATTCGGAAGTTGTGCTTCACTAATCTTTAGTTATTTGTACATTGGTGCAAATATGACTAACTTCTGAATAACCAAGTACTGAATCTGTGCTTATATACATAGAGGAGAAGCTTGTTCCAAAAGCTAGTGCAAAAGGTAGAATTTGTGCTTATATACATAGAGGTCTTTCCCACTTTTTGTTTTATTGAATAATTATATTTTTCTTTCTTTTTTTAACTGTAATAAATGTTTGATATCTACATTTTAAAGCAAATGTCGCTGCCTCTCATATTTTACCCCGTGTTTTGCAGATTTTTCATGTTTGGTGGACAGAGTGATGGAAAAGAATGACGTTTCTTTGGTTTCATCCGGTGATAAATCAAGTTACTATATTCAGTGATTAGATGTAAGTGTAATGATGTCTGTTGCATAGATTTTTTGAGTTTTTATATATTTGCATGTGTTATGCTCCTTTTTTTCTTTTAAAGAAAATCCAACTTTCTACTTATTACTTTTCTACTGCTTATTGAAGGAGCTCGAGTCTTTTGCGGGTAGACAAGCTAAAATCATTTACAACGAAAAGCACATTGGCAATTTTGGTATTGTTCACCCAAAGGTATAGGTAATTTCCTGAAATTTCGTCATCTTGATTGTAATACCTCTCCTGTTTTTTATGCAATTTTATATCTTTGCCAACGTGATTGATTTCTTTCACACTTTACAACTATGGTCACGTTAGAGGATCACCAAATCCATGTTATTGATAGGAATAAAACACACAATTCCCTACTTGCAAGAATCAGAGGAGCAATAATATCCACTCACAACAAGTATTAATACCAGCACAATAATACCCAATAGCAGCGGAAAAATCACATAAACCAGAAATTAGAAACAAGCTAACACACCAAGATTTTTAACATGGAAAACTTCCTCAATGAGAGAAGTAAAAACCACGAGTCACCAAGACCAGGATATAGCTTCACTATGATGAAAAATAGGGTACAAGAGAGTCACAAATTACTGCACAAAACGTGCATACAACAAGCCAAACAACCCAAGCTTCAAAGCTTACAAAACAAGAGCAAGAAGATGAAAATACCACAAAAATAGAGCTACTGTGCGTGGTCAATATCTCCAGCTACAGATGTCGAATTTAAGATCCGAACGGTGAAATCAAAGAACCAGATGTGTAGAACACACTATCCAAATTTGAGCTCGATCCAACGGTTAACGAATCTGCAGTGACCAATTTACAGAGACAGCTTTGTGTATGTGCGAAAATAACTTTCTCTCTTCTCTTCTCTCTAGTGTTTGGTGTTCTCTTGCAAAATGACCTCTCTCTCACTCAACCCTAACTCACCTCAGCCACTTCAACTATTCATGGGCTTGGATACTAGCATTTGGACTTTTTCTCCACATAGGAAGGGAGCCCAAAAACCCAACAAATCTCTCCCTCACGACTATGTGGAGGTAACCGCCAATCCGGCGATTAAGCAACAAACTTCAAACTTCCATCTTGGTAATGCCTTGGTCATCATATCAGAACCATTCTCATCAGTATGAACCTTTTCAAGTTCCAACAACTCAACATCCAAAACATCATGTATCCAATGATACCTCACATCAATATGTTTGGATCGAGAATGAAAAGTAGAATTTTTGCCAAGATGTATAGTACTTTGACTATCACAAAACAACACATACCTCTCTTGAGTAGACCCGAGTTCTTTCAAGAATTTCTTCATCCAAAGCATCTCCTTGCACGCTTCAGTAATGGCAATAAACTCGGCCTCAGTAGTAGACAAAGCAACACATTTTTATAATCTTGATTGCCAAGACACAGCTCCACTCGCAAAGTTGATCAAGAAGCCTGAAATGGACCTTCTAGAGTCAATATCTCCTGCCATGTCTGAGTCAGTGTAACCAACTAGAATAGGCTTATCACTTCCATAACACAACTTCATGTTAGAAGTACCACGAAGATATCTCATTATCCATTTTACAGCATTCTAATGCTCTCTTCCTGGGTTTGAAACAAAACGGCTAACACAACCAACAGCATGAGCTATATCCGGTCTTGTGCACATCATAGCATACATTAAACTACCCACGGCTGATGCATATGGAACCTTTTCCATGTCTTTCTTCTCTTCATCACTTGATGTTTGCTTGCAACTCAATTTGAAGTGTGTAGCAAGAGGAGTACTAACGGCCTTTACTTTCTCCATTTGAAACCTGTGCAACATTGTCTCTATGTATTTCTCCTGTGACAACCAAAGTTTCTTGTCCTTTCTATCACGCTCGATTCTTATGCCAAGAATCTCCTTTGCTGGCCCAAGGTCCTTCATTGCAAATGACATTGCAAGTTGCTTCTTCAACATATCAATCCTAGAAGCATTCTGACCAACAATAAGCATGTCATCAACATATATCAAAAGGATAATAAAATCATTACTAGCAAACTATTTAACAAATACACAATGATCAGAAGTAGTCTTCTTGTAGCCTTGTTCTGCCATAACAGACTCGAACTTCTTGTACCATTGTCTTGGAGCTTGCTTCAAGCCATACAATCTCTTCTTCAGTTTGCAAACATGATCTTCTTTGCCTTTTACCATGAAACCTTCAGGTTGTTCCATGTTAATTTCATCCTTAAGATCACCATGAAGGAAAGAAGTTTTCACATCCATCTGCTCTATCTCTAAATCAAGACTTGCAGCCAAACTCAAAACAGTCCTAATAGAAGATCTTCTCACAACCGGTTAAAAAATTTCATTATAGTCAACTCCCTTTTTCTGCCTGTAGCCCTTGACCACCAATCTAGCCTTGTACCTTGGATACTGAGAATTTTCTTCATGCTTCAACCTATAAACCCACCTGTTCTGCAAAGCTTTCTTTCCTTTTGGAAACTTCACAAGCTCAAATGTTTGATTATCATACAAGGATTTCATTTCATCTTGCATGGCATCAAACCATTTCTTATTGTCGTCGCCTTCCATAGCTTCTGCATAACATTCAGGTTCTCCCCCATCAGTCAAGGTCACATATCCATCAGTAAATGTTACATACTCACTAGAAGGATACCTCGTTGAAGGTCGTCGCTCTCTAGTAGACCTTCTAGGATGGAAACCTGGTAGATCTTCAGGTAACTCAGGTTGATTATCAGCATCATCATCAACTGGAGCATCAATTGGATCTCCCATCTCCTGGTCATCAGGAACCAAAGGCTCATTTTGCTGCATATGCTTCTGATCTTGATTCTCTGTTTGTTCTGACGAAGGAGGCGGCTGAACTGGATCTACATCAGTCAAGTCACTGCTCTCTTGTGATTGACTCTTCTCTGCCTTATCAATGTCTTCAATGGTCTGGTCTTCAACAAACTCTACATCACGGCTTCTTACAAGCTTCTTTTCAACTGGATCATAAAGCCTGTAACCAAACTCATCTTGACCATACCCAATAAAAATGTACTGCCTTGTCTTCACATCCAACTTGGACCTCTCATCCTTTGGAACATGAACAAATGCTTTGCATCCAAAGACTCTCAAATGACCATACGAGACATCTTTGCCTGACCAAACATGATCCGGAACATCATTATCTAAAGCAATTGTAGGACTCAGATTAATCACATGAGCCGCTGTAAGTAGCGCTTCACCCCAAAAGACTTTAGGTAGCTTAGCTTCAGTAAGCATACACCTAACTCTTTCAATCAGTGTTCTATTCATCCTTTCTGCCAAACCATTCAATTGAGGTGTTTTAGGAGGTGTCTTTTCATGCCTAATGCCTTGCTGCTTGCAATACACATCAAATGGTCCACAATACTCACCACCATTATCAATGCGAATACATTTAAGCTTTTTACCTGTTTGCCTCTCAACCAAAGCTTGGAATTGTTTGAATTTTTCCAAAGCTTGGTTCTTTGTTTTCAAAGCATAAGTCCAAAGCTTTCTTGAATGATCATCAATAAAAGTAATAAAGTAAATAGCTCCGCTAAAGGACCGTACCTTCAAAGGACCACAAATATCGGAATGCACCAATTCCAAGAAGTCTGATTTTCTTGAAGGTTGATGCTTCTTGAAGGATAATCTTCTTTGTTTTCCAGCCATGCAATGAGAACATTTCTCCAACTCTACATTCTTCAAACCTGAAAGAGCATCCTTTCGAGCCAAATAGCTAAGTCCTTTTTCACTAATATGACCAAGTCGTCTGTGCCACAAGCTACAAACTTCTTTACTTTCAATCGCATTCACACTACCTTTTGCAATCATGGCATGCATCACATACAAACTTGAAGTACCTTTTTCTCGAGCCACCACTAAGTTGCCTTTAGTAAGCTTCCATTGTCCAAAGCCGAAAGTGTTTACAAAACCTTCATTATCAAGCCTTTTAACTGAAACCAAATTCAAGCGAACATCTGGAGCATGTCTAACATCTTTGAGTAGCAGCTTCATTCCCATATTAGTCTCAAGACAAACATCTCCTACACCAATAACCTTGGCCAAGCCATCATTACCCATCTTAAGTACTCCAAAATTACCTGGAGTATAAGAAGTGAAGAACTCCTTCTTCGGTGTAACATGTATTAAGGCGCCACTATCAATTACCCAGCTGAACTCATCATCAGAAACAAGATTGACCTTGTACTTGTAATCAGCAATATCAACAGTAAGAAGATCATCTGAAATAGAAGATACACGATCATTACCACTATCATCCTTCTTTTCTTGCTTACCTTTGTTTTCCTTTTTCCAAAGATAGCAATATTTTTGAACGTGACCCATTTTGTGACAGTAGTGACACTCAACATTCTTGTATCTTCTCTTGGAATTGCTCCTGCTTTTACCTCTATCCTTTTGAACTCTATTCTGATTTCTCCCCCTGGCTTCAGTGACTAACATTTCAGAGTGTGACGAAGAATTCTGCGTCTTCCTTCTCATCTCTTCATTTAAAATGCCACCTTTAACAAGTTGCATGCTCACTTTACCATTTGGAGCATAATTAGTAAGAGAGATATGAAATGTCTCCCAAGAATCTGGTAGAGTATTTAGCAACCACAATCCTTGAACCTCATCTTCAAACTTGATTCCCATGCTTGACAACTGATCCAGAACCCCTTGAAATTCATTCAAGTGATCTAATACTTGTGACCCCTCCTTGTATCTCAAATTCATCAACATATTCAACAAGTACAATTTATTATTGCCAGACTTGGAAGCATACAAGGATTCAATTTGATTCCACAAAGTCCTAGCATGAGTCTCATTAGCAATGTGATTATAAACATTATCATCCACCCATTGCCTAATAAAACCACAAACTTGTTGGTGTTCAAACTCCCATTCTTCATCTGTTTTAGATTCTGGTTTTTGTGTAGAAAATACGGGTAAATGTAGATTTTTGACAAACAACAAATCTTTCATTTTTCCCTTCCATAGATGGTAATTAGTGCCATTCAAACTTATCATCCTAGTAGAATTATTTGCCTCCATCTTTCAAGCAAGTTATAACCAAATACCCAAAACTGAGCTCTGATGCCAATTGATAGGAATAAAACACACAATTCCCTACTTGCAAGAATCAGAGGAGCAACAATATCCACTCACAACAAGTATTAACACCAGCACAATAATACCCAATAGCAGCGGAAAAATCACATAAACCAGAAATTAGAAATAAGCTAACACACCAAGATTTTTAACATGGAAAACCTCCTCAATGAGAGAAGTAAAAACCACAAGTCACCAAGACCAGGATATAGCTTCACTATGATGAAAAATAGGGTACAAGAGAGTCACAAATTACTGCACAAAACGTGCATACAACAAGCCAAACAACCCAAGCTTCAAAGCTTACAAAACAAGAGCAAGAAGATGAAAATACCACAAAAATAGAGCTACTGTGCATGGTCAATATCTCCAGCTACAGATGTCGAATTTAAGATCCGAACGGTGAAATCAAAGAACCAGATGTGTAGAACACACTATCCAAATTTGAGCTCGATCCAACGGTTAACAAATCTGCAGTGACCAATTTACAGAGACAGCTTTGTGTATGTGCGAAAATAACTTTCTCTCTTCTCTTCTCTCTAGTGTTTGGTGTTCTCTTGCAAAATGACCTCTCTCTCACTCAATCGTAACTCACCTCAGCCACTTCAACTATTCATGGGCTTGAATACTAGCATTTGGGCTTTTTCTCCACATAGGAAGGGAGCCCAAAAACCCAACAGTTATAGTATTAATTTCTCAAGTGTGTGTTTGTTTGAGTAACATTTACTTACTGCATATGTTCTTTGAGGACAAGTTTAGCCATTTTCCTCTATCATTTTTGTATTTTTTTTAATTTAAAATTATTTTATTGTGTTGTGATGAGTTCTTCTCACACTTGCTTAGTATTTTTCCTTCTTTCTTTTGCTTAGTGTTTTATTTTTATTTTTCTTTAATATATAAACTGGATGTGCATGAAAAGCTATGTTGATATATAATGTTTGTTTTATGCATAAAAGAAATTTTATCTTACTCTGTGTTACACAAGATAAATGAGGTGAAACCGAGTTTAAAAGAGCATAATCATGTTATTCGCAAAAGGTTCAGTTACCATCTCATCTAAATCATGTTATTATATAAGATTATAAGTAAAGAATTGTCTTTAGTTCGAGAAATGGTCCCTCAAATTGGATATAGTAAGCTATTTAGAATATGCAAACTTTTATAAACACGAGACTGGACAAATTTAAAATATTAGTCTAAAGACCAATTTTGTCATGTTGATTTTGCACTTTGCTAAAGTGTATGCATTCTTTCTTTTTTCCTCCTAATGTTTTCATTCATTTGCAACAAAAGAACCTTTCTTATGCTATATTAGTCTTTCTTTGTTATCTTTAACACTATTGGGCTTTGTGTTTCAACATTAGTGTTGTCTTCTTTTTCTTTTTCCCTCAAGTTTTTAATTTTTTTGTTGTTCATTTTGTTTTGCTGTTTTTTATTTCAGGCATATATGAATGAGTTGTTGTCATAGATGTCACCCCTATTCTTTAGAGCAAGAATTAGTTCATAGAATGCAAAGTGTGTCATGCCTCTAAGGTATATATTTCCTTTTTTTTTGAAGTTTTTTTTTGTTAGTTCTGTGAATATGATGTTTCATGAACATGAATAAGTAATCCTGATTCATATCTCTTATCTGAGTCTTATTGTCCTGTATAATGGAGAGACATGAAGAAAAATTACACAATTTGGTTTTGCAGAGCAAGATTAATGAAACAAAGGATGTCATGAAGTGTAAAGCTTATGAGATTGATAATAATAATGAGGTAAGGTGGAGATTTTTCGTTTTCATTTGTTCTGTTAAGTAAATAAATAAATTATTTATTTAAATTTTGGAGGTGCGTGTCATTTAATTAAATACTCTCCATGTACTCTAACTAAGTAGCCTTCTTTTTTATGTTCTAAAATAATTAACACCAACCACACTCATGGATCATCATTCTAATAGATATAACAACTTGGAATTTCACTGTTGAAATCCTGAAAGAGCAGCAAGAAACTGCTGCATAGATAGTGTTTGTTGATAGTCCATAAAATTTAGGAAAACATCTTAATCCAATGAATTTAGTTTGTCTAGGTTTGGTAGTAACTAGCAAGTGATTCACTCCTAACTTCCAGCAAACTAATGAGAGGTGCACCAACATAGCTTGATAGCAAAAATGATTCTGAAAGTGGTTGTAATATGAGGTCATATATTTCTTGGCTTTTGTTATACATGTATTCACTTTTTATTTGAAAAAGTTAGGTTTGTTACATATCAGTAATAGATGTTATTGTTACTTCTGAATCATGAACAAGGAGGGAACAACTTTTGTTATCCAAATACAGACAGATGAAAACATAAATTAGGACCTAAGAGGAGCCTTTTAACATTATTTTAATTATTACTCTGATGCATGTTGGCATGTGTGGTTTAGATTGGAAAATGGAGATATTGTAATGGGGAAAATGGTAAACCCATAAGTCTATAACCATTTATAAGTTTGTCAACTGAAGGTTAGTTCTTTGCTTTGGAAAATAGTGTATAGAGTTGTCAAAGATGTCAACCTCTGCTCCAATTTGTTTTTTTGATCCACATGTTAATGAATTTGAATTCTGAAACCATTTAGAGCATACAAAATGCTAGGGGTGTGCATGGACCGGGTGAAACCGGGTTTGACGTGACCCAGACCTGACCCGAAATATATATCGGGTCTATTTATTAGACCCGAACCCGGCCCTAGACCCGATGAAACCTATACATTTTCGGGCCACGATTATACCGGGTAAAAACCGGGCCGTTAACATTACATTACCTTTATACCTTCTTATAAGTTAGCATGTAAAAATATCCAAATTTCCAAGGCTCCAACTATTATTTGACATGGTAAAATTCACTTAGAAAAATATAACAAGAACCAACTCTTTTCTAAAATTAAAGCATAACCATAATTAATACTAATATTATATAATAACACCAAATATTTAAATCAATACAAATAACACAATATTATGCATTAGTCTAAAATCTTATGCATTTTAAATAGAAAACATTAACTTATAGTCTTATAATAACTAATAACACAAAATATTAAGATTTACAATACTTAAATTCCACATAAGAATAGTCATTATCTATCACTAATAACACAAAATATTAATTGTGTATGATGACCGGGCCACCGGGCCGACTTCGGGTGACCCGAGCCATGGCCCGGACCCGACCCGAAATAATGACCGGGTCTATTTTTGAGACCCATACCTGACCTTAAACCCGATGAAATCACACCAAATTAGCCCCTAAAGTGCTCGGCACCGGGCCAGGTCTTCGGGCCGAGGCGGGCCATGCACACCCCTACAAAATGCTATCTTTTATGAGCAGCAAGAGGAACATTTACTGTGCAACTTGAACTATTTGTAGTTGCCAAGTCAAATAGAGATAGAGCTTCTTTGATTACTTGATTTTTGGTGTTACTTTTAGTGCTAATGTTTCACATGGATTAAGGACTACATTAGTTGTTTGCTTACTCATTTACTCTCTAGAATGTTGTGCAAGTATAGTGGTTCATTATTTTTCATTTTTGATTGAGGATTTGTTTTTGTGATACAGATGGAGCATGGAAAATGTGATTTTGATGTCAATGATTATGGTGAGGAGGATGAAAAGGAACAAGGAGAAGAGGAAGAAAATAGAGAGGAGAGAATACTTGAGGAAAACCAAAGTGGATGGAATAATGATGAGATGGAATAACTTGAGAAAGTGTATAAAGATCTTTATCACCAGGAGCTGTAACAATTATTAACCATTTATTTTTAACATTGATTCATGTATTTTGGTTTTAATAATATTTGATTCCATCATATTTTCAGTTGTTTTAATAGGTACATGTGTAAGGACATTAAGAAGAGTATTTGTAATTTGTGATCAAGACATGGCTGGTAGCCTCATTGATGAACTAAATGAATACCAGCTTTTTGATCGAGTCCTCCCTTCCTGCTTTTATTCTTTGCTTTTTTAATTGCATACCATGAATGCACCTGTCTTTAGTTTTGGAATTCACAGATTGGCATGTTAGATGCTTCAGTGCATTGTTGCAACCATCTGAAGAATCAAGATTCAAGAGGTTTATAGAGTAAGATTGAAGAGACTTGGATGCTTCAATTTTTTTTTTACTATCTTGAAGCTCTAATTTTTTTCTATGTGGTATTTTCATTTAATGATTTAATTATTTTTTGGTTCATACAATTCCATAAGAAAAAGTGTCTAATTAACTATTCTAAATTTCTAATAACTGGACATATGTAGTAGAGTTTTGTTGGCAATGCACCATGAAGTAGTTTTGACAAATGGGTAATCTTGCTTTCCATAAAAGGCTTGCTTCAATTTAAACTTTTTATACTCAGTACATAATTTATTTTTGGTAGTACTAAAAATTTAAAAGGGACTATTTTCATTGCAAACAAAATATTTTTGTGATAACATTTGTTAGGTGTATAATTAACTTAAAAAGCAAACCTTACTTTATTAAAAATTTAACTGTTTTTGGCACGAAATTTAATTTTGGCTACGTATTGTTCTCCTCAAGATTTAGTTCATAGATGAAAGATTGATGCATTAGCACATAGATTTATTTTCATAATGTTATACATAAAGTGATACGTCTGAGGTTACATAGTTTTATTCATTCATTCACTATTGATAGAGGGGATGAGATCCCTTTGATCGAGTCTATTTTAACTAATTAAGCATAAATTGACTTCTCTATAAAATTAATAAAAATTTGATTTAAGTTTTTAAATGATATAATTTTTAATTCTACGATATCTTCTGGTATTGATTTTAAATTAAAGAGATGATGTTGACATGAAATAATATGATATCTTTTGCACCTGGACAAAGAAAGTTTAGAATTTAGGGTTTAAAAAAAATTTATACATGATTTTATGAGAAATTTTTAAAATAATAATTAGCATTGTTGAACTTTGAGTAATTCCATACTTCATAGATGTTCTTTGTATTTGTTTGTTTACAAAGATGTTGGATAAGAAATTTTAAATTTAGAACTAATTAGGATTTACAATATTTATTGTGAAGTTTGATAGAAAGTAGTGTTAGTCCTTGCTTTTAGCAAAGATTAAAAAAATTGAACATATTCTTAATCTTTGGTGTGCTTTGTTATATTTGTTGTACTTAAACCATCACTGGAAAGTTAAAAAGTGAATGTGAGCAAAAATGCAACATATCTTGAAAACCATCTACATCTTCCTATTAAAAGCAAATTTTGTAATTACTAAACTTCTTTTCGCAATGCCGTTCCATTTTAGAATTCTATATTTATGTCACTTTGGGTGGACAATTATTAAAAAGTTAAAAAATAAAAAAAAATTAAAAATATTGTCTTAAGGTTTGCATAAGTTTTATTTTATGATAAACATTTGAAATTGGATTCATAGAGTTTGATAAGGTTAACTTGAATTTAAATTAGAAGATTGGCAAAACTGTATCAAATAAGCATTCTCTAACTCATGATTGACAGTAATATTTTTATGTTCTTTTGAATATCTTTTTTCAAGTTTTTTAATATTAATTTTTTGGATAAAATTGTCTTTTTCTATTCCTTCTTTAAATTTATGTTTATTTGAAGCATTAAAAGATAGAGACTAATAGTGCAAATGAAGATTGAGAATGTATAAGTCTAGAACTAAAATTTAAGTGAAGATTTATGAATATTTTTATTTGAGGTAGAAATATTAGGTATAAAATGCAATGTGTTGTATCATAAAAGGACATATCGCTAAACCCATCTCAATCACTTTAACCATGGTTGGTTTTTCTAATTCTGATTATTTTATATAGGAGAGATTGATGAAGGAGAATGCTTGGCTTTATTTAGCGATTTTATTAAAAGATTTATGATAAATATCTACTTCTAATTGTTTCTCATTAAACTTTTAAGTTTTTACTATTTGTTTTAACAATGTTTATCATAGATATATTCTTATTAAACGGTGGGTTTGTATTCTTATTAAAATCCATGCTTTGCTATTTATGATAACAAATGAGACATATAGCATAGTTGAAAAAAATTATGTTCTTGAACTTCTAAATTTGCCTATATTTTTTAAAAGGCTAAATAATTTTTTATTTCTAATTTATCACATGGGTTTGATGTGCTGATTTTAAGTAGTTATGGTATACTTTTTATTTTAAAACAAAAGTTTTTAATAACAATATAACATATTATTTTTAAGTTGGTCACTTTTATTATTAGTGATATTTGTTAATGGATTACTCGTTTCCTGTCCACATTAGCAATTTATCCGTGTGCTCAGTGCGAGAAAAACAAATAATACCATTGTACCATTATGAGATCAATGTAAACTCTATTTAAATTGTTAATTGGTGTGAAAAATAAATGAGTACTATTAGTATTTTAAAAAGTAAGGTACTCTAATTTAATACAGAATAAAGTATTATTTTAATTTCTAAGTAAGAGAGAATTTATAACATTATTTATATTTTGACCGCATCACTTATGAATAATAACATAACATAATACTCCATAGCATTTTTTTTTTTGAGAAAAAGATAAATAACTCTTTGACCTTTTGATTTACGGACATTTAACTCTTTCAGAATTTAAAAATGCATTTAAATTCCTCACATTTTTAAAATTTGAACATATCGATCCCTCATGTTCACTTGGGTCTGTCAGATTCAACGAAAAAAATTAAACGTGACTCCGTTATATTGATACAGATGCACACGTGAGAGAGTTTTTAAAATGGAATAAATTAGACCCAGAAATCGATGTATTCATATTTTAAAGAGGTTAGGGACTTAAACGTATAATCCTCAGGAACTTAAATGTCAATGAACCAAAAGGTCAGGAATCGATTATCATTTTTTTTTAATAGCAAATTTTTCTGTTTTCTTAAAAATTTTCATATATTTTTCAAACAATATCAACGTTCCTTTATCTTTAACACCAAATAATATCTCAAATATATTTTACATTCACGTTATTATAGTCTTTATTTATCTTGTCCGCGCATATTGCGGGTATCTTGCTAGGAGAGTAGTATATGGTTGGTTGTTTGACAAGTGTCCAACCTATTTTATCAACAAATGTCTTACTTGAATGATTGATAAATGTCTTGCTTATTCAAAATTAAAAAAAAAAAAACAATACTAGTATAGAATAAGCTATTATTAGGAAGTACATTGTGGATATTAAGTGGGAATTTGAATTTCAAATTCAAAATCATTTTGTTCCAAAATTATTCATTCTCTTATCCTCATAAGTTTGTTCCCATTTGTCATCCATAAATTTAAAAATGGAAAAGACAACAAATGAGAAAAAAAAACGAGAAGAGAAGTTGAGACAGAGTTGGAACTTTTGGTAGGGAAGAGTAGGTGACGCAGGTAGGAGAAGACTTCCTCCGGCAAATAAGAAAACCGGAGAGGATTCAGGGAGAGAAACACTGAACGAAGTAGAGAAGAAAACATGGAAGTGACGAAATGAAGAACGACGGAAGGAGTAGTGGCTGGTGATGCCAGCGACAGTGAGAGACAAGGACGCTAAGATCGAGAGAAAATGAAAGAGGAATGAGGCAACAGGCCATCGCAGCGGTTGGTTTCGCAGGAACACGCCCACCGTATAACGGCATCGTAGCCCTTCCTTTGTGGGCAGTGGCGGGTTCTGCGAATGCGATGATCCAGTTCCTTACCACGTCGGTGTACTTCAGGGATGACAGTGCTCCTATGGATGTTTTGATTTTGATGCACATAGTAATGCTTAAATATTTTGTCCTATATATTTAACAGAAAAGGTCTGTTCAGCCAAAATTTGAACTAGACTAATATTTTATTTTTGTTGCAGACAGTGCTTCCATAGCAACGCTAATTAAACTTGATCTTTAGTAAATTTATTTATAGCAATGGGGTGGGCTTGGGATTATTGGCTGCAAAGGATTTTTGATGACCACTGACTTCTCTCCACCTCTTCTCTCAATCTCTCCTCTCTTACACCAGGATCTCCTTCCGCGTTTCCATCAAAGCAGAGAAGAAGAAAACATGACGGTGAAGAGGAGAAGCACGATGGAAGAAGGAGAAGAGGGTGGTGACAGAGGTGGCAGTGACAGATAAGGAGGCTAGATCGAGAGAGTAGGGAAGAGGAGACAGGAATGTATACTACAAATCCGACGACACTTATCAGGTCCCATCTCACAGATCCATTTCAACTCTTCAATGTCAGTATTTGATTTGATCACTAGTGCGTTGATTTCCTAATTAATTAAATCATATATTAGATCATTTGAATGTTGTGATCCATCCTCACTCCATCTTTACTACTCTCTGGCTGAGGGAATAAACTGTAACATCATTTGTGGTTTTTTGTACTTTTTTTTTCATTTTAGGAGATTTTTGTGGTTCTCTGTTTCTAGCTTCGAGTATTTCGTGCAATTCGAAGCTTTGATCTTTGAGGTATGGAGAGTGTTGGTTCAGAAAAGATAAGAGGAAGAAGAAGCCAGAGGGTGAGAACAAGATCAAGTGCAAAATGAAGACTGTGAATTGCAAGTTCTGGAGAAAACTTATGCTGGTAAGTGAAACCTTTTTTAGCCATACCTATTATTCATTTGTTCAGTTTTAAGTGTTTCATGTATGATAAATCTGTGATGCAATGATTTAGGGCTTATTCTTATGTGAAAAAGGAGGAGAAGTGAATGGATACATTTGTTTAGTTCAAGTATTTCCTTTTTTTTTTTGAGTTTTTTTTTTCCTTTTTCCATGCTTGTTTTTATGAATAGATGGAGTGTCATTTGTGCATATGAGTACTGCAAATACAATGTTGAGTGTGATGTTGTGATTCATTTATATGTTGAAGATTGTTTTTTAGTAAAGTACCTTGCTTTAGTTAGGGCTTTTGGTGCCATTGTGGAATCATTTCCAAGCTTTACTCTTTGTCGTTCATTTTTTAAGCTACAGATACATTTGGTAGAGACAGTTCTCAGGCTGTTGTTACGGAACTTCAACGAAACTGCTTGGATTTTCATGCTGAAAATAGAGTAAAGAGAAAATAATTAGTCTACAGGCTGTTTTTCTCTTTTTATCGAGGATATCAGCAGGTCAGGTTTCTCTTATATTAAGAAAATTCCTCTTCTACTTATGCCAATGTTTTATTTTAGTACATTGTGAAGTATTCTCATTTCATTTTTGCAGATAGTGGTGTCAATTTTTATGGTGGGTATATTTATAGATCTAAGAATATTAACAGGTTTTGCTCAGGAATTGGAAAGGGATTCAAGGCGTGTTTACTGTGATATCAGATCTCAATAAATTAAGCTTCTCTTCTATACGAGTGTTTCATCTAATATTACTATGTAAGGCTTTGAACTGACATATATATAGCAAAAATTGTTGTATTCCTTGAAATTGTGATTGAATCAAAGTAAAAGAGCTTTGGTTTTGAGAATGTTGATGCAATCAACATCTGTTCTTTATATTTTTAAAATTTTTTATCTTTTCTTTATTGCCTGATCTGGTGTTGGTTTTATTCTTCCATGAGTTGTCACACTGACTTTTGTAAAATTGACTTTTGTGGAAACTGAGAACAGTTGTAGGTGTTTTGATTCCTAGGTGGATAAAGATGTTGTTGCATTGTGTTGTTTGTTTATTGAGAATGAAGTATGAGTAATTAATGAATTATGGATTTTTTATAACTGCAATACTTTCCAAAGACTGAGAAGTATGTTCCTTTGTTTACTGTAGGTGATGATTTGGAGAGAGTTGACAGGAGTAACGGGCTGCGCTAGCAGATTGATGCCAGATTGATTGCGGCCGCAGTATGGGAAGCACGGGAGAAGGAGAAGAGGGAGGCGATGGCGGTGGTGGGAGACTACGTTCCTGCTGCTGAATCAAATGAAAGAGAGCGAGCGCAAACAGAGCAGTGACGGGGAAAGGAGGCTAGATCGAGAGAGAGATAAAGAAAGAAGAAGGAGACGATGATGGCAAGATCTGGCACAACGAAAGGAGCACACATCAGCTTCGAAGTCGGCAAAAACAATGTCCATGGTGGGCACATCCTAGGTTAATCTATGGTAAACTCTGCTAACTCCTTTATCCTTACTCTAAAATCGTTATCTATCTGTTGCTCTCTATCCCACCTTCTATTTTCTTCTCTAACACACCTTCTATTGTTCAAGCAACGCATTTTGGGAAAAATGACTGGCCTGTTCTTAAAATCAGAATATTTGAGTTGCAGCCATTACATGTGGTAGAGCTTTCTTGGCAATGCAAGACTGAAGTAGCTTTGACAAATAGGTAGTCTTGCTTTCTATATATAGAGAAAAATGATGTATTCCTTGAAACTGTGATTGAATCAGAGTAAAATAGTTTTGGTTTTGGTATTAATAGATGTATTCTTTTGATTTTTTTTATACGGTTGAGCATGATGCAGAAGCCAAACATGCTGCCAGTGGAGCTCTGAAATCGCCATGTTGGACTATGGGCTACAAATATTGGGTATACTATATATTCTTTTTCATATGTAAAATTTGGTGCCTTAATTTTATTTTATTTAGTTACTGTTGATTTTAGAATTACTATTTCAAAATTTTGTTAATCTGATTTTGATGACTATGCCTATAGCCAAAAGCATGCCTATGCCTAACTTAGATTATTCTCTTTGTTATTGCTGTAGCACTGGTTCTCTTAACAATTTACATGCTCAAAGATGAGGTAATGTTGTTCTCTAATTTTGTGTTTTTATTCTTTTTATTTATTACTTTTTCTTTTTACGAGATAAACAAAAGCCCATCATTGGTGCACCAAGCTAATAATCTTTTTTGCATCGGTCATAGATAATTGCTTCCATAAACCCTAAACCCTAATGGGTACATGAAGCGGTCAAGAGAAGGAAATTATACACAAAATGGCAAGGTGCATACGAAGGACATGATCAGAATGCTACAATCGTTTCATGAATGGGAAATAAAGGTTCTATTGGGTATTCATTTATAATTAATTGCATTATTCGGGCACAATTCGTATTCTAAGCTATTAGTTTGGTTGTAGGTGTGGCTGTTGTCAATACGCTGATTATTGTAATGTGTAAGCAAAATATTATTTTGATGGGCACCAACATAGGCACTGTCTAAGACATCATCTGTAGGTGATCATATCTTATTTATACATATCATTTATTCTAACTTGAGTCATAACTTAAGCTTTATGTATTCTATAAGAGCATTCTGACATGAAATTAAACAAAGCTTTCAGATGAATGCTAATAAATCAACTCGAAGTTAGTCCAAAAAATATAACCAAATTAGTTACATAACTTTTATAACATGATGCCTTAAGAACTGATTTGATTTTCAAATGTCAAAGTGCAAAACCAAAAACTGAATTCATTGCTTTCAAAGTATTAAAAACCAAAAAATCATAGAGTCATTTACTGGAACAATATCATATGAGGTAATGATTCTAATCCAAGATGCTTTTGCTCGCTGCAACAAATAAGGTATTTCTTCATGCAATATTTTGTATTTCAAGTTGTAATGACTTTTGTATTTTAATTCATGTAATCCTTTCTATATATTGCATTTGTCATAGATAATTTCATGTAATCCCTTCTTAAATCTTTTTTAGGCTTCAATAATTGCTTCCTTAACATATGTGTTTCTTTTAGTAGTACTAAATAATAATCCACGCCTTTTTATCTACAAGTGTGACTAGAATGGACTAATGTCCCTTTGGGATTTAAGTCATCATTGACTTCTTGGTTTCATATATGTGTTAGGTAGGTAGCATTGTGTTAATTTGCAGTTTTGGTTAGCTGAGCTAAATTATTCATTATGCTATGTTTGGGTCTTGGTGATGACTAATGCTTTGTGCTGCATCCATGATTTTCTTATCTATCATCATTTCATACAGTTACATAAAGGCTCAATTCTCTTCTCTTTTGATGGAAAACTTGGTTACTGCACAGTCATATTTGAAAAGATATACAATGGTAGCTTCCAGTTTGGATTTGTTTTCAGTCTTGATGATGGCTAATCCTATGGTTGACCTTTGCCCAATGCTTGATTTGGATTGTACTCTGTCTCTATTGCTTATTTATTTATTTGTTTTCTTTTCACTCTCAAAATCTATGTAAGATAAGAAGGCAAACTAGGATATGAAGAATTTGAAAAAGGTATTGGGAGCCCTACAACCTTTAAAAGCTCATATTTTGAAAATCATATTACCCTTTTTTTGGCTCATTTTGTATGTCATTGTGAATAGAAAATTACCATTTAGAAAAAAAAATGACTAATTGGTTTTGAATTAGTGCAGATAAAAGAGTCCTTTTCCTACGCCTAATACACCAAATATATCCCTAAAGTATATGACATTTTAGCAAAGAGAATGAAAAAGAAATGATTTTCAAATCTGTGTTATATTATTGTTTATTTGTTTATGAAAGAAACATTAAATGTGATTATTTTCCATTGTAATGTAGATCAACCAAGTTGGAACTGTTAAAGAGGTCAATGAGGTGGTGAAGCATGCAAAGGAAACACATTGGGAAGTGGTAACTTCCGGTAGATGTGGAAAAACCATACACGCTTTCATTGCTGCCATTGGAATTGAGAAAATCAGACAGGTAGTATGATCTTCTATAAAATAATTCTTCTGCTTTTGAATGTTAATATGTTATGACTTTGCTCAAGTGAATTTTCTTGAGAAAAAATTTTGATTTTCTTGCAAATTGGCTTCTTGAAACTTAGCTTATTACTCTTTAAAGCTTTTATGTCTGTTGCAGAATAATAATATTTGTTTCTCAGTATCTATTAATTTGGAAAAAAACACTTATATTTCTATTAATTTACTTGATTTTGGTGGACTTCGATTCATTTCAAGTATTGATTTATAATATTGCGATGATGAAAATAGCCTTGCATCTTGCCTCTTCACCTAATACTTATCTTTTGAATTAACTTTGACATCTTGGACTGTGTCGCAAATTTAACTTGGAGTGGATAAAGGTTATAGTTTGTTCATTTCAAATGCTGTGTTACATTCCAAAGTAGTCACAAGTACTAAGGGGTAGTTCTCCTTTGAAAAGTTCGTCAATAGCATTAAAATATAAATTAACTTATTGCCTTTATACAATCAAAGTTAGTAACATATTTGGCGTTTAGTAGCATATCATGATTTTATATAATGAAAATTCACTCAACGAACACTGCAGTTAGTAACGTAATTGTTGTTCGATCAAAATATTTTATTTTCTGTTTCATTAGAACAAACTACTATATATCAAATGAGTGCATAGCTCGGGCGAAACATAAGAAATACCTTAACAAGTTGTATATAAAATTACTATTAAGATTTTTTATAGGCATTTTTTCTGCTTTTGTCTATTTTATTAGGAATCATTCATTGAATATGTGATATATACGAAGAATGAAACTCCATCCATCAAAGCTGTTGAAACTTAATGTTGATTTAGAACATGATTTTGACTCAGCTGTTCATAACTATGCACAACTAAACTTTTCATAAATTAATTGATTCATTAATATAACTTGACCATCATTCTTCAATCATATTTGATAACAGAGGATAAAGGGGAATGGCAGTGTACTATTCTTCCAATAATTCCACCACTTTTTTTGTATCATTACATTAAAAATCAACATCGATGGCCATAGAAGAATTACTTTTTTTTTTGCTTAGTAGGTAGTTGACATTGTTTAATTCTAGGAACCAATTCTAATTGCTTAAATTTATTATTTACTTTAATTTATTTCTTCTTTTGGTTTTATTTGTTTGTTGTGTGATTGTAATCAATGTGATTCAGTGTTTCAGTGTTCATCAGTGATGTTTTAACTGGATTGAATTTAAAAAAAAAAAAGAAAAAAAATAATTAAGCTCCTTCATTATCTTTTTTGCTCCTTCATTATGTTTGGTTCTTCCTATGGGATAATATTTTTTTTGGTGACTTCCTATGGGATAATATGGTTTGGCAAGATGTTCTTTTTCACTTATTTTTTTTTTAAAGAAAATAATCTTTTCTGCCCTCTTGATTTGTGCTTTATGTACTTGGTTCAGGATTCAATTCCAAATCTAAATGCATATAGTATCAAATTACATTAATTTTTTGTGATAGTGTGATATTATTGGTATTTTAATTTCTTTTGTACTCTGTTAGCGAAATCCAAATTTGTCTTCTATTCTAATATAATTTCTTCTTATGAAGGCAATATGTCATCACTTTATGGTTGGTTGGTTGTTCTCTTTCAATCTATGCTAAACTAATAATCATAGACCTATAAATATAATTAAACTCATCTTTCTGTTTTTTTTTATTTGTTTTGTTTTGAGTTATTAACCTTTCCTTCAGTTGATATTTTGTGGTCATAATATTATGATGATCATTTTTCTCAGAAGCTTTATACATCATTGAGAATGTGATATGTAGGTCTTCAGCATTTTGTTTCTTTTTTCTTTTGAAATTTAGCTAAATGTAGATTATTGCTGTGCTTGATTTCCTACTGCACTACAATATAGCTAATGCCATCACATTTTATCCATGCAATTCAGTTTGACGAAATCAAATATAGTGGCTGCCCCAACTGAATATTATTGTTGTCAAGTATTTGGACTTTTGTTAACTTTTTCTTTTCTCAAGTCTTCTAAGTTTTGTCATGCTTTTATATATGTCATTCTTTTGACATTTTATTAGTTAATTCTTATTGCAGAAATCCAGTGACAATCTTAATAGTGTTCTCATGACAATAGCAATGATAGATCAAGATGTTGGGCCACCGTGGGGAGCTCTCAACAATCGGGTAGACTTCGGGGAGGAATCAAGTGAGAGAACATAAGATGAGAAGACACCACATCCAACTCAAAACCTTAAGGTGTCAAGTTAATGGGTCTCTCATCTTATAAACCCTCACTCTTCCATGCTTTCTTTGATGTGGGACTAACTTCAACACTCCTCACACTTGCAACACTAACAATCTCCCCCTCAAGTGTGAGCCTCCACATCAAACATCAACTCCCCCTTTCTAGCTCCTCCACCATGGGTATTCGTCCATCACACCGCCGCAAAACACCGCGGGACACACCGCCCGAACCACCTTTGCTGGGAAGACTTTCGATGTTTCACCTTTACATCTAGGAGGGATTTGTTTACATCTTATACTCCTGGTGATTTTGGTGATGTGAAAATGGCTCATCAAGGTGTTGCAAAATGTGCTGGTGTTGGACAGGTTTGCTTAGAAACCTCCAACGGTACCAAGTTGACTTTGAAGCGTGTGAAGCATGTTCCAGATATTCGGTTGAACTTACTTTCTGTTGGTAAGTTGTGTGATGAAGACTTGGATAGCTCATTTTCTCGTGATAGTTGGAAGCTCACCAAGGGTTCCATGGTTGTTGCTAGAGGTACTCGACACTCTACTCTTTATTTAACTCAAGCAAAGATTGTGAAAGATGTTGTTAATGCTGCTGAGTTTGTTGATGAAACTGATTTATGGCATAAGAGATTATGTCATATGAGTGAGAAGGGTATGAATATGTTATCCAAGAGGAATCTTTTATCTGGTTGTAAGGTTGCTTTGTAAAAGTGCAACCATTGCTTTGCTGGGAAACAAAACAGGGTTTCTTTTAAGAGTCATCCACCTTCAAGGAAGCCAGAGATACTTGACTTGGTGCATTCTGATGTATGTGGGCCGATGAAGACAAGAACACTTGGAGGGTCTATCTATTTTGTAACCTTTATTGATGATCATTCTAGGAAATTATGGGTTTACACTTTGAAGACTAAAGATCAAGTTTTGAATGTGTTCAAGCAATTTCAAGCTTCTGTTGAAAGAGAAACTGGGAAGAAGTTGAAATGCATTCGTACTGACAATGGTGGTGAGTACTCAGGTCAATTTGATGCTTATTGTAAAGAGCATGGTATAAGACATCAGAAGACTCCTCCGAAGACTCCTCAATTGAATGGCTTGGCTGAAAGAATGAACAGAACATTGGTTGAAAGAGTTAGGTGCTTGTTGTCACAATCTGGATTGGCAAAATCCTTTTGGGGTGAAGCTTTGAGCACTGTTGTTCATGTCTTGAACCGGACACCATGTGTTCCTTTGCAATTTGAAGTGCCAGAGAAGGTATGGTCAGGTAAAGATGTTTCTTATGATCATTTAAGAGTCTTTAGATGTAAAGCTTTTGTTCATATTCCTAAAGATGAGAGATCTAAGCTTGATGTAAAGACTAGGCAGTGTATTTTTATTGGCTATGGCATGGATGAGTTTGGTTACAGGTTTTATGATCCTGTTAGCAAGAAGGTGATTCGGAGTAGAGATGTTGTCTTTGTTGAAGACCAAACATTGAAGGATGTTGATAATGCTGAGAAGCCAATGGTTCAGCCTAGTGATGATTTTTTTGACTTGGATATTACTCCCTCTATGCCTATGGTAGAAGATGGTAGAGTTGAAGCTCAAAATAATGAGCATGATACAAGTGCAGGTGAAGATAGAACAATTGATCCGATACTTGATGAAGTTGGTGATGATGATCAAGATGAAGAACCAGCTTTGGAAATTCCTGCAAATGCACTCAGAAGGTCTACAAGAGAGCGGAAGCCTTCATCAAGGTATTCTCCACATGAGTTTGTTTTGTTGACTGATGGGGGAGAACCTGAATGCTTTGGAGAGGCTATTGAAGATGAAAGCAAAGCTCAATGGCTTGAAGCTATGCAAGAAGAAATGAAGTCCTTGCTTGAGAATGATACCTATGAGTTGGTGAAGCTACCGAAGGGTATGCGAGTTTTGAAGAACAAATGGGTATTCAGAATCAAGAATGAAGAACACAATTCTAAGCCTCGGTATAAGGCTAGATTGGTTGTTAGAGGTTTTAGCCAGAGAAAAGGTGTTGATTATGAGGAGATCTTTTCTCCTGTTGTGAGGATGTCATCCATTCGTGCTGTGCTTGGATTAGCAGCGTCTCTTGATTTGGAGATTGAGCAAATGGATGTGAAGACAGCTTTTCTTCATGGTGATTTAGATAAGGAGATCTACATGGAGCAACCGGAGGGCTTTGTTGTTAAAGGAAAGGAAGATTTTGTGTGCAAGCTTAAGAAGAGTCTTTATGGGTTGAAGCAAGCTCCAAGACAGTGGTACAAGAAGTTTGAATCTGTTATGGGGAAGTATGGTTACCATAAGACAACTTCAGATCATTGTGTATTTGTGCAAAAATTTTCTGATGATGATTTTATCATTCTTTTGCTTTATGTGGATGATATTTTGATTGTGGGCAAGAATGCTTTGAGGATTAATGAGTTGAAGAAATAGTTGAGCAAGTTCTTTGCTATGAAGGACTTGGGTCCTGCCAAACAAATTTTGGGCATGACTATTACTCGTTATAGAGATTCCAAGAAGCTTTATTTGTCACAGGAGAAGTACATAAAGAAGGTGCTTCAAAGATTTGGCATGAATGATGCCAAATGTGTTGCTAGTTCTTTTGCTCCTCATTTTAAGTTGAGTACCAAGCAGTGTCCAACCACTGATGAGGAGAAACAAGCAATGGATAAAATTCCTTATGCCTCAGCTGTTGGAAGCTTGATGTATGTTATGGTGTGTACTAGACCAGACATTGCTCATGCGGTTGGTACTGTGAGTCGTTTTCTCTCTAATCCTGGTAAAGAACATTGGAATGCTGTTAAATGGATTATGAGATATCTCAAAGGTACAACTAACTTGAGTTTGAGTTTTGGTGGTGAGAAACCTTTGCTAGTTGACTTTACTGATGCAGACATGGCAGGAGATACTGATTCTCGAAAGTCTACTTCAGGTTATTTGGTCAAGTTTGCAGGGGGAGCTATTTCATGGCAGTCAAGGCTACAAAAGTGTGTTGCACTTTCTACCACAGAGGCAGAGTTTATTGCAGCAACTGAAGCATGTAAAGAGTTGTTGTGGATGAAGAAGTTTCTTGCAGCACTTGGTTTCAAGCAAGACCGTTATGTGTTGTTGTGTGATAGCCAAAGTGCTATTCATCTTGCCAAGAATTCTACTTTTCATCCAGGATCTAAACATATTGATGTTAGGTATCATTGGATACGGGATGTGTTAGATTCCAAGTTGTTGGAACTTGAAAAAGTTCACACTGATGACAATGGTGCTGATATGATGACAAAAGCATTGTCAAGAGAAAAGTTTGAAACATGTTGTTTGATCGCCGGAATGGCGAGAGCCTCCACCTAGTCGAGAAGGGGGAGATTTGTTGGATTTTTTCTCTCCTTTGTGAGGCCCAAGCCCAAAATTTTGAGGGTGTCTCTTACACCCATTGTGCCACAACCCTATTTAGATTTTGGGGGTCAATTGAGAGAAAGAGAGTAGCCACCAAAGAGAGAAAGAGAAGGGGGAAAACAGAATTCCCGTTTTTGTCCAAAGCAGTAAAGTTCAAATGAGAGTTTCTCATTCGTTCACCGTTGGATCGGCTTGAAATTTGAACTGCGTGCTCCTCTCATCTTGTTCTTCATTCTGGTCGGTGGAGATGTTGATTGGAGTTTTGCAGTAGGAGAAATTGGCTTCACAAGAGAGAAATTAGGTTTCCTATTTTTACACAGAGCAGCAATCTTTGAACGGCGATTTCTCATTCTTTCACCGTTGGATTGAAATTTGGACTGTAGATTCTTCACATCTTGTTCTTCATTCTGAACGGTGGAGATTTTAATTGGAAGTCTACAAAGGGAGAAATTGGCTTCGACAACAGCTCTATTTTTTTGGGTATATTTCATCTCTTTGCTTCTTATTTGTAAGCTTTGGTGATTTGATGCTTTGGTTGGTTATATGCACATTTTTGTGCTTTGTTTGAGACTCTCTTGTACCTCATTTGATTATAGTGGAGCTATTTCATTGGTCTGGACGACTCGTGGTTTTTACCTCTCACATTGAGGGGGTTTTCCACGTTAAAATCTCGGTGTGTTCTTGTTATTGCTTTACTTGCTATATTTGCTTGTTATAGTTGCTGCCATATTGTGTTGTGAATGCTTCCATACTTTTCTTGTGTTGGACATTTGTGTCGTTTCCGCTGCTAGGCTCTTTCACAAGACTCGGATACTGAAGTAACAATTGTGCAGCTTAGCTTTGGTGATCGCCTTGGAGCTCTTATTGACATGGTGACATGGCTCTTTGAAATATATTTGTGCTCAAATTCTAAAACTTTGCAATCTATTTGAATGTATTAGTGTATTCTTGGTTAGATATTGTTGAAGTAAGATAGCATTGCTTTTTAAACTTAGAGAAGATTTATTACTCCTCTTACCTTTGCTCTGTTGTCCGTCTTTATATATCCCTCATGCCATGTTAGTGTAAGTGAGGAAGATCGTATGCAACGTAATTTTTTTTTTTCTCCAAATCTTTATAAGTCAGTGATGTTGCTGTCACTATGGGGATTACAACGTAAAATTTTACTTCTAGAGAAAAAAAATTGAATTATTAAGAATGTTTGATGGTTGAAATGAACAATTTGTCTGAGAAGTATTTGAAAAGAGATGCTTAGCGGCCAAATTTTCTATGCCATGTTACAAAAGGACATTAATTCTATCAGATTTTGTTATAGTTTTGAGTTCATTTTCTGTGTGCATCATTATTAAATATATAAGTATTACTAATAATGGACTTATTTATGCTTATACTTACTAATTCTTATGCTTTTTTTTGTTTTATATATTTTTATTAAAGTTCTAATTTATTTGAATTTATAACAGTAATTGTATAACAATATTTATTTAAACACATTTACATAATAATTTTTATATTTAAGTAGGACTCATTAATATAGAAAAAAAATATCAAGATTATTTTGGTTTTTATAGAATGTAATAGTGTTATATCCTGTATAATAAATTTTTAATACAATAATTTTCAAATTAAAAATAATACTTATTAATATTAATGGATAGGGAAATACTAGTTGTACAATATTAACCAGCCTTCAATCAGCCTTTAATCAGATTTAAATAATATTTAATTATTTTTTTAGTGTAACATGTTCCTATTTTGTAGATACATATCTATAATTAGATTTTAATTTAAATTTAAATTTTAAAACCCACCCACTTCATTGGTGGTTACTATGACTTTGCTTTACTTTCGTAAATTTCACGTAACAAATACAGTTTTTTAAATTCCTTATTCTACGGGACATTCACACGCATTAGTGAATCCCAAACTAAAAAGGACGCTGCCAGCTGAATTCTCCATCTCGTCTTCATTGGTGAAGACTATCACCACCTTCCAGCTGAAGCACTCTCTCAATTTGCATTGGTGAAATGTATCATTATTTTTCAGACATGTGTTTATATAATTTGTTAAGAAATATCATGTTCAACATTTTTAATTATATTTTAATTTAAACATAAAAACACTTTGTTGATTTAATTGGAACAAGGTTGATCTTATTTAATTTTATTAATAAAGTTGTTGTAAATAAAGTACTTTCTATGTAAGTAATTTGAACAAAGAAGCAAAAAAATCTGGAGTTTAAGAGAGAAGATGTAGTTGATATAGTCATAAAAATTCTGTTGTTGTTTATCAATTATAACACATATGATAGTATGATATTTTATTCAAAATATTTTTAAAACACATCCAAAATCAGGCTAACTTTAAATATTTAAATTTAAACGTTAATAATACAATTAATCTTTTGATTTTTTATTCGATCAAATGAATATAATATTTATTATTTAAATTATTAGTTGAATTTTTTTCGATACTTATTAGTTTTTAAAATTATTATAATCAACAATTAATTTAAAATTGTGTTGTTATTTTTCAATTATAACACATCTGATAGATTTTTACGATTTTAGATGTGTTTTAAAATATTTTGTATATAATATCATACTATTAGATGTGTTATCATTGAAAAGTAACGAAAAAATCCAACCAATAATTTAAATAATAAATATTAGATGCATTTTATCGAATCAAAAATCAAAAGATTAAACTAGAATTTAACGATTTTGAAAACGTTTATATCTAAAAACTAGATTTTTATCATTTTAGTTGTGTTTTAAGAATATTTTGTATATAATATCATACTATTAGATGTGTTATAATTGAAAAATAAAAACACAATTTTTTATGACTATATCAGCTACATCTTCTCTTGTAAACTCTAGATTACTTTTTGCTTCTTTACTCAAACTAATTAAGTACACGTCTGAATCGTAATAATCCACGCTAATTACTTGTACAAGTTCTTATCTTTATTCTCATCCCAACAAATAGATGTATTTCTTTTAATTTCAATGTAACCATCTCATGCAACCAACCCAGCAAGCTAATTGACTATGAAAGCTATGCAACAAAAATAACATCTTTCGATCATTAACACACTACTAAATAGAACTTAATCATAATTTCCTTGCACCCGTCAGAGTTAATCTATTCTAAAATAAAAAACTTTTAGAATTTTAAAAGTTAAAATTTAAATTTTGAGTAATTTAAATTTTAGATGTGTATTTAAATTATAAAATATTATTATATTAAATTTAAAACAGAAATTTAAGATTTAAATTTTAAATGTTAGTTTGATTTAATTTGAATTTTAAATATGAATTTAATTCTTAAAGACACTAAATCTATTTACAATTTTTAAATGTGTTAGTTTTATTTTTTTTTTGAATTACTGTAAGAAAAGACTGAAAATTGTACCATATTTAAAGGATACCTAATTGAACCGTAATGGATAGGTACCAACAAAATTTTATAATGGAACAATATTTAGCCCAGACGTAATCTGAATTTTACACTAATTTTTCTTTATACTAAGTAAATTAATTCTTTCAATAAATATATATATTAATCTCTTTATAAACAAATTATACATAAATATAATAAATATAATAAAATAAATTAAGTACATGATCCACGCGTAACATGGGTTTTATACCAGGGGTCTAATAATATAAATAAATGTCACTTAATTAGTATTTATTGTTTGTGTGATTAGAATATAAATTATTTTTATTAAAGTTTTATTTTTTTAGATTGTATAACAGTAACATATTTAAAGAGAAACATAATAATTTTTATATTTAAGTAGAATCTACTAATATGAACTAAAAAATAATAAAATTATTTTACTCTCTATAAACATAGAATAAGACAGTCTTATACATTATATAATAAATTTTTATATACAAAAATTCTTTTAAATTAAAAATAATAATTATTAGTACTAATAAATAGATATTCTTAAATTTAATAATGGAATACGCCCGGGTTTTACCCTAGTAAAAATTAATGTCATCTTTATAGTACGATCGCATTATTTCAAAACATACAAAATGAAATAATAAATTATAGTGTAATTAATGTACACAATAAAGTAAACGTGAAACTTATATAATAGCAGTCAAATATCAAAAGTAATAACAACCTTCTGTTCTAAGGTATTATATTAAATTGTAACTTAAATTTATAATTATTAGTTAAAAACTTACAATAATATACTATTTTTATTATATTAGTTAAAATTAATATATTTTGATATTATTTTTAGGATTACTAACATTAAATTTTGATAATTTGAAAAAAAATATTTTAATGCTTTATGTCTTAAATTTTTTATTAATAGAACAATAAAATTACTTAACATGCAGTCAATAAAAACTTATTATTTTTATACATCTAGATATTTAAAAGAGACAAAAACGAATTCGTTTAATAACACTTTAACAACTCATAAAAGTTAATATAATAGATGGTTATAGATCAAAGTGATAGATCGGATTAAAAATTGTGATAATAGTACTTGGTGATAATTAATTACAATCAAGTGAAGAAAAGGTGGGGAAAAAAAAAGAGAAAGAAGAACAAGGCAATATAACAGTTGCGCTGAAACAATGACAGAGATGTGTATAAAGAATAGTAGTAAGACTGTAAGAGGAATAATAGTGTCTGATACAATGAAAGAATATAATAAAAGTATAAATTAATAATTTGAAAAAAATAATAAAATTAAAGATAATTTAATAAATTGAATATAAAATTTAGAATTATTCATAAAGATAAAGAATGCTTCGAATATAATGTTTTAACTTTGCTTCATAGCTCAAATGACATATCTCCCCATCCTCACCTAGAGGTTTTGGATTCGAGTCTCAATCCTAACTGTTGAAAAAATAAATAAATAAACTTAAATAATATTTATAAATAATTACTTTATAAATGTTTATCTTGATTTTGTCATACATAATAATAATAATAAAATAATTTTTTTATATTTTATTTAATTTAAATTTATAAATTTTTATATTTATTTTTAAATTTTATTTATTTTAAATTTTTAAATTATTTTATCAAATTTATAATTTTAAACATAAAAATATAAAAATAATCTCTTAAAAATAATAGAAAAGCTGTTTACTGTTGAGCCGCTAGTAATAATAATAATAATTAAGCAACAAATTTTTAATATTTTGTAAAGTTTGGAATTGTAGCAAAATCTGTGGATCTTCTTGAATTTTGACTCTAAGTATTATTATCATTAGATCCTATATATAAGTAATACCGTATAGTAAAAAAAAAGATGTAGTAGAAAAAAAATAGTATATTACTTTATTTAGGTTAACATATATAAATTTTGATTTTGAGCATATAATTTTGTTTAAGTTAACAAATACATACATTTCAATTTTGAGCATATATATATATATTCCAGCAAAACTTAATAATGTAAGAAAAAGATTTTAGAATAGAAAAGAATAAAACAGATCTGGAGAAGAATTAAAGGAGAGATAATTTTATTGAAAATTTTTTTAAGAAAAAATACAATTATTAATTTTTTGTTTGTCAATTACATTTCTATTAAAATTAATAGTATCAAAAAATATTTCAAATTTAATATTATGAAGTAAAAATAAAAAAAATTATATAAGGACTGATTTGATTAATTTTAAACTTTTAAGAATAAAATTGACTTACGTCTGGACTTTCAAGGACTATTTTGGTTATAAATAACTATTTTACATATCAAATAACATGTCGCCTATGTGTCACTGACCTGACACGTCAACCAATCAACTTGTAACACGTGGCACTTAACATGACACCTCATCATCCAACTGATTGTACTAATTTGACTTGCATTTTATCTTTCAGGGACTAATATGACTAAAAAAAATAATGAGAACTAATTTGAAAAATAAGTGATCTTTTAGGACGAATTTAACTATTAACCCGAATAATAATATTAGCAAGATTTCTGATTTCATTGATAAAATTACCAGCAAATGCTGCAAATCGTCTGTTACATCTAGCGCCCAAGCACTATTTGCAGATGCAACAAGCTGCATCACAGTAAAATATATCAACTTAAAACATGATTTCTGGCTTTGAGCAATTATCATACATGTAAAGAAAGATGAAAACATGAAAAGCCAAACATCCACGAGAAATTAAGAAAACCCATTCGATAACTACCGTTATAACTAAGATTCATTTAGGGTGTGTTTGGCAAACACGTTGGAGAGGAGAGAAGCACGTTTGAGCTTCTTGAAAGCTTTACTTTTATGTTTGGCCATTTTTATTTTCCTGAACGCAGAATTGATTCTGCTTCTGAATGCACGTTCAGGAGAAGCTAAAATTTGTAGCTTCTGCGTTTCACGTTCATGGTTGCTTATTGTCTTTGGAAAATTAGGTGAAAATTTTATTTCTTTTTTACCAATCCTACCCTTCATTTTCTTCTATAAAAAGAATACCACTAACTATTACCTTCACAATAATTCTTTATAGTTTTTCCTACTTCTTCATAGTTCTTAGTTACAATTTTTTTTTTTCATTAAAATAGTTCAAATTTATTTTAATCACTAGCAAATTAAATATTTTAATTTTTTTATTATTTTTAATACTCATTTTCATATTTAAATTTTTATGTTTTTATTGTATTTTTTACTTATATTTTTTTATTTATATGATAAATATTTTTATATTATTTATGTAGTGTTCTGATTTCTCATGTTATGTTTTTATAAGTTTTTTTTATTATTTACTATACTATTTTTTATAGATATATTTTTTATTAAATCTTTTTTTAATTTTTGTTTGGCTTTGTTCATATAATTATTTATTTATTTTATTGTATTTCTTTTATTCATATGACAAATATTGTTGACCTTTTTTTAAAGATATTTTTATTATTTTTTTCATATGAATTCTTTTTTTTCTATCATTTCCTACATTATATTTATGTTGTGTATGAAATTTTTTTATTTTTTATTTGATTTTATTCATACGAATTTTATTTACTTTTAATTGTATTTTTTTGTTCATATGATATATGTTGTTGATTTTATGAAATTTTTATTATTTCTTATCTGTATGATTTTTTTCTATTTTTTGATGTACTCTATTTTTGTTTTGTATTAATTTTTTATTTTTTATTATGACTTTATAAAATTTGTAATTATAATTATTATATACTACGTTTATTATCAAAATTTTGTACAATATAAATTATCTATGATCATATAAAAAAGGACAAAATAAATAAAAAATTAATTATAAGTAACAATAAAGCCATAAATAATGAAAATTTATAGTCCAAAATAATACTAAATTAAAGAGTACTAATAGTACTAGAAAAATTATAGAATATTTTCTTTTTGTTTGATATTATAAAATTTAGAGTACTCTCTTTCATTTTTTTTATTGTATTTATTTTATTTATATGATGAATATTTTTTATATTATTTTTGTTAGTATTCTGATTTTGCATACATATAAAAAAATTATTTAAATTGATGTCTCTTTTAGTAATTTTTTATTTAAAAGTGATTTTGAGTAGTATAATCCAAACAATATTTGTTTTACTATAATCAATTTTGATATAAAGATTGCCAAACATAAATCACGTTAACCCAAACTTACTTTTCATCAAAATCAATTTTACAAAATCAATTTTATGCAAACTCCCGTTTGCAAACTGCAATCCAAACACACACTTAATATCTTGTTTTGTAAAATTTTTACATGCACAACACTAACCTCATCTTCAGTCTTTTCCAATCAGGCCAACTAATAACGGATCACATCCAAAACTAAACTACTTAAAAACCAACAATAAGATGAATATGTAGATTTGTCCAACTCCGATAACAAATATCTAGATCTTTTTAAAAGTAATATCTATATAAATGGTGACCAGCCAAAACTAAGAATTCCAAAATATTTTACTTCTCAAAAAGCCAGCCAAAACTAAGAATTCCAAAATATTTTACTCCTCAAAAAGCCATAAGTATTGCCTCACAGCATCTCTGCAATACCCTGCAATAATAAGGATAACCTCAGATTTGTTGAATCACTGACAATTTAAAAAACAAGATGACTGCAACGTATGCATTTTCAAAAGCCTCATAAAATTAAAGGAATTAGCACAATATACAATAGATTCCTCATATGCTGTCAACCTATAAGTTGAATTGTTGTGCGAATGACCTTCTTAACTCTTCAATACTGAAAAAAAAAAGTTAAAATAAGTAAAAAAAAAAGGAAAAAAAGAATACAAATTAAACAACAAAATAATAAATTACTAACAATGAAGATGAAGATTTTGAAGATGAAGATTTTGTTACAAATCGAAAAACATCAGTCGCGGTGCGTATGCTTGGTAGGAAAACATCATAATGCACCAGAAACAGCTTATGAATCTCAAAAGGACAGTTGACCTGTAAAAAATCATAAAAATAAATATATTAAAAAAATCAATCATACAACATATGAACAAAAATATCAGCCACCCATATAAACTAGGAAAGTTTTCACATGTGTCAGCCGCTTTATTGGCATAGCAATGTGCCAGGTACGGTTCGGTAACCCATAAGAATTTTGTCGTGTTATTAGGTGTGTAATGTCGTTAATGTCCATGAAATGACTGTAAAAAGACGATAAAAGGCAGTTCATGTGGTGCGACTTTACAACTGTTGTAATAAATCGGCTGGGAGCTGATGACCTATTGGAATACACGTTTGAAAACATAATGGATAAGTAATGAAAATTGGATAAAATTTTGCAATTTGATTTGGCTGAAATTATTGGGCATAAATATAGTAAAAACACTTAACCAAAATAAAAGGGCTGTAAAGAATTTATTAATTAAAAGAAATAAATGATATTGTTGTAATATTATAAAATTGAATAATTTTTATTGGAATAATCATTAGATTAAATTTATTATTGTTAATTATATAAAAAACACAAATAAACCAATGGAGGATAGTTATTACATGAATAAGCCAAATTGAAGATTGATTCACGAATGAGTCAAAGCATACTTATATATGTAATTCGAACCTATTTGGTTCGAACTCCAATTGCACATAAATCGAACCTATTTGGTTCGAACTAGACACACATAATTCGAACCTAATTGGTTCGAATTACACACGAATTGGGCTATCACATAATTCGAACCTAATTGGTTCGAATTACTAAGGAATAAGTGTGAATATGTTGATTGTAATTGAAATGAAACAAATTTAAAATGTTGTAACATATACAGAAAAATTATTTATTATATAAAGTTTATAAAAAATATCTTTAAAATTAATTCTAAATTTTTTTAAATTATAATTAATGTACTCTTTTAATTTCTAAGATTACTTATATTTTACTTATTATTTATTGTAAAAAAATAAGTTTTTTTTTGATATATTAGTATCTGCTTGGGTTTAATTGTATGCCTCGTTAAAAAATGCTTCTAAAATCAAATCCTTTTTATTTTTTTTAATAATTTGATTACAAATTTTTTAAGAAAAAAATATACTTTATATCTTTAATTGTCTTAGTTTTTTAGTCTTAAATTTCATTTCGTTTTAATTTACTTTTATATTTTATTTTGTGTTAATTTTATCCTTACTTCAATTTAATTAAAGAACATTAAATCCTAATAAAATAAAATTAAAATTAAATAAAGTTAAATAAAATAAAATATAAGAATAAAATTAAAATAATCTTCAAATTGCATATATAAAGTATATTTTTAATTTAATTCCAATATTTAACTATATAATCTCTAGAAACAGCGATGAGCTAAAGAAATATACACGTAAAAGATAAAAATAAAATTTTTGATTGACATTAAAAAATGTTTGTAATAAATTATATATTCATTGAAATGGAACAAATTTAAAATGGTGTAATATATACGAAAAAATTATTTATTATATAAAGTTTATAAAAAATATCATTAAGACCAATTATAAACTTCTCTAAATTATAGTTAGTGTACTCTTCTGATTTCTAATATAACTTGTACGTTACTTATCACTTATTGTAATAAAAAATTAGGCTTTTTTTTTTAAATATATTAGTCTCTGTTTAGTTTTAATTTTCTGCGTTGTTAAACAATATTTCTAAAATCAAATCCTTTTTAACTTTTTTTTAATAATTGGTTTACAAATTTTGTAAGAGAAAAATATACTTTATATCTTTAATTGTCTTAATTTTTTAATGTTAAATTTCATTTCGTTTAGATTTACTTTCAACATTTTATTTTGTGTTAATTTTATCCTTATTTCAATTTAATTAAAGAAAATTAAATTATAATAAAATAAAATTAAAATTAAATAAAGTTAAATAAAATAAAATTTAAGAATAAAATTAAATAATCCTCAAGTTGCATATATAAAGTGTATTTTTAATTTAATTCCAATTTTCAGTTATACAATATTTTAAATTACAACATTTTAAATTTGTTTCATTTCAATTACAATCCCATGCACGTAACATATTCACACTTATTCCTTAGTAATTCGAATCAATTAGGTTCGAATTATGTGATAGCCCAATTCGTGTGTAATTCGAACCAATTAGGTTCGAATTATGTATGTCTAGTTCGAACCAAATAGGTTCGATTTATATGCAATTGGAGTTCGAACCAAATAGGTTCGAATTACATATAAATATGCTTTGGCTCATTCGTGAATCAATCTTCAATTTGGCTTATTCATGTAATAAGTATCCTCCATTGGTTTATTTGTGTTTTTTACCCTTTATTTTGCATTTAAATAAAATAAAATATGTGACAAAAATATAGTTATTATATATTTGTGTATATTACATACAAAAATATTTTATAAAGATAAATAATCAGCTACTATATATATTTATATATAAATATATATTATTTTACTTAATTTTTTAATAAAATTATTATCACCTGAATAATTATATTTAGTATAGAAAAAGAATCAAATTTGTTATAACTAGATAATTAAATTTTTTCATAAATATTAAATATGTATTTTTATATAGCTAGTGACTGATTTTTGTATTTATGTAATATAATTAAAAATGATTTGACATACTTTTTTTATATATCAAAATTAATATTAATATACAAGTTTATAACTTACATGAATTTAAGCCAAATATAAATTAAGCACATGGTAGATGAAAAGACAAAAACATTTAGAAGTAGTAGCCGCTTAGATAGGTAGTTAAAGTGAAAAAGAGGCGAAGCTACTGGACTCATTTTAATCACCATATAAATACCACATAATTTCTTTAACCACTAAAAAATAATTTCCTTTTATCTACTATTGCATTATAATGCATGTTAATTAAAATAGAGATTTTTTTATTTAAAAAAATTATTTGTCAATTTAATTTAATTCAAAATACAAAAATTTACTAATTCATATATTTAGTATATTTTTTCAGTCAATAAATGCAAAAATAATTTTTAAAAGGTAACGCAAACATAATCAACAAAAACAAGATAAAATTATTTTTCTATTTTTCCATTTCCTGTCAGCAAAAATTAAACAAATCATTTTTTTTCAAGTTTTTGTTATTCTTGGCAGCGAACATGTGTGTGAGAGAGAATGAATATATATATATATATATATATATGAAATTGATATTTGAAATGATGAAATTATTGAACATGTAAAGGTCTTGGTTTTGTGATAATTGATCCTTGTCATAGATTTAGGGATGAGCACGGATATTGGGTACCCAATTATTCGTACGAACCCGAACCAAAACAATTAAATTAGTTTTAGAACCAACGAGTAATTGGTCCGGATAACGGCTCTGGGGTGCGGAATCTGAACCAACCCACAGATCCGACCATATATTAATTAAATAAAAAATAAAAATTATATATATATATATATATATATCTTTTAATGATTTTGAGTTTCTCTTTATTGCATTTTTATATTTAGCTTTTAATGTGTTTGGTGTTTAACATGTTTGAATTTTAATATCTTTAGTGTTTAATATATTTGGATTTTAATGTGTTTAGTTTTTAATATATTTGGTGTTTAACATGATTTGATTATTTCTATTGATTTTACATGTTTATTGTACTTACAGAATTTTTAAGATAAAAATTTCATTTTTTAATGAATTTTTGTTTCATCGGGTACCTAATTATCTTAACCGAACCAATCCGTTCTTAATCGATTTGGTTTGGTTCAGGTACATACACAAAAATACGTAAATTCGAACCAAATCAAACCAATTACAATTCAATTGGTTCGGCTCTAATTTCACCCTAAATCCGAACCAACTCGACCTGTGTTCACCCATATTTGGAGGAAAGAGACCCAAGTAGAAGAAAAAGTGAAAAACTACGGTCAAACTACAAAGCTTAGGTAGAAGTAGAAATGATGGTGTACCATTAGCCAAGGAGGACCTTCGCAAGCCAAAACCTCTTATCATGGAGGAGGAGCAGCAACAAAGGAAGAAAAATCAAGGCAACTCAGTGAATTAGATCTGGAAACAGATAAAAAGACTGAAACAGTAAAACTAACAGTCAAAGGGAAGCAGAATATAGGTGAAATAAGAAGCGGTTCAGCGTGAAAAAATGAGGCGGCAAGCGACAAAAAAGCAAAAACGACTTGAAGGAGCCACGAAAAACCAGGAACGACCAGGAACGGCCTCCAGCATGGCAGTAACACATGGATGATGGTGGTCGGCAGTGGTGAAACTAGAATTTTAATATGGAAATCTATATGTTCATCAGATGGAAAACTAGCCTAACATTATTTCCGATCAAATTATAAACTTCTATAAATTCAAATAAATTGATTTCACAACAATGTTATACAATTAACATCACATTTATTTGGACTTGAACATTGACTTATGAACAACACAAAACATATTAATTTTGTTTGGTAGACATGTTTTTGCAAGTCTTCATTGATGTAAACAAGAGTTCCAAATTCAATTCATTTTAGCATCGACTTAGCATTCGATTTTACAAATAATTCTTTAGAATAAGTTAAATTTAGAGTGTATGATTTTTACCAAATTCAAAGATTTAAAACAAAAATAGGTTAATGATCAATTAATTCGATTCAGACAAATTATAAACAATGAGTGTTTAAAATGAGTCAAAATAACTTGTACACATTAAATATATCACTTTTTGTAAAATTTGAATTTTAATAAATAAAAATAAAAAATCTTTTATAAAATATTAATGACCTTAATAATAGAACATATTAAAATATAAATAAATAACATAAAATAGTAATAAAAAATAATTGCTTTATTTATATATATTGAAAATGCTCGTATTTATCTTGATTAAACTAAATTTACTTTTTTTTTTACCTGCTCTTATAAACAAATAAAAAATAACATGATTATAAATTCATTATGAAATATATATGTATCTACCGTTATATACATGTAATATTTTAAATTGTATGTAATTATACATGTAATATTTTAAATAAAAATCTATTTTACTAATATTTTTAACAAACATAGTTATTTAACATATTTTTAATAGCTATATAAAATAATCTATCTATCATATATCGTAAATTAAAATATAATTTATTTATTTTATATTTTATTTGTTGCAATAAAAATAACATCTTAATATAAATTTTATTTATTTTTTTGGTCGGAATATAAATTTTATTTGTTGAAATAGTCACATATATTATTGTTGTCACATCTAAATTTAATGGTTCCATCTCACATTCTCGTTGTTATAGTGTTACTCATTCTCCCAATCTTTGCATCGGCTCCCACAAGGCCACAACACTCACAAGGCTTGGTTCCAAACAATAGCTTTACAAAAAGACAAAAAACACATTCAACTGCCCACTATGTAATTCTCACCAACTCTAACTTGGTTCACGTTTTAACCTGTTAGAAGAACAGCCAACACCCTCTATCTCTTTACTCTACTATATAACTCTACCAATCCATCTCCACCTTTATAATTTTTTAATATATATCTCAACGGTTCTGCATTATGGCATAGCAATATATCAGTAAAGTGTCCTGGCACATGTGAAAACTTTCCTATAAACTATATGTTAGAATGCAAAATACAAATTAAAAATGATTTCAATGTACGACTTTTTGGTGAGCATATAGTATCATAAATAAATATTTCCCATTTTAATTACCTGTCCGTTTCAAATCAGCATGGTGGATACAATTCCTATAAAATCTTATTAAATTATGTTTCTGACTATACTTTTGAGGCGTCACCGTACGATCTTGCTGTTCATGGAAATAAACATCAACTAACACCTGATCATTGCAAAGTATATCCCATGTCCAGTACTTGTGGGTGGATCTAACGACTGACGGTGGGGGTACATTACGGTGGTACAACCAATCGATCGCCTCCAAAAATTGTATCCTTCTCCTCGTATCCCAAAAAAGGACTGGATCAAGACTCCACTTGATCCTTAGGTCCGTCACCCTAAATTAAAGTTATTTTAACTTAAGAATACTTCTCATCATTTAAACAAAAACAAAAAACAAAAAATAAAAGGAAAGAAAAATACCACGAATAAGCCTCGAGTTGCTGTAAACACAAATCACGAACTTCCTCGTTAGATGATTCAGATTCAGAAGTCCCTATAAATGGGAATGTGATAACTTTCTTGATGATTTTCCTCAAGTGCTGGGCATCTGCCTCTCGAAAATAAGATTTAGATCCACCTTTCTCCTTCATGTTGGTGAGAATTCCACGTATCACATTTCCATTCTCACATATAATTTTAATGCAACTTTCTGAATCTAAGTTTCCGTGGTACTCTTCCCTTAAATGCATTATCTTTAAACCCTCAAAAACGGGTTTAAAAATCAGGATAAACTCTTTTCTTATGGCAGCCCACCATGTATTCGCGTCTGAATAAGTAGCTGTACCCTTTTTGTGCATTAGCCAAGATGACAAATCATATTCAAAACTGCCGGATACCACTCTTTTCTTTGACAAATGCAAATAATGCATTCGTAAAAAGAGATTACCGTCGTAATAATTGCATAGGACTTGTCTGTTGTACCAATTCGTCAGTTTAGTTAAGTCGTAGTCTCCAGAATATTGCCGAACACTCACACTATGCGAGCAGAGGAGAACGACGAAGCCTATAACACGAGGAAAGAGAAGAAGAAGAAGAAGGAGGAGGTTTAGGTTGCAGTAGAAAGTTTACATTGAGTAAAGAACAGGGTTTAGGCTGCAGCAGATGATTTACGTTGAGCAAAGGTCATAGAAGGTTTACGTTATATGTAATGCGTGAATCACAAACAATTTGGAGATTGGAGGAGGCGTCTATAGCAAAAAAGAATTGGATAACATCCATGTATTTTGTACATGGATGTGGAGCATTATTGATTTAATAATTATCTGCATGGATACATGTTCCTTAAGCATTGACATGTATTCATGGCTAGCCCTTGGTCATCAAACTCCATTCCTCTACCTATGTAACAAGTTAGCCAAAAGAGGCCACATAATCACATTATTTGCGCCCAAAACAGCACAATCCAAGTTAGTCCATTTCAATCTTTATCCAAATCTCATCAAATTCGTCGCCGTCGCGGTTCCCCACGTGGACAACCTTCCACCGAACGCAGAAACCACTTCAGACGTTCCATACCCTCTGCACCCACTCATCATGACAGCAATGGACTTAACCCAAGGCGACATAGAAAGTGTAAGTATAATACCCACATTTAATTGGCTCTAGGATCACTCACTCATATAAATGACGTTATCATATTTTTCATCTCTTAAACTCACTAACACTCATAATAATAAGGAGAGAATTTTTCGAAACAAACACTAAGTATTTTGGTTCATAGAGAGATCGATAACAACATACATATGAAGCTTTTATATAAGCAATGCTTCCTACTAAAATAATAATTTATGAATTACAACTCAATTTTGTAATGATCACTATTTTATGAGTTGGCTTCATGAATCTTCTTTCAGCTTGTATTCATGTAGTTTTCATAATCTTCTAATTTGCTTGACTTCCAATTTCAATTCAATTTGATTTTGAATTTCTTCAATGTTGTAGAATGTTGTAGTTGTACTACTCTCTTGAATGTTCTTCAAAAATTTCAAGCTTCCAACATCTTCTAGTAAATAGATGATTATTGTTTTCAACTCAAACTTTGTTTCTTCAATTCTTTAACCATGTTTCATGAAAATTCTAATCCATGCAAGTTGATAGATAGCACAAGAAGTTTGTAGAATCTTGGTGATGAACCATGAACTTGTAACCACTTTGAATTCAAATTGAATTTTGCCTTTGACTTTTCTAAACTTTTGTTACTTGCATACCACTTGATTTAATTTTCTAACATTGCCTCCCTTAAATCAAGCTGTAGAGTTTATCATTCCAAGCATCCTCTTCAATTTGTAAAATGACTCGGTCTTCAGCGGTTTTGTAAAGATATCTGCAACTTGGTCTTCAGTGGGACAGTACTCAATAAAAACTTCTTTCTCATTTACCAATTCTCTAATTTTATGAACCCGAATATCAATATGCTTTGTTCTTCCATGAAATACTGGATTTTTGCAAAGTGCAATAGCTGACTTGTTATCACAAAATATTGTTGTTGGAGTACTTTGTTTCTCATTCAATTCATCAAGAATTCTTCTTAGCCAAACTACTTGCGTTGCACAATTTGCTGCTGCTATATATTCTGCTTCTGCTGTAGAGAGTGCTACTACTGGTTGCTTCTTTGATGACCATGAAATTGCACCAGAATCAAGACAAAATACAAATCTTGAAGTACTTTTCTTGTTTCTATATCTCCAGCCTAATCACTGTCAGTGTAACCGACAAGATTCACTTCATTAGTATTTTCATAATAAATACCATCATTTAAAGTACCTTTGATATATCGAAGAATCCTTTTTTCCGCTTGCAAATGGTTGGTACAAGGTTCCTCCATGAATCTGCTAAGCAAACTAACCCCAAACACAACATCTGGTCTAGTCGCAGTCAAGTACCTTAGACTTCCAATCAAGCTTTTGTAGTATGTGGGATTTACTGCTCTTCCTTTATCTTCTCTTAGTAACTTGAACTTTTCTTCGACTGGAGTAGGAACTGGCTTTGAATGTTCCATTTGAAATTTCTTCAAAATATCATTTGCATATTTCTTCTGCGAAATGAAAATACCATTATCTCTTTGAACCACTTCAATGCCAAGAAAGTAAGATATCAAGCCCATATCTGTCATTTCAAAGTGCTTTATCATAGCCTCCCTGAATTTTGCAATTATCTTCAAATTGTTCCCAATAAAGATCAAATCATCAACATAAATACACACGATCAAGATATCTCCAGGTTCAACGAACTTGATATAAAGAGTATGCTCAAACGGACATCTTCTGAAACCATTCTCAATGAAATAAGAATCAATCTTCTTGTACTATGCTCTTGGTGCTTGCTTTAACCCGTACAAAGCTTTCTTCAATTTGTAAGCTTTATCTTCTTTTCCAATAACTCCATATCCTACAGGTTGCTCAACATATACTTCTTCTTCTAAAGTGCCATTTAGAAATGCAGACTTAACATCCATTTGGTGTATCTTCCACTTATTTTGAGACGAGAGTGGAATAATCATACGAATAGTGTCTAATCTAGCAACAGGAGCAAATACTTCAAAACAATCGATACCTGGCTTTTGTTTGTATCCCTTAGCAACTAATCTTGCTTTAAAACGATCAACTTCACCACTGGGTTTGTACTTAGTCTTGTAAACCCACTTTACTCCAATCGGCTTCTTATCTGCTGGTAAATCTGTCAGATCCCATGTGTCATTCTTCCCAATGGCATGAATATCCTCATCCATTGCTTTCTTCCAATTGTTATCTTTAGAGGCTTCTTCAAAGTTCAACGGCTCACAATCTAAAAATAGAGCAAAATTTATGATTTCTTCATCGGACAGATCGTTGTCATTGCCTACTTCATAATCTGCTAATCTAGCAGGTAGTCTCTGCTCTCTTTGAGATCTTCTAGATGATTCTGGTTGTTCGGTTGTGTCAGGTTGCCTTTCTTCTACTTTATCACATGTATTTGGAATTATAGTCAGCTACTTTTCTGTCTGTGTTCTAGTCCCACTTGTCTTTCTCGTCAAACGTCACATTTCTGCTGATGATCACTTTCTTTGATTCTGGATTATACAACTTGTATGCTTTTGAGTCTGTGCAATAGCCGATAAAGATACACCTCTCGCCTTTGTCATCTAACTTCTTCCTTAATTGATCTGGTACATGGGCATAAGCTATACACCCAAAGACTCTGAAATGATGGAAGAAAGGTCGCTTTTCACTCCAAGCGTCCTCTGGAGTTTTATCATGAACACTCTTTCTTGGACACCTATTTAAAATATGAACTGCTGTTGCGACTGCTTTTACCCAAAATTCTTTAGTCATTTGTTTTGATTTGAGCATGCATCTGACAATATCCATTATGGTTCTATTCTTTCTTTCAGCAACTCTATTTTGTTGAGGAGTATATCTAGTTGTTAGTTGGTGTTGAATTCTGTGTTGTTTAAAGTAGTCTGAACATGCAAGATATTTTGTTCCTCTGTCTATTTTGAGAATTTTGATTTTATAGCCACTTTGTTTTTCGACAAACACCTTGAATGTCTTAAAGACATCACATGCTTCTGATTTCTGCTTTAGAAAGTATACCCATGTATATCTACTAAGAGCATCAATAAAAGTGATAAAGTACCTGCTACCACCGTTGCTTGAAATTTCTACAGAACAGAGATCTGAATGTACAATTTCAAGTAATCTTCTAGCTCTCTATGACTTTCCTGTATGGAATGGATCTCTGTGCTTCTTTCCCAGTTGACAAATCTCACAAACACAATTGGGAATATGAATTCGTGGTAGACCAAAAATAAGTCCTTTTCTTGACAGGTAGTTTAGGCCAGAAAAATGAAAATGCCCAAACCGCATATGCCACAACCAGTTATCATCAAGTATCACAGAACTCATGCAAGAGGGATTAACATATTGAATTTTTAATGGAAATATTCTGTTTGAAGTCATCTTTGCTTTATCTATGAACCTTCCGTTGTTGTTAAACACAATGCAACATCTACGATAAGTTATCATCTTATATCCCTTTTCAGATAATTGCCCCATACTCAGTAAATTGTAATCAAGCTCAAGAGCATAGAAAACATCAGAAATATAACTCAGAGAACCATCCTTCAATCTATTTGGTATCTGTCATTTTCCTTCAATAGGGATCTTTGTACTATTACTGAACTTTAATAATAGTTTAACTGAATCATCTAATAAAGAAAATAACTCCTTTCTACCAGACATACGATTACTACAAGCATTATCCAAGTACTATATATTTTCATCTCCAGCACATGAATTACTTGTAAAAAATAAAGTTTGAGTACCCGGATTATCATCAGTATTTTGATGCTGATTTTCTGCAACGTGTGCTGGATTGTTATTCACCATTTTGAATCTGCAATCTGCTGCTTTGTGTCCAAACTTTCTACAATGAAAGCAGTTGAAATTGGTTATTTCTTGATTAAAATTGCCTTAACCTCTTCCTTGGTTGATAGGCCTGAAATTCGTTCCACCTCTTCCTTGATTAGGTGGTGTAAAATTATTGTAACTTACTTGGTTGTAATTGCCACGACCTCTACCTCTGAAACTTCCTCTACCTCTACTTTGAAAATTAAAACCACGACCTCGTCCTTCTTGTGTATGACTTGATGTTGCAACATTGTTTAAATTCACTCAGCTTTTCAGGGCTTCCTCGGTTGATTTTTCTGATTTCTCCAGTATTCTACTGATGTTGCTTTCCATGGTTCCTTGCAACTCTGCAATCGTCATGGTATCCATATCGTGGGACTCTAGTATCGTAGTCACCACATGGTCATACTTCATCGGCATGGTGCGAAGAATTTTCTCCATCACTTTGCTATCGGGCATATCTTCTCCATAGACTCTCATTTTATTGACAAGATCAGTAACACGAGTAAAATATTGCTCAACAGTTTCTGAGCTAGACATCTCGTACCTTCCATATTCTCTTCTCAAAGACTGTAACTTTGCTTTCTGAGCTTTATCTACGGCTTTGTATGACAGCTTCAACGTGTTCCATGCTTTCTTTGCACTTTTGGCATTTGCTATTTTGCCAAACACCGTATAATGTACTCCTTGATGAATTTGAGATAGCGCTAATTGATCTCTCCTTTGTTGGGCAGCATCTGCTCCTTCTTCCAAACCCGGTTCAATAAAATTCCGCAGGTTCTGGGCCTTTAAATAGGTAGACATCAAAGTCTGCCAATAACTATAATCAAGTTTCCCATCTAACTTGGGACCGGACCACACAATATTAAAAGTGTTTGCCATATCGACTCTTTGAATAAACAACTATATGAGAACTCTCTCACAACTCACAAACTCTCAAACACCAAGCGCTGGATTAACGAACTCTGATACCAAAATGTAAGTATAATACCCACACTTAATTGGCCCTAGGATCACTCACTCATATAAATGACGCTATCATATTTTTCATCTCTCAAACTCACTAACACTCATAATAATAAGGAGAGAATTTTTTGAAACAAATACTAAGTATTTTGGTTCATCGAGAGATCGATAACAACATACATATGAAGCTTTTATATAGAAAATGCTTCCTACTAAAATAATAATTTATGAATCACAACTCAATTTTGTAATGACCACTATTTTATGAGTTGGCTTCATGAATCTTCTTTCAACTTGTATTCATGTAGTTTCCATAATCTTCTAATTTGCTTGACTTCCAATTTCAATTCAATTTGATTTTGAATTTCTTCAATGTTGTAGAATATTGTAGCTGTACTACTCTCTTGAATGTTCTTCAAAAATCTTCAAGCTTCCAACATCTTCTAGTAAATAGATGATTATTGTTTTCAACTCAAACTTTATTTCTTCAATTCTTTAACCATGTTTCATGAAAATTCTAATCCATGCAAGTTGATAAATAGCACAAGAAGTTTGTAGAATCTTGGTGATGAACCATGAACTTGTAACCACTTTGAATTCAAATTGAATTTTGCCTTTGACTTTTCTAAACTTTTGTTACTTGCATACCACTTGATTTAATTTTCTAACAGAAACTTATCTTTGCCAGCTTAAAGCTGATCTTGTTTTCTATGATTTCACTCATTGGATGCCATCATTGGCAAGGCGTTTAAGACTCAAGGCCATTGACTTTTGTATTGTCAGTTCTGCCATGATAGGGTACAGTGTTGTACCTTCAAGATTCTAAAAAGGGGACGACCAAACAATGAATGATCTCATGAAACCTCCTCTAAGGTACCCTGATTTATCTATCACATTTCACGTCCATGAGGCACGAGCATACGCTAACAAGCGGAAACATGTGTTTGGGAGCAATGTTCTTTTCTATGATCGTATGTTCATTTAATTTCCATGAGTGAAGCCGATGCAATAGCGTTCAGAACTTGCAGGGGAATTGAAGGGCCTCACCTTGATTTTGTAGAAGATCAGTTCAAGAAGCTTGTGCTTCCTACAGGACCAGTGATACTAGAGAAACCAAACTCTACATTGGATGAAAAATGGGCTTCTTGGCTTGGAGAATTCAAACAAGGCTCAGTGGTTTATTGTTGTCTTGGAAGTGAGTGCAGGTTGAGGCCAAACCTGTTTCAAGAATTGTTGTTGGGTCTTGAACTAGTTGGCATGCCTTTTCTTGTAGCTTTGAAACCCCCAATTGGGTTTGATTCAGTTGGAGACGCGCTACCAGAAGGGTTCGAAGAGAGGGTTAAAGGAAGAGGGATTGTGTATGGAGGGTGGATCCAGCATCAATTGATATTGGAACACCTTTCTGTTGGATGCTTCATTACACATTGCGGGTCAGGTTCTTTGTCAGAGGCATTGCTCAATGAGTGCCAGTTGGTGTTGCTTCCAAATATTGGTGACCAGTTTCTGAATGCAAGACTGATGAGTAAGAATTTGCAAGTTGGTGTGGAAGTGGAGAAAGGGGAAGACGATGGATTGTACACTAAGGAAAGTGTGTGCAAAGCAGTTAGTATTGTAATGGATGATGAGAATGAGACAAGCAGAATAGTCAAAAGTAACCATGATAAGATTAAGGAGGTGTTGCTTAATAAAGATTAAGTCTACTTATATTGATGCTTTCTGTAAGAAGCTTCAAGAGATACTTTGAAGGTTTTTTCATCTTTCTTATTTTAATATGTATTTTGAGGTTCTAATGTGTTGTATTGTGAATGTGTGCTATAATGTAGGTGTAATATTGAGAATTTGATGTACACCAGATTAGTATCTGATTATCGTTTGATCTTAAATTTCTTCTAGCTTCTATTACTTTCTCTAATGATAATTACTTGAGTTAAATTACACACTTTTCTTCTTAACTTTTTATCATTACTGATACTCATTTAAGGAAAAATCATAATTAACAGTGAAGCTACTACAAAAGTTGATTCCGGTAGTATGTGCTCATTTTTTTCTTTAGCAAGTCTTGGGTTCAAAATTATACTCTTGAACAAAATTGACTTTTGTAAATGATATCCATATTTTGCAGTGAATCCAATATTTATCCAATATTTTATAGTAAAGTTGAAGCTAGTAAAATATACACCAATTAATTTACAGCTAATACTTAAATCAATATAAAGAACAACGAGAATGGAGGAAATCACAAACAGACTAAGAAGGTGAATGAATTTAATTTTCAACTTGTTGTATGATCCAAGTAATGTTAGAAGCAAGTGAACTCATAGTTTTTATCTTGATTCAGAAAGATGGTACAGAATCGTAGTTTGTAAAATTCTGAGATAGAACATAAACAATACTCATAAATTATAAAGAAATATAAAAAACAATTATAGCTTCATTTGATGCCATTCCACAATCACTCAAACTTATTAAACCACTCTTCTACCTTAGCCCATGACAACAATAAAGACGTCTCACGGCCTACAAATTCAGCCCAACAAAATACACAAATTCAATTGTAATTTTAGTCTTTATCTTTATCTTATCTTTATTGTTGTCATGAGTTAAGGTGGAAGAGTGGTTTAATAAAACTAAAATTTGAAGAATTCAAGGAGATTAGAACAGAGCATAACATAGTAAATTAGAAAAATAACATAGTTGAATGCCTGAATCATATGTTAATATTATGTGCTATAGCAGAGCAGATTCAAAACTTAACAAAGCAGATTAAAAGATAAGAAAGCAAATTCAAAGCAGATTTAAGCATGACAAACAAAGCAGTGAAAGCACAAGCACAAGAGAACAGATAGTAGAGGGAGAAGAGAGGAGACTTAATTATCTTTGTTTAAATGCATGGGGTTAATATGTTTTGTTTTTAACCCTTCATCACTTTGTTTAAATCATCTGAGGATGGAACAGCAGCACTTAATTATCTTTCCAATCTTGTGTTTGTGAATCCGTGAGACTCATTAGTCATAGTCACTTGTGCAAATTAATTAGATTTCAAAGCAAGGAAATAACAAAGATCAATTAGTGAGTGAGTGACGATAAGAATGAAACCACCAATTAATTTGCCCATGCATTATAATATAACATGATCAGTACAATTTTTTTCCTCAACTATACATAACAATATATTAAGAAGAACAATATCACTATAACAATGAGGCATATCTGTATTCTAACTTCATATTAATTTATAAATTTCGCTAAAGATAATACAGTATGCTTTGTCTTTATAGTACTTGTTTAGATGTCATTAAGTTGATAAATTTTTTTTTTTAGCGTATTTGGTAAATTTTCTAGTAATAAAAATAAAAACACTAAAAAAATAAAAAACATCTTTTTAAAAAGCTATAATTTATATTTTTTTAAAAGATCTTTATTTCTTAAAAAAGATATTTTTCACATAATAAATAAGCAAAAAGTACTTTTATATTGTTATACCCAAACATACTGTTATGCAGATTTTTAGCAAATCGTGGTTGGTTCGATATCTAATATCTGGGTACGAAATCTATTCTTTTTTTGTGAGTACCGGTTTTTAAACGTGCACCAAAGATTTCGTTCTTGGATGAAAAGATAAAGAAAAACTTGAAAAGTAAAAAGAATTTAAACAACTTGAAATAAAAAACACAAGAAGTAAAGTAAATGACCTTTAAAATTAAAGAAAAGCAATAAAATATCTTCAACAGGGTTGAAGGACTTTGAATTCAAATACAATGCAGAAATGTTAAAAGAAGAAAAGAAAAGGTTTGCCAAAGGAAAGTAAATTGCAGAAAAGGTAATAAATTGCAAGAAAATTAAAAGAAATGTAAAGACATAGAAGGAATCTTACAGAAAATAAAACTCTTTGCAAACTCAGAAAGTCTCTAGGAATGTGAGTGTGCGAGAGTGTTTTCTGAAACCGAATTCTAACATTTGTTCCTTCCAAACTTTATCTATTTATAGATTTTTTTCAACCAATCAAATTTCATTATATGCTCCATATGTGAGAAATCTGAGCGTAACCATTCCTGCCACTTAATGATGGATAATCGTCTTCAACTAACTTGATTATTAACCCTATTATTACTTCAATTGCTTAATCTGTTTCGACAAGCTTCATCGATCAAACCTATTTTGCTTATCGATAACCCTCCTTCGATGAACCCTAAACCCACTGACAGGATCCAAACAAGTAACAAATAACACCTTCGATTTTGACTAACTAAATTAATGACTTTATCTTTTCGACTAACTCAAGTACATCACGTCCTTTGAGGTCGATTCTCTTTCTTTCGATCTATACACTTTACCGATCTACCAAAATATTCAACCAACAATTTGCCCCCTTAAATCGACAACTTCCAACTAATCAAAAATAAAAAGTTAGTTGATTCGAAAAAGTTTAAATCTAAAAAATGTTTGAAGCCCATAACTAACACCAACTCGGGAAATCGCTACACTCATCATATCCATTACATGCACGTCCCATGATGCACACTTCCCATTGATTCCGGACATTCAACTTCCTACTAGCTTTATCTTTTCAGCCTCCCTCTATAAATATCTCATTTCATTAATCTTTTAAACTTTTTCTAGAAACTTCTTCATAACGCTTTCCTTTCTGTCACAACACCATTATACCCCCCTTTATAAACCTCATAGATTTCCTATATTGCTCTTGCAAGCAAAAAACCTCTTTCTTTTCTCAAAATTTTTGCACTGCTCTGAGGATTCAACTTCGTTAACTCTTCTTCTCCAAGGTATTTTCATTCATTATATATGTTTATGTATATATATATTTTATCAGAAAGTACTCTTCTCTTTTGCTTCACTCATATTATTACTGTGATTTTCTAGAATCGCCATGGCCACAAGTAGCAACTCTTCTCCTTTCAATAAAAGAAAAGAAACACTGGAAGAAACTCCATATGCGAACCTTCAAATTTTAGCTCAAGACCACGATGTTATCATTGAAGACCCAGTTGATGCTGCTAATGCACAAAAAATTCTCTTTCCGTTTGCCGTTAACAACCAAATGCATTGTTTCTTGAGCCCTCTACTTTCTCCATCTAAAATTAATAAAGTTCTTTTTTCCCTTTTTCTTCTTGATCAAGAACTATTGATAAAAAGAGACATGTATATGGCTCCCTTTGATGACCATACCAAGGGATTTCAAAATAACCCAAAAACTTCATCCAAAAGTATTAACTACCTGGCCTGGTTCAAAAGAATCGAACAAAAGAAAAAGGATTTCTGGGCTTGGCGTGGTATATATGATCGGCTTCAATTGTCTCAATACCAACTCACCACCCACCATTGAATGATTGGAGCCATTCTGTACTTTTAGAGTCAATCGACTAACAATCTGCATTTACCATGTGGGATGGTTGGTCCGACTCTATTCGATGTGGCAGCTATCACAAGACTACCTCCTTTAGGGATCAATATTTCCCCCGACATGTAACTCATCTTATAAAGAATTCATAAAAAAAACAACATGGGACAAGGTGACAATCCCATTTCTGATGATAAACATGTAGCTTTTTATGCTTTTGCCTGAATGTCGTTGTCTTCTGCTCATGTAGTGTCACTATGCAAAGACTTTATCAACCTCTTACTACTTTGATCCATGAAAGTTCATTAGTTTTGTGCCTTTTCAAATTACTCTTAGGCAATTTATACGATGAGCTCGGCTACATGGTCACAAAGTCTCCGCAATCGAACTCCTCTTAGTGTAGGAGGACCACTTTGGCTCCTCCAATTGTGGTTGAATTCAATTTTTGAAAATTTTATGGAAGTTGATGGCATCTGACTCTTAGCTTTGAAACCAACCTTTCCTGGTCCCAAAGTTGGAGATCTTTTCTGGGCAGTTTTCACCAAATTCTACCACGCAACTTCTTTTCAGAATGAAGATCTCAACTTTGCACCTTTTGTTGATTGCAAATGTGGTCCAACATGGTTTCGAGCATCGAGGATCTCCAAGACTAATGAAAAAGTACGACGCATAGCTGGAAAAAACTGGAGTAATTACACAACCATCCAAGTCTTTACTACTGGCATCCCCATGTACAAAGAAGATCAATATCAAGTTCCTCTACTTGCTCCTCATTTTGTGGCTCGACAAATGGGATTCTCTTAAGCTTTACCAGCTTCTTTTGGTTCAAAATTGTAAAGCCAACTTGGCCAGAAAATTTACAATTTCATGTCACTTATAACTCAAGAACTAAAGCATAACAAGGGTCCTCGATCTAAATATGAAGCAGTTGATTTTATTCCTAGTCATTATGTGACAAAATCCTTCCTTGCTTCGTGGCAAAAAATACTATTCACAGTATAACCGCAGTCTTGAAGAAACCCTCCAAGGTATGCTAAGAGTTTGCCTGACCATGGGTGAAAAACCTGCCAGTATAGCCATCTCGAAACGAAAAGCAGAGTCTTTGAAAGCTCCAAGAAAGAAATTGAAAGCTTCAAATGCTTCTTCTACAGCCTCAAGTTTAGCAGAGGTATCACAACAAATCTAAATACTTCCACACACTTTATACATATTAAATACTAATGTTATTTAAATAAATACTTCTCTTTTTAGGCCAAACAACAACACACACAAAATTCTGTCAATTTTCCATCGAAAGATTCAGGTACCAGGAATTCTCCACCATACACTAAAGATTTCGAAACTGATCCTGAAGGCATCTCCTCTAGCTTTTACAATATAGCAGATTCTGAAGCTACCAAGGTATTTACGCTTCCTTTTTGTGTTTTAAAAGTAATTACTAAAATAGTTTCACCCTTATTAAAAGAATTTATAGGTAGGAGGCAATACCTTCTCCAAAAAAAAAAAAAAATTGAAACTGGACCTACCATCCATCAACTATCCTTTACATCTTCGAGTACCAATTCAATTTCAACACCAATGCTGAAAAAGAAAGGACAACAAATGATGATCTCAATTTTCTGTAAACTGAGAACATCGTTAATCCACCACCAACTAAATATGACATCATTATGATTACTTCAGCCAACAAAGCCGAGCTCACACTCTTTGCACAAGATCCAATTTCTCATTTGCTTCAAACTGGGATTGCAGAAATCAATAACCAAAGAGAAGAACCAATCGATCTCAATCAAGATGATGATATCCTAAGTGAACTTCTTAGGGCCATCTCGAAAATCTTCAAAAGCAAAGAGACTGGGTTATCAAGTTTTGAAAAGAAATCGATTCATCTGGATCAAAGCCCACAAATTTCTAATCCCCTTGAAAACACAAAGAATCAAGGTTTGACAAAAACTTCCGTCAATCCTGATATATTTGGGCTTCTTCAAAAACTAAAAATACTGCTTTCTAATCCCGTCGAAGCATGGTTCTCGGAAGATGGTCTAGATGCTGCACTTAACCAAATTTTAAGCTCTAATATTTTTACCCAGAATCCCTCTGATCATGCAAACCATTTGTGTCTTTCATCGATCATACCAAAATCTTTTTTCATGTCAGGATAAACTTGAATTCCATAAAAAAAAAGAATAAAAGAAATCAAAGATCAAAGCATTAAAGTTGAAGTCCCCTTAGTTGACAAGAAAAGGTATCAACTTATGAAGCCACTTGACTATGGCTTCTGTTGAATTGGATCAACTAATTAAGAGAGAAGACGAACTCAAAAAAGAACTTACTAAAATTAGACACAACAAATCTCTTCTTCAAAATCCTCTTGAAAAGCTCCGAAGTAGGAAAATATTGCTCAACAAAGAAGTCCTTTCTTTATCAAAAGAAAAGAGCGATATGGACAATCAAACTTTGCAACATCATGCTATAGAAAATGAGCAACTTTAAGAGCTTCAATTACTTGCACAAGATCGTACAAAGATAACAGAGCAACCGGACCAACTCTTACAACTCTATGAAGATTGAAGGCTTGGCATGCCAAGTTTTTGTAACTAAACAATTTCTTTTGAATTCATAATACTTTGAATTTGCCTTTAGAATTTTAGCTTCGATCTTAATTACTATCTTCAAAACATCGATACTATTTGATTTTCCATTTATCAATTTGATTTCAATTCCAGTATCAATATGCCTAATTCAATATGCATTTCTTGAATACAAGTTGATTACTTGAAAAGGCCCTCCCAATTAGGGGACCACTTTCCATAAACTCTTGATTTCTTATTAATTAGCAAAATAACTTTTAACACTAATTCACCGATGCCAAAAACTTTTTCTTGTACTCGTCGATTATAGATACGAGCTATATTCTCTTTTTGATGAATAAGATTATCGAGTGCTAAAATGTTCTCATTATCTAAGTTATTTAATTCATCAAACATTGCATTCTAGTAATCTTTAACTAGCAATTCATCTTGTCTCGTAACCTTTATGGTATTAAGATTGATTTCTAAAGGTAAAATTACAACATGGCCATAAACTAATTTATAAGGAGATGTATTTATTGAATCTCTTGGTGAATTTCGATAAGCCTATAACACTTGACTTAATGTTTCATGCCAAGTACGAGGTCTTTGACCAATTTGCTTCTTAATCAAATTAATTAAAATTTTATTTGCAGTCTCAACTTGACCATTTGCTTGCGCATAATATGGGTCGAAGTTACCATAATTATACTCCTCGATGCTGCAAAATTCTTAATACATTGTCCAGTAAACATAATACCTTGATCAGTACTTAAAGTATGAGAAAATCCAAATCGATGGATTATATGTTCCTCTATGAAATCGATAATTTCATTTTGGCCAACATCTATTAAAGAAAAAGCCTCAACCCATTTTATAAAATAATCAATCACCACTAAGATAAACTTGTGATTTTTAGACGATGGAGGATGAATCATTCCAATTAAATCCAAAGTCCAACCTCTAAATGACCAAGGTTTTATAATTGAATGTAATTCAGAAGCAAGAATTTGTTGTATTATACCATGCTTCTGACATCCTTGACATGCTCTAGCATACTTAATGCAATCTTTGACCATTGACGGTTAATACACTCGATCACGTCGAAGTACCCATTTCATTCTCTCATCAGCTTGATGAGCACCGTATACACTTATGGACTAGAGCAATTATTTTTTCAGACTAACTCAAACACCTCATAAGACTTCCTTTAATGCGTTTTTTATACAATTCATCACCTATCACCACAAAATTCATTGATTTTAATTTGATCTTTCAATCAACTTGAATATTAGGACCCTTTGAATATTCTGCAATTGGTTTTCTCCAATCATCATCATCCCACTCGTCGATGACCAAGATTTTCCTTTCTTCGATAGGCACAAGAATTGTTGGATTTCTACCAACTTTCCTAAAGTTTCAGGAAGGACCTTATACTTCAACGCAATTTAAGCCAGCTCATTAGCAACTCATTTCAAATTCTTGGAATATGAACCAATGATACTTTTTGAAAAGATACTAATAACTCCCATGCTGTCGACAAATATTTTTGTAATTTTTCATTATTACACTTGAATTCTTTCGACAACTGTTTTAAAACCAATTGAGAGTCTCCTAAAATTTGGACATCCGATGTCCCCTTGTCGATTAAAATTTCCAATCCTAATATCAAAGCCTCATATTTAGCTATATTATTCAAACATGGATACTTTAATTCAAACAAAAATTCCGATGGAATCCCCTTTGGGGATATGATTAAAATGCCGACACAAGCACCATCTTTGTGTTTCGACCCATCAAAATATAACTTCCAGGGTTTGACTACGATATGAACGATATTTGCCCCCGGTCATTGAGATTATTCGGTCGATCAACCAGAAAATTTGCAATGACTTGACCTTTAACAGCCTTGGCTGGGACATATTGTAAATCAAACTCCGTCAAGGCAAGCATCCATTTTTCTAATCGACCTCTTAATATTGGATAAGATAACATATATTTTACCAAATCAGTTTGTGCAATTACTTTTATGTTTTCGCAACCATGTAACACTTTAACTTTGTACACGCATAATAAAGAGAAAGGCATAACTTCTCAATAGGAGATTATCTTGTCTTAATATCAGACAACACTCGACTTAGATAATAAATTGCTCTTTCTCATCCCTCTTTATCATCTTGAGCCAACATACACCCAATTGTATTTGTCAAAGCTGCAACGTACAATTTCAAAGGCTCGAAAGGACGGACTATTGCCATTACTGGTACTTTCGACAAGTAATTCTTGACCAAATGAAATGGTTTTTGATGTTCATTCATCCACACATATTAGGACTCATCTTTAAGATTGACTAAAGGTGAGAGAAACATGGTTCAACCAGACAATTTAGAAATAAATCATTGTAAGCAAGGATGGCAAAACTCCCTGGAGCATGGGATCCCTGTGGGACTTCCGCTAAATGGGGACCCGAAGACGGGAAATTTCTCCGCATGGATGGGAATGGGGCCAACATTCTCCGAGCAACGTGGGACCCAAGCGGGATTCCCGCCCGTCTCCGCTAATCCTCGAATTATAAATTACTTAAATACCCTTAATAATTTATTTCTATATAAATTTTTAGTCATTTACATACCATATATATTGAAAATCTAACCCTAATTTCAAAAGTGTCTTCCCTTCTCTCCATAACACTTAACACTGCGTCGTCCCACTCCCCAGTCACCCCAGAAGGCCAAAACTCACAAATCCCAATCTCCCATAGCTCAGAACCTTATACCTAGCCACTCCTACTCAGTGCTCATCGTGTCGTCACCCCCTCGTTGCCTTATTGTCTCTGATCGCGGCGTTGTTTCCCCTTTTCAACACTGCATGACTGTGTCTTTGTATGTTTAATAATATTTTTTTTATTTTCATTAGAATTTCATATAAATGATCAATACAGGAAGATTGGAATAGACCCCACAGAAAATAGGGATGGGGGATAATATTCCCCTACAGTGGGGATTGGGGCGAGACAAAGAGCAAATCTAGGGGCGAGAACGGAGAGCGAGAAGTTTCCCCCACCCCCACCCTGCCCCATTGTCATCCCTAGTCGTAAGAAGTTAGCTTTTCCTAGAAACGATGAACTTCTTTTTCGACATAGGGCATGGCAACTCTAAAATTACTTTAGCTTATTCTAATCAATAGCAATTCTTTTCTTTTGTACCACGAATCCTAAAATATTTTCTGCCGAAACCCCAAAGCACATTTCAAAGGATTCATCTTTAAACCTTTCTGTCGCATCGTTTTAATTGCTTGGCTTAAATAATCGAGATGTTGGTCCATCAGATTCGACTTTATCATCACATCGTCGATATATGTTTCCAAAATTTTATATGCTTTTTGACATCATTTGTATATAGTTTTTAGTATGTTTTATTTAGTTTTTATTAAGTTTTTATAGGTTTTAGTGTTAAATTCACATTTTTAGATCCTACTATGAGTTTTTGTATTTTGTACAATTTCAGATTTTTTTCTGGCTGAAATTGAGGAGTTGGAGCAGAAGTCTGATTCAGAGACAGAGAAAGCACTGCAGATGCTGTCCGGATCTGACCTCCTTGTATTCGAAAGAGCTTTTCTAGAGCAACAGAAGTCCAAATGGAGCGCTCTTAACGGCTATGGAAATTTGACTTCCAGAGCTTTCCAGCAATATATAATAGTCTGTATTTTGCTTCGGATTAGAAAGCCCAAAACTGGCGTCCAACGCTAGCTGCGCCCAAAGAGCAGAGCCCAGCGTCCAAACACCCAGAGACCTTATAGCACGTGGATCTTTTAATCTCTTTAATTTTGAGATTGATTTCAAGAGCAAAACGTTGAGGTGCTTGTTTTACTAGTCACGAGAATGGCTTCAATGCCAATCGATGTTCCACTAAAGAACAAAAGAGACCAGGCATTTCATCATAATCCTAAGCAAAACAATCTTTGTACTCAATCAAGAGACTAATCAAATTTGCTCGAAATTGCTTGTTAATGTGTTTGCAAATATAAGTAGGTCCGAAATCTCAATCAGATCCTAAATTAATTTCTTCAAGTGGATCTTGAGATTCAAAACCCTTTTTGATATGATCATCATTAACTGTAGTTTTTTCAAAACCCAAAGATTTCAGATCATAAATACAATCGAAAGAAAGATCAACTGAATCATATGAAGAAAACAACTTATTATCAACCGAATCAGGAATCGAATTACTTACAAAGCAAGCTTGGGATACATCGACGCAAGATTGGTCAACAACATTAGTCCTAGGAATGGAAATACATGAAGAATCTGAACTACAACCAAATTTGATTTTAGAAATCGAAACTATACTAGAATTGAAATGTTGAATTGAAATCCATATCTTCATTCAGCTTCATTATCTTATCTTTCAAAATTTTTAATTAAAAATTCAGATTTCAATTTTAAATTTTATCTTATCATATCTTAGTTTCAAATTCAAAAATCAAATCTTTTCAAATTAAAATCTCATCTTTTTAAAATCTTATCTTTTTCTTATCTTTTCAAAATTTAAAATCTTATCTTATCTTTTCAAATTTCAAATTTTAAAATCAAATCTTTTTCAAAATCAAATTTCAAAATCTTATCTTTTCAAATCTTTATAATTCTTATCTTATCTTTTCTAACAACAAATTTAAAATTCCAATCTTTTTCAAATCTTTTTAGTTTCTTATCTTATCTTTTTCTAATTCAAATTTTAATTTCAAATCTTTTCTGATCTTATTTCTTTTTTATTTAAATTCAAATTTTTTTTTAATTAATATCTTATCTTCTCTCTCTTCTTTTCAAAACTTCCTAAACTAACTCTCTTCTCTCTTAATTTTTGAAAACTTCTTCTTCTTCTCTCTCTTTTATTTTGAAAATATAACATTTAAATTTTAAATCTTTTTAAATTAATTAACTTAATTTTAAAAATAATTAATAAATAAAATAAAAACAAATATAGCAGAACCAAATGCAACAAACACAATTATTACAAACAGAAAAATCATAAATAGGATTCAAATATAGCAGATAATCAAGTAGCATTTAGTTATGCAATCACTTAGGCAATCCAAACAAGACATATAGATGCATATGATGCATGCCTGTCCTAGTGGCTGATGAGTCTCATTTGTCAGTTATAAAGCCAACCGACAAGTCCTGGTAGCTAACCATTGGGCCGTCCCTCTGTCGTGATCCCTAACTCAGTAATTCTCAATCATAAACATAATCATAATCAT